>NW_028301622.1:9022202-9669404 GCF_987345545.1 Pholcus phalangioides | reverse complement strand
CGGAAGATTATCATCGGAATAAAAATGCAACGATTCACTTTCAATATCTTTTGTTCAATTATGAGACATATCTAATATCAGAAACGAGGAAACTTGGGTAATTAGAACAGAAATGCTATAATCTGAAATGAGCATACAATCTTGCTTCCTCTGCGAGTTTATTACCTAGAACTCATTTACATTCAATCATAACGAATACGGAATAATAATTATTAGCTTCTCATAATCAAATAACAGTAACGCATTTTTTTTAATCAACAATTTCGTAGGTTATTGCATGCATTTCAATGAGGAAGCGGTATAATTTTCGTAGGCATAAAAATATTGTTCGCTTAATAATAATAATAATTGAGAAAAATAGAATTGGCATGTGCGGAATAATTGAATTAACTGATTTGGTGCATTATGAGAGTCTTATTATAATAAGATGATGTAAATAAAAATATTGGTATATAAAAATGATGTAAAAATAAAGTATTAATAATTATTAATACTTTATTTTTACATCATTTTTTTTAAATTTATTTCGCAAGATCTTGCATAAATTTAAAAAGTTTTCCTTGCAATATCTTAATTTTATGAAAACCATCATTTTTGATTTCTGTCATGTGAATTGCCATGTACACTTCGGTAAATTGGGACAACTTTAGGATTTGAATCACACAATTTTTTGGATGTGGTAGCTGTACTGTGATTGTTAACAACATAATGTCTGGGGGGGGGGGATGTAGCTGTATCCATCAGCTTGCTTACCATGTCCGATTATTTAAAATTATTCATAAATAAATAATGATATAGACATAATTTTTTTTTCTGCATTGTCTCCCAGCATATTCTCGGGTAACTACACGATAGGCCATTTTTCCTACTGCAAATCATATTTGTATAAATTTAATATATTACTATATGTCAAAAAGATTGCAATTTCATTTTTAGCAAGACAATACAGTACAAATATGAAAAAAATTATGCCCATAAAAAAGATTATAGTTGTCGTATCTAAGTAGGATCGCTTCTCAATATGTCCCCCTATATCTATCGTACTTATTTTCAAACTTATCAATTGTGTTAGAATTCACGACCACCGGATATAAGCTATTACATTAATTCGCAACCTTCTTGGAGGAAAACTCCCTGCAACACCACAACCTGAACTGTCTCTTAATAAACTGATAAAACCCTTTGTCAAAGCAGTTTGATTGACGGTGTATTAATAACTCATGGTGCATCTTATCCATCCCGTTGAAAATTTTAAACACTTCGATCATATCCCCATGACATATGTGTTCCTCCAATGTATATTCAAGAAATCAAGGCTTTCTTCATAGCTCAAGCCTTGTGTGCATACAAGAGCACGCGTAGATCTTGTCTACACCCCCCCCCTCGACCAAATTTGATCATGAAAATGACAATGTCCCTCTGCAGGTATGGTCTCCAAAGCCTTATGACATATTCCACAGTCCAGGAAAAACTACGCCTTGGAAAAGCAGAAGAAACAATTTAAGACAACGCGAAGAGACCTTTTTGCGAATAGAACCGAGCAGTTTTTTTTTCTGACCACCGATGAACAATGTTCAGAAAACCTAAGCCGCTCGTCAATGAGAATTCCCACATCGGTGAACCTAGTTGCATCTGGGATAGTGACACCATTCAACTCGTAAGTGACACGTGGGATGTTCTAACGAAAATAAGCGACTGTGCATTTATCAACACTAAAGGTTATGCTCTATTCATTAGCCCATCCTGCAATCATATTCAAGTTCGTCTGGCCTCCAAATGGTTGGAAATTCAAGCGATACGTGATCCAGATTCTGGAGCATCACCCTATCACATATTTCTGACTTCCTCCCATTAGTTTCACGTCCTTTGCAAATTTGCTAACAATCTTATCGATACCCTGATCGAGTTTGTCGATAAAAATTGATGGGCCCAAGGACACTTCCTTGAGGGACTCCACTTTTGACACCTATTTAAACAGAAAGCTCCCTGCTCACCGCAACCCATCGTGACCCATCTCTTAAGCACGATTCTTTCCAATTCAGCAAGTTGACCACGATCCCAATCTCACGTAAACGCTCCAAGAGATTATCGTGTTGGACAAAATCGAACGCCTTCTGGAAAGCAAGATGAATAATTACGTCGACGCGTTTTTGTCTTTTCCTAAAATCTTAGTCACGTGATCATAGAAGCAAAAGTGATTGGTTACACATGACTTCCCCTTCCTGAACCCATGCTGGATTTCCGATAGGACGTTATTCTCGTCTATCCACTTCACCTATTGCCTTTTGATAATAGTATCTTAAAATTTCGAGATGTCAGTAAGCACACGTTTATAAAATCACCGTTCACCGTGAAGTGTTCCAGATGAAAAATTGAAAATTAGTGCAGGAAAAACTACTTCCAAAAGATAATAATCGCACAAACATGATATTCAAAATTACGTTTAATTTTAATCTACTTGATATCAAGAATAGCTCTCATTAAAATAAAGTTTTTCCAGAAGATTCTTAGAAGTAATGTAATTTTCAAATACCTACCTACTAAATCCTATTCCCCCTTTTTTTATCTCCCGTGAATGTATCTCAAGAGGCCCTCTAACTTAATAATGTCGGCATCAAAATCTAAAATGGCCGCCATGAAAAGATTTATTCCAGCAACGCGCTTTACGTAATTGCGTTTACGAAATAGCCAGCAAATATTCCAGACATTTACATTCATTTCAGTTCTCTCCTCGCAGTTAAGTTCAACTTTGATGCAACGTGAAGGAAACGCAGTGACGGTTCTCGTGAATTCACTTTTCAAGAAAAGAAACGCAGTGCAAACGACCAACCCTTGGCTAATTATTTCGGTTGTGTGCGGGAAAATTCTCCTTTTAAAACACATCTCCAGGAAAAGAGATGAAGTCAATTAATTCAAGACAAGGTGTCACAACATGTGCCACGATAACTGATTGCACTCGAGTGCCGAGTGGGACAGAATGCAGATTAGAATGTCAGCCACAAGTTTTCACACGCATTCTCTCTCTCTCACACTCTTCCAAGAAACTCGGAAGTGATGAATAATAATTATTATTAGCGTGAAATAATTATTAGCGGCGCATACTATGAAGTGAAGGAATCGAAGAGGGAAAGTAATTTCAGTATGTAAATTACACGAAAACAACCGTTCTCTAATGGATATTGAGCTCGGCTTCAACGAGGGTCATCGCGAATTTTCTTAGTAGGTCGTGATAAGGTGGGGCTCTATTGTTGTCTCGATATAGCGAGGGATATGAATTTTAATGAGATGGTACAATTATATTTCCAAACACATGTCGGATTTTCATTTCAGATAGTTGTCGAATCTTCAAACTAAAGTCTAGAGAATATTTTACGGCACAATGTACTTTAAACACTTTACAACTAAGGATTCGTAAAAATAGTTGAACAATTTTGTAGCATGTAGAAATGATACAAATAATTTTCTGACGGGATAAAACACGTTTAAATTGGCTGGAAAATACATAAATAGGAGAAATGGTTTCCCGACTTTACAGGGAACATAAAAAAGAGGAATAATTTCAGGACCGTTAAAGTGCTCATCATAACTAGCAGAAATAATTTGCGGACCTGCGAAAAAATGTATAAATTGGATAAACAATTTCATTATCTGAAAAAGTTCATAGATGAAAAGAATTATTTTAGCAAAAATAAATATAGATATGGAAAGGAATTTGAAGACCAGCAAAAAATAATATTTTTTAGCAAAAAAGAAAATTCGTCAATAGTAGAAATGGTTTGTTAATAAAAATGGAAAAATAATTTGAGGATCCACAAAAAAGAGAAAAAAAAAACATTCGTGTACTAAAATCTAAAAACATAACACATAAATTAAAGAAATAATTTGCAGACGGCAAAAAATAAATAATTGCGGGACCGACAAAATCACATAAATAGGAGAAATAATTTGTGGGAACGCGAAAAATACATAAACGAGAAAAATAATATCCGGTCTATAAAAAAATACATAAACAAGGTAATTAATTTGTGTGCAAACCGGCAGAAAAAAAGGATAAATAGGAGAAATAATTCGCGGACCGGCAAATAATTCATAAACTGAAGAAATAATTTGCGAACCGGTACAAAATACTTAAAGAGGAGGTATAATTTGAGGACTAACAAAATATACTTAAATTAGAGAAATAAATTGAGGAGAATACATATATTTTTATTTATTTATTTAAACGTCTTTAAATGAGTGCTTTGAAAAAGTATGCGTTACAACGAGATTTTCGCTATAACGGTATATTCGACTATATATATATATTTTTTTTTATGGGCATCTTTTTATCAGCCACCTCGTTGGGCATTTTGTCTGTTGTGGCGTTGTATTTGTATATATAATATATATACAAATATATATATATATATATGTTGTATTTCTACGTAGAAAGATACGTTCCCTCATGCACTAGGTGCTGGTGTACCCCCCATGTTTTCGGATTCTTGGAATGTGCTTGAGAATGGTAATGTCAATATAGGTCATGCTGTCTGGGGGTCACGCTGTCTGCGTGGGAGTGTATAGAAGAAGCCCATGTACTCGCATCAGTTGAGGTTTGTCTTTTGCAAAGGGTGGCAGCAGCTCTCATCTGCTCTCACCACTTTAAATAAATTCTCATTATTCTTGATGTTATGGAATTGCTCTGCTGAGTGTCTACGTGTCTATATCTTAATATAAATACACTACGCATTTTCTTTTTTAAATACCACATATATATATATATATAAGACTTTTAACTACGTTTACATAGGAGCAATGTATTGCGATATCCGATATTACAAAATGTAAAATTCGTTATAACGAATTCAAAACAAGTTTCTGTAAATCAACAAAAGAGTAGAGAACTTTCCAAAAATGGTCCCGTAAAATCAGTTTCGGAAGAGTTGTGTAAGTTTCTCTGCATCAGTCCGGGGTTGTGAGCGGATCTATCTATGGCTTGTGGGGTTGCGGGAAAAATGTTTACCAATACGGTGCATAACAGGAAATAAAATATATGGTAAGCCAGTGCTTATAGGAATGCTCCATATTCTGTTTTAAAATAAATGGCCTCGAAAGGAAAATTTTCGATTGCAGAAAAATTTAAGATCATTTCTGAAGTTGAAGCTGGAGTAAATAAAGACAACCTGAAATTAAAATACGACATACTTCCATCTACTCTTTCAACATTTTTGAAAAATCGGAGCAAATTGGAATTCCAAATTCAAGCAGCAGTTATATGATCCCATAGAGAAAAGACTAGACATTCTCAAATTTTCAAGATATGGATGGATCTGCCTTTACAGGATATTCGTTCAAGACCTTTTACAGAAACATACATGATTTCAGATTAATTCCCGAAATGTGCAAGTTTCCAGTCCACTCATATGAGGAAAGACTGGAATTCGCAGATACGTTTGCATGCAAAATATTTCCAGCATTTGTTATAAGCATTGTACGCCTATAGTTTATAGAAATTTTGTTGCTTTCTCGGCTTCCACAAAACTTGCTCAAAATAAAAAGAAAATACGGTTTATTTGCCTCAAATAAACAAAAGAGCCGTTCAAGTATTACGTCATCATCGATGGGGGGAGGGGGTGTTCTGATTTGCTGATTTTTGATGACAAGGGGGGAGGGGGATTTGGATGATGCTTACGTCATCAACCACCGTTTATGGGTGAAAATATGAAATATTTTTACTGGCATCTTATCCGGTGCGCCAAAAACGAGAAAACCTTTCGATAGGTTGTGGGCACTTGAAGTAACATTCCCCCCTATTGATAAGAAGCCCTACACACAACCACTTTAGTGATCTCTAAATGTTTCACGGATCCAAGTGATCTGGAAATGTGTCCGGGCCACTTAAGTGCTCTGGAAATGTGTCCGGGCCGCTTAAGTGCTCTGGAACTGTGCCACGCATCATTTACATAATCTGAGAATGTACCGCGGGTACTTTGAGTGATGTGGAACCGCACTAGAGGGGCCACTTAAGTGCTCTAAAAATACGTCACATGTCACTCAAGGGATCTCTAAATGTGTCACGGATCGCTTAAGTGTTCTGGAACCGTGTCCTGGGTCATTTAAGTGATCTGAAAATATGCCACGAGCCGCTTAAATGTTATGGAATTGTACCACGGGACACTTAAGTGATATGTAAACGTGCCGCTTAGTTCAATTTTACAAAATTAGGTTTGAAGAGGCCACATCAGATAACCCCCGGGGCAATGTTTGGTCCGCGGAGGGACTTTATGCGATTTATCACGATATGGCTTGGAGAGTTGGTCGCAATAAATTTTGATTTCATAGTTTTCAGATGGCATTGAAATTAACAGAAATTGATTACAATAGCATATCAAGGATATAAAGGTATTTTCTTCCGAAATTTCAATTAATTTTTTTTTTGCATTAACAAAATAAATTTATGATTATGGGAAGGGGGCACGAGAGCCCTCCTATGTCCCGCCCCCCCCCGTGGTCCGTCTCTGACCCCACCAATATGCGTTAGGATTCAGAGAGGCGGAACTGATGACGAAATTTTGCTGACAAGGGGGGGAGGGGGTCAGCGTTTTTCTGACTTTTGTTGACAAGGGGGGGGGAGGGGGTCAAAAATGGCTAAAAATTTGCTTAAGTAATACTTGAACGGCCCCAAAGTAAGTAAAACTTATCCAAAAAAAAGTTCATTGCCCAATTCATTTGAGTTGCTTTCAGTTATTTTTGGAATTTCACTTATTTCTTTTTATAATCTAGAATTCAAATGACGAATTTTCCCCTCAGAACCAAATTCAGCTACAACGAAATTTTTTTCAACGAACTCGTGAAATCAGAAATTCCTTTATAACAAAATTTCGTTATAGCGATATAATTTCTTTCGTTTCCTGGAGTTTGTTATAAAGGGATTCAACTGTAGTAGGAAGAAATATACGAACTAGCGAAATTTAAATAAATAAGACAAATAATTTGAGTTTATACAAAAATTGCCACGTTTTCAAGGCAAATAAATTCAATTGGTCGACGCGTTTGACGTCATCAGGACCTCGTGGTCAGAATTCATACGAAACAGTCGTGGAGGGGTGATGTTTACGTCTGGTCGTCCGAAGGGTTCGCCTTTGTATTTGCTGCGTCCGAGTGGTCTTTGGATGCGAATTGGGGAGCCATGTGTTGCAAAGTGTTGAAAGTTTTGTCACGACTGAGGTTAATAAAGCCTGTCCAAGCTGACGAAATAGGTGGCGTGTTTCTTCCATCATTAACGAAGAAATTCTGGCATGTTCTGATGAAGTATCCCTCGAGAAAATTCAATTCAGAATTGTGTGTTGCTTTTTTTAAAAAACAAACGCTTTATCAAAACGAAAATAATGTGAACGTTGCCAACAGTGTTGGGCAATAGCCGAACTATCCGTCTGTCCCTTCTCAACATGCTTTCGGTGTTCGAGAACTCGAATATTTATATTTCTCCTAGTTTGGCCAATATATCCATTTTCGCAATTCTTGCATGGGATGAAGTAGATACCAGATGCTTTGGTGGGTGAGATAGGATCTTTCATATGGGAAAAAGGGAGTATATTTGTTGGTTGGAGTATTGTATGGAAGTCAAATTTCTTTAAGATAGAAGAGATCATGAAACTTTAAGAATCGAATGGAAGAACAACGGTATTAGAAAACTGTTTTGAGCCAGCTTGGACAGGCATTATTAACCTCAGTCGTGACGAAACTTTCAACACTTTGCAACTGATGGCTCCCCAATTCGCATTCAAAGACCACTCGGACGCAGCAAATATAAAGGCGAACTCTTCGGACGACCAGACATAAACATCACCCCTCCACGACTGTTTCATGTGAATTCTGACCACGAGGTCCTGATGACGGCTGTCAATTGAAGAGCCGAAACGCGTCGACCATTCGACCAATTAAATTTTATTTGTCTTGAAAAGGTAGCAATTTTTGTATAAATTAAAACCAGGCAAAGTTTATAATTTTTGTGATAAAATAATTTTAGGACTATCGGAAAATACATAAATATGAGAAAAAGACAAAATATATACATAAACAGGAAAATAATTTAATGACCAGCAAAAAATGAATAAATTTTTGAAATTATTTCATTACCTGAAAAAAATAGGCATAATTAGAAATAATTTTGCAACTGGCAACAAAAGATACATAAATATCAAATAGGAATAGTTTGCGGACCGTCAAAAGTACATAATATTTGAGAAATTATTTGGGGACTTGAAATATATTATAAGTAGATGAATAGAAGAGATATTTTTAGGTCTTGCGAAAAATACACAAGGTTGAAGAATCATTTTCGGATTAACAATAAACGCATTAATAGGAGAAATAATTTGATAACCTTTAAAAAATACATAGGCCTGAATAGGAAAAATAACTTGCGGACTGAAGGGGAAAAAATAAGAAAAATAATCCTTACATATATAAGGTAGAAATAGTTTCTAATACACAAACTATATTTTATTTATTTAATAAATAGTTATGTATCGGTTAGACGAATTGAGCGAAATTTTTAATAGACCAGTTCGAAATTCCGAGGGACTAGCGCCAATCCGCGGACCACTCTTTGAAGAACACTGATATAACGGTATTCATAGGTTATATCCTTTGCCGAAAATTCTGGATATTATTTGGTATTACTTTCCTAGGATAAGAATGCGTCAGAGGCATTCGACGGGCTTCTGACGCATTCATTCTTGTTCACACAGAAAGCTCATCTCGAATGTTGAGATAAGCTTCTGTCAAACAACTGTTTTTTTTCCTACATTGAATATTGAAATATTTCCCTACGTTATATGTACTGTCACAATGTGGCAATATATGTTGTATGCCTGCGAATATTATTTGTTCATGAATATTGGTTCGGAGAGAGATAGTTCGAGAACCAAGCTAATATTTTCTACAATAAACTCCTAACGTCAAGATGTTTTGATCTGGTATATGGTGAGTTTCTTTCATTCTGGCGCTGTTATTTGCCGAAGAATACGAGTATTGTTAGAATTGTGAATTGTGCTTCATTTATTTCCCTAGAAATATTCAGTTCGGTATTTTTTCAATGTATTTATGTTTATTTTCATATGTGAAAATATTTCTAGTGGGATAAGATTAGTTTTAAATGCATTTTTGTTGGTAATTTGATGTTTTTTTCTATAGGGCTCTCAGGATAAAAATGTTTTTAGATGCATATTTCTACTTGAAAAGTGTAATAGAGAAATTCCCATAAACTTTTCTCGAGATAATCATTGTCATGTCTCCCGTTGTTACTAAGAAATAAAACAAGTGTTCTCTCAGAATACGTGATCTGGATGTGAAAATACTTATAAATATGCTAAAAAATAAATGAACGACGAAAATGTTTCGAGAACGATTCGATACTCATAAAACAATACAACCATTTTCGATGATTGCTTATGATAAAAACCGATTTCAACAACGCTTAAACGATGCTGATAGGAAAACCATTTTCGACAATGATGATAGCGAAACAATTTTCAACAATGCTGATAGTGAAACAATTTTCAACAATACTGATAGTGAAACAATTTTCAAAAATGCTGATAGTGAAACAATTTTCAACAATGCTGATAGTGAAACAATTTTCGATAATGCTGATAGCGAAACAATTTTCGACAATGCTGATAGCGAAACAATTTTCAACAATGCTGATAGTGAAACAATTTTAAAAAATGCTGATAGTGAAACAATTTTCAAAAATGCTGATAGTGAAACAATTTTCAACAATGCTGATATTGAAACAATTTTCAACAATGCTGATAGCGAAACAATTTTCAAAAATGCTGATAGTGAAACAATTTTCAACAATGCTGATAGTGAAACAATTTTCAACAATGCTGATAGTGAAACAATTTTCGATAATGCTGATAGCGAAAAAGTTTTCGACAATGCTGATAGCGAAACAATTTTCAACAATGCTGATAGTGAAACAATTTTCAAAAATGCTGATAGTGAAACAATTTTCAACAATGCTGATAGTGAAACGATTTTCAAAAATGCTGATAGTGAAACAATTTTCAACAATGCTGATATTGAAACAATTTTCAACAATGCTGATAGCGAAACAATTTTCAAAAATGCTGATAGTGAAACAATTTTCAACAATGCTGATAGTGAAACAATTTTCAAAAATGCTGATAGTGAAACCATTTTCGACAATGATGATAGTGAAGCAATTTTCAACAATGCTGATAGCGAAACAATTTTCGACAATGACGATAGTGAAGCAATTTTCAACAATGCTGATAGTGAAACAATTTTCAATAATGCTGATAGTGAAACAATTTTCAACAATGCTGATAGCGAAAGAATTTTCGACAATGATGATAGTGAAGCAATTTTCAACAATGCTGATAGTGAAACAATTTTCAAAAATGCTGATAGTGAAACCATTTTCGACAATGATGATAGTGAAACAATTTTCAACAATGCTGATAGCGAAACAATTTTCGACAATGCTAATAGTGAAACAATTTTCAACAATGCTGATAGTGAAACAATTTTCAACAATGCTGATAGTGAAACAATTTTCAAAAATGCTGATAGTGAAACCATTTTCGACAATGATGATAGTGAAACAATTTTCAACAATGCTGATAGCGAAACAATTTTCGACAATGCTAACAGTGAAACAATTTTCAACAATGCTGATAGTGAGACAATTTTCAAAAATGCTGATAGTGAAACAATTTTCAACAATGCCGATAGTGAAACAATTTTCAACAATGTTGATATTAAAACGATTGCTAATATTGAAAATAATTTCCAACAATGCTCATACGATGCTGATAGGAAAAACATTTTCAATAATACAGGTAATAAAACTATTTCAAACTTTTTAGCCATACGAATTTTTTCGCTACGATTTCTTCAACGCTATTTCGCTGTACTATTTAAAATTATTTTCGCTTATACGATGCTGATAAGAAAACCATATTCAACGATGCTGATAGTAAAAGTATGTTTAAAAATGTTGATAATAAAGTCATTTCCGACAATGCTCAATTCTGACATGATGATACTAAAACCGTTTTTAAAAATATGTAAAATAATCCTATAATGCTCAATGTAAATCGTCTAGAAAAAAAATAGCATTTTAATAATAATTACTTATAGTGAAAATTATCTTCAACAAATGCGTTAAATTGTTGAAGATATTTTTCACTGTAAGCATCTACCGTAATGATTGTTATTTTAATACCAATGTGAAATTTGATTGAAAATTATTTGTTTAACAAAACAACTACCCGCAATAAGCGTTGTCAGCATTGTTAACAAATCAATATTTTGAATGATATTAATAACAAAGACAACAAAAGAGAGAGAGAGAGTGTGTGTTTTCAACCAAAATTTTATTCATTAACGTATTAATATTTCATTTTGAAGCAAATAAATACTTGTAAGAGCATTATCCGTGGTTGTACTAACAATGCCGATTCGAAGAAATGTCAACAGTAGCATCAATTTGATAGCACGCTTCTCGATACAATAGTAATTAATTTTTTTTTATATCAGCGGAATATCGTTCTAGCGAGGATTTCAACGCATATGCTCATACTAAAATCTTTATCTAGAACTCAATCATTACAGATTTTTTGAAAGTATTAAAAATCTTACCATATTTACAATAAAATATCCATAAATTTATATATATATATATATATATTTGAATTACTCTATCAGGAAATGCATATTTTCTTGTTTCGCAGAACACATAAAAATGAAACGACATGATAAAAATCGGATTCAACAATAAATATCACTTTGGAAACGTTTTTGCAGACATAACTAAAAAATTGTTACAAGAAAATCGTATTCATATATATATACATCATATTTTACTTATATAATGCTGAAAATTCAACAAATACGACATATTGCACACAGTTATATGTAAAATATTTTTCTCGGATGTTTTTCTGTACGTTTCCATAAGATATTCTTATTCTATCTATATGCGTATTTCCGGATTTGCTGGAAAAATATTTTGAAAACACATCATCTTTCTGAACATGCCATTTATTGGTTGTAAAAAGCTGAAAGACTTCTTTTTTTTTCAATCTATATCTCAGAAATATAGCACTTACTCTTGATTGGAAGTTGCAATATTTGAGTTATGTTCGAAGAACGATTCTTCCACATTTTCTCTTCCAGAACCTTCGCATAACTTATCAAAATGATTAATATCCGAACGCATAAGCGAGTAAAACCCATCGAACATAGATATTTCATGTTCACACACTCATCATGTTGTTTATTACTTTTTGTCATGTCAATAACGTATTTCATTAATCACTTTTTTGATGTAGAAAAATGAAGTGGTGTTTCATAAATACAGGGTGCCTCGTAAATTCGTAAATAATTCAAAAATTCATGATAATTCAAGGTAGTAAATTAAATTTAGAATTCAGTTCGTGAAAAAGTTGTTCTAACGAAGGGGGGTATTCTTGGTACGAAAATTTCAAATTTTTTGACAGAGGGTGCTACGTGAAATCAGGTAATTTCAGTCATTTCACTTATTTGACATCCATATTTTAATGGGCATCTTCCTTCAGTCAACTCGTTATGAAATTTGTGTATTTTGGCCTTTGTATTAGTATTTGTATAAATATGCAAAGCCTGAGCCCTATAAAATGAGATTAACAGTTCATTTCTGGATTTTCTTGTTACAGTCAGTTACCCAAGGTTTTAAACGTTTGTTGATAAATCACTATTGGTGAAGTGGTTTTACCTTAACCACAAATCGCCGGGTGAATATTTGAGAACGTTTAGGGCAAAGAAGATATTTAAGGTTCAGGTCCAATCACTCATGCTGGGCTTTCGTACAGCGTCCTGTATCGATAACAATTATAACTTCTCTACAAAAATAAAAAAAACACCGTTCATGAGAATAACTTTTTGTCAAACCACACATTCAAATTTTCCAATTCTTTCAATATTTATGAATTCTTAAACTATTTACGAATATATGGAGAACTCTGTAGACACTAAAATTTCTAATTCAGACTCCATCGATTTATATTTCCAAAAATTTATTTAAAATCCAAAAATATTTTCAACAAATTGTACGTATTCATTGAGTGCATATTGTTAAAATTATTTCACATATAAAAAACACTCGCTCTTTTTTTCTTTCTTCCCATGGTTTACTTAAAATATTGAAATAAATGGGCATGACGGAAATCATATTCAACAATGAAATATTACTTACAAAAACTTTACATCAATAATTGACAATTGTTTTCAGAAAATTCTGTCATATATTTAGTTTCTCCTGGTTCGTATTTAGAATTAAATGTTACATATTCGCAAACTAAATCGGTTCAGGCCAACTTATTTATCATTTACTTTATTAAGTTTCGACGTGCCGGACATATTCGGGCATCGATTCATGATTGGAATTGCAATTCTTAGACGTGAAGTGGCGGAATGCGTGCATATTTCGAAGACAGCCACGGTTTCATTAAAATGAGACACCATATGGTTTATCCTTTACAACTGTGAAAATAAAATAAGTAAATTGTAATAACTTCATGCATATTTATAGCATATATGTTCCCTTTCTGTTGCATACGCAAAAGTTTTAAATCAATTTCTATTTATATGAACTACTCACAACTATATTTTTCACATGAAAAAAAAGAAATTTAAATGAAATACTTTAATTATTTATTTAAATGAAATACCCTTAAATGCAATACTTTAAAACACTGAAATTGGAAACTCCTATATTATTATAATTATTAAATCTGCGGCGGGCCGGATAGAACTTCTAAGCTGGAAGCGTCTGGCTCGTGTGTTTAGTATGCGATCACTAAACTAAATCCCGATATCATAAGGTATAGACTATATTTTTTCAGGATTTCCTCTTGTATGTTCCTGTAAGTTCCTCTTATTTCATCATCGTGCATTTTCCTTTATGGGAGATTGGGAAAATATTTCGAAAATACATCATATTTTTTAACATGCCACTACTGAGATGATAAATCACAAATTTATCTTTTTTTTTTTTTTTAATATCTTTCAATAATATAGCACTCATTCTTGATTAGACGTATTAATTTTAGTGATGCTCGGAAAACAATTTTTCTACATTTTTTTTCCTCCTAGAACTTCTCATAATTCATCAACATGGTTAATAACTAAATGTAAGGACGCGAGGAGAAAACCATCTAATATAGATATTTCATATTCACAGATACATCAGAGTTTGCTTACTGCTCTTTTTTTTTCATGTCAAGAGCATACTCGTATTTCATCACTCCTTTTCTTATGTATAAAAATGAAATTGTTGTGTTTCATGTATCATGTGTGGATTTATACTGAAATTTTTCTGATTCAGAAATAATCAATTTTGTATTTTTGAAAATAGTTTCAAAACCAAAAGTATTTCGAGTAAAATATAACTTTTATGCATGGCGTGTGCGGTATTTTTGTTAGAATTCCTTCTTCTAGAAAACACTTATTTTTTGTTGTTGTTTTCTTTCTGTTGTATATAGAATAATAATATTCAAAGACATGAAAGATAGATATGATGTTTAACAATGAAATATTACTTTGGAAACGTTACAGGAATAACTAAAAATGTTTGTTCCATTCATATATCCTATTTTTATTGGTTAGAAGTTAGAATGAAATGTTGAACATTCACGAAGTAAATCTTACAAACGTTATATAAAATATGTTTTTCTCAATTTATTTTCTGTATGTTTTCATGTTTTTCTTGTTCGATCTACATGAATTTTGTTTTATGGATAGTTAGAAAGTATATTATAAAAACGCGCAATCTTTTTTGAGCATGCCTGATGGAATACGAAATTACTAATTAAAAAAAGCCACAAACTTATTTTTTAAATCTCTCTCAAGTAGAGGGCACTTATTCTTGATGAAACATATTAATTTGTGTGATGTTCAAACAACAATTGTTTCCACATTTTTTCCTCAACTTTCTATAATTCATCAAAGTGATTAATGTCTGGATACATAGACTCGATAAAAACACATCGAATATAGACACAGTGCTCCCACTCAAAAAAATCAGAAAAAGTAGAGTGGAGGGGAGTTCCCATCTCAGACAAAAACATAATCAGAGCACAATTAAAAAAATAATTCAATTTAAAATTATTTTTTTTCATAGCACTATTTTAGTATCCTATAAGATTGACTGGAGCCAAAGCAAAATCAGAAAAATGACTTGGTAACAAAAACAGTTCTTGGCCAAAACAGCCACCCTAGACAATTGTCTTCTGTTTCTTCTCACAATATATATATTACGTTCTTTTTTCGAGGAGTCTTCCATAAACCATTCTGTTAACTCCCTTTTTCGATGCACAGCAAATCAAGAAAACATGTAAGTGTTCAAAGAATGACGCTCCTTGGAGACCACTTCCAAAAGCACAAGCAAAATTTGTGAAAACAAGGTCAGATGTAAATAAGTGAAGGTGAGCCGTATGGTTTTACTTCACTGCCCATCCTTTTCCTACAGGAATTCTTTTACATTTTGCTGTTCAATGCGAGCGTCATCGTTTTTGACAAATGAAGCACTTCCATTAGCTCTTTGCAAAGCTTTGTAAACACTGTTTACTGCGTATCCTAAAAATACAGAAGACAAGTGAATGCTATTGGATAGCATCCGACTCACAAAACCTAGAATAAGCTTATGTATTCAACTGCTTTTTTTTATGCAAACTGTTGTTTCACCTACATACAAAATTCGCACCAGAGTTTTGAATGATGAATGTTAATTACTGTACAATGAATAGTCCAAGACCATGAAGTAGTAAATGCAAAATTACTTTTTCCATTTAAAACAGAAGTATTTAAAGACTAATCAAATCATTGGCACAAATGAGTTTTGAACACTCAAACTTTGTTAAAGAAAAATTAATAAACCAAGTGGTCCACATACGCCCCCCCCCCCATAAAAACCTGGAAAAAAACGATAAACGATAAAATCTCTGCTTTGGCAGAATCATTATAATTGCGATATAATCTACTACATTTGTATAGTTTGGTAATATATCGATGATTTCCCTCTTTATTTAAAAACAGTTAAAAGAAGGATTTTGTGAAAAAAAGTAGAAAAAGTAGGACATTTTACCAAAAAGTAGGAAAAGTAGGAGCCCTGTAGATATTTCATCATCACGCACATCATGCTATTCGTTACTTTTTGTCTGTATAAATAACATGTTTCATCCCTCACTTTTTCATATAGATTTAAATACGCGCGTCTATATTCATTTGAACGGCAATGTCATATTTCGTACTTAATTTTGTTTCGGTACACGCGTGGTCGCAGTAAACCATGTAAGACTTAATGGCAGGTTAATGGAGTTTCAGATACGTGATAGAATGCGCTGTCGGCGATATTGTTCGAAAACATTTCAACGTTGTTCCCAGGAGCATTATTTCCCAGCCTTGAGAGTGATGTTTAGAAAGCTCGAAAATCGCGAGATGAACTTGTTAAAACACGGGCCAGGTCGAGGATGGAAAGGGAAGCATCTTGCTTGCAAATGGAAGGCCATTAGTTGAGCTCTAAAACACGCACGAAGCTCGCCACCGTCTTTGAACCGAGTATTTAAAGTTACGACTTTTGTAGAATAAATCACCATTCTGGAGAGAGAGAGTGGGGGAGGGTTGTCGAGAGAGTGGATCATTAGTCACATGCTGTGGCAACGTCAAGGATCTCGAGAGGAAGCCATGCCATGAATATATTGTGTACGTGGAATTTGTGAGTCAGACTAGAGAAATCGGAAGTTGAGATAAAATGTGAATTCATCTTGACTCTTGTTCCTTCTTCCACTACTGACTACTGTATTGTCTCAGTGTCTCTAGGGATGATGGATGTAGTGTTTCGTGGACTAAAATAATTGAATTAATTTTTCTTGAGTACAGTTATTAAGAAATTTAGTATCTTTCGTTGACATCACGTCCATTACCATTGAATAGTTTAATTTTATCATTGTTACATGTAGATAATTTAAATTGTTTTGAAGTTAGATAAGTTACGGAATCTCTCAAAAAAAAAGAATCACGATAATGTTTTTAATATAAAACAGAGCAATATTACAATCTCACCATTCACCATTATGAAGATTATCTATATGATATCTTATACAAAAATTTTGGAGGATTAGGGTTTTTGGTGTGAATTGAAGATTTTTTTTATATACTTTTCCCTAGATAATTGTACTCTGATGTTGGTCGGTTGTTGAAAATCGAACTGCCGAGTATTAACCCTTAGGGTTTAAACAATGCGCATGATGGTATTCGATTCTGAAAGTCGGAGCCGTTGGTGATTGGTTAAAAACCTGAATTTCGGGTTCTTTAACCAATCCATAACGGCGCCGACTGGCAGAATCGGAAATTAGCGTGCACTATGTTCGTACCTTTAGGCTGCTGGAATAACCGAAGATAAGCTGCTCTCAGTGCGGCTACAACTACTAAACGAAACATGTACCTCGTCCATATTCCTCTGGGGAACTTCTAACGTAATGTTTGAATTCAATAATGATGGTATACCGTTGTAGGCAGGGCCGTCATTTCAACTTTTTCCAGGGGGGCAAAGCACATGTACTCAATGTATGTATATATATACCATTTCTAGTGTATTTTCAAAAGCAGGCCACCTCTCTGGCCCCCTAAATGACGGACCTGGTTGTAGGGCTTTTGCTCTCTGCGATGAGTTTTTTTAACGGGGAAATCGGATCACGACTGAGTTAAAAAACCCTTTTTTCAGTTGACTCACTGAAAGATAGATGGCAATGAAACTCACAAACACATAAATTGAATGTAATCGGGAAAAAAGGGCGTGGTTCAAACAGGAAATCTGTATTCGAATCCACAATCACCGACAAAATAGCGGTTGATGTAGACAAGCACTCTACATGACATGACTAGAAGCTCACCAATCATGTACACCTGTCCAACACGGTACAAGCAAACCTATCAGAAGATAGAAAAAAATTAATAATAATAAAACTAGAATATATGTATAGACTGTATGTATACTATGTATACCATTATGTATATGTATAGTAATAATGGTAGGGGACAAATACATTTGTTTTTTAATCGCCAACTTATGATACATGTCTATATATATATATATAGCAGCTGTATTAACTTAGTTTTTTTGACAAATTTTAGAAAAGAAAATATTGTCGCATCTGCGTCTGATGGGTTCCTATAACTAACGTGCGCATATCACGAAAAAAATACGCTAATTCGACGATGATCCCGAATCATGTCTTTTGTTTTCGGACATTGGCCAGGGATCACCGGCCACTTCGCGAACTGGCCGGAAAAATGTCCGAAATTCGGACATTGCCCGTGTCAATACATAACGAAATTGACCAATTCGCGAACGGAAACACCGCCGAACAGACAAATATGCCTGCGGTATGGTGGGTTGTTCGGTTCTAGAAACGAAGGGAATAAAGGTGAACTTATGGAGGGCGGAATGTGGTTCAACCTCAGCTTCAAAAAAAACGAATAACCCTCAGAGGGAAAAAAAAAACCACTTGGGGCGGAATAAGTTGATAACATTAAACAAAATCCGGATAACTATACACGAACTTTCCCATGTTATGGTATTCGTCCGTTCCGTTACCTGTGAAAGCGATAACAATACCCAAATGATAACATTATTCGTTATTTTAATAAGCGATGTCGATTGTGTTTAAAACTTGGAATTCACATTCCCTACTTCATTCTAAATTGTAGATTTCTTCACTGAACCGCAAAACAAAAAATCATTGATCAAATAAAAATACTCGAAATTCTTTCAACCTTAACACTTCTCATTGAATACTAATGAAAACCACCCACATTTAATCCAAATCCAAGCATTCCAAGCTCTCGAAGAACGAATTAGGTATCCAGTCGCTCAAATTCCCACTGAATTTTCTATGGCATGTGATTTACTTCCAGTCCTGGAAATTCCAGATTCTAAGTCCAACTAAATGAGCAAGTTATTCCCGACGCGAGTTTAATCAAATGGAATTTTCCCGCTGTTTCTACCTTATTTGTTACCATGGATGCGAAATTCAAATTTACCGTTTAAAACCTGTCCCTATAGAAATTATACCTACTCGTACCTTTTGATTCAACTTTCCCGAGATCAAGGGAAAATCAATCATTCACTATTCTAATCACAATTCTCGGTCCAATTCGGTCCAATTCACAAAATTAGTCATTTCTGGGGGTATAGGCTAGGAATCAATTCCCATCGGTGTGAATTAATCAATCGATTGTAGAACCTCTCTTATAGAATCAGAGGAAAATCACCGAAAATTTGTGATGCCATAGAATGGCAAAGCTCCTTATTGTGTTGACTCTACACTATGGGTTTCCAACCAGTGTTCTGCGGTTCCATGGCAGCTTTTTTGAGATTCCGCATAATCAAACGCCACGGAACGCTTATAAATCCCGGAATCCGGAACGCTTTCTAAGAAGAAAACTTTCTTGTTACTAATATATCGCAAAGCTGTTCTTTATATTGAATTTTAACGATACAGTGACGTTTTTTAAAAAACATATAAGTTGTAAAATGGATGTTTTTTTTTGGAAATTGTTTATCCACTAGTAACATTCTGGAGAGTGAGGATTATTGAATTGCAGAATTTATAAGTATACTTTACGAGACACTTAGAGAAATCTTAACCCTTTCAGCTGCAATCCCGAGATATCTCGTCAGACTTGATCTATCGAATTATTTCTACTTTATTACTTGATCTATCTACCTTATTTCAGTCATCCCGAAATATCTCGGGTTCTAAAAATGTATTGAAGTTGTTTTTACAGCCAAACGTGTTTTCCATTTCCCCATCCCGCAATCGATCAACTGCCAGTGGACGTAGTCAGCTGTTGTTCAAAGTCAGCTAAGAGAATTAGCGAGAAAAATATAGACTGTGTGTTTTCCCCCTGTTTATTTCAGCACAGTAAAGAAATATACGCTCAGTGTAAATGATACAAAACGATTTTTTTTTTCAAAAAAAATAATTTATGTATACATATAGTAAGGGAAATTAAAGCGATAGGGCGGAGCCAATTTTCTTGTTTACTTGTTGGAGGAAAAGCCGTCATCAGCTCGCAATCGAAAAAAATTAATCTTGAAAATAGATGTCAATTTGTGAAAGCTTCCGCAATTTCCAATATGACAGTTATAATGCGGATCATAAAAATTTTAAAAAACACTTATAAAAAGTTAACGCATTAGTCTCATCCGGGCACGGTACGGAAACTTCATTTGCATAGGATCTTCCAAGATAAGTCTGGCACAATGATTTATTACAATAAATATGTATAATAAGAGGTGATGCCGAAGTCCTCTTTTGACGGCCGCTGCCGTAGAAAACTTTTCATCACTTCTTTCTTTTCGTTACGGTAGAGAATTTCCTTGCATTCAAATGAAATGCCCTCAGTGCTCGACCAGATACGATCTCAACAATAGGACAGTGGACGGGGTGTTTCAGAAAGAACTCCCTTATATTTCAAACACACCAGTTTACAAAATTAGTTAAAAATCTGACTTATAGAGATTGCCACAACCTTTTTATTTCACGCATTCTTTTTGTGGGACCATTTGAAGGTAATTGTTTACGGTAAACAATTACCTTCAAATGGTCCAACAAAATCTATATCAACTTGAACACTTCATCTGTGAGGCATATACAGATCTATTGCAGTATAGACATTGCAAAGAGCAACGGGCCTACAACGGTACATCATTGCACTTAATTCATGGTTAGAGAAATTGATGGCAGATGTCAACACTCCACATGACAAGAATTACACAGTAACGTGTAGGTTCACAACACGTACACGCACATTCCAACAGGGGCCGTTCAAGTATTACGTAACCAATTTTTAGCCATTTTTGGCCCCCTCCCCTTTGTCAGCAAAATTTCGTCATCAGCTCTGCCTCTCTGACTCCTAAATCATATTTTCATAAAGAGTGGTTGCTGAAAGTGTTCATAAAGAACGTAAGCATTATCCAACCCCCCCCCCTGCCATCAAAAGTCAGCAAATAGGAACCCCCCCCCCCCCATCGATAATGACGTAATACTTGAACGGCCCCACATGCACAGTTCGTTATAAACACCGCAGAGGAATATGGACTACGCGCGTGTCTGGTTTAGTAGTAGTAGAGACATTGCAGGAAAGTACCTTCAGGTTCTATTCAATTTTTTCATGCAAGGCGACAGTTTCAATTCCATAGTTTTGCGATTTTACACGTTTGCGAAGACCAATATCCTCCACGGTTTGAAAAACATTACACCGAGAATATAGATTCATGTATTAGTCACATTTCTTACTGATTTCACAAACCGGCGTAATTGAAATTCCCTGTCCACCCAGTAAACTTACTACTTCATTGTAATGTTTCTATCACTATTTCCAAGTCATGTCATTTCAATGTTAGAGAGCTTTTTCTTTTAAACACCCAGTATTTGTTACAATTCTGGCATCGGTTATTTAATTTTAATTTTCAATCACGAGAAGAATTTCTGCTGCAGAGATATGCGAATTTCACCCTCCAAGCTATAGCAGATTTTTATTAGATGGTAGCTAGATGATGATCTACGTTCTGCCAATGATATTGGTATAGTAGACGCCACTTATTGGAATTCTAGTCTAACGATAGATATTTTCTGGTATATATACGATATTTCCTTTAATACTTGTATAGTATACGCTCGATTTTTGCGGGATATGTTTTAAAGAAGACGAAGAAAAATTCGAAGTTTTACCTCAGGCATCTCAGATTTATCGCGTGGTAAGAAATCAGAAAGAAGTTTGTTCAAGACGTCTCAGTTTCTTGAAGAAGAACCATGAAAAGAGAAAGAAAAAAAAATATATATATATACGAAAAAAAGAGTTATATTTTATTTTTCCATCCAGGAACATTATAGGAGCTTAAAAGCAAACACGATACTTTTTTTTCTACTTTTTACTTATTTCTAGAACATTCTAGAACCAACATCTTTGTTTACTTTTTGGATGCGTAGGAGAAATGTTCATCTCGGTTTTCGATTTTCGCTCAAAATATCTCAAAAACAAAAATATACCTCCATACTTGTATACACCATGTGTAAATATGATCTCTACCCATCTAATATGCCTCCATTTCACATTACTTCGATTTGTGTATCCGGATTCAAAGGTTTTACATCTGATGCACCTTTTTCTCAAGTAAAGCATGTATTTGAAGTTGATTGGGAACGAAGGATACATCGGGAAACTCATGCGAGCACAGCAGGAATAGGAATTAGCATTGTACTGACTTTGAGATAGCTTTTGATTCTGTATCCGCATCTGCTGCTGTTAAAGTTCTAGAAGCCATTACTATATCACACATATAAGTGTTTATTATCTTCTGTGGTAGAGAAGATGATTTACTGATCATTTTTGTCGTACCACGATGCTTTTCTGCCTACGAGGCTAATAAGAAAGGGACCTACGATTTATTGCCGATTCCGAACGGCGTAATATTTTTTCATACTCACCGCACCGGTTGGTGCGCTAACCTAACGATGTGGGACTCTCTGCGGTAGCAGTCTTTTGCTGTGTTCATGCCACCGTTTCTGTTGTATCCCTGTGTCAGGAAAGTTTCTGACAAGGACGAACGGGGTATCGGACTCGTGACACCACTAAACATCCTTTGGTATTTCGGGCGAGTATCTTACCGATATGGGATACCGCGACAGAAGATGGTTTCCATGGATATCATTAAGAAAATCTATGACAAAGCAACGGCAACCGTTATACAAATACAACGCCACAACAGGCAAAATGCCCAACGAAGTGGCTGATAAAAAGATGCCCATAAAAATATGGATGTCACATATTTCAAAAATGCAGAAACCCAGTTAAAAATGCAATTAACACAAATTATAAACAATTTATGTGAGATTTCAATCATAAACGATAATTATTATTTATATATATATACAGTTACAGACATTCCTATACGTCTTTCGTCCACCGCGTCGTCAATCCTTCTCCTCGTCCCCTCTCTGCGCACGTGCACCACACACAGTCACCAACTCGATCCCGGCATGTGGCGCCATCTTTCCCACAATCGGCCATCCTGCAATTCTTCCGTCCCGGAAGATCTCTTTTTCCGAAACATCCACTTCATCATACACTCAGCACAGCTGACGATCCTCGATGGTACGTCATAATCACCGATCTCGTCGTATGTGTCTTTCATCTTGACATTCACCAGTTTGTCGAGGATTCGACACTCCGACTGCGTCTTCAAGTCCTCAACCTGATATGCCTTGATCACGATCAAAACAGCATCACGACACTTATCTGCGGTCTTCCGTCTTGAGTTGAACGTGTTCCTCTCTTCGTCTGTCACTTCATCCATCTGTTTCTTAGATACCTTCCGATGTTCCTTTATTTCCGCATTCTGAGGTATCAAACCCTCAGTCAAGAGTGTTTCAACTCTCATTTGCATTTCACCCATGCACCGTGAAACAGTCTGTCAATTGCTTGATGTAACGAATCTTTCAATGCCTTCATCTCTTCATCTTTCTCCCTTTGTAGAAAATTCTTCTGCTGCGTCAGCAAAGCCTCTTTCTCTCGTTCAAATTCAGCTTTCAGTTCCATCTCTTTTTCCTTCAGTCTCAACATCAGCTCCATTTGGTGTCTTTTTTGTCATCTCAGATGAGTTCTTGTTTCAGGTATTCAATGACATTCTTCTCCTCTAGCTCAATATGCTTACTTCTCTTTTCTAACTGTTCCTTAACGTCCTTGTGTAGGACATGTCCCACGTCAACTTCGTTTTCACTCACCGCAGCTGTCAACGGAACACAATTTGTTGATGCTGATGATTCCGTCTTCTAAACGTCATGCTCCATTCATTTGCCCATGCTGCAATCCTGTTTAAGTTGTTCTGGAGCAACTCCCTATCGCTTTCATTCCCGATTACCCCCATTAGCTCCACATCATCTGCGAATTTGCTAGTAATTCCATCGATACCCTGATCGAGTTTGTCGATAAAAAGTGAAAAAGTATGGGGCCAAGGGCACTTCCTTGAGGAACTCCACTTGTGACGTCTGTCCAACCAGAGAATTCCCCGTTCACCATAACTCGTTGCGACCTATCTCAAGTTGCCCCCAATTCCAATCTCGTGTAAACGCTTCAAGAGTTTGCCATGTTGGACCCGATCGAATCCTTTCTGCAAATCAAGGTAAACAACGTCTAAATTTTTGCTCTTACCCAAAGCCTTAGTCACGGGATCATAGAAGCAAAGGAGGTTTGTTACACATGACTTCCCCTTCCTGAACCGATGCTGATTATCCGACAATACATTATTCTCGTCTATCCACTTCACAAACTGCCTTTTGATGATAATTTGCAAAATTTTCGTGAGGGAGCTCGTCAAACTCACTAGACGATAATTTGACACCGCTTCTCTACTACCCTTCTCAAATATTGGAACAACGTTAGCAAGTTTCCAATCTCTTGGGACGACACCCTCAGCAACACTACTCCTGTATCATACACAACACAGCAATTGCATATTTTAGTAAACTGGGTGAATAACTTTTCAACATGAAAATTGCTAGAGCGGGTTATGACAGTTTTTTTTTTTAATTTTCTAGTAATTTTACTATGTTTATCGATAGTATTGGCAATTTACACATCATCTTCTTAAAATGTATGTATTTTTACGCACTAATGCTGGAAAAATAGCTAAAATAAGTACATGCATAAACATTTGCATATAATCCGGGCCCTATACTAACCGGGCTAAGGGGTCTCATACTTTTTAACATGGTGAAACTATATGTTATAATAGAAATATTTAAAAAAATACTATTTAGCTATTGATTTATTTCAAGTTTTCGAAATTGTTTTGTCAATGCACAGATCCATGAGGAGAACAAAAGTAATCATTAGAGTGATCTCTCACAGTTTTTCCTGCGCATGCTAAAACTGCTTTTCTATCAATAACCTAGCGCAGGAGTGAAGAAAACTGTGGAATGCTCTGGATTTGCATTCTGCGTCATGACAGCGCAGCCAATTAGGAACTGGCACTGTGACGGCACAAAACTTGGGAAATATACTCTAGTGCAGCAAGGGGGGTGAGGCGTCACGGGGAAAGTGTAGTCAAAGGTAATAAACTGCCTTTGTCCGACACAAACCGTCCAAACCAACCCCTCTCACCCTACTTCATTTTCTTACACTTCCGAATGTCTACTGACATTCGCCGACAACCACCACAACCCATCCTCTTCTTTAAATTTCATCACACAATCATTTATTCTCCTAAATGGGTTTTGAAGGAAAAACAAAGCGTTTCACTTTCTGTGATAAATTTCCTTTCCCTTACAAACATCCCTTGGTTAAAGAAGCTTCACTTCAAAATAGACTAGAATATACAATGTATATATACGTACGCCATCAATACTAGGGTGGACCGAAAAATCGAAATGTGGATAAAAAGATCGGGTGCAAAAGTTGTCTTTTAAGCATACTAGATGCGAAATATTTTCAACTTCGATTAATTTCTTCCGATGCCCCAAGACACTTAAATATTTGCTAAAAATCGATTTTTATCGGGAAAATAGAATAGGCAGAGAATGAAAAACAGTTTATTGCTTATTATTAAATGGCTATGTAAATCTTCAAATTAATACAATTAAAAAAGTCATTATTTAAGTCCAATTTTGTCCAAAAAAGTTCATGATTTATTGCTTTGATTTTTAAATTTTTACTTCATGTATTATTATAAAATTATTATTATTTATAAGTTTATACTTCAATACCTGAATACTCTGCAAAATTTATAAACATTTTTCATGAACTTACAATTTTTAACTATTTTTGGGGCTCTTGGGCCACCAAAAGATATGAATGCATTTCAATAAAAAAAATTATGCAAACTAATACGCCGAAGCTAGAACTTTTCCACCTCACGTAAAGAGTCATTTCAAAAATAAAATTATAAATTTTCATGAAAATATCAATTTTTAACTATTTTTGGGGCGCTTGGAGCACCGAAAAATATGAATCGATATTTTAATTAAAAAAATTCATGCAAACTGATACATCCAAGACACTACTTTCCCACAACACGCCAAAAGTAATTTCGAAAAAAAAAATTTCTTATACTTTTCGATCCACCCTAATCATTCAATACGTCATTTTTAATAACTTCATCTTAAAAAGAAAAAAAAAATTCAGCTCATCACAGGATAATTGAGCTGGCTACTGCCCCCGATCATTTGTGGATCATGGGAACATTCTGAGGGTTAAATACCTATTTTGACGCATAAATCCATAAAAAAAAGTAATATTAATATAATTGAAATAAATTTAAATATAAAATTTTCATTTCTAATTAAATATTTAATTATACATATTTGCATATCAAAGAATATTGAACAACATGTGATTTTGCAAAACTAAAAGTATATTCAAATAACAAACTCTATTGCTTAATTGATAATTAGATGTCACCCGGGATGAAATCGACGCAGTAATAAAATACAGAGCACATGATTTTAATGAAACTGAAGTAATTTGAATAACGTCTAGTTTCTTCCAAATTAACGTTTTAATTGGGACCCGGGACTCAATTTCTCTCCCTCCTCTCGAGTTGAGTAAATTAATTCATCCTCGAAGAGACGAGACAAATATTTGCGGCAACGATGGCGACACGAATTCTCTCTGTTTGTATTTCCCAAACACTCCGTAAGTTATGGAGGGGTGGACAGTTGAAATGTACGTTCGAAATTAAATAATTAATTAAGAAATTCGTTAGTTCGAAACCAAATTATCTTCAAACAAAATTTTATTTCCTGCTCCAATTATATACGCTTTAAAATGAAATTATCTTGTTGAATATTCAAGGGATTGTTTTGCTGTAATTGAAGGGGGTCTTAGAACTTTTTCGAATCACTTACGCCGTGGTTGCAATATATGTGTCACATCGGGTAGAGAAGGAGGTGCTTAACACCTTTTCGAGAGTGCAGGCTAATTCATTATTCTCAAAACGTGTTACGGGTCACCAAGTTATCTGTAAACGCGCCGCGGCTACTGCTACTAGTACCCGAAAGTTGGTGAACTATTCCCGGAGTTTCAACAACAGCCCAAGCCTATCGCTTCGATACTTTACTGCCAACTACCACCGAAGCGGTGGGGTTGAAGTGGAAACTTTGACAAAACACCCACCTCCCGCTGCCCCAAGAGCGACCTGGCACTAAGCACACCTCGACTCATAACCCCATGGTGTACCCCCCCCCCCCCGAGGGCCACCAGCCGCCAGGGGACTATTAAACCACACATACACCTCGTCCACATTCCTCAGCGGAACTTCTAACGATTTGGTAAATGTCGGAATTTGCGTGTGTTCGTGTAGTGAACCTGGCGTGACGTTTGTTTCTATGTATGAATACTAAAATTAACTTATAAACTACTGCTTTCACCACGAAAAAATTACTTATTTTCAACACATAAACATTGTACACTAAGTATAACGTCAATGCGCCTGTAAAAGCAAGTTTTGAAACGACAATTCTTTCTGTATAAATAGCATGCTTATCTTAATTGTTATCAGGTCACCCCGCTTATGGAATCTTTTTTTTTCGGTTCCCATGAGTGGCGTTATCCCGAGGTAGGGCTGTATCGTTCACGAGATGTCATGCCCCTCAAACAGAGGGAGATAGTTATAGACCCATGTGTGTGTGGGCCCTAGGATGAATCTTTTTTGTTCAAATTTTTTACCTCATATATTTATTATGCATAAAGCTGGCTCAAGGCTATTTGATCTATGCATATCGCTCATATTTTAATAACGTAGGCCAATTTTGCATTTCGAAGGCACCAACATCTGCATAATTGGTCGTCCCCGGTACAATATCTAAAAGGGTATTACAGTCTGTAGAAAGTTCTTCACTTGATTTTAATATTGCAGCTAATCCAATCTCTATGCTTTGCCTTATTCATGACATTTTTGTTAATCCTTTCAATAGCAATCCCGATATATCTCGTCAAACTTGAGAGATTCGGTTTCCAAGACAAAGTAATTATTTAGAGAACATTAATAAGTACCATTATTTTACAGCACAGATATTACGTAAAAGGACTTTTTTGTATTATTAATATAAGTTTGGTTATATAAATATAGCATGTTAGTTCGAAAACCATGCGCAAATGAATAATTGGAAAGTAGCCTGCGTACGAACATTCAGTTGGATTGAATTAAAAAATCATTATTATGGATAGGCGCAATGTCCACAAGCTGAATCATTTCCTAACTCCCCTGAAGTTATGTAGAATGGCTTTACGAAACTTTTTCACAGAAAATCTTTTCCACTATTGCTTCCTCTCGCATTCCTGTATTAGGTCGGGATTACCCTATAAAAGTTCGATAAAAGTATTTTCATAGAACTTATGAAAAACAACCAATAATCGTATCAATTACATTCGCTCCAATGTAACCAATGGCATTTTAATAAAAGAACCTTTATCAAACTTTTATTGTGTAATCCCGGGCTTTGAAGTCTTGAAAGTGTCTTCCAACCTTTTTTGCTTAGGCATAACCTCTCAAATGAAATTCGTGATCTAGGGATAACCAAAAATGTTGGAAAAGGTTGAATTTGACTGTAAATATTAACCACATATATGTTTGCCACATAAAACATTTTCACACACTGCTGACATCATTGTCTTAGCGCCGTATTTATCACCAAGAGTTACATAGGCCGGGATCACACTATAAAAGTTCTGTAAAAGCTCTTTGATGAAACTTGAAAAATTCAGCCAATAAGATCAACGGTTGCATTTGCTCGAATGCAACCGATGCGCTTATTGGTTGAACTTTTCAAGTTAAACTTTATTGTGTAATCCCAGCCTTATAAGCAATATTTATCAATTTCGCCGACAATCAGCAATGTATTTTTGTCGTGTATTTATGTGATTCCTGTTTTTTGTAATATTTCAATGAAATGATTGCGATGACAATTGAAATGTATGCATATTGAAATTGTCTCTCTCGGCGGTCAGCGTCTGTCTGTATGCACATATTGACTGCATCTGATCATATTTTCTATCAAAAACGTTCTTGAAAACGTCAATCTCGTACCTAGTTATAAAGACAAACATTCACAGCTCTTCAATATCGTTATAACCGAGTTGAACTATATTTGTAAATGGTGCATCATTGAAGCTATCTATTCCCGTATTTCGTTCTCCAGCAAGAACTCACGGACGTAAAAAATACATTCTGTGTCCATTGTGTGCAATCGGGACACTAACTAGTAATTGCCTTCGACATTCCTAACGTGGTTGGTGATGATAATGATGGCGATGAAGAGAGAGAGGTCCTTCCTTTCCCCAATTTAACTCACCACGTCCAATTCCGTTTTGATCTCGTTGAAACATTCCTGGAATTTTCCTCGCCATGTTGATCTTAGGTATTGACATTAGCCTTGAGAGTTGCTCAGTTTTCTTCTCCTTGTCTTATCGTGTATAAGGAGAAAGGAACCGAAACTAAAAGCTCGCTGTCTGAGTATGTGCTCTTCTTCGGTTAAATGAATTAGTCTTGATAGTGAAAGTGTAGCGAAGGGACAAAAGAAAAAAGAAAGCAAAAGAAATTGTGTAAAGAATCGATAGTTTAGGTTTGGTCGACTAACTGCGATTTCGTTCGCAGAAAACTAATTAAGTTCAGAATTAATTGAAGGTCCGAGAAGTTTTCTACGAAACGTTTTCCCTTATGTCTTCTAAGTCTAATGAATTTCTTCTTTTCTCCTCCTGTTTTAATTCGACCCGAAATAGACGATCTTCAGTGTTTGCTTTCGCTGTTGTAGGAATTTCTGTAATTTTTTTTCTTCCACTTTTTGCCTCTTATTGGTGTGCATGTGAAGCAATTAAATATTACTCTACTACTCTATAACTAATTCATTTTTTGTTTTATCCGGTGGTGGAGTTATGCTGAGGCAATGTATAAAAACGTTCAGTGTCTACAGCTCTTTTACAACTCTTAGTATTTTCTTTACCAAGCATGCACTGCTCTGGTTTAATTTCTGATAGTTTCTCTTCTTTCTGGAGAGCCGTTATGAATTTCTAACTATCGGGATGATGGACTTCAATAGTACTACTGAAGGAATTATGCCAGCCCTAATATTATTAGTAGTTTTTGCTCATCAATAGTGGATCTCCCCGACGATTTCTTAGTGTCGCACTTCAAATCCAGGTGTCTTTGAAATTATTTACAATATTATTTGAATCTTCTCCGTTGTCACTATAGTTACTCGCTATCTAACAAATATTTAAACCTTTCAACTACGTCACGTGATAGTACTGAACTGTCCGCGTTGGATTGTCGCAGATTCAACGTACACCGTAATTCCGTCAAATTCTTCTGGTCTATGTGGAAAGTTATATGAAAAAATCAATGAACGAAATGGTAGCATAGACCGTTTCTCAAATTATAGAACTCACAATTGCAACGGTGTAAAGGGGCATACCAACGACATATGTTGGTTTCTGCAGAAACTTATTTGAGGCATGTATATATAACGGATGCATTGTGGAAGGTTTTCGGTCAAAAACTCTCGATTTCGCTAGAAATGTAATACAAACCATTACTCGTCCGAAAACCAGGTCTTTCAATTCAGTGTATATTTGACATTTACGGTGACGCTGTAAGTGTTATATGGTTTATTTAGATTAGCTCTTAGTGAATTAATTTTACCATTACCAAATTTAAATAGAGGAATGACTTGATAAGAGAGGGAAAGGGGTGAATAACCATCCAGGTTATTTTATAGCTTCTGAGATTATAGATGAAGTGCCGAATTTTCCGTCTTTACTGGTGACATCTAGAAACTATAGCTCGGCACTGATTGTTGATCCATGCTGATGTCCCGGTGGCTGGCTGATACCGTTCGTCGGGATGTGTCGCTCTTTTCAGTCGTTTACTGGTAATGTCTGGAACTGGAGCTCGGCATCTTGGCAGGTAGTAAGGCCACGGCCCTGTCGCTGACCCATGGCGATACCGGCTTTCGCAACTTTCTCCCGGATGGTTGAGGGAGGGGAACTTTTCTTCAGTCGTGGGCAGGAGGATTGTCCGGACTTACGGGGGAGTAGGTGGCGAGGGGGGCCACGCAGCTTCAGGAGTGCACATCCTACCTCAACATCTCTCTGTCCCCAAAAAAAAGGAAGCCTCGTCTTCGTCAACTCTTCTCTGGACCTTCAACTTTCCGGACTTCCGATTGGAGGCGGAAGGGTCACCAGATAGCCACGTCATGTCCTCTCCATGAAAACGCGCGGAAATGGTGACTCCCCCATGGGGGGGGGAGAGGAGGAGGAGGGACTAGGGAAGGGAGAGCAAGCAAAGTTTCATGTCGAAACAAGATCATGATAGAAATCTGGAATTTGATGAAATTTGAATTTCTGCTGAAATTATGAGTTGAGAGTTCTGAGCTCTTGAATTGGATTTCTTGATTTTATTCACCGTCGAACGAGACCAATCGCTGCGTCGACGAACATAGTTAAGTGGGACAAAAGAGGAATTTAATTTTCTTACGTGTTAATCACTGGGGGTTCCCAATTAATGCAATCAATTAGTGTGGGAGGTGTTTCAGGTGGGGTCACATACGTGATGATATGGGGAAATTCAGGTGTGACGTGAGGATTTGACAATTTCAAAATATATAAAAAATAATACAATTTTCAGCCTCGCTGAAACATATAATAATTAATAAGAGTAATTAGTGACTGTGTAGTGTTTGTTTTTACGTGTGGGCCACATATGAATAGGGAGTATTTACGTGTGTGTGTGTGTATATGAAGAATGAGTATAATAAATAATAATCACAAAAATAATAACTCTACACCTTCCATTTTTCCCATTCTCCATAACATAAGCCAGAAAAGCTGGGGTGGGAGGAGGTTGTTTTTCACTGGCCCACACACTATCCCTCAAGTTCACGTATTTTTTCCGGTGCATAAAGTATTTCCCCAATATTTTGTACTTTTAAACTATCTTTTACTCTCCAATAATGTACTTTTGCCGGTGATTAATATATGCGTTTGTCCTCGAATTATTTCTTGTATTTATATATTTGTACAGGTCCTCAAATTTTTTTTCTAATCAATGTATATTTTTCGGTCCCACATTTGTTGATTTTTTACTGTGTTTTCTCTGGTTTTAAATTTTTTCGTTCATGTATTAATTGTTTGTCAGTCCTATTTTCCCTTTATTTTTCCCTGCTCCCCACATTATTTCTCCCATTTCTGTAATTTTTTTTTTGACAGCTTTCAATCCCCCCCCCCCGAAATTTATTTTCTCTAGGTCCACATCCTTAATATTACTAATTTATTACCTTTTAAAAGACACGTGATATTGAGAGTTCCTTTTGATCTGTCCTATGCTCCTTACTCAGTTAAATTATGAATCTATTGGATCTTACGCATTGCAACAGTATACTGATTCTTGTTATTTGTACTCATCTGAAAATCATGCACAATGTATATTTTATATAGTTGCACTCCTTGCTGTTGCCAAAAATACTACAAATCATGCGAAAGTTTTATTTTGTATTTGATTTTTTTCCTCCCTCATATTAACCACTCCAGAAAAAGAGGGATAAAGGTAAAACTGGATTTTTACATCCCCCTTTGCTTTTTCTTATTTCTCTTTTCCGTTTTAGTTTGGTGATATTGTTCACTAGTATTCATTGTAAAGTAACTGTGTTCATTAGTATTCATTATAAACTTGCAATATATCAACCAATATGGGTCTCTAGACCCCTTGGCTAATTTTTTTTTGTCTCATCTTGTATTTGTGTAACGAAATGAAACAATAAAGTGAATTGAATTGAACTGAAACAAAAACCCGCGTTTCTATTTCCCAGTAAACGGGGTTTTATTCATTGATTTTATTATTCGTTTTATTTATTTATAATATTCGGGTTTTTTTTTTGTTCCCAACAAATTTAATGCAAGAAGCGATCATCGACTGGTGAGATGTAGAATAATGCTTAACACTAGAATGTAAAGAGCAAAACTTATTAAAAATACAAAAACTGTCATCGATGTGACAAACCTTCAAGAACATCGATATAAATTCCAGTTAGAGATGAAGAACCATTTCATTTGTTATATAACACCACTGAAGATGGACAAGATGGCACTACGATGAACAGAACTTTAACCACTACTCTAAAAGAAGTAGAAAAAGAAGTCGTTGGAGAAAAAGAAATCAAACGGTGAAGAAAATAACAGAAGAAACAAAGAAACTGATGAACGACCGGAGAGAATTTCAGATTAAGAAGAATGACCCTTAATCCAAAGTAGAATATGCAGAACTTGGTAAGACGGTACGAAAGCGGATTACAGAAGATGTCAGCAAGTTTAATTGCAATATTGTAAAAAAAAGCACCGGAAGATAATAGGAGCCTAAAATCAGCAAAAACAAAACTGTGTGTTGGAAGAAAGGAAATTTTTTGCACTGAAAAAGAAAGATGGAACCATCGCAAAATATGGAAATGAAATTATTCGTATTGCTGAGGAATTTTATAGTGTTGAGAAACTCTTTACAAACATAAAGAAAGGGATCAGAACTGAGGAAAGGGAGCAGGAAGAAAAGAAAATGGAGCAGAATTTGTACAAGTAGCAACTGTGCTGGAAGATGTCTACAAGGCTATAAGATGCATAAAAAAAGAGGAAATGCCTAGCCGAAGATGGGATTTCAAAAGACATTCTTAAAGAAGAAGGAGTTAATTTATTAATTATAATATTATTAATATCCCTTAAAGCGTTTTTTTCTGTTAAAGCGTTTCCTCGCTTACAACGTTCTTTCATGACGATTTTTTGAAAAAAATGTTATAAGCGGGATCCACTGTATTTTATTTTTATTAATCAATTTGTTCTGTGTTCAATTTTTATTTATTATTTTTGTATGTGTGTTATTTTTTGAGTGTTTTTGTAGTTTCCTATGACTGTTATAACGCACAATAAAAAAGTTTATTATTTGCTATTATTATAATCGAACCAATGTAAACATTAAAGTGAAAAAAAAAAGTGTCAAAATTTATCATGATTTCACCAAAAAAAAAAAGTTACCGCCGAATGAATTTCTAAAGCATGGAAAAGACGGATAGAAGCCATCAACTATTCGCTACAGGAAAATCGAAATGGGGGGCTTCCTTTGGAAAATAACGGATCGAATCTCATATCACATCCGGGAATCTAAATCAGGTTAATCTTGATTTGAAGGAGGAGGAGCAAAAACTCACTCATTGAATCCACGCACGCAAACCCGTCTCCTTAGATGGATCTTCTTATTCTTATTTTTTTCTTCAGTTACTTTTGACACCACCGAACGAGCATCTGAAGACATCATTTATCACGGTTCAAAACCATTCGTTTTCCACGCAACATCAAGGCAATATCTCAGCCCTATCCAAAGAGACGGAACGGGAAAAAAAATAAAACTAGGTAAAAAGGAGATTTTTCCTGGAAAATATTCGCTTTTCGAAATCGTGTTGAAATCCCATTTCTTTTCCGAATTCGATGTATTTAGAGATCTTGGTTCTCTCGTTCTTCTTTTATATGTGTGGTGAATGATCACCGGCATTACCGCCTCAACTTATTCACCAGCAATTAATGGATTTTGAAAAGTTTTTACCGACAATGATTGGATTGAAAAAGTGATTCCGGTATGAAAAATGACTTTCTTCACGAGAGTGGCGTCAACTAGAGCTGTTCAATCTTTTCCGTCCACGAGCCAAATAAGCGGTATTTTTGTTGCTCGTGGGCCAGAGACTTGCTTATAAAGAGTGACCATAATACCTATATTTTTTACGGGATATTCTCGAAATTTCGGTTGCCCCAACTTTTTAGAAAATGTCCCGTTTTTTTCCATTTAAAAAAATAATTCAAATTTTTACTTATTTTATGAGTGACATTTCTACCCATTGAGACTTGCAATAACCTTCTAATGTCCATCATTAGCGATTTTTTTTCATACCATTATTGGCGAATTCCGTCATTAGAGATTATCCGATCAGAGGGTATCGATGAGATTGTTAGCAAAGTCGCATATGACGAAACTAATGAGGGTAGTCGCGATTCCAAGCGATAGCGAGATGCCTCAGACGAACTTGAATATGATTACAGCACGGCCTAACGAATGGAGTATGACATTAAGTGCTGACAAATGCACATGGTCGCTCATTTTGGTTCGAATAACCCACGTTTCACTTACGAGGTGAATAGAATTACTATATCCCGGGCGCAACTAGGGTTGCCGGTTTGGGAATTCTCATTGACGAGCGGCTTCGGTTTTTTTTAACATTGTTCCACAATGGTAAAAAAGAAAAATGGATAAAATGTTGCATTTCATTCTTTCATTCTTAAAAATGTCTTTCGTTCTCCTAAAGTGATTCTTCCGCTCTTCCGAGGTTTAGTTCATTCTGGACTGTGGTATGTCACAAGATTTCGCAGACCATGCCCACACGGGGATATGGATTCGGTTGTGGGGGACGGGGGGGGATGGTTGCAGAGAAGATCTGAGTGTGCTCTTGTCGGCAAGCGAGGCTTGAGCTATGAAGAGAATCTCGATCTCTTGAATATATTTGCATTGCAAGAACGCAGGTGCCGGAGGGTGTATGATCGGAGTGTTTCAATTTTTGAACGGGTTGGATGAAATGGACCATGAGCCGTTAATACACTCATTGCCATAAAAATTTGCGCACTAAGAAATAATTGTGGGATCGAAACGAATGTTGGCCTGAAGGTACATGTCGGGCAGATATGTAAATGATTAGAAATGCAGCGTGATTGCGCATTGCGTAATGCCACTAGAGGGCGTTGGACTTCGTTCTCCTTGGAGTATAAAACAGGTAAGCAGAGCTTGCTGGAGTGTATTTAATCGTTTGCAAAGGAAATGCTGATGTAGACATGCCGTTACGCCGCCGTCGAAGACCATATGAGCGGTTGTCAGAGTTCGATAGGGGAAGAATCATCGGGATGATGGAAGCTGGGTGGTCAGCTCGGCGAGTAGCTCGTCAACTAGGCCGTTCTGATTTTACTGTGAGGAGGTGTTGGGACCAGTGGACAGAAGAGACGTCATTTTCACGGCGACCAGGTTCAGGACGCCCTCGACAGACCAGTCGTCGAGAAGACCGTCACATCCGAAACGCACGCGTAGAGCCAACTGCCTCATTGGCCGCTATCCAGACACAGGCAGCAGCTTCACTACGGGCCCCTGTGTCTTCCCGAACCATCGCGGCGCCCATTACGTGTGCTGCCAATGACACCCACCCACCAACGCCTCCGTTTGAAGTGGTGTCGAGCACGACGGGATTGGACTGCAACGGATTGGAACCAGGTCGTCTTCAGCGACGAATCGAGATTCAACTTGAGCAGTGATGACAATCGTGTTCGTGTGTGGAGGCCCCGTGGTGAACGCTTCAATCGTGCCTTCGCTTTACAGCGACACACCGCTCCCACAGCTGGTGTCATGGTATGGGATGCCATTGCTTACGATACACGGTCACCCCTAATATTGATCCATGACACAATGACAGCCCAGCGGTATGTCCATAACATCCTTCAGCCACATGTGTTGCCACTCATGGCAGGGCTCCCAGGAGCCATTTTTCAACAAGACAATGCTAGGCCACACACAGGGCCTGCATTTGACCCGCTCACAGGAGGTTGTGCAATGAAGTATTCTTAGTAATGTTCATGGTCTGTTACTAATTAAGAAATAAAAGAGGTTTATTACGATATTTCATATGTACAGCCGCTTGGGTGATTCTGGAACGGTGTCGCAGCTCACGTGATTGATATGTAAATTAGCCGCACAGTGATGTGCGGAGTTACTTGAATTTGTGAGTGATCTGGAATAGCACTGCGGTTCATCTATGTGATCTGTAAATATGCCACGGGTGACTAAATCCCCACGTCTTATGAGACGCGAATCAGCTTATATCCCCCCAGGGAGGACAGAATGGGGGCCACGGTTGGTTTGGAGGTCACAAAAGTGATGTGGAACTGCATTGTGGGTTCCTTAACCCTTTAAGTGATTTTCAATTTTTTCATGATCCACACCATAACTGACACATTTGAAGTAAGAGCGTGTTAAGAACCCGAGATATTTCAGTGTGACCAAAATAAAGATCAAGTTTGACGAGATATCTCAGGATTTCCGCTGTAGGGTTTAAAGGATGCGCAACTGCACCGTGGGTCACTTTAGCGATCTGGGAATGCACCGCGTCCATATCTTCTTATTCGCGGGGGCTTCCGAGAAGTGTCATACGAGTCTGCTGTAAGAAGATTCGTATGAGCCTTCTGGGTCCCCCACAAAGATGGGGCTTTTTTTTTTTGCTATAAATTCACTATAGAAGGGCGTGTGGAAAGTCTGGCGTGGGGCCTGCCAAAGATTCAGGCCTAGGGGGCACCCGATCTAGGATGTGGGGAGGGGGCTATGCTTACAGTCAAGGGATTTTCGAGTTAAGTGTCACAAAAATTTACACGCATCGTATTCCTGGATGAGTCCTATAAATCGCTTACAGTCCTGTTAAGAATGCACTTCCTTATTGTGTCACTGGCTTCACTAATATCGATTTACAGTCCCGTGGGTTACGAAGCTGATTTTGTTATTGATTCTGGGTCGCGGCTGAAAAGGGTTAAGAATCTCCCCCCCCCCCCCGTGGTAAATAATGAAACTTCAAGCTTCTTGGTTAAAGTAACCGTATTTGTGATTTCAAAACAACAGTACGAGTTACCAAGTTTACGGAAACGTTCCGTAATTTCCGTAATCTTGTATACCAGTTTCTGGTCAGAGAGCAGCAAAAATACGGCATATCTGGCCCACAGACTGTAAAGCTTTTGCACCCCCTGCCCTGGTGAGCTCATCGAGGGATGAATAAAACCAGTTTTCTATTCAACATCACGTCTGATCGTTTAAAAAAAAAAAAGCGTAGAGGACAGCTATTAGCTGTAGCGTAAATAATGACGTCACAATACACGGTAGCGGAGATTGACGAGTGGTCCTGGGGGGGGGGGGGAGGAATGATCATTCCAATAGCTATATTGGGCACAGGGCTGTCTTAAAAGCATCATGAGCTCCAGGGTCAAGTGGTTTTTCTGAGGTCTAACCTCAAAAATTTCCACCGGTTCTCATTTTTGGGAGTTCCCCCCCTTCTCTTGAAGTTTCCGGGCCGTGCCCGGTCGGGCCCATGGGTATTAAGACGGCACTGGAGATTTTCGAAACCTATCGATATACCAAGTACTTCAATAAAACTAGATTCGAATGCTAATACTAAATTTCACGGGACTGATAATTTTATTGTGACGTCTTACAAAGTCCTTGTGACGATCCTATTCGCTGCCAGGGATGTCGTACGACGGCTGATGGTTGCTCACGATGGCCTTTTCCGATCTCTGATATTGGTGAAGAGCTCACAAATCCCAACGGACAATTTTTATTCGCTCGTTCCGTCGAAGAATTCCCTTGATGTACGATTCGCGGAGATCTTCGTACATGATAGTCCGCGGTCTCGTCTTTGCGAATCGGTACTTTTTATGGCATGAATCGCACTTGTGGTTCTTGTTGGTTACGATCCACCTGACAGCGCACATCCTGTGGACGTACATCGTCGACCCGGTGCAGTTGCACATTGATTTCAGCTTCACCACGGGATCGCTTTTCTGGCAGATCTTGCACGTGATTTCACATTCTTCTTCTTCTTCTTCTTCTTCTCCGGCTGCCATCTCTTGCTCCTCGTCATCACTCATACTTGAATCGAAAATTTTGACAAATCCGTGACGTCTCTTTATGGCCTGATGTTTCGTTTTGGACGGGGAATGGACTACTGTTAGCGAATTTTGACAATTCCGTAACCTATCTTTATGGCCTGATGTTTGGTAGGGGGAATGGACTATCTATATTAATTTGATGTAGATACTTCACATGATTGTTGTCTTTCCAACAGTCGATATTTCCAACAAAATTTTACCGATGTTGAGAAAATTGCATTATTTGATTTAGGGCCGTCTTTACCAGACGCGGGGTACGGTTCGAAAATGACAGCGAGACCGCCATTAGCCCTGATTTTTTTATTCTGTAAGAGAGAGAGAGAAAGAAAATTCAGAAAAAAGGGGGGGGGGGTGGGAATTCTTGAAATTTTTCACAATAAATGAAATAAATTGTTCCAGAATCGATGAATTCAATTTTCAATCGATTCAGAATTCCAGAGTTGATGAAAATTCAGAATAAATGAAAGAAATAGTTTCGGATTCACGAGAGCCAGAATTTACGAAAGAAAGTGGTTACCCTAAGTCGCGGCCAACCCCGTAAATGCGGGGCCCGGTGCGACCGCACCTGTCACACACCCCCAAAGGACGGCTCTGTTATTATTATGGCTGCGCATTCTGGTCAGAACAATTCATATCCATTCTGCAAAAATCTTAAAAATTAATGGCAGTTTTACGCATAAAACGGTTTCACATGCTAGATGTTTCTTTTTTTTAAAATGCCAAAAGTGTACAGGGTGATACTTAACCATTAAATTAATGATTTTTTTTTCAGCTGATAGTTCGTTTCTTCATTGTTACTACTACTTTACCGCAGACCAACTCCGGTTATATATCGCCATACGACAATTCCCAACCAGTGGAGAACGTTACAAAATGAAAACGCCATCTATCGGTGGTCGCCCCAGGTTCGGTAGCTAAAGAACATATTTCTTATGTTCTTACCGGATTCTAACCCGTGGACCTTCACAGTACAACCTTCATAATTTAAGACGAGCATCTTATCACTGCTTCCGCCCCCCCCCCCTCCACTAAAGTGTTTTTCATTAGTACTGAGACGAATAGAAAACATGAAAAATCATTTAAAAAATCTATATCGAATTATACTGCTTATAGAATGCCTTAAAGAGGCCATATGGAGTCTAAAAAATCGCCCATAAAACAAATGTATTGAGATAATATTACATACCAAAATATACAGGCTGCATAGGTAACGAGGCGTATAGCATTTTACTGGAGAACCGTTGATCCTAGAGGCATACTTCCAGTTAGAAAAAAAGTATCCCCAAATAACGTACTACTTCGATATGCCAATCGTATTGAAAGAGGTTGTATGGCTATTAATATTTTTTTTTTTAATTAACTTTATATACCGTCCCTGTATGTCCGAGAAGCCAATTAGAAAGTTGTTGTTCCGTCTCTCCTGATGCCAACTAATAATATTACACTTCTTACTATTTAAACCACTTTTTTCCTAGCGGCGATATATTCGAATTCGATAAACGGAGGAAAGTTCGGAAAAAAACAGCATTGAATGCGGGCAAAACGGTTTTCTCGTCAACTAGAGTCCGTTCAACAGGATCAACGGTTAACCAGTATAATACTGTATGACCTGTATAACTACCTTCTTTCCGCGATTCTAACTTATAGTAACAAAGAAAACCTGTTGCAAACTTTTCAAGTTGAAAAGAAGGAAAGAAGAATGCTAACAAAAAAAACCATTATAATAAATTACGTATATGGTGGTCGAGTGGTTATAGTGACGGACTCGCGATGCGAGGATCCGGGTTCGAACCACACAGTGGTGGTCGGCTGAAGTTGGTTTTCTGTGGTTCCCAACTTCAAGGCGCAAATGCGAGCCGATCTCCCCGTTAAAAAGTCTCGCCCAAAGAGAGCAACAGTCCTACAACGATAAATCATTCAATCATAACACTTCACTCATAGTTAGAAAAACTAGTGGCAGATGGCAGCACTACACATAACAAGCAGTACAGAGAAACAACAAAACTTCACGTCAGGTTTCACTACACGTACACGCACATTCCCGCATGTACCGATTCGTTGGGGGGTCCGCGGGGGGGGGGGGGTTGCATGTGTGGTGTAGTAGTGGTAGTAGGTAGGGCCTCCAAAAAATGTCTCGGGGATCCATGATGTTCTTAAGTCAGCCACCTCGTTGGGCAATTTGCCTGTTGTGGCGTTGTATTTGTATAAGAGTATTTATTTGTATTAGCGAAATCACAGCCACAGATGGTCTGCATCAAACAAAGAGATGTCGTTAATTGCGACATCTATCAGCAAATGCAAAATATAAAAAAAATCGAAAGCATATAACCTCACCTTAAAAACACACACACGCGATTCTGCACTTTTTACCTTCACTCTTCAAGCGGTTTTTTAAAAATTTTCCTGATCCGCATTATAACTGCAAAACATTTGAAATTGCGAAACCTTCACGAATTGCCCCGTATTTTTGAGAAGAATTATTATTTTCCGATTGCAAGCTGATAGCTACTTCATCTTCCCCCCTCCCCACCTATCGCTTTTATTTCCCTAAGGCCGGGATAACACTATAAAAGTTTTATAAAAGATTTTTCTAAAACTTGAAAAATTCAACCAACGCACGACAAAAATACGTTGCCGAAATTGATAAATATTGCTTTTAAGGCAGGGATTACACTATAAAAGTTTGATAAAACTTGAAAAGTTCAACCAATAAGCGCATCGGTTGCATTCGAGTAAATGCACCCGATGATCTTATTGGTTGAATTTTTCGCGTTTTATCAAAGAGCTTTTACAAAACTTTCATAGTGTAATCCCGGCTTAACTATAGTACAAAAACACCTGCCTTGACGTGTGTACCTTTCTATGAAGAGAAATTACTACTTCTTTTTTGGAAAAAAAATATGTTTTTTTATTACTTATACTGAGCCGTATATATTACTTTCTCTTTTCTCGCTTCTTCTCTTATCTAACCTTGAACAATAGCTGAATCCGCCAACTGGCAGATTGAATGGAGGTGGGGGAATGGAAAACACGTTTTACAGTGAATACAACATCAACGCTTTTTTAGAAGGTGAGACATTTTGTTGTGATTGAAATAAAGCAGATCAAGTTTAGCGAGATGTCTCGGGACTACCGATCTTATCCCTTCACACGTGCATGAGCTTATCATAGAAATGCGTAGGTGAAATGCTTGTCTTATCCGTATACATGCATATGAGGCTTCCATGTTCCTAAAAAATGTGCGTGGGTAGTATTTTTTTTCTCCCTAGGCATCCGCATGAGGCTTGTGTATTACAAAATGTGTGCAGACAGAATGCTTGTTCATCCGTACACAGGTGCATGGGGCTTGTATAACCCCCAAAATGTGCAGGTAGAATGTTTGCCTATCCCTAGACATGCGTATGTGGCTTGCGTGTTCCTTGAAATCGTAAGCGGGTACAGGTTCTAGTACAAGGAGTTCTACTACTATCTAAGTTTGTACATTTTTTGTTCTTTTAAGCCCATAGGGAGCACTAACTTCTGGAACAAAAATTAAAAATTTAGGTACAGTAGAACTTCTCAATAACGGATACCCATGGGACCAAAACTTTTGTCCGCTATTGGGGAGGTACGATATATAACAGAACCTCGTTTATACAACTTTCACATTTTTACGACGTTTGGATTCGCAATTTGTTCCTGTGTGTAAGAGTGATACATCGAGGATTATGCATAATCATGCATAATCACATCGATAAAGAAAGTTCGATCAAATTTCGCTACATTTATATTACTTTTACCGGTGATTATGCATAACTCGCTGTTAAGTTGGAAAGTCAGATGTATATAGAAAAATTTATAGCCTTTCTTCTCTCCATTAAACCAGTTAATTACTTTTACCCGTACATGATACGTGAACTACACATATTTTGTAATAAAAATAAAATAAAAATAAGTGTGAAGAAGAAATGAACGTTCAAAACAACATCATCAGTTATGTAGGTTTTCTTCACATGTATCAACATGTGCAATCAAAACCAGCACTACCATTCGGAATCATCATCCTGGATCATACATAGTTAATCAAGTAATTAATTGACGGATTAAAATATTTGCCAATAACAGCTTAGGATTATACATATAATCATCTCTGAATGATAAATTCTCGATTTATGAACAAAAATTCACAAATTAGAGTTTGGAAAAAAAGCTATAGTTTTGTTTCTTCACCTGATTTTACTGTCCGCTATTGAGAGTGTCCGCTAGTGGGGAGTAAAATACATTAAAGCCATATTCTACGGAACCGGGGATCAGAAAAGTGTCCATTAACGGGAGGTGTCCGTTAAGGGAGGTTCCAGTGTATTGCGATCATTGTAATTCAATATCATTTCCATTTTATTTTGAAGTTTGATTAATTTCAGAAAAGCTTTATTATTATTGATCTTCCATTAGTTTTCCGTATATAAAAACTATACTAAAGGTGTTAAATACTGAACATTGAGAGATCAGACACCCATCTCAGAGAGTTATCGAAGCGTTCCCGCTGGATGGGTGTACCCAGAAATTTATTAATTAATGTGAAAATATCAACGTTTTTTTTCATATATACATACATACAATACGAAATCTGGAATGAAAATTTTAATCGTACATCGTCCGCAGTTAAACTGTACGTAATTGTACCATTGCTCTTGTGTGGATGATCGCACAATAATCTTGTCTTGTATATGATAGCATAGGAAATTGAATTCGTCCAATCTAAAGCTGATAAACAGCAATGGAATTGTTCCTCGTATAATCGAATACCCCGTTTATACGGATTTTGTGTGAGCTGGAACCGTTGATATCTTTTTAAGCGGGGTCGACTGATCCGCTTAAGCAGGCACCTACATATATTCATTAGAATAGATGGATTTTATTGAAGAGCTTCTCACTCAACGCAATTGCGAGTCGCTTCATAATAATAATCGGCAGCAGCAACAAAATCGGGGGCCATGGATATATATATGACTAGAATACTTCATACACAGGTATTAGATATTCTAGTCTTTAACCTAATATTGTGCTTAACGATTGTCTTTCGTGACTATTCAGGAAGAATGAAAAAAGGAATGCTATGTCATAACAATAGCCGATGCGTTATTGCCATGATCTCATTACCAAAAGGAAAGAAGTAAATACACGTGATCATTATTCTATGGGGCTTCGTATAAGCCTAATCCTCATTTATGCCATCCGTGAAAACTATTCAAACAGACAACACTGGATATGACTTCTTTTTTTGCCTGGTGCGCGTGTTTGAGCTTATAACTAAGCTTATTAACTTGCGGGAAACGCCATCTGGGCTTCGTCTTGTGATGGATTCGCCCTCGTCGAACCCGGTTTGCATCGTTAAGGCTGTATAAATAATACCCGCGTGCATATTAACTCCGTTCCACGTAAATTTTCCCATAAAAGACATCCCGTTACGGAGAATGAGACGCAATAATTCTGATGCGAGTCGTGCGCCCGCCATCTTTTCAGTTCCCGGTAGCGTTATTACCACAGCCAATCGAATTCTTGTTTGAAATGTACCCCCCATAAGCTTCCTTAACGAATTCAATATAATGGGTCATACTTTCGATTATGACCGAAAGAAATTGAAACATCAAAAGAAATACATAAACATTTTTTTACCCATAAAACAGTTTTTTTTTTCTTCTCACCTGAAATTCAAATCAATTCAGAAACTGTGTGGAATAAGAATTGACCTGCCAATGTGTTCTACGAATTACGATACTTCCAATAATAAACGGTACGTATCGTAGATCCGCTATGAAAGTCTTCCCGCCAGGAACTGTGAATGTGGTCAGTTGAAAGTAACTAACCAAGAACTGAAGGAATATACAGTCAAACCTCGTTAGTGCGTCACCCGGTAAACACGTCACTCCGCTTACCGGATCACTCTTTGGAAGTCCCAATTATCCTCAGGCAGGAACTGGCACAGCTATGGCCTACTCCGTTTAACGAGTCACTCCGTTTATCAAGTCATATTTTTGCTCTCCCAAGACTGACTCATTATCAAGGTTTGACTGTACTTCTTTTTCACTTTAAAGTTTAAACAAAGACTTTGCACACGTCTTCCCTATAGAAGAGCCATTGCAAAAACAGTACTGCAAGAATATGAATTAAAGTGGATATTAAGGTCCGATTAGGGCATTGTGAATAGAACTTTTGTTGACAAAGGAGCCTTCCTACATGGTTGTGCGGGTGGATAAAATAACTTATAAGGGAAAAATGCGAAAAGAAAATCTCCCACCAAAAGAAATTGATAGCATTAACCGAAGTTCTGATTACTATAACCGAATTTTCATGTTATGATATTGGTCCGCTACGTACTTTGCGGAAGTGATAACGATACTCGATTGGTAACATTATCCGTGATAATATAGATGGCGCCGACTGTTACATGCAGTGTGGGTCGACGCTGAAGCCTTTCTTAACTCTCTGGTGGCTTCAGTACAGTGAGAGAGACTTGGTGGCCATTTGTTGAAGGTAAGGGAAACTTCCTTTTAAAAAAAAAGCGGGACTTCTTCTTTAAATGGGAAAGTCTTTACTTCACCGCTTGCTTCATCCGAGAAATAATTCCAGAATGAATAAAAAATTCAGAATTTTCGAGAGTAATAATTTCAAAATCAGTGATTTGGTACCTCTCCCCCCGTTCAGATAGCTCAGGTAACTACGAACGAATTTTTTCCTCATGTTATGAAACTGTCCGTTCCTTACTCAGCCGAAGTTCTAACAATTCCCAAATCATACCAGTATCCTTGATTCTAATAAACAAGATAGATAGAACCGCTCAAAACCCCGGACTGATGCAAAGCAACTCCCATCTCCCATATCCTATAAACCAGGTCCCATAAACACTAACGAATTCAACGTCATGGGTCTTACGTTCGGTCATGATCGAAAGAAATGGGAACATCTCCAAAGTGATTACGGCAAAAACGTTGCAAATACCTATTTATCAAGGAAAAAGACTTTGTTTTTGGTGTTACGTCAAGGTGAACTCGGAAAGAAAAGTCTACCGTAATGATTATATGACTTCCATTACAGATATTTATGTCACATGTTCATCATGTTTAACATGTTTTTTCTTTAATATATTTTATTTACATTTTTTTATACATTGAAATGCATTTTAATTCAGCACAACTACTTAAACAGTACATGCAGCTCGTACATTCTTCTGAAATTTTTTTTTTACGAATCGGTACACGCCGGAACGTTTTGTGCGAATGCATATATATGCGTGGTCTTCTAACGTAGTTATGTTGCCAGAGTTGCGCTTGTTTCGTGTTCTTGCTGGTGGTCAGTTGGTCCTACCTCACTGTGGTGGTCAGTTGAAGTTGGTACAGGAATGATGCTAGCCATTCTTCCATTAAGAAAAAAAAATCTCTCTACAGAGAGCACATCCAAACCCGATACTTATATAAACACGAAAAAATCCAGTTATCTACTCACTTCAACTTCCAATGTGGAAGGCAGCCCTTCTTGAACACAAAACACGCTCGTAATTCCGACATCATGATTATAGACGCAGCACATTCCGGTAAGCACCAAATCGTTAGAAATTCCCCCGAAGGCCTGTTTCTATGTACGGTTTTTAGATAATAACATGAAGAAAAAAAAAGTTTTATCTTTGAGTATTTCCGAATAATATAAACAAACGCTCTTCAATATATTAACGTTGATATCCAGGATGTGTTTTTTTTTAAAACTTCCCTGGAGCACTTACCCAATCAGGAAAGATTTCTAATGAACCCAGCTGTGATAATCCAATTAGTTTCAATCAACAAACCTCGTGTGATGCTTCACGGAACCGGACGGACATGATTAAACGAACCTGAAGGGGCAAAAAAAACGTCTTTTAGATCAGATAAAAAAACAGCGTTTAGAAGTTTTTTAATATCTTCTATCCGAAAAGAAAGTATTATAGAAACTATTAGAATAAAGTCAATTTAGATGATGCTTCATTAGTATAAGGATCGCAAAAACTAAAAGCATTGCCATGACTTTCGCTCGTATCGTTATGAAAAGCTTCGAGCGCATAAACCATAAAGTACGTAATTTACAAACTTTATTTGTTCCTCGATAATAAGATATTTAAGGCGAGTGCCTACCTCTTTAAATGACAAATTTCACAATAATTTTTTAGATCTGTTGTACTAAGTGTTCGTTTGAAAGTGCAGTTATTCTAGAATCCAAAACTGTTTCACTTCCAACCCTACAATAACTTGAAGCAAATTATAGTGCGAGTTAAGTAAAACGAATTTATTCCCTTAGTCTGAAAATGAAATCTTTGAATGCGTTTTCTAAAGATTTGTTCGTTTTTTTGCTTTTCACTTCAGAAAAACTGGATTTCTGAAGCATTTTTTAAAAAATAGCTCTATAAAAATTCCCCACTCTATTTTAAGGCAACTGACTACGTACGGGGCACTTTTGTTGAAAACATTAATTTTCAAGCGGGGTTTGGATCAAAATACTGTATAAAATAAGGAAATCGAGTGAAATTTCTGAAATATTTATAAAACTTATTGAGATATTATAAGTTATGTCCTCAAAATTGGTTCATTTTCAGTACTTACGCTGCCAACACATTGGACACTACTACTAAACCAGACATGCACCTCGTCCATATTCCTCTGCGAAACCTTTAACGAATTGGTACATGTTGGAATGTGCGTGTACGTGTAGTGAAACGTGGAGTGAAGTTTGTTTCTGTTTAATGCTTGTTATGTGTAGTGCTGCCATCTGCCACCGTTTTCATGAGTGAAGTGTAATAATTGAATGATTTATCGTTGTAGGCCTGTTGCTCTCTGTGGCGAGACTTTCTAATGGAGACATTGTACACTGCGAACCGCGCAATTTATTTAACACTTTCGGGTCTAAGCCCGAGACTGACTCAAGATGCCGTTTTTGTTCAAGGGAACTAAGTCCGAGTCTGACTCGGGCTCAACTTTTAACTCTAGTAGCTATAAAATGAATGGCTGCATATATATGTTCATAGTGGTTTTAAACATAATCTATAAATCTAGTTCCAAATAAACAAATAAATATAGATATGTATACTTATAAATGGTAGCAGCCGATGGATGTAGCTTTATGAAATGATGTAGAAGTAAGTGTAGTTGAAACACATTTGTCTTTTTAGGTAAGAGGTAGCCATGCTTGTTGATGACAAGATGATTTTTTTTTTTAATAAAAGCCATTTTTAGATATTTGTACAACATTTGGATAAGCTTTTATTCAGAATTGTTTGAAATTTTATGTTAAAAAACGATGTTTTCTTATGCGGAACTTTTTTAAAACTCTAAAACATACTTTTTTAATTATTTCTCTCATTAAATATTAATTATTAGTACCTTTAAATACTTGCTATATTATGAAAGAAAAGAGTTTGAAACTTTTAGTTAAAAAAAGAACTTTAGAGATATATTGTAAGTATTTTTAAAAAAATTATGAAAACTGCCAAAAACCCTCAGTCCACAGGGACAAACATAGTCGAAATGGCTAAGACCCGAAAGTGTTAGATAGTTTTGATACCGGATGTTACTAAGGCCGTTATCTACGCAGTGAACTAAAAGTTTTAAGATACATAAAATATTCTCTAAGATATGACAGTTTTTTTTCTTCGTGAAACAATATTTCAATTTTCATTTTAAAACAAAACTAATTTTTTCTCATTCAGACAGGGTAAAATATTAAATTCTGAACAAATATAACCAAGATCGGAATGCTGTCAGAAAATTTCACGAGAATATCTTTCATAGTTTTTGAAAAATTTCGTTTCGCATGAAATAAAGTAACGAAAAAATGAAAGTATCTAACAAAAGACTTACATAGTTTTGAGAAAAAAAGCATTCTAATGAAAATATTACAGTTTATACAGTTTATATTAAAATATTTTAAACATATTTTAAGCACAAGTAGAACAAAAACTTGAACACGGTTGGATGCAGAAAATTTCATAATATTTAAAAACGGAAAAAATTGAAAATATGTTTTTTTTTGGAAAAATTGCGTGCACCAACCCCCTTAAAATTTTGTGACAAAGTTTCAGCTCAATCGGAAAACGACTCTCAAACGCCTTGAAGTCGGAACATAGTAAGCAATGTTAATTCCCTGTACGCAATGACGGAGCCGTATATAACTATGATTCCTACTGCTCCCAAAACTTTAAAATTCGATAATTTTTTAACGGTGTCCTTTTGTTTCCACCTAAAACTGCCACCTCCTTGATTTTTCAACCAGGAGCAGTTACTCCCCCCCCCCGCCCATCTCTAGTTCCAGATCTACGCAATGATTAATTCCATTCACACAAAAGCGGTATAACCCTTACCGATCTCGACCAGTTTTTTCCTTCTAAGAGAAATTTATCAGGACACATCCAGGCAACCAACCGAAAGTTGTTTAAAAACATTTCGAATCCAGTTTCCCAAAAAAATATTCAAAAAATCCCAATTCGAAAAATACATGAAATGACGAAAAATTTTAGAAACAATATTAAATTTTTTTAAATAAAACTCACAACATCTATAAATGAAACGCATTTTTATTTAAAGCCAAAATCTTATTGAATCAAAACATAAAGTGAGCGAACGAAGATTGAACAATATTTCGTCCTGAAGCGGATTTTGTACGGACTCCGGCAACGATCTGTGAGACAAATCGTTTTCTGAGACAGTTTCCTTTTTGGGGGAATTCAGATTCAGAATAATTTAAACAAATGCTGGTGATGTCTTAGTGGGACCTCATAAATTTCTCTGAAAGGAAAAAAAATGGCCGAGATAGAAGAGAGTACACCGCTTTTGGACAGAATTTAATCATTGCGTGTAGGGAATTAACATCGCTTACCATGTTAGAACTTAGAGACGACTTTCAATCGATTTGAAGTTGTAACCGAGTAAGCAATGTTAATTCCCTATATACGCAATGATTAAATTCTGTCCAATAACAGTGCACTCCTCTCTATCTCGATCATTTACAACTGCAAGGCATTTGAGAGTCCCCTCAAAGGTTTCTCATTGAGCTAAAATTTTGCACAGATCTTTCGTTTGTTGATTGCAACGAGGGGAGGGAGGGGGGGTGAGCTAGACTCTTCCAAAAAGTTGAAAATAAGGATCAGCCAAATGTACACAGGTTGTCATTGAAGATATTTGCGTGTTTCAGTCAAAGACTTGGTGATTTAGAAATATGATCAAGATAACTTGACGATTTACGGAACACCCGGTATGGTGTAGAGAGTTCTTCTCCCGCTGATCGGCAGACCGGTGCCAGTACGTCGAATTTTCCGTCGGTCTGCAAGAAAAAATTCATCAAATCTCTGTTACCACCACATAACTCCATATTAACAGCTTCGCTCACGAGCGATTGGCGAGAAATTCCGATGTCTGCTTGACGAATCAGCGATAAATACGATAGAAGTTTCGATACCCTGGTTCTAACATAATGATCTGTTATAAATAAAAAAAGTAATAGAAAAAAACAGAAGTGATATAGTGGATATGAAGTACTGGGTGGGCAAAAAGTCCGTAGAAACTTTAAAAATTCATAAAAACCGGAAAAATAACCGAAATAAAAAACAGTTTGCAGGGTTAGCATCGCTAGGTAACGGATTTTTTTTTAAATCAGGGAAAAATAACTCAGAAAGCAGTCGATAGGTGGCGCTGACGTACACGAGTCAAAGAAAAGATACGCAAATAACGATCCGAATGCCTCCAAATCGTTTATTACAGCAATATGTGTTCCACATGACCACCACCACAGGGGATAACACATTGCAGGCGAGTCACATATTCAGCAACAGCAGAGTGCAGCATGTCCACATACACAGTTTATTACGGTGGACTGATTGTGGATTAGGAGCGCATGTTCTTATAACCGTCTCATTTGCATATTTCCACCGAAGTCGCTCATATCAGCACCACCTATCGGCTGTTTTTTGAGTTATTTTTTCCTGTCTTAAAAAATTACTGTGAACTAGCGATGCTTATCCTGCAAACCGTTTTTCATTTCGGTTATTTTTCCAGTTTTTATTCATTTTTAAAGTTTCTACGGACTTTTTGCCCACCCGGTATCTTTTCACTCTCACCTGTTTTGTTTCCCTTCTTATGTATAAGTATATAATACAGCCTATTTGTCCTTAGAAGTTTTATAGAAGTTTTTTTCCTCTTTATCCCGGAGATGAAAAGAACTACTTATTTTATAGGGTTGCAACAAAGTTTTGTGGTGATGAGGAGAGAGGAAAGAAAATAGGTAGACTTGTTTGGATTTATTCCACTGGCGTTTGCACGCAATATTACGTCCTTGATCGTAAAGTGGGGAAAAAAAACTGCATCCAAATCATTTTTTTTTTCTGTCGCTGCCTTCAGACTGGTCCGCAAAAATTATTTTTCCTTTTCATTCATCCTTTAACCGGTCTGAATTATTTTTTTCCTTTTTATTTATCTTTTTGCCGGGTCTGAATTATTCTTTGTATTTATTTATCTAATGCGAGTCCACAAATTATTTTTTCCCAATTATTTATTTTTATTTGTCCGAATTATTCCTCCAATTTATTTAAATTTATAAAAGATAAATCTGTTATTTATCGTTTACCAGTTGCAAATTATTTTTCTCACTTATTTTTTTTGCGGAACTGCTAATTATTCTTCCTACTTACTCATCTTTTGCTGGTCCTCAAACTAATTTTTATATTTATTAATTTTTTGCCCGTCCACGAATTATTATTTTTTTTTTGCTGGTCTGAAATTATTTTCTTAATTTATTTGTATCTTTTGGTGGTTAGAATTATAGCTCCTATTTATTTACCTTTTCTTGGTCAGCAAATTATTGTACTGTTTTCACCTCCCCGCAGGTGTAAAAATGTTGAAGAACACTTGTACGGGGTGACAGGGCTCTAGCCCTGGGGCCCGGGACGGTTCTCATCATTTTTTGCTTTTTCACGCTCTAATTAATTACAGAAGGGGCCCGTTAAAAGTCTGACCGAGGGGCCCGCAAAAGATCCCAGCTTAGGGACCCCGCTGCAGGATGTGGGGGGAGGGCAGGCGTAATACTACATGATAATTTAAAAACTCGAATTTCCGATCATCCTTTTATCAATTCTGTAAGTATTTTCAAAGTAATTTTAAAATGAAGTATCGGGGTCATATCTACACGGTTCCTGTATACGCGAATATAATGTCCCGATTATGTAACGAAATAATTTCAGGAAATATTCACTTACAGCATATAAAATATGCATACTGTACATATCTGAAAATGAATTCCACTTTCTAGGATCCCCAATTTGATTCAGTCGTGTTTCTATATCGGGAAATTTCGATAAAAGCGGGATCAGGTTGAAATGTCATGTTCAGCAGCTTTTCTGCCGTTCCTGTCTCTTCGCTAGACTTAACTGATCCAGAGTCCGTGTCGCCCACATTGGCGGTGATGTTAGTATGTACCTACATGCATCAGCGATTCAATGCTGCATCAGTGGGCTAGGATATAGAGATCTTCTATTGGTTGTGACCGTCACGTAGCCATAAAATATGATACCCGAATACACTGGATGTATGCCCTTCCTGTATGCAGCATCGACAGTAATATAAATTTTATGCGACCGTTTGCGGTTAATGCCGGGCGTTATGGGGAAGCAATATACACAGCTGAGGAATAATCATTATTTATACGCAGTTCATCGTGAATTCCTGCGCTGGAAATTACATTTACGTATGAATTCCATTCCATTTGACTGAGAACTTTCTTTAATTTTTATTGCTATGTATGTTACTCAAAGCCCGAAGTGTTTGGCCGAGAGTTTTGACGAATGTCCGATTTGCGGAAAGATTTTGGGCTTTGGCTGGCCAATTCGCTGGCCAAGATCTCTGGAAAATGTTTGATGAGCTGATGTTAGATAGTCCGGTAGGCCTCAAATTCATTTTTTTTTCATTGCCAACGTGTAATGCATGTAAATATATAGTATCTATATTAGATTATCTCGATGTGACGAGAAAAAACTATTGAAACAAAAATGGATACATGGTTTTTTCTGCATCGGTTTGATGGATAGTAATAGCTAACGTGTACATAATAATCGCGAAAAAATACTTATAACTTGGTAATGATCCCGAATTATACCTATTTCTTATCGGAAATTGGCCATGGATCTCCGGTGATTTCATTAACTGGTTGGCCAAACCCCGAAATTCGGACATTGACTGGGCCAATTTACAACGAGATTGGCCGATTCACGAACTGGCTGATTGCTGTATATGCTGTTGGATAACATACCATTTTATAAGAAGACTATATGAAAAATGAGTGTTCAATTTATTATGACCACCTCGAAATTTTGTATACGACGTCATAATGAATATCACAAGCGATTGAAATCAGTGTAAAAGAAGAAATTTGAAGGTGTGGCGTAAATTGGTAAATCCCTTTAAGGGGCCGTTCAAGTATTACGTAAGCAAATTTTTAGCCATTTTTGACCCCCTCCCCCCCTTGTCAGCAAAATTTCGTCATCAGCTCTGCCCCTCTGAATCCAACTAATATTTTCATAAAGGGTGGTTGATGACGTAAGCATTATCTAAACCCTCCCCTTTGTCATGAAAAGATCGGGGACCCCCCCCCCCCATCGATGATGACGTAATACTTGAACGGCCCCTAAGCTGTATTCCGTGGGCAGAAATCAACACAAACTGACAAACTAATTCATTTTTAACACTTTAAATTGAGTGGAAGATTCCGTGGGAAAGGCTCTAGTATTTGAGATTAGCAATTATGGGTGTTTATAGAGAGTAGCCACCTCAACAGAAATGGTATGGTTGCCATCGGCTGCCCGATGATGAAACTCAAATGATAGTCACTAGACACATCCAGACAAACAGAAGAATATAACAGAGAGCGTCTGATTGATTTACATCTGAACAAAAACTCCAATGTACCATTAAGGGGTCATTCAAGTATTACGTCAGCATCGGGGGGGGGGGTTCGGATTTGCTATCTTTTGATGAGAAGAGAGTTTGAAGGCTGCTTACGTCATCAACCATCGCTTTTTGAAGATATGAAATATTCTAAGCTGCTGACGAAATTTTGCTTACAAGGGGGGGAGGGGGTTAAAAATGGCTATAAATCTGCTGACGTAATACTCGAATGACCCCTAATTGTCTTTCGTTTTGCATTAACATGTCTACCGCTAACAAGCCTCACGTGTTTGAAGGTGGGTCATCCTCGTGTTGTGCGGGGTTTGCTGAAACTCAATTATCAGTATACGGATACCGATACAACGCCACAACAGGCAAATTGCCCAACGAGGTGGCTGACTTAAGAACATCATGGATCCCCGAGCCATTTTTTGGAGGCCCTACCTACTACTGCTACACCACACATGCACCCCGCCCCCCCTCGGAACCCCCAACGAATCGGTACATGCGGGAATATGCATGTACGTGTAGTGAAACCTAACGTGAAGTTTTTTGTTTCTCTGTAATGCTTGTTATGTGTAGTGCTACCATCTGCCACCAGTTTTTCTAACTATGAGTGAAGTGTTATGATTGAATGATTTATCGTTGTAGGACTGTCGCTCTCTGTGGCGAGACTTTTTAACGGGAAGTTAAAACTTGAAGTTGGGAACCACAGAAAACCAACTTCAGCCGACCACCACCACTGTGGGGTTCGAACCCGGATCCTCGCATCGCGAGTCCGTCACTATAACCCTTCGACCACCACAGCGGATGCAAATGCAAATGCAAACACAAAAGCTGAACGAGGTGGCTCGAGAAAAGATGCCCATAAAAATATGGATGTCAAATACAGTAAAACCTCGATAAGTCTGACGACTTATCGAGGTTTTACTCGATGTTATGTTTACCTCATTCGTTTACCTCATGTTAACGAAAAGTTGTGACGGCTTAAGCGGAGTGCCGTCAGTTTTAATGTGCAATCTTGCGAAAATCGTATAAATTTAAAGTAATATGACATTTATCAAAGTATGAATCAAAACAACAATATTAATAAAATTTATGGATTGCAAAAGAAAAAATAATAACAATTTTTTACTCTTTTTTGATCTCTTATTACTTAACTTATTGTGGTAAAATGTACTGTACACTTTGATTTGTAGTAATTTTTAATTTAGACTAACGGAGCAACTGTTAGAATAGGTAGATTTTATTCATAACAGAAACTCTCTATTGCACATTAATTTTACACATACATAAAAATTAAAAAATTGTAGTTAATTCTTCATCAGTAGTTCATGATACAACTACGAGGTAATCTCGAACACTTTTGACTTGAGGTGGGGGTCCTGGGCAGGGAAAAGTAAACAGAACACCTCAACTTGGGAAAGAATGTCTAATTTTTTTTTTAACAAAGATATTTTGTTTAAATTTAAAGCCCTAAATTAGTAGGGCCCGTGCAGGAATGAGATCTAGCTCGAACAGTCCCCTAACATTTCAAAAACCTTAGTCAGCAAATGAACTTCCCCAGCGTAACATTCGTTACTTAAACTGTTCCGTTTGGGTATATATAGGATTTTATGGTGACTTTTAATCTTACATATGGCAATGTTGTTAACAAGATCTTTTTTTTTAATGGGAGCCATAAAAAATAGTCTGTTTCTCTTTCTCAAACTTTTTCATAGTGATGTGTTAACTGAAATTAGCGACGAGTAAACGAGGGTTTAATAACATTGTTGTCTATGAAGGGCCTGAATAAAAATGACGATTTAACTGGAGTGATGACTTATTAGGCTCACGACTTAACGAGGTTTTACTATATAACCTAAATTCAGAAACCCAATATAAAAGCATAGGCCTATATCCCGGACGAAAAACTAGTAATTAATATTACATACAGTTGACGTCGCTTATTGGAATCATGGGTAATGCTATCATTCTGGTATTGTTATGACTATTGGAAAGAACGGAACGTACCAATATCAGAACATGGGGAAAAATCGTTTTTTATTATTGGGGCATCGGATAATGTTATCGAGTTTGTTCTCGTCGAAAGTTTTCTTTGTGCATTCTGCAGCTAAGGTTTAATCAAATTCATTTTCGCCCTGTAAGTTATCATTATTAGGCAGCAAGACTATATAGGAGGATACAACGTGTTATCTTCCCCTTCCTCTTGCTGATAAAAATTTCTTAAGGCCGTTTTGTTCGCAGTATTCACTGTGATCCATGCACGGGTTAAGCTACTTTTGCAATGGCCTTCTTATAGTGAAGGTGAATGTATGACCAAAAGAAAAAGGCTTTTTCTTGAGTTCATGATCAGCTTCCCTCAGTTGACCGGATTCGAATTTCGTTTTCCGAGCGTCTTTCTCAAAGGACCTATGAAACGTATTGCACAGTTGGAGGACAAAATGGTAACTCGTGAAAAACATTATATAGTTCCATTCTAGCAATGGCTGAATAAGAAAAATGTAGGCTTGTAGATCAATTGGGGAGGAGGGGGTGTAGGCTCGTTTTAGACTAGAATGAAAACAATGGAACGAGAGAATGAACATTTTTCCGACCGATTATGTGGGGAAGAAAAACCCTTTTTACCACTTGTCCCGTTTGATCAAGCAGGATGCATGGTCACCGTTGCCTACTTGTAAACGGAACTTTTTGAATATAGTTATCATTTGGTTATTTTTATTAAGTGCAGATGTGATCACATTAAGCGGCGTAGACTGCAATACACTGCCCATTAAAAAAAATGTTATGATGATCTTATCTAAGCATGAATAGCTTCTAGATTTATCTCACTTTGTGTCAATCGCTCTTCTTTTTAAACGTCTCATTTGTGGTAGAATTCACAACCCCCCCCCCCGGAGGTAAGCTGTTCCATTTATGAACAACCCTATTAGAGAAAAATTCCCTGCGACACCATAACCTAGAATTGCCCCTTACTAAAGCTTGCCCCTTGTCGAAGCAGATGACTGACGCTGTATTAATTGACGCTCATGTTCCATCCTATTCAACCGGTTAAAAAATTCGATTATATACCCCCGACACGTGTGTTCGTCCAGTGTGTATGCATATTCAAGAAATCAAATCGTTCTTCATAACCCAAGATTTGTCTGCCAACAACAGCACGCGTAGCTCTTCTCCGCACCCCAACTAAGTCTATGCCCTTCTGCAGCCCTTCCTTATTATAATTCCAATATTTATGTTTGGATATGAAATCTTTTAGTTTTTAATAAATCTTTAATATTTGCATTAAATATTTTATACATTGTTTGTATTTTGCATTTTTAATTGGATTTCTGTATTTTTGAAATATATGACATCCGTATGGGCATCTATTTATCAGCCACCTCGTTGGGCATTTTGCCTGTTTTGGCCTTGTATTTGTATTTGTATCAATGCAAATGAAACCGCATTTTTAATCGGTTCATGATTTTTTGAGTTATCATGCAGTTACGCATTCTTGGAAATTGTGGTTTTGAGAAATCGCAAAAAACATAAAAATCTTCACCACGCAATATAATACTTAATAATAAGCATAACTCACGTTCCAGGTGGAATTCATGTATGCGATTTTCAGTAAGTAATCATGTGAAAGAGAGTTTCCGATAGGGTAATTTAAAAAAAATGGGGGGGGGGGGGGTTTCATAGTTTAAGGCAGCGATTCTCAACCTGTGGGACGCGCGCCCCTGAGGGGGGGGGCGCGATAGTACTGAAAGGGGGGCGCTAGCATATCGAAAGAAATATGTATTATTTAAAAAAATGATTATTTTACTCTGAAAAGAAAGCAAAACAAAATGCATTATAAGATAATAAAAAATAAAATTCGTATTTGCACTGATATAATACACTTCAAATAGGACTTTATCAGTACTGCACAATGTATTTAATAATTAGAATACATCCCATATTGTTCAGTATTTTCGTGACTTTCTCAGAGGAAAGATTGTTGTATACGGGGGATTGATATTTTCGTTTAAAATAAGTTGATAAAAGTTATTTTTGAGCAAATTATTTGAATGTAATATTCCATATGAAAGTTCCAAAAATTTCATGGGGGGGGGGTGCCCCTCTGTACTGCACTTGTGGGGGGGGCGCGATGAAAATTATGATTGAAAATTGGGTCGCAAATACTGAAAGATTGAGAAACGCTGCTTTAAGGGGTTGTGTGTGAACCCTTAAATAAGTTTTGATAGCATTTTTGTTTTATGAAATACAGTGAAATTATGTTGAGTTGAGATTTAAATTAAAATTTTTTGATTTTCTTTTCAATGAAATTAAAAAGAACAATTTTACCTAAATTAACATCCAAATTAAATTTCCGAACCGTTAGTTCCACAGAAAAAAAAAATGAATTCAAATATTTCCAGACAGCGTTGGAAGGAAAGATTGTTCCTGAAAATAAATTTTATGAAATAAATTTAAGCTTTCACTGAAAATATTTAATTTAAGGGGGAAAAAAAGGGAAGAGAAAAGAAATTTTGATTAACTTATTTTCACTAATAACTGATTTCAGCGAGAAAAATGGTGATTTTTCACGTAGAAGAGAAAATAAAAACTTTGCGCGTTTGAATTAAAACAGCATCGTTGCGTTTCGGTGCCGAAAATAGATTCGATTGGCATCTAAATGCCAACACATGTTCGTGGTAAATCTATTTTCATTACCGTTCGGCTGCTGATGGAGGAGAAAAAATAAAGGCGAAATGGGTAAATGGCGTGAGGTTTCATTTTTTTTTTATTTCTTATCAATCGAAAAGAAAAACAGAAATATGTACGAGAGAACCCAAATGACCCCCAAAATATCCCCGGCTGTAGCCTACGTGATCAGTATTCGAATCCGTTTCACCTGAATACAGAGCGAAGAACGAACGCCATCGTAATATCGATGGATGTTATGAGTTCCTATAAATTATAGAAGGAAAAAATAGATGGATGAAATACTATACACGGGGTGTCCTGTAAGTGCTGATGCTGCGGCCTTTATCTCATCAACCGTTTGTCGTAGAGATGAGGTATCCATTTAAGGTTTTTTAAGGCCACTTCTCTATAAAATGGTACTGGACTGAACTTTAATAGCATTTTTCTATAGAAAGTGTCTGGGAATGGTAAAAACTGTAACAAAAACTTTGGTCTTCCTGTCATTTTCTATGAAAAAGTCATTTTTAGGCAAATTTTAGGCAAAATTCACATAATATTCGGAACACGATTGCAAAAACTTTTGTGAATGAAATGCTTTGTGATTTTCACAGTACATTCAGCAAGTGATGTTTCAGGTTATTAACCAAAATTTAAAGGATTTCACGATATACTCATAAGTTATACCCAAGTGCGTTATTGTAAATTGAATTTTTTGAAATTTCACCCTACATTTCGTCTACAAAACACTGAAATTCAAAAAGTATAGGTGATAGACCTTAGATTATAGTCCATAACTTCAACAATATATAGCGAGATATCGTATCAAAAAACTTCGTAATAATACAATGATTATATTTTTAGAAACCATGTCACAAACCCAAGTAAAATGTCAAAAACATCATTTTTCGTAAAACATGTTTAAAGTTTTCATTCACGGATTATATGTATGTAAAAACGCAACACTAAAGTGGACGTAACATTGGTTCTCGGCGTTATAAAGAAAACAAGTCCTGTTTTGGAATCACAAAAAATAGGGCTTTCATAAAAAATAAAAATCGATATATTCTTTGAAAATCACGTTTTTAACGTAGCGGATACCTTAAAATATTCTCAAAATGTATTCATTACTCTGTATCAGTTTCTAGCGTTAAAATAGTCTACAACAAAATAACAAAATCGAAATTTTTTATACAGTCCCTCCGCCCCTAGCCTCTAACTTCCAATTAGAAAGTTGTTGCCCTGATTTTTTTTTTTTTTCGAGTCCAGCAAATGCGGTTCCTATGATTTTAACTGCAATAATCGCAGTGATATTCGATTCAAATATTAGAGAAAAGTTGGGGAAGGACAACATAAATCAGGGAAAGGAGCGTAGTCCGTTAGTTTTTGCTGTTATTTCCCAACTATTCTCCGATTTTTGAATTCAAATATCTCAGTGAACATCGCTGTTAAAAACAGTTTCGTTTTTTTCCGGGTTAAACATTTTGTAGTTTCACAATCTAGTGAAGAGCAATAACGTAGAACAACAATACGTATGACAGACAGAATGTCAAGAGCAACAACTGTTATTCGATGAGTTTTAAGAAAGAGAAACAACTTTTTGGAAACAATTTTTACTTGAATAATTTCGAAAAACAATTGTTTCCCCGAAGAGTTTTGTTTGACAATTGTTACATAAAGAGTATTGAGAATCTTTTTTTCTACAAGAAGAGTTTGAAATGAGTTCATTATTTACAGGAAAAGTTTTTAGAAACAATTTTCACTTCAAGAGTTTTTAGAGAATTTGTTCTTCAAGTTACTTGAATACTTTCGAGAAACAGTTGTTATAAAGAAACTTTAGAAAATAGTTGTTTCTAAAACTAGTTTCGAGGAATAATTGTTACTAATATTAATTTTGATGAGCAATTGTTACTAATATTAATTTTGATGAGCAATTGTTACTGATATTAATTTTGATGAGCATTTGTTACTAATATTAATTTTGATGAGCAAATTTTTACTGATATTAATTTTGATGAGCAATTGTTACTAATATTAATTTTGATGTGCAATTGTTACTAATATTAATTTTGATGTGCAATTGTTACTAATATTAATTTTGATGAGTAATTGTTACTAAAACATGTTTTGAGAAATAATTGTAACAAAATTAGTATACTGGGAAACCTTTGTTATCCTTGATGATTTTTTTCAAAACCATACCTTGTAAATTCAAGAGCTTTGAGAAAAAAAAACAATGTGACAAAAAAACTTTTGAGAAACAAGTTTTTACAAGAAGAAAAAAAATATGTTACTTGAGGAGTTCAGAGAAAGAATTTTTACTGGTTTGAGAAATATTTATTACTAGAAGTGTTTTAAAAACAGTACAATGTAGCCAAAAGTGTTTCGAGAAGTTTTTCAGAAAACTATAACTTGAAGGTTTCTCTAAGATCGATCACAATGAATATATAAAAATGTTCTGATCGAAACTTTTGGTGTTTCGGAAACAATCTTAACTCGAAGAGTATTGAAAAATAACTGCAGAACCGAAAACTTTTAAGCTTAATTCTAACTGCGGAACAGTTTCAAACCATCGCGACTAAGGGAATTTCACGAATCTGCTTGCTGATGAAAAATATTTAAATTTCATTAATCATAAAACAATTCAAAAGTCATCTTGATCAAGATATTTAATAAAGTAATTTTTGGCTCACATTAAATTAACAAATAATTTTTACCCGCAGCTGAATGCGTATTCATCACATGCGAAATTATCATTCGTAAAACGCGATTAAAATTCATCAGATTATTTCAAAAATTAAGAATTGACGGAAAGCGCACGCAATAACGGTATAGTTTTAAGTTTCGATTAATCTACCGATGCAATATTTATTATCCGTTTACAATAAGTACTTGATCTCCTCGCTCTCTGAACTGATTTCTTTGGACTATGTCAAATTCTTCAGAAATTACAGTTAAAAATGCTTATCATAATCACGTAACTGACGAAAATACCTTAAAACACATGATTTTTTAGTTCCTTTTAATTTTTTTTTGGAATTTTTTCGATGTGATGGAAATTTCTTTCGATAACAATTTCTTAAGATTTTCTTATTCCTTATTTTCGATGCTACAAATGCGTTTTTGATGGCTTCGCGACAGCTTGCTATGTCAAAATACGGCAATTTTTCGTTTGAAGAAAAAAAAAATCTTGTTTAAGCATAAGTTTAGCTGCAGAATATTGTTAACGCAATATGTTTCTGACGTTAATTTTTCGTGTTATTTTTTCATAAAAATTGTTTTTCTTTTGTTTTTATAATTAATTTTCGAATGCAGATTAGTAGCCTATATCATTTTTGATTTCTTTATTTTGCGTTAAGTACTATATTAAAGTCGGCCCCGCTTAGCCGAGTAATCTGATATCCCGGTCATCCCGATAAAATCTTATGGAACCAAAATTTCTCTCATAGAGACAATGTTAATTAAAGTTCCCCACTTAATGTGATAACTTCTCAAACACAAAACAATTCAAAGTCATCCTAATCAAGGTATTTAATAAAGTAGTTTTTGGCTTTTACCCGCTTAGTCGAATATTGGAGTTCACACGACGACTACTGTAAATACAGGGTGGGCAAAAAGTCCGTAGAAACTTTAAAAGTTCATAAAAACCGGAAAAATAACCGAAATAAAAACGGTTTGCAGGGTTAGCATCGCTAGGTCACGGGGATTTTTTAAGACAGGGAAAAATAACTAAAGCAACAGCCGATAGGTGGTGCTGACGTACGCAAGTCAAAGAAAATATACTCAAATAACGAAACAGAATGCCTCCAAATCGTTTATTACAGCAGTATGTGTTCCACATGAACACCAGCATAGGGGATAACACATTGCAGGTAAGTCACAAATCTAGCAACGGCAGAGTGCAGCATGTGTACATACACAGTTTACAACGGTGGACTGGTTGTGGATCAGGAGCGCAAGTTTTTATAACTGTCTCATTTGCATAGTCGGTCGTGCCAGCACCACCTATCAGCTGTTTTTGAGGTTTTTCCTGTCAAAAAAAATCCCGTGACCTAACGATGCTAACCCTGCAAACTGCTTTTTAATTTGTTTATTTTTCTTGTTTTTATTCATTTTTAAATTTTTATGGACTTTTTACCCACCCTGTATATATCAAACACTATTGCACATAATATTTTTATTAAATGGAGCATTCAAAAATTAAGTGAAATATGTTTCAAAAATTCAGAATTGGTGCCCTGTATTGTCAAAGTTACCTTCAGTACGTTTAATTAATCAATTTTTGTTCTTTGTTTATCCGATAGAGAGAACTAAATTTCTAATTAAAGAAAAAAATCTGCAAAAACGTCATGGCTTCGTACAATGTTGCTAAGGTTACGGTAGCGGATCTGACTTCGTACTAATGAGTCATGACATGAGGTACATGATATATTTAATAATGAGTTAATAAATATATTTACATCACCATCACCCAACACACTCTCGCTCTGTCTAACTCGTTAACCGAGTTTAATTAGTTCCAACAACGTGCTCGTTATATGAATCTAAATTCCTCATAGGAAATAATGTAAACTCGGATGATTCGTTCCACAATTATTCATTCACATAAAAATGGTTCGATCAATAACGCAACACAATAATAGTACAATAAGATATACATAATACAAAATAATGCCATAAATGAACATACAACACGGTAATGTTTATTCTAAACGACTATCGCTTATATAATAGGATAGTGTCGCAACCTTTTTTGTGTTCCATCGTTCCTTTCTTCAGAAAAGTTTTTCTCCCATCATCGTCCCACAACGCAAGCTAACCCTTACGAACCTTGGTTATCTCCCATAGCTTCTACTGCAATCTGGGCACTTCCATCACCCCCAGAGGATGTTAATGCCCACGTTGAGAAACACTGGTTCAGGACGATTTATGGACTGTGTTGCTTGCAAACTTATTCTTTCTGTGTAACCTTTAACCTATGCAATGTGTGTGGCACTTGTTTTTCTTTTGCCTCCTTTTTAGGATTTTTCGGAAATTGCATTGTTCTTTGGACCGATTCATTGCTTGCTTCGCTACAGCTTTATTCGATTAATTCTTTTCTGAAAAATTTTGCACAGATCCCCACACATTCCATACATCTTTTTGATCTCATTTGAAAAATGTGAGGGACTTTTTACTCTTCTCTCTTTCACAAACGAGATACCGTTCATAAACTCTTGCTGTTGCCTACAAAGGAGTTCCATCTGCGATTTGTTGGCTCTTGTCCATTAGCTAATCCCTCAAAATCATGCTCAATAATCCAATTAGCTCACAGTTTTTCCAAGCAGAATTAAAAAAGAAAACGTTCAAGAACACACATGGAGCGTGGTTTGAATGCTGCATCTAGTTTCATACCGTAAACAGTTACGCTTGCAGGTGCATTAATTTTTCGAGTGAGGCACGCTAACCGGAAATCGAAGAGGATAATATTACCCGTAATTCCACTGTGCATGTGTGGACGAGAACAAAAACCATCAGCTCAGTTCTGATAACGTGAAACTAAATAAACCAAGTGTCAAAATTTTTGCTCGTAATGCGAATCATCGCTCGCTAACCGAGTCAAAATTTCTTGAAAATCTTTGCGCGTTATGCCAATCACTCGTTAACCGAAGTTCCACTGTATATATATATATATATATATATATATATATCTTATATATAAATGTGAAAGTATGTATGTATGTATGTATGTATGTATGTATGTATGCTCTTTATACAAATCTACAGTTTTAGGCCGATCGTCGCCAGATTTTGCATATATACCAAACAGAACCGGGATTGAGCCGTAGGCTACTTTAAAAGTTCGTCAGAGCTGGGCAAATGCCCGAAATGGGCAAAAAACTGTCGGGCAACAATGGTTTTGGGGGCCTCAACAATCACTTCCGGAACGTTTACTTTGGTTACCGTGGTTTCCAACAATGCGTTTCAGACGTGTATATGTCTTTACAATGGTTTGTCACATCTTTAACGCTGCCATCATTACAGTTTATTCCTTTATAATGGTTTGGCTCTTTTCCAATACTCACAGTAATTGAAGAAAACCCTGGAAGCGCCAGATATTTTTCTTGCATGTATACAGGGTGTCCTGTAAGTGCTAATGTGGCCTTTATCTCATCAACCACCCATCGTTGAGGTATAGTTTCAATTTAAAAAGTGCTTAAAAGGAGTTTGAATAATATTCGCTGCAGAAGCTGGATATCTGACGTCACTAACAACAGAGAACAACAACTACGGCGATAAAACTGGGAATAAAAATGTTCTACGCCAGCTGATGAACTCAATGCTTGCCTCAAATCATCAGCGCTCTACTTCACCAAACACCAACTCTGGCCATATCGCTACATTGCAATTTACTGCCATTAGTGAGATGGGTTGGAAGTGAAGGTTCTGTCTATCGGTGGTCGCCTCGAGTTTGTTAGGACATCAACACTCTGGCACGAAGCTAAAAAATTATCATTATCCACCAACATGCGAGTTCAACTGCAAAATGACTCAGCACTGCTATCATTTTCACATCAGTTGATCAACTTGGCAATGGAAGAATTCCCGTAGACCCAAGCACTGGACTGATAACGTTCCCAAATGGATTTTGCCAGTTATTATATATATAAACTCAGTTCAAGAACTTGCAGACAAAGTCTTCCCAAACATTCAACAAAATCACCGAAACCATGAGTGGCTTTGTGAGAGTGCGATTCTGGCACCGAAAAATGAGTGTGAACAAGATCAACGGAAAAATCCTAAAAATTATTCCGGGAGACTCCACATCTTACAAATCGGTTGACACTGTCACAGACACAGCGCAGACAGTTCTGTATCCTGCAGAATTTCTGAACTCTTTGGATATTCCGGGTGTGCCACCACACAATTTGACCCTCAAAGTCGGAGCACCTGTAATGCTTTTAAGAAATTTGGAGACACCGATACTCTGCTATGGCAACAGACTCTGCGTGAAGAAATTGCACAATTGCATCCTTGAAGCAACGATTCTAACTGGATGTTACAAAGAAAAATAAGTCTTCATTCCACGTATCCCAATCATCACCGAAGAAATGCCATTCACTTTCAAGCGATTACAGTTCCCGATTCGTTTAGCTTTTGCCATGACAATCAACAAAGTGCAAGGCCAGTTGTTAGCAGTGGCAGGTATCAACCTACTTGAGCCCTGTATTTCTCATGGACACCTTTTCGTCACCTGTTCGTGTGTTGGTAATAGCAAAAATTTCTACATCTACACAACAGATGGAAAAAGAAAAAATATTGTGTATCCACAAGCGATTGCCTGAAGATTTAAATATAAAAGTAATTTTCTCTTACTTGATGCAGAAATTTTTTTGATTAAGAAGTAATTAATAAGCTATACATATATAAATTTTTTACGGGGCGGGCAACGTCGCCGGGTATCAGCTAGTCTTATATATAAATGTGAAAGTATGTATGTATGTATGTATGCTCTTTATACAAATCTACAGTTTTAGACCGATCGTCGCCAGATTTTGCATATATACCAAACAGGTCCGGGATTGAACCGTAGGCTACTTTAAAAGTTCGTCAGAGCTGGGCAAATGCCCGAAATGGGCAAAAAACTGTCGGGCAACAATAGTTTTAGGGACCTCAACAATCACTTTCGGAACGTTTACTTTGGTTACCATGGTTCCCAACAATGCGTTTCAGACGTGTATATATGCCTTTACAATGGTTTATCACACCTTTAATTCTGTTATTATAACAGTTTATTGATTTATAGCGGTTTGTCACATTTCCAATCCTACCATTAATTGCAGAAAACCCGGGAAGCGCCGGGTATTTCTGCTAACCTATATACAGGGTATCCTGTAAGTGCTAATCCGCCCATCGTATAGGTATAGTTTCAATTTAAAAAATGCTTAAAAGGCGGTTGAATAATATTCGCTGCACAAGCATTTCACCGAAGAAATGCCATTCACTTTCAAGCGATTACAGTTCCCGATTCGTTTAGCTTTTGCCATGACAATCAACAGAGCGCAAGGTCAGTTGTTAGTAGTGGCAGGTATCAACCTACTTGAGCCCTGTTTTTCACACGGACACCTTTTTGTCACCTGTTCGCGTGTTGGTAATAGCAAAAATTTGTACATCTACACACCAGATGGAAAAAGAAAAAATATTGTGTATTCATAAGCGATTGCCTGAAGATTTTAATTAAAATATTTAAAAATAAAAGTAATTTTTTCTTACTTGATGCAGAAATTTTTTTGATTAAGAAATACGTATATAAATAATATATAAGCTGTACGTATATAAATTTTTTATGGGGCGGGCATCGTCGCCGGGTATCAGCTATGTTTCTCAACCACCGCCCATTGTATAGGTATAGTTTCAATTTAAGAAATGCTGAAAAGGCGTTCGAATAATATTCGCCGCAAGCTGGACACATGACGTCACCAACAACAGAGAACAACAACTACGACGACAAAACTGAGAATAAAAATACTGAAGTGAAGAAAACAACTCTGACCATCACAGACGCTCGCTCATTCTGATCACAATATTCTTCCACTGTGTAAGATGCCTCCTAAAAAGCGAGCAGCAATCGGAAAAATTTCGACTGAAGCGAAACGGTCGCGATTGGCAAGGAAAAATGAGTCTTCAGAGCGGACTAAACAAAGACAACATGCTAATCGAACTAGGTCCTCCACTTCTAGGACAAATGAGACTCCAGAACAAACTGAAGAACGCCTCTCTGCTAATCGAACTAGGGCCACCACTTCCAGGACAAGTGAGACTAAAGAACAAACTGAAGAACGCCTATCCGCTAATCGATCTAGGGCTTCCACTTCCAGGACAAGTGAAACTAAAGAACAAACTGAAGAACGCCTATCCGCTAATCGAACTAGGGTCTCCACTTCCAGAACAAATGAGACTCCAGAACAAACTGAAGAACGCCTCTCTGCTAATCGAACTAGGGCCTCCACTTCCAGGACAAGTGAGACTAAAGAACAAACTGAAGAACGCCTATCCGCTAATCGAACTAGGGTCTCCACTTCCAGAACAAATGAGACTCCAGAACAAACTGAAGAACGCCTCTCTGCTAATCGAACTAGGGCCTCCACTTCCAGGACAAGTGAGACTAAAGAACAAACTGAAGAACGCCTATCCGCTAATCGATCTAGGGCTTCCATTTCCAGGACAAGTGAGACTCCAGAACACACTGAAAAGCGTCTATCTGCTAATCGAAATAGGGCCTTCACTTATAGAGAGCATGCTTTTCAAGATCTGAAAAAAGCTGCATTTGCATACAATGCTGAACTTGATTATCACGAACATCCAGCAGTCTTGATTGGCCAAATGGAGAAGGTCTGTGTCCATTGCCAAGCTTATAAATGGGATGGTGAGGCACCTGGGATGTGCTGCTCAAATGGAAAAGTCAAGCTGCCATTAATCAATCAACCACCTGAACCACTTCGCACTTTGATGGCTGGAACCACACCAGATTCCAAGCACTTTCTGCAAAACATCAGAAAGTACAACTCCTGCTTCCAAATGACCTCTTTTGGAGCAACAAAAGAAATTGGCGAGCCTGGATTCATGCCTACATTCAAAGTACAGGGACAAATTTACCATCTTTCAGGGTCACTGCTCCCAGGAACGAATGAAGAGCCGAAATTTTTGCAGATTTTCTTCATGGGAGACCAACATGCAGAAGCTCGACAACGATGCTCCAATATTCCAACCACCAAACAGCATATCGTCCGGGCGCTACAACAAGTCCTCCACGAACACAATTCCTACGTGAATTTGTTCAAGACTGCTCTGGAGCGTATGCCAAGAGATGATTACCAAATAATTATCAGAGCAGATGACTCCAGTAGGCGCCCATCCACGGACATTCAATGCACCAACAATTGATGAGGTGGCGATTGTTATTGTGGGGAATGAATTTGAAAGCCGCGATATTGTTCTACAGAAAAGAAATAACAGGCTACAGAGAGTAACGGAGACTCATAGATCGTACGATGCTCTCCAATACCCGATCATCTTTTGGCAAGGCAATGATGGTTATAACTTTGGAATTACTCAGATCAATCCAACTACAGGCGACACGCTACCGGGAAAGAAGGTATCTGCCATGGACTTTTATGCATTCAGATTGATGAGAAGGGTAGGAGATGAAAATCATTTATTAAAATCCCGGCAGCTCCTCCATCAGTTTGTAGTAGATATGTACGCCAAAATCGAAAGTGAACGGCTACTCTACATCCGAACAAACCAAGAGAAACTGAGAGTAGATGACTACATTCATCTTAGAGATGCTATGGCCAATGACGCGAATCCAAATGAATTGGGGAGAATGGTGATTTTGCCAGCAACCTTTACTGGCGGTCCAAGACACATGCATGAGTACACCCAGGATGCAATGACTTACGTCAGGAGTTATGGTCGCCCTGACCTGTTCATCACCTTCACATGCAATCCACTTTGGTCTGAAATACAAGAGGCTCTTCTGCCTGCTCAGAAAGCTACAGATCGACATGACCTGATTGCCAGAGTGTTCAAGAGAAAATTAACAAAACTGATGAACGTCGTGAAGAAGTGCCATATTTTCGGAGAAACGAGATGCTGGATGTATTCAATCGAATGGCAAAAAAGAGGTCTCCCACATGCCCACATCCTCATCTGGCTGCGAGAAAAAATTCGACCAACTGATATCGACAACGTCATCTCTGCCGAATTGCCTAATCCAGATCAAGATCCATTGTTGTTTCAGATCATCACCAAAAATATGATTCACGGACCCTGTGGAGCGCTAAACACGAACGCTCCTTGCATGATGAATGGTCAATGCTCCAAGAAATATCCACGCACAATGCTACAAGAAACACAGACTGGCCAAGATGGCTATCCTCTGTACAGGAGACGAAAGCCCGAAGATGGCGGATTCACCACAACATTGAAAATACGCCATGTAGACGTTAACGTTGACAATAGGTGGGTAGTTCCATATTCCCCAATATTGTCAAAAATGTTCCAGGCGCACATTAATGTAGAGTCTTGCCAGTCTGTAAAAGCCATCAAGTATATTTGCAAGTATGTTAACAAAGGAAGTGACCAAGCAATTTTTGGATTGGGCCAACAAACGAACGATGAGATTTCAACATTTTAATTGGGAAGATACATTTGCAGCAACGAAGCAATTTGGCGAATCCTCAGCTTCCAAATTCACGAACGCTACCCATCGGTTCAACATCTGAGTGTTCACCTTGAAAATGGCCAGAGGGTGTATTACAATCCAGAAAACCTCCAAGCAAACAACTTGCAACAGCCACCAAAGACAACACTGACCGAATTCTTTGAATTATGTAAGACCGACGTATTTGCCAGAACACTTTTCTACTGTGATCTTCCCCGGTTCTACACATGGAATACATCAAGCAAAAAATGGCAGCGACGCAAACAAGGAACTGATGTTGCAGGACATCCTGGGGTTAAATCATCAGAAACACTTGGCCGCATTTATATTGTTCATCCGTCAAGTGGCGAATGCTTCTTTCTGCGTATGTTGCTTCACATCATCAAAGGACCAACAACATTCGATGATTTGAAAACATTTAATGGTCAAGTTTGTGCAACCATGCAAGAAGCATGCCAAAAACGAGGATTGCTGGAAAACGATGACCACTGGGATTTGGCAATGACTGAAGCTAAAATCACTCAATCTGCCATTCGTCTAAGACATCTTTTTGGCATTCTTTTATCTACCCAATCTGTGTCAAATCCACTTCAATTGTGGGAAAAATACAAAGATGATTTCAGTGAAGACATTCTTATGAGAATCAGACGGGAAAATCCAAATTTAGAAATTGAATTTTCACCAGACATGTACAATCAAGCTCTCATCCATTTAGAAGACCTTTGTTTGTCAATGGCTGGAAAAGACCTCAGACAGTGCTCTTTGCTTCTTTCACCGCAACGAACTAACACCAACAATCTCACTCATGAAATTATGCGGGAGAGAAATTACAATGTTAATGAATTACAGTCATATATTGCAGCGAAAGAACCACTTTTAACTTTCGACCAAAGACAAGCCTACAATCAAATTCAGCAAACGATTAACGATGGAAATGGCGGCATCTATTTCCTCGATGCTCCCGGTGGCACTGGCAAAACGTTCCTTATCAATTTACTTTTGGCAAAGATGAGACAACAAAAGAAAATTGCAGTAGCAGTGGCCTCTTCTGGCATAGCCGCAACACTACTAAATGGAGGTCGGACGGCACATACCGCCTTCAAATTACCGCTGGACTTGAACCATAACGAATCTCCAGTTTGCAACATTTCCAAGGGAACAGGCCCAGCAAAAGTGTTGCAAGAGTGCAGCCTCATAGTTTGGGATGAGTGTACAATGTCTCACAAACGGGCCCTGCAATCTGTCAACATGTCACTTAAAGATCTGCGAGGAAATCAGCGGGTCATGGGAAAAGTGGTTGTTTTGTTGGCTGGAGATTTTCGTCAGACTCTGCCTGTAGTTCCGCGTTCAACGCCAGCTGATGAATTTAATGCTTGCCTCAAATCATCAACACTCTGGCACGAAGTTAAAAAATTATCATTATCCACCAACATGCGAGTTCAACTGCAAAATGACTCAGCACTGCAATCATTTTCACATCAGTTGATCAAACTTGGCAATGGAAGAATTCCCGTAGACCCAAGCACCGGACTGATTACGTTCCCAAATGGATTTTGCCAGTTGTTAAATTCAGTTCAAGAACTTGCAGACAAAGTTTTCCCAAATATTGAACAAAATCACCGAAACCATGAGTGGCTTTGTGAGAGAGCAATTCTGGCACCGAAAAATGACATTGTGAACAAAATCAACGAAAAAATCCTAAAAATTATTCCAGGAGACTCCAAATCTTATAAATCGGTTGACACTGTCACAGACACAACGCAGACAGTTCTGTATCCTGCAGAATTTCTGAACTCTTTGGATATTCCGGGTGTGCCACCACACAACTTGACCCTCAAAGTCGGAGCACCTGTAATGCTTTTAAGAAATTTGGAGACACCGAGACTCTGCAATGGTACCAGACTCTGCGTGAAGAAATTGCACAATTACATCATCGAAGCAACAATTTTAACTGGTTGTGCCAAAGGAGAAGACGTCTTCATTCCACGTATCCCAATTGTCACTGAAGAAATTCCATTCACTTTCAAGCGATTGCAGTTCCCGGTTCGTTTAGCTTTTGCCATGACAATCAACAAAGCGCAAGGCCAGTCGTTAGCAGTGGCAGGTATCAACCTACTTGAGCCCTGTTTTTCACACGGACAGCTTTACGTCGCCTGTTCGCGTGTTGGTAATCCCAAAAATTTGTACATCTTCACACCAGATGGACAAACAAAAAATATTGTGTATCCACAAGCGATTGCTTGAAGTCTTTAATTAAAATATTTAAAAATAAAAGTAATTTTTTCTTACTTGATGCAGAAATTTTTTGATTAAAAGAAATAATTAATAAGCTATACATATATATAAATTTTTTACGGGGCGGGCAACGTCGCCGGGTATCAGCTAGTATATATATAAGATGAAAAAAATAGTATAAAAGATAGCAGAAGCAAAGCCTTGTACAACAATTACACATCACCATATAAAAAATATAATATATACAATAATAATAATAATAATATATACAAAAAATGAATGAAATGAAATAAATATAAATCGAGCGTGCCGTTTATTATATATAATATTTATTAAGCTTTAGGACGGACCAAATGAGTCCCTAAGAGCTGCATAGTGTATGTTTTGTTTTTTGTTCTGTTGTCTTTATTATTTTGTATATCTGTGTCCATGTATTTATGTGTGCTGTTTTAAAAAAAAAAAAAAAAAAAAAAACATAATACTTCAGTACATAGAACGTTATACAAACAATCGATATACATTTATATATCAAAAATTGGACACGGGATAACCACAAAAACCCACTATATACAACTACACTCATGTCCATAAATTAAGGATAATGCCAGCTCCGGCAAAAAAAGGTTCAGAAACAAAACAAACGTTACTTATTCATAAAGCCCATTTATTAAACAAAAGATAAAGAACAAAAACGATGGTGTATGTATGATACCATTCATAAAAACTACGATTTTTGCTCCCTGGAGCAATTGTAAAAGAAATATCTCCTTTATAAAAACTTACTATTACATGGTTGGTATGATGGTTAATATGTTGTATGTCTCCCATACGATGCAATACAGTCCGTACAACGCCTAGGCATGCTGACTATCAAATTATCGATCTGATCTTGGGGAAGATCACTCCACTCAGCAAGCAATGCTCTCCGAAGTTCCGGTACACATGTAGGAGGTGGTTGACGGGCTGCAACTCGCCGGCCAAGCATGTCCCACACATGCTCTATCAGATTCAAGTCAGGTGGGAATGCTGGCCATTCCATACGGTTATATCCTCAGATTCAAAGCATTCGTTTACGATGTTTGCTCGGTGAGGACGGGTGTTGTCATCCATAAACACAAATTCTGCGCCCATGGCAATCCTAAACAAACATGTTTTTTCTCCAATAGGGTTGTTAATAAATGGAATAGCTTACCCCCGGAGGTAGTAAATTGTAACACAATTGACACGTTTAAAAAGAAATACGATAAACATGTTGGGGTAAATCGAGAAGCTAACCATTCTTAGAATAAGACAACCATAAGTATTCTTTATGGGCATTGTATAATATTTTATCATGTGTATATATTGTTTGTTAATTTGTGTTAATTGCATTTTTAATTGGGTTGCTGTATTTTTTAAACATATCACAACCATATTTTTATGGGCATCTTTTTATCAGCCACCTCGTTGGGCATTTTGCCTGTTGTGGCGTTGTATTTGTATTTGTATGTTGTTCCAGAATGATGTCCCGATAAATTTGGGCTTTCATGGTTCCGGTTTGAACATGCAGATCTGTTTTGGAACCCAATATAATTCCACCCCAAACGAGCAATGCTGCACCATCGTAACGGTGTCGTTCAATGATGTTGTCTTGGTGGTAACGGGTACCATGAAAGTCCGACGTGAATCAGACTGCAAGCTAAACCTGGACTCGTCGGAAAACATCACACAAGCCCACTGTGACGATGTCCACATTGCATGTTCTCCACTCCAGGCTAATCGCTGCCGACAGTGACTTGCCGTGAGCGGAACACATCTGACAGGCCTGCGAGCATATAGACCAATATCTCCAAAACGTCTGTACACGGTTTGCCTTGAAACTGTGGTACCCGTGGCTGCAGATAGCTGACGAGACAGGTCGGATGCTGTGCTCCGTCTGCTTCTTTTGGCAGTTACTGCCAAATACCGGTCTTCATTCGGCGTTGCAACTCGGGGGCGACCTGTACTGTAACGTCTACTGACATTTCCGTTATCTTGGAATCGTTGCCAAAGCCTAGAGATGACACTTTGGGCAATTCCAAGTTCCTCGGATACTTCCATCTGAGTACGCCCACATTCCAGGCGGCCGATAATTCTACCACGTAAAAAATCATCCACATGCGTCCTCTGTGTCATAACTATTCGCTTATGGCACTGAGCGGCTTACAGAACTCTTGTTAACAATTTCACTTCTTTGCCACCATTCCTTATATACCCCCCCTCTTACACTCTCGTCATTGTGACGTACTATCGGCATCATCTGGTGGCTTCCTGAAATTTGCATATCATTCTTGCAGATGTGTGTGATAATTCTACAGGTGAAATTTTTACTTTAGATTTCGATTTCCGTGTGATTCTGAATTATCCTTAATTTATGGACATGAGTGTATTATACATCGTTATGCAGCATTATACGAATGATCGTGGCCTTGTTCTCCTAGATTTTTATTTTATGAAGCTAAGCTATATTTATTTTCCACGAACTTCATCGATTTCTGCAGCCCATTTGCTGTGTTTTTGTTGTGGCTCCGCCAGTGCTGCAGGTTTGCTTCATTTTTTATGTGGAATTAGAATTTTTCTAGCAAACTTGCACAATCTGCAGCATTGGAAGTCACAGAACGAAGTTGGGAACCACAGAAGACAGCTTCAGCAGACCTCCACTGTTGGCGCCGCGGTTGGATAGGAGCCCTGCTGCTAGTCCATTACTATAACAAGGTTGAGAGACGCACGATGATGAAAGCTGGGGAGTGCGGCATGATGATGATGATGTGTATTTTTATTTCTACTGTAAGCGTATAGTATTCGTGGTGCTTTGAAGTACCAGGTTAAGTAATTTTCACTGTGTACTAAATTTTTGATTTGAAAAAAAAAGAAAGTTTTTTTAGGCTTAATTAGCACTAAAATGACGTACCAGAAGATTTACATGGTAATTATTTCATTTTTTCATGATGCAGTTGATAAAGTGTTGAAGATATACTTTGGTCATATATACAATGAAGTGTTTCTGATTTATATAAAGAAATGATGCTTTTTCAGCCACCTCTCGATATTCGGGTCAGTTGATTACAATTTCCTCTAGGACTTAATGAGTTGGTTCAAGTTGGTTTGGAATCAACTTCGAACTGTAAACCACGTTCGTGTAATTATGCTTAGTGTAAATTTGCGAAAAACAACAACAATGTGTGATGAGACTTCTGAACTTACAAGCCAGTTGCCATCTTCAAGGGGACACATGGCGTTCAAATAAAAATTTCTTATTACTCTATATTTATTGCTAAATATACTTTAATGACATTTCAGTGATAATATAATGTCGATTTCAGATCTCTTAGGGGGAAAAAATCACCAAAGAAGACCGTAAAAGACAAAAAAATTACCATAAAGTTACTGTTCCAGTTTGGCCCCTCTTGGTGGCTAAATAAGGCGCCAGGCTTGTTGACACACACATTTTTTTGCGGAGGTTTTTAACAGCTGGCTGATGCGAAGATATATTTAGGAGAGAGAAAATTCAAGTGGCTTTGCAGGGATCACCGTCCTTTCACACCGTCCTTCAGTTTCACCCGGAAAGTGAAAGAACGTAGGTTCGATATCCCACAAGGGCAGTTGAATTTTCTCTCTTTCCTAAATATGTCTTCGCATCAGCCAGCTGTTAAAAACCTTCGTATGGATAGCGAGAGTGATATCATCCTCGGACATATTTTTTAGTGTTTCAATAAGCTTGTCTCCTTATTTAGACACCAAGAGGCGCCAAAAGCATCATTTTATTTTTATTTTTCTCTGTAGGCATCTCTTGGTGTCTAAATAAGGCACCTATCTTGTTGAAACACATATTTTTGTTAAACTGAGAGACCTGAAATTGTTGTTATATTGATGCTGGAATGTCATTAAAGCATTTTCAGCAAGAGGTATACAGTAATAACAAATTTTCATTTGAACGGTCATGGGTCCACTTAAAATGAAAATGATTATATCGAATGCAACACATTTTTTCTTGCAAGCTTTATAAAGCGCAAAGCTGACAGTTATTTGTTATGTGATTTAGAGCAAACGCGTAAGCTCAGCCATCGATTACCCGTCAGCTGGCCCAAGTATAAACGAACGCCTTGCTGAAGACTACACTATTTCTAGAAAGGTCACTCATTATGGAAAAGTGTCCCTTAAACGACCGACAGCTTACTCTGATGACCTGTAGATCGTTCACAAAAAATTTTTGAACTAGCTGATTGGACGTCAGCTACTGTAACAGTGTTTCAATGTATGTTAGATAATCACCTAATAAATGAATGTGTAAAGAAGTTTCATTCGCTATATTACCGTCTCTAATTAGAGCGTGTCCCGAAATTCCTGGATGTTATGCATATGTCGATGTACTCCCCGTAAATCTCGTCAAGCACCGTAAAATTATGGGAAAATGACTTGACTAGCTTGGCTACGGGAAGTGCGGGAAGGGTTTCAAAAAGGGGGAGGGTGTCAGTATCATATAGATCGAACTCAAAGAAGTGTTTGGAGAAAAAATTATGTTTATTGTTCAGTTTTCAGTGTAATTCTACTTTACACTTTTTGAGTAATACTAGGTCCGAACTCACACACACACACATGTCCAGTCTGTTCCAAGAGTCATTCGCAAATAATTGTTTTCAGTGTTTACATCCACTCTCTGCTGCAATAAAGCACCAGCGGCATAAACCGGACACACCAGCCTTGACTAATGTTCCTTGGCAAATATTTGCTTCCAGATCACACATGTTGTGACTGGTTTCGTTCTTCGGCCATTGTGTGACCAGACGGATTGGGAGAAAAATTCGTTAATTTTCATTTTCACATCAGGCAATGGCTATTTACAGGCGAAAAACGCCACATTCCAAATGTTAAATAAGAACTATTTTACATAATTTTCGTAACAATATGTATATTCTTGGACTTTCTTTTTCTGTAATAAATTTTTTAAATGCATAGTACAGGACGTAACAAGCATTTACATCATGTGTACATTTATGTATTAAGTACATTACATTCATGTCTAAAGCACTGACCTGTACCAAGAAGTTACAAAATATGAATAGGAGCGTTTTTTGGTAATAAGATGGTGGTTTTCATGGTAAGGGGAAGGGTGTGTGTAGGATGTGAGCATTTATAGAACTCCGGCCTATCCGGCTGACCCTTCCAAAATATTAGGCCAGATAATCCGATTTTATTGTACTGGTTTGGAAACACCCTGCATATGAGACTCCAAACATAATTTATGATTGATATCTAAAGAAATGAATCGGAAATTCGGTTAAGAGTCTGGGTGTCTGGTGTCTGTAGCGTTACGCAAATCGGATATCCTAAGAGAAAGAGTCAATCCAATTATCTCAAGAAAACTTTACCGACCATAAAAATTGAAGGTCGTTTTTATGTATATACCGTATATACACATTGAGATTCTTTTTCTACTTTTTCATCGGATTATTCTTGTTTTTCACTGTCTCGTCTGTGTTTTTCGCCATCTTTAGCTGATTAGTTTCGTTTCCGGAGCTAATCATCTGTTTTCTTTACGAACTGGAAACTGTCTTAATTTTTTTTATTCTGTTTTTTCCATCTAAATTCGTTTTTTTTTACGGATATTATTCTGAATTGGAGTCTGTCTAGACAGAATATTATCAATACTTGATCTGTTTCCCGTTTGTGTTATAACTGTGAATGTTTATTGTTTTACCACATAGATTAGTTTAGAGGTAGTTTTAGAATTTCCTGCTCTTGGATTGTAAGATATTTAATTGAGAGGATTGAAATGCATTGCTTTGTTTTCATAAGCAAATGGACAGAAGTCCAACGGTTAAAGTACTGATCTTTGCATTGTACCGGTGAGGGCATAAAGGCGGCTACACACTACACTCTGGCGTGGGACGTCAAAGTAGTGCGCAGCCGCCTTATGTCCCATTTCAGAAATAGATGATAATGTGTAGTCTATTGATATTGTCTTTCAGATATTATATAAGCCAAATTAAAAATTTCACATGAATCCCGCGGCCACCAAGTCATATTGTCACATGATGAACCATTGATGAACAGGGGCCCGAAATTATTGAAGGACTAGCTATAATACCCGGCGCTGCCCGGGTTTTCTTCAATGAGGCTTTTTTGGATCACGTGATATCTCCCTCTCTTTTCCTTGAGGGACATACAAACCGTGTCCAACTTAACCAATATGGCGACCTGCGCGATTCATGAAATAAACAAATCTAGATTTACACAGAAACGTAGAAATGAATATATATTTTTCTTTTTTTAAGGGGCGCTAAGTATTTCCATCCCCCCCCCCTGAATTTCAAGCTATCCATCTGTCTGTTCCAGCTTCCATAAATCCTTTGTTAACGCTGTGGAATTTTTTCGATGCACTTTTCACGGGCTCATAACTAATTTTAAAATATCCTAACCCACATGAATTTATGCAAATAAATATCAAAAGAGACAATATGGAGACATTCATTTTCATACTTGAGAAGATATAAATGAAATAATCAATGATATTGCTCGAATATCCAACTCAAAAGTATAGGTTTGGCTTATTACTTCGTATTTAATCTCCTGGGCTTCGTATATCTCTAAGCGAACTGAATATTTCAAAAATCGAGAATTCAATACAATTTTTAAAATTATTGATGGGGCGGAAAATCCCACTAATTTCCGCATTTCTACAGTAAAATCGACAATTTTAGCACTGATTTCTATGAGGATCACCCTTTTCCTGACTGAAAGCGATGCTGATGATGATTATGACGTCTATTCAAAAAGCCTCATTACTGAGAGTATATTGAAAATGTGGCAAACCATTGTAAAGGCATAAACTATTATACATATACTAACAGGATTAAAGAAGTCACAAACCGTTGTAAAGGCATATATACGTCTGAAACGCATTGCTAGGGAACCACGGTAACCAAAGTAAACGTTCGGAAAGTGATTGTTGAGGCCCAAAAACCATTGTTGCCGGACAGTTTTTTGCCCATTTGGGGCATTTGCCCTGGTCTGACGAAATTTTAAAGTAGCCTATCGTTCAAGTCGGGTCCCATTTGGTATATATGCAAAATTTGGCGACGATCGATCTAAAATTGTAGATTTGTATAGAGAACATACACACACACACAGAAAATCAATTTTATATATATAGATTTTCATAAGAATTTATACTTACTCTGAGGAATATCTTTCGTACTTACTCTGGATATACATATTGTTTATACAAAATCAGAATTTATTCTGAAATAATTTCTTTCACCAGTTTTTGAAAAAAAATTCAAAATAAATAAAAGAAATAATTAATCATTTCTTTTATTAATTCTGAAATCATTTCTTTTATTGAATCTGGAATTATTTCTTTTATTAATTCTGAAATTAATTTTCTTTATTGATTCAAAATTATTTTCTTTGGTAAATTGTGAAATTATTTCAAAAAATAATTCTTATATTATTTCCTTAAACATTTCTGAAATTGTTTTCAAATCTAATTCTGAAAAAAAAATTAATTACTTATTTTAATTCTGAAATTATTTTTTCCTTAGTTCTAAAATTGTTTCTTTTATCAACTTTGAAATTATTTCTTTTATTAGTTTTAAAATTATTTTCAAGCTAATTCTGAGATTCATTTTCTCGAAATTTCTGAAATTCTTTCTTTTATTATTTCTGAAATTGCTCCAAAAACTAAGTCTGAAATCGTTCCTAAAGTGATTCCTAATTATTTCTTTAAATAATTCTTAATTTTTTTTTCTCTAAAAATAATTACGAAGTTGTTTCCCCAATGATTCTGAAATTGTTTAAGAAGTACATATTTTGGAAATACTGTAGCTCTAAAATCGTTCCTTTCATAAAGGTGTTTTTTCTGCATTTCTGTAAATTCCTTAATGTTGTGTAATTAAAGAATTAATTGTCAGATAAATTATAAGTTTCCCCTTCCGGAATATATGAAATCCCGGGTTTTCAAAATTGTCCTTCCTCCCGAATTCATTATTAATGCTGCCATTCCGTGACTGTGTAAAATGACACAACGGCTAAGATATTATCGTAGACGTGCAATTTTTACAAATTATCATAATGAAAACTCATAATAAAAGTTTTTAATCTTGTGACATACTAAGATCGTTCATATCCAAGATTTCATTCCACGGAAATTAATTTGTTTTTATTATGCACAGTCTCTGTTATTGAACAAATCTTTGAGAATTCAGATTGCCGATTGTCCTTTCAAGTTGAAAATTTTATCTTTTTGTCGCCATGTTGCTTTTGTTATTAAATAAAGTTTCCGGATACGCCCAAATGAACGGCATTACCTTTGAATCTGGAAAGTATCTCACTATTCTATAAATACAGAAATGTGGCTCAGTGGCCAGCGACCCCTTTAACGAAGTTTCTTTTTTCGTATAATTTATTCGTCTTTAAGTTTTAAAAAGCTATTTTCTCAAAATGGTCGGCAGGACGCGGCAAAATACTCCTACTGCCCACCACTTGGCCTGATCTCCATAAGATGAAGATCCCTGTTCTATACGTTCAAAATGGGATCTGAAATCCCAATATATACGCACATTGGGCTGTAAAACATGCACACAATTCAATTCAATTTTATTCATCGCATCATAAAACTTACATTGGCAAAACGAAGAAAATCCATCCAAGGGATCGTTGTCGATCCATACTGGTGGACACGATTATTATTGAGTTAATTTTCAGATACGAATAGTAAATATTCATAATAAACTAATCATAATTGAAAAAAACAATAATAATAAGTAACAAACAACACAATGAAAAAACGCAAGACAGAGAAATCATCTAATGAATATGACATGCATACTCACACACACATACTTAGACACAGACAGAAAATATTACATTGATTTAAATTAAGATTAGTGATTTGTTCTATTAATATAAATAAAACGAATTATAAATAAAGCGAATAATTAGTATTAGTATTAAAATAAATGACGGCAACAACGGAAGGTGCGATTCAGATTTTGTACACAATATGTACAAAATCTGTAAAACGATGTAGTTACACGTAAAAATGATTCAAAGTCTGGCCCTGATCTAAGAAAAATTAATAAACCTTGTAAGAGTTAATGAACGTGAACTCCGTTAGTTCCATTATTTTCCGTTTGAACGGAATTGTTGCGTAGTGCTAAATTTTCGGATAAACTGCTTCCGGATTTGTCATTGCTTGAAGTTCACTCTTCTAATTTCGGTGAATAATCAAGTTACCTATCGACACACACACAGGGATTTAATTATTGATGTACGTCAATTGTTTCTGTTTATAAATTTTGTCTTTCCTAAGCAATTTTAAACCAACTTTTGCGTAAATCGATTCATTCAATGTTGATGATTGTTTTTAATTGTTTTAATTTATTCAATGTTGATGATTGTAAGAACAATGTGATGATAGTAACAATGTGAATTTATCATGGTTCGATCTCGCCAATGAAAAACGCAAAGTATACTCCATTATTCCGCCTAAATTCCTCTAAGTAGCGAATAATTCAATATACAGTCAAACCTCGTTAATGAGTCACTCTAGGGAGAGCAAAAATATGACTTGATAAGCGGAGTGACTCGTTAAACGGAGTAAGCCATAGCTGTGCCAATTCCAGCCTGAGGATAATTGGGACTTCCAAAAAGTGATCCGGTAAGCGGAGTGACGTGTTAACTGGGTGACGCACTAACGAGGTTTGACTGTACTCAATATTGGCGTCATAAGTCGTAGAAAGATTGGTTTGGCAAAGTAATCAAAAATATATGCAGTTCTTGCCATCTTGTTATTCTGCCGTTGCCATAGATCAATTAAAACCACTTTTTTGTATGTAATATAATCAACTCAGAAATACATCTTAAACGCGTATTAATGCAGTTTTGGTTTGGTCTGACAGCTATTAGACCAGTGATTCACAACGTGGGCGTTAACGCCCCCTGGGGCGAGATGGAATGTTCCAAGGGGGCGGTAGAAGCTACGGGTTTAACATAGGATCCTATGGGTTAGATTGCGTTGGGGAGGGGGGGCGATGGGAGAAAAAAATTTCTGAAGAAGGGGGCGATGGGACAAAAAGGTTGGAAAACTATGTATTAGACTGAGAAATAAATATTTCATACTTGAGCCTCGCGATATACAGTGAAACCTCGTTAGTGCGTCACCCGGTTAACACGTCAGTCCGCTTACTGGATCATTTTTTGGAAGTCCCAATTATCCTCAGGCAGGAATTGGCACAGCTATGGCTTACTCCGATTAACGAGCCACTCCGCTTATCAAGTCATATTTTTGCTCTCCCAAGAGTGATTCATTAACGAGGTTTGACTGTATATGCAGTTTTTGCAATCTACTTAGAAGTGAAACTCAGGAACACATGTATTTTTCGAACGCTCAACTTACAGCACTTTTCGTGATTACTATTTTCTTATTAACGGTATTTCCAATTTTAACCAAGTTCAAAGTGTGAATAACTCCAAAATAAATCATTTTTGTCGCGCCACGATCATTTTCTGCACTCGAGGGCCAATTAGCCCGGGACCTACGATTTATTGCCGATTCCGAAAGGCAGGTTTGTTTTTTATACTCATCGAGAGGTTGGTGCGCTAACCCCTTGATGGGGGAACTCCCTGCGATAGAAATCTTTTTCTGTGATCATATCGCTGTTTCTGTTGTATACCCACTGTGTCAGGAAACATTTTCTGACAAGGACGAACCGGGTATCGAACTTGCGACACCTCTAAACATCCTTCGGTACTTCAGTAGAGTATCTTATCGGCCTGGGCTACCGCGCCCACTCCAAAATTAAACATATGTATTTCTTTCTTAACTGCTGTTTGACACATCATCTTCTCTATGCCGATCCATCTGAAAATTAAAGCCAATTTATCAGAGCTCTGAATATTCCAGTCTCGTGTAAATACAGCTTCTTCAGGGCTGTAACTGGGGGGGGGGGGGTAAACTGCCCCGGGCTGAAAAATTTAGAAGGGTGGCAGTTTTATGAGGGAACAAAGAACATCATTACATATTTATCTAATTTTAAGGTTATGGGGGCGGTGGCTCCCATTATTCTTCCTTGTTGCGGCCTTGGTTATTTTTCTTCTTTGCATAATTATTCGTTGAGTGTTTCAGCTTAAGCATATAAAAACCTGTTTGTCTTTATGTGTATGTTACGGTAAAAAAGAGCCCGAAGACTCGTAAAACCTAAGTTTGACCAAGGCGAGTTGGTAAACGCCCGAAATATGCTTGTAAAGTTTTCATTTCGGACTTCTTGCAAATCAAAGTCCGTTTATAATATATCCATTGGCTATCATGAACTTATTAGCTCCGGACGATTGTTAATAAATAAATTATTATAATTACTGATTAATTACATTTAATTAATAATTAACGAATGCATTATTTAACCGCCATGAACAAATAGGTTGCTGAAGCTAAGTATTAGTTATCATGGTATAATTAATTAATTGATTTTAAATTCACACTGCTTTTTCCAGTAAATTTTACTTCGAAGAGTAAAAGCCTGTTTTTAATGAAGATTAATTATATAATAATGCTTCAGAAAATGATAACAAGTGATGGTTAATTGATTCATTAAAAAACGGGCTTTGACTTGAAAAAAAATCCGAAATTAATATGTTTACAGTGCCGGACTCGTGATGCGAGGATCCGGGTTCGAACCCCACAGTGGTGGTCGGCTGAAGTTGGTTTTCTGTGGTTCCCAACTTCAAGGCGCAAATGCGAGCCGATCTCCCCGTTAAAAAGTCTCGCCACAGAGAGCAACAGTCCTACAACGGTAAATCATTCAATCATAACACTTCACTCATAGTTAGAAAAACTGAGGGCAGATGACAGCACTACACATAACAAGCATTACACCGAAACAAAACTTTACGTCAGGTTGCACTACACGTACACTCACATTCCCGCATGTACCGATTCGTTGGGGGTTCGTTGGGGGGTTCCGCGGGGGGGGGTGCATGTGTGGTGTAGCAGTAGTAGGTAGGGACTCCAAAAAATGGCTCGGGGATCCATGATGTTCTTAAGTCAGCCACCTCGTTGGGCAATTTGCCTGTTGTGGCGTTGTATTTGTATTTCTATTTGTTTCGGACTTTTAGCAACTCGCCTTGGTAAAACCTACGTCTTACCAGTCTTCAGGCTTTCACCGTAATATATATATATATTTTTTTGATTTTGTACATCAATTTGTATAATTGTATGTTCCCACCTTTAAAATTGGTTCCACCAAATTGAATAATTCTGACCGAAATTCTAAGAATAATGTGATGATAGTAACAATGTCAATTTACCATGGTTTGATCTCAAATATAAAACACAAAATGCACTCCATTATTCTGCCTAAATTCCTCCAAGTCCTGAGATCACGAATAATTCACTTTCTTTATGAAACCAAATGTTCGTCGTTCAACGGTTTATAGAGAACCATGTAGATTTATGGCCAAAATATTCGTATCATAGTGACTGATATGCTTCTATTACTTCCTCGTCGATAGAAAAATAGTCGATGAGAGGCAGAACTTTTCCCTCCAAGTGGTTCTAAATTTAATATCGAAATGAATGGCGCAAAACATTCAAGAGAAATATGATCTTAAGATAATCCGATATCTAGCAGAATCTTTCAGAAAGGCTTTTGCATCGAATGCATCGAATATTCCCTCGAGGGATCTCTCCGAGCAACTGTAAGTACATTATTATCATCATTTTTTCGGAAGAATATACCCTTTTTTTCATAATGCTTCTTGGCCGGCATTACACTTCAAAAGTTTTAAAAAACTTCTTTTGTAAAACTTGCAAAAATATAATCAATAAACGTATCCGTTACATTCGAGAGAATGTATTTTATAAAGCAGTGGTCCTCAACCTTTCTGTGTCCATGGCCCCCTTTCAACCATTTCTCAGTCCTTTAGCCCCCCTTGCAAACATGACTATATTTCTACTCCATCCCCCCTTCCTTCCCCCCCCCGTTTTCCCATTAGAAGACAGTTATTCAAAAATTGTCTGAAGCGTCAATATATTTGAATTTAATTGGATTAATTTTTAATTAATGAAAATAATGAGAAAGCAAACTAAATATAATAAAATACACTTATTTTTTAAATCAATGTAAACTCTGCTCTTGAAGACGGCACAATGTATATCAAGTTACTCTTACTGCTGAAATTTGTATTATTTGCAAACATTATAGATAGTTTTTTCTTGTGTGTGTGTAAATAATTATGGTTTCATTGAAAAATGTCAGTTGTAGCTTCCAAAATACGCATCCTTATAATAATAAAAATTGCAAAAATTGGTAGTAAGCTGTTTTATTAATTGTATTCTCTTCATGCAGATAAAAGTAGTAATGTGGGAGTAGCCACACAAATGAATCACAGTTGAAACTTTCACATCATTTATAACAATAAAACATGTATCAAGAATATAAACTGAAGAGCCAAAAAAACTCGTACAGGTATACGTATGCAAACAAAGAGATATGGAAACAATCAGAGTACGATGCTGCGGTTGGCAACGCCTATATTACACAACAAGTGTCTGGCAAAGTTGTTAGATCGGTTACTGCTGCTACAATGGCAGGTTATCGAGATTTAAGTGAGTTTGAACGTGGTGTTATAGTCGGCGCACGAGAGATGGGACATAGCATCTCCGTGGTAGCGATGAAATTTGGATTTTCACGTACGACCATTTCACGAGTGTACCGTGAATATCGGGAATCCGGGAAAAAATTAAATCTACGACATCGCTGCGGCCGGAAAAAGATCATGCAAGAACGGGACTGACGAGAATCATTCAACGTGACAGACGTGCAACCCTTCCGCAAATTGCTGCAGATTTCAATGCTGGGCCCTCAACAAGTGTCAGCGTGCGAACCATTCAACGAAACATCATCGATATGGGCTTTCGGAGTCGAAGGCCCAACTCGTGTACCCTTGATGACTGCACGACACAAAGCTTTACGCCTCGCCTGGGCCCGACAACACCGACATTGGACTGTTGAGGACTGGAAACACGTTGCCTGGTCTGAGTCTCGGTTCCAATTGCTTCGAGCTGATGGACGTGTACGGGTATGGAGACAACCTCATGAATCCTACATGTCAACAGGGGACTGTTCAAGCTGGTGGAGGCTCTGTGATGGTATGGGGCGTGTGCAGTTGGCGTGATATGGGACCCCTGATACGTCTAGATACGACTCTGACAGGCGACAGGTACGTAAGCATCCTGTCTGATCACCTTGTGCATTCCGACGGACTTGGACAATTTCAGCAGGACCATGCGACACCCCCCCCCCCGTCCAGAATTGCTACAAAGTGGCTCCAGGAACACTTTCCTGACTTTAGACACTTCCGCTGGCCACCTAAATCCCCAGACATGAACATTATTGAACATATCTGGGATGCCTTGCAACGTGCTGTTCAGAAGAGATCTCCACCCCCTCTTACTCCTACGGATTTATGGACAGCCCTGCAGGATTGATGGTGTCAATTAACTCCAGCACTACTTCAGACATTAGTCGAGTCCATGCCGCGTCGTGTTGCGGCACTTCTGCGTGCTCGCGGGGGCCCTACGCGATATTAGGCAGGTGTACCAGTTTTTGGCTCTTCAGTGTAGGTTCATGCTGTAGCCCTACGATGAATTTAAAAAATGAACTAAAATTACGTGTGAAAATTTTTTAAATGACGCAGTGACAAAACTGTTCGTGTCAACATATAATGATTCATTATCAGGATTTTAAGCCCATCGGAAAATATAAATAATCAGATTTTCAAATAAGAAAATTATCAGTTTGTTGACTTCAATTTCGATACGGTGAAAATCTGATATTTCACTAAAGGACAAGCTACCTTCAAGTGGCTTTTTGGTTCATAATGTGACCGCTCTCTCGCAGGCGAACCAAACAACGTGCGAGTTGGCTTAAAAACAACACAATACTAGTTGTTTATGTGGGCGGGCAGAGTGTGGAAGGGAAAGAGACGACGACGAGAGAGAAACGAAACACACGTCTATAGTCAGACGAACGACATTTAATACAAGCAAAAAGAAATAACTATACTACAGCAGCGGTCAAGTGGAGGGAAAAAAGAAAGTCCCCAAACGAGGGAAACGTTGCGTATATGGTGAAAGAACATGAATACATACACACAGTACAAGGGGGAAAATTATATTATTCCAACACCCCCTCTTCATTTGAGCCCGTAAATAAACATAACATTTCATAATTTCACAATATCAAGTGCTTTTGTAAATCCGTCGGCTGGGTTGACTTTAGAGTCTATATGTTTCAGGATCTTCACAACCACACAAACTGGCTTGATGCACAATGAAGCCGTCGTTGAAGTGCCTTCTGTCAGGAATACGACTGCAGGTTGGAAGTTCCTCATCATCGCTGTCTTCATCCGTCAATTTCTCGGAGAAATTCCCCGTGCGATGGTTGTCACCTGCTCTCATCACTTCGAATCTCTTGGGATCCGTCACCTCTGGGATCGTCCTCTGATGGGTTTCTGGATCGCTCCTCCTGAGTTTTTATTTCCACGGAGCCAGTAAGTTCGGTTTCACGAACATCATCTTTACTCGCGTCGAAATTGTCGCTTACTTGATGTTCTACACAGAACCTGACATCTCGACTAATTACGACCTTTTTCGATGATTGGTTGTAGCAGCGATAGGCTTTCGACTCCTCGTCGTACCCAAGGAAAATCATTTGTACTCCTGTGTTATCGAGCTTTTGACGCCTGTCTGTTGGTACATGAACGAAACACTTCGATTCAAAAACTTGTAGGTTCTTGATGGTAGGCTTCCTGTTCATCCACAGTTCGTAAGGAGTTTTCTCCTTCACTCGAGTTAGAACTCGATTCAAAATGTAGTTGGCAGTCACCACAGCTTCAGCCCAAAAGTTCTTCGGTAAGCCTGCATCGATCAGCATACAACGTGCCATCTCGACCAAAGTCCTGTTCTTCCTTTCTGCTACCCCATTCTGCTGTGGAGAATAAGCCGCAGTTAGCTGTGTTTGCACACCTTTATCAGCTAAGAATTTCCTCAAGTTTCGGTTTAGGTATTCCCCTCCTCGATCGGATCGAATCACCTTTACTTTTCGACCGAATTTATTTTCAACAAGATTCAGGTACCGTTTTAGAGCATCGGATACGTCCGATTTTTGTGCCAACAAATGTACTTGAGTGTACCTCGAATAATCGTCGATGAACGTGACAACATATCGCTTTCCACTTGGTGTGATCGTTTGCATCGGGCCGCACACATCGGTATGAATTAGATCTAGCGGTGCGATCGACTCACTCGTGGATTTCTTGGGAAATGGTAGTCTCGAAAGTTTCCCTTTCATGCACGTATCGCAGGACATGTTGATACCACAGTCAATGAGTTTCAAATCATGAACAAGTCCTTCAGCATGCATCTTCTTGATGGTTTCTACATCTCTATGACCCATTTTTCGATGCCATGTGTGTACGCAATTTTCTTTATGTCCAGTCACTGTATTTACTTTATGTAACTAACAAACCCGTAATCTGTACAGATTTCCGACAGAGTCAGCAATACCGATCTGCTTTCCATCTTTGTGAATTTCACAATAATCACCATGAAAGTTCACGGAAGCATGATGCAAAGTTAGCTGACGAACGGATATTAGATTACTGACGACACCGGGAGCATACAACACATTCGAAAGTAACACTTTTGTCACCGAACCGTCTAAATTTTTCAATAGCATATTCCCGGAACCTATGCCTAGCACATGAACTGTTTCGCCGTTTGCGACTTCAATATTATCTTTATACGAGTTATCTAACGACGTGAAAAAATTGATATCGTTACTCACGTGGCGCGTGGCACCAGAATCCACAATCCAGTTTTCCGACCGTATGCCTAGTGACAGCAAGGTATCCTTTTGCTGAGCGGCGCTCACTTTATTTTCACTTGAGCTCCTGGACGTTTTCTCCGGATGATTCCTTTTCCACTCTGCGTATTTTCTGCATCTGTTCTTGACGTGGCCGGGCTTCTTGCAAAAATAGCACTTTATGAAGTTTTTCCTCTCGATGTGGCTTGATCCGAGTTTCATCATTCTTTCGGTGAGAATACTGCCTGGATCCGCGTGTTGCTGCCTTCTTTCGTATTCGGCGATGACCTTTTGCTGGACAACAGCGAACGTCATCTCGGTTTCGGCACGTGTTTCCAATGCGGTGATCATCGGGTCGAAGCTCCTTGGTAGGCTGCTGAGTAGCATGGCGGTACTCCATTTGTCCGATAAGGATTCCTCGCCGAGGTCCCTCAGCTTCAGAAAAAGTTCTTGCATGCGGACGACGTGCTCGGGAACATTTCCGCCTTCTTCTAGTTTCAGGGAACAGATTGTCCTCATCAGGTGAACCTTGTTGGTGAGGGTGCTCTTCTCGTGATACTCCTTCAGGGCGATCCACATGTCCTTCGCGGATTTACTATCACGGATGTTAATGAGCTGATCATCCTCGACAGTTAGTCCAATGTACGCTTGTGCTTGGCTGTCGGCTTCCTCCCATAGATCGAGGGTCCTTCGATTCGCTTCACCTGGATCCGGCCTGTCGTTCTCGATGACTTTCTTGAAAAGTTTCTCTTTCATTAGCAGAAGTTTAACCTTATATTTCCAGTTCGAATAGTTGTGATTATTCAGCTTGACAATATTGTCCTTGATGCTGGCCATTATCGTTGCGAAGGTTCCTGATGCACACGATAAAACCAATGGAAACTAGACTTCTAACGAGATACCACTACTGCGTATCGGCGCGCGAAAAAAAAAATTGAAAACGCTACCGTCTCGAAAGATACGTCTCTAGGTGATGCTCTGGGCCCATAACCTGTGGGCGGGCAGAGTGTGGAAGGGAAAGAGACGACGACGAGAGAGAAACAAAACACGTCTAGTCAGACGAACGGCATTTAATACAAGCAAAAAGAAATAACTATACTACAGCAGCGGTCAAGTGGAGGGAAAAAAGAAAGTCCCCAAACGAGGGAAACGTTGCATATATGGGGAAAGAACATGAATACATACACACAGTACAAGGGGGAAAATGATATTATTCCAACAGTTTAAGCACAGCACAATATTTCACATAACAGGGCGCATAGGTAACGGGGCATATGGCATTTTACTGGCGAACCATTGGTCCTAGAGGCATACTTTCAGTTAGAAAAAGTACCCGAATAATGTATAGTACCTCAGATATTTGATTCATGTTGCCAGGGGCTGCACAATTATCAAAATAAAAAAGTTAACTTTGTATGCGGACACCCTGTACCCCAAAACCCAATTGGAAAGTTGTTTCCCTGTCTCCAACAAAAAAAAATTCAACGTTTCTAAGTGCAATATTCACTGAGATATTCGAAGAAAGAAAAAAACACAGTGTTAATTTCGGGTTAAAACTGTTTTTTTCTCCCAAATTTCCTCAATTTTTCGAATTTGCATATCTCGGTGAATATTGCACTTAAAAACATGAAATTATTTTAGTTGGCATCGCGTGAAAGAGAGCAACAACTTCTTAATTGGGTTCTTTGGTACACGGGGACGGTATAAAAAGTAGTTTTTTATTTTATAACTATTCACAGCCTCTTACAACATTAATGACATATCTGAGTTGGATACGTGATTTGGATACTTTTTCTAGTTGAAAGTATATCTGTAAGACTAACGGCTCGCCGGTAAAGTGCCATACGCCTTGTTAACCATGCAGCCTGCATATACACGTAAAAGAACAGTTTGCGACGAACCATGAAAAAGTCTCGCCACAGAGAGCAACAGGCCTACAACGATTAATTATTCAATCATTACACTTCACTCATAGTTAGAAAAACTGGTGGCAGATGGCAGCACTACACATAACAATCATTACACAGAAACAAACTTTACGTCAGGTTTCACTACACGTACACACACATTCCCGCATGTACCAATTCGTTAGAGGTTCCGCAGAGGAATATGGACGAGGTACATGTGTGGTTTAGTAGTAGTAGTTTGAGACGAAATACAGTCGACTCTCGTTATAACGGGAAAAAATATCGTTTCAAACCAAACTTTTCTAATCCCTCGGGTAAGTTTTCATAGTAACAATATAGAAATCTGGAATTTCTTTGTAACGAAATTTCGTTATTACGAAGTTATTTATCTGATCTCTTGGAGTTCATTATAATGGGGTTTGACTGTATCCCCCCCCAAAAAAAAAAATCTGACATTTTTGACCAAACGTAATTCAACTTCGGCAATTTGATCTGAAAACAGTCCTTTTTATTTTTTTAAAAATTTGGGAAGGACACAAAAGGTAAAAAGGTTGGGAGAAAAAAAAAGAAAAATGACTAAGAAGGGCTCGGTTGTGCGTAAATGCCTCGAAATTCCACTTGTGCGCAAGGAGATTCGCGCCTCACTCTGTTTTATGACAAAATTTATTTCACATTTATGAGACGTTTGACTACGCGGTCACGATTAATCTCTATATATAGCTATATATCAATATTAAAATATTTCATTTATACGAAGCACAATTTCAATTATTTGACATTTTTATTATTTTGACTCGAAGTTCAAATCTTCGGAATTTAGACATCATTTCCAACAATCAAATCCACGCAGTTTTTACAGATTGTGAAAACGCTTCGCTTAATTGGTTTTGCATGCGTATTATCAACACTTTTATGTTTCATTCTCGCTGAAACATTCGTCCGAGTGGAAGACGATAGAAAGACGAAGTGAACTCTTTGACTTATTGCATTTAATACACATACACATGATAAAGGATGAAGCACGAATAGAAATAGATGTTAACGCGTTGGCTACATGATTGCGAATGCTCGAGAGAGCGTGAGACACAGAAGCAGAACAGACAGCAATCTTAAATCACTTGAACATTCTAAACAAAGCACAGAATAAGGTCTATTAGATGCTGCCATCTATATTAACGAAATAGATCACAGCACCCCTCCCTTCTTAGTTAGGAAAGTCGTCGATTCCCAGTCGTTTTGGGCGAATGGTTGTTCGTTTCGGTCTCGGAGTCTTTATTGCCACAGTTCCGTTATCGTTTGGTATTTGCTCGTTTGCAAACGTTGAACTTGAAGGTTCTGCACTAGTCTCTGTTGACACATCTGCAGGAATTGGACTCGATCCGGAAATCTCTGAACTTGTAGGATCTGTAGGATAACGGTTCATCATTTGGTCAGCGTGACGTCGGACAACATCTCCGGTATCGGTGATGGCTTTGTATGACACTGGTCCGGTTGGTTTCACAACAGTAGCCGGAATCCAGGATGCACCCTGGCTATAATTTCTGATGTAGACAGCATCTTCGGCATCGAATCGTCTCACTTTTCGTTGCTTTTGCTCTGTAGCTGCATCTTGCTCTTGTTTCCATCTTCTATCACCCACCAAGTCTGGATGAAGACGGTCCAAGACAGTAGTTAGCCTCCTTCCCATCAGTAGCTCAGCTGGACTGACCCCTGTTACTGACGATGGCGTGATGGCGTGATGTGTTGATGAAGTAGGAAATTGGAAAGACGCTTTCTCCAGGAACCTGAAACGATGCGTTTTAGAGAGTCCTTCACCGACTGGACAGTTCTCTCTGCTTGACCATTTGCACATGGTCTGTAAGGAGCAATCAGTGCTTGACGAATACCATTACTTTCTAGGAAACGGCGAAAATCGTTAGATGTGAACTGAGGTCCATTATCGGAAACTACAACATCCGGCAAACCATGAGTAACGAAAATCTCACGCAGCACATCGATGGTTTCGGTGGCAGTAGTTGATGTCATTCGTCGTACTTCAGTCCACTTGGAGTAAGAGTCAATCAGAATCAAGAAGTTTTGTCCTTGAAATGGTCCAGCGAAATCTATGTGAACTCGGGACCAAGGCTTTGTCGTTATTTCCCACGGATGGATTGGAACTCTGGGAGGTGCATGCCTTGTACGTTGACAGTTCGTACATCTTCTTACGTAGTTTTCAATATCAGCATCCATGCCTGGCCACCATACGAACGATCTTGCAAGAGCTTTCATGCGTTCAACGCCTGGATGCGCGACATGCAATTCACTTAAAACTCGAGATCGACCTGGCACTGGAATAATTACTCTATTTCCCCATAATAAGCAATTTTTATGCACTGATAGTTCATTCCTTTTTATGAAATAAGTTCGAAACTGTGAATTTTTCATCTCAACAGGCTAGCCTTTTAGTACCCAGTTCAACACTCTAGAAAGTATTGGATCTCTAATAGTCATTTTTGAGATATCCACAGCATGAAGTGGTGGATTTTCTAATTCTTCTATGAATAGCACTTCTAATGGAGAAGTGACCATGGATTCGGGAGTTTTTGCATTCGGTAATCTGCTTAGGGCATCCGCATTACCAATTTTCTTTCCCGGCTTATGAATTAACAAAAAATCATATGCATTTAGAAGCAAACTCCACCTTAGCATTCGCGGAGATAAAATCTCTTTCGTGGGCTTATTTTTATTGAAAATTCCCAACAGAGGTTGGTGGTCAGTAACTATAGTGAATGAGTGATCATACAGAAAATGATGAAACTTTTTTACTCCAAATACTATACCCAAAGCTTCCTTGTCGATTTGAGCATAGTTCCGTTCTGTAGTAGTTAGAGTTCTCGAGGCATAAGCTATTGGTGCTTCTGAACCATCAGGAAGTACGTGACTCAAAACCGCACCAACTCCAAAAGGTGAAGCATCGCATGCCAACACAATGGGAAGCTTTTCATCGAAAGGAACTAACACACAATCCGAACTTAACAATTCCTTCAGGGAATTGAAGGCATCATCGTGGATCTTTGACCATTTGAATGGTGCATTTTGATCCAGTAATCTATGCAACACTTCCGCAACTGTAGCCTTATCCTTAAGAAAACTGTTATAGAAATTTATCAGTCCTAAAAATGCCTGCAATTGTTGTTTGTTTTTTGGAATGGGAGTCGAACGTATTGCTTCAATTTTCGAATTGGAAGGGTGAATACCCGCAGCATCGATACGGTACCCTAAAAATTCAATTTCAGTGACTCCAAAAAGACATTTTTCTCTTTCAGCACGTAATCCGACATTTTTAAGTTTGTCTAGCACGCATTCTAATCTTGATGCTAATTGATCTAGAGAATTAGCCCTGATCAAAACGTCATCAAAATATGGAACTACACCTTCCAAATTTGAAAACAAATTTTCGATCATATTTTGGAAAATTCCAGGAGCAACATTAACACCATATTGCAATCTGTTAACCTTGAAAGCACCCTTGTGAGTTACAATTGTCTGGGCCTCAGCTGAAGTTTCGTCTACACGAAGCTGTAAATAAGCCTGAGCTAAATCTATTTTAGCGTAATATCCTCCACCCTTCAGGTTTGACAGTAACTGATTAACAGCTGGAATTGGATAGGGATGAGCATTCATGGCCTTATTCAAAGTTACCTTATAGTCCCCGCATAATCTAACGTCACCTGAAGGTTTAATAACGGGAACAACAGGAGTTGACCACTTTGGGTTCGAAATAGGTTCAATAACTCCTTCATCCTGAAGTTTTTTCAAAGCAATCTCGATTTTTGGTTTCATTGCAAGTGGAACATTCCTAGCCTTGAGTCGAATGGGAGGAAATTGAGGATCAAGAGGTAAAGACACGACAGGTCCTGCAAATGTACCCAATCCAGCATCAAAAACCTCGCTATATTTTTGAATTACTAAATCCACAGGATTAGATTCAATCTTTTTGACTCCATTCAATGAAATACCCAGAGGCTCAAACCATGAGAAACCCAAAATATTTGTGCATTTACATTTTGAAATTAGCAATTGTAATCTGACTTTCTTGTTCCCAAATTGTACTTGTACTATGCATGAACCTAGAAGTAAAATTAAATTTCCTTGAAAATCCCGCAACTTCACAAAAGTGTTTCTAATCTTAGGTTTGCAGCAACCAAACAAAGTTTCAAAAGTTTCTTTAGAAATTATAGAATAATAAGATCCAGAATCAATCTCCATTTTTAATGCATGGTTGTTCAATAAAACCTCGATACCTTGTTTGAAACCAGAAAAGTTAACTACAGAATTCGAATATTCATTTTCGGTTTTAATTTCATGTGTATTATGTGTGTATGCTTTATTTTTCTGAATACTCTTGGCCCGGCATACAGTTTGTACATGCCCTTTCTTGCCACAGTGCCTGCAAGTAGCTGATTTGAAACGACAATTAGAACGGTCATGTCGTCCACCACAACCAAAACATACATAACTGTTATTAGAAGAATCATCCTTTGAAACATTTTTTTGTTTCGAATTAAATTTCTTTTTACACTTCACTTGATCAACGAAATCAGAAGTTCCTGAATTAGAAACTTGAGAATTTTGAGAATGAATTTGTTTTGATTGTGAAAACGCAGTTTCAGCTGCAAGGCACTTGGCAACAGCATCGTCAAAATTCAATTTTGGCTCTGCCAGTAACTTCCGTTGAGTTCCTTCATCTCGTAATCCACATACCCACTGATCGCGCAATCGTTCAGCAAGAGTAGCACCAAAATTATAATTTTCAGCTAATTTTCTTAATTCGGTAACGTACGAATTTACTGACTCATTGTTTAACTGTACTCTCTTATGAAATTGAAATCTGCAATAAATTTCGGAGGGTTTTTCGCAGAAATGATTTTTCAGTAGTTCGAGTATGTTATCGAAACTCACATCAGAAATCTGCTGAGGCGACACAAGGGAACGCAAAATCCCTAGCGTTTTTATTCCGCACACAGCCAAAAGAACAGCCCTTTTCTTTTCAGGAAGCGTTATCGCATTTGCTTCCAAGAAAAAAGTCAGCTGTTGTATATATAAATCCCAGGACCCCGAATTTGAGATATCGAACTCAGGCATAGACCCAATTGTTACCATGTTAGAATTTTATAAACATCAATATAAATAGATACTAGTGCCACGCGAAACTCGAGCGTGATAAGGAAAAGCAATGTCGAAATAAACATACCAGCTCTCATCAGGCATCAGTTTGGTAAACATCCCATAGTTCGTCGCCAGTTTTATGTTTCATTCTCGCTGAAACATTCGTCCGAGTGGAAGACGATAGAAAGACGAAGTGAACTCTTTGACTTATTGCATTTAATACACATGATAAAGGATGAAGCACGAATAGAAATAGATGTTAACGCGTTGGCTACATGATTGCGAATGCTCGAGAGAGCGTGAGACACAGAAGCAGAACAGACAGCAATCTTAAATCACTTGAACATTATAAACAAAGCACAGAATAAGGTCTATTAGATGCTGCCATCTATATTAACGAAATAGATCACAGCAAACACTAAATACCATAAATTTTAGGTTGACAGATACAAAGAGGCGCATTGAGCCGGTTATGGATATTTCTAAGTGAAGACTTACGTGAGAATTTATTGCACTTTTCTTAGAAATCAGCAGACGCAGTGAGTCTCAAATCAACGGATTTAAATTGCTTTAAATGTGATCATACGACCTTTTAGAATTTCTTTTCTAATGTTCACAACATTGTTCTTGCAGGATAGGAAAATTCCATTGAAATTATTTGGGATGTTGCAGGCCAGTACAAGACCAGCAGCAGGCTTAAGTAGTAGGGCAGTTAATAAGAATCATTACAGTATCGATTAAAAAAACTTTAAAGGTGTGCTCTCTATTGTCGTAGAAGGCATAAGACGGTTGACGACAAACAATTCCTTCTAAGATTCAAAGATATAATTATACATTCATTAAACAATTAAACACAAATAAGCAGAACCTACAAGAACGAGTGAACCGCGTGACTATCTCGTTTGAGCGGCAAAATCCAAGTCCAGTTCCACCATCGCGCAGGCGCGTTTTTTTCCCTATTAAGCGGACAGCGCCATCCGGTGGTGGACGCTGTCGCCACAGTACCCCTCTTCTAAGTGACGGAGTCACATCGTTGAGTAATTCAGTCTATCCGGAGCTCGGACTATTCTGCCAGACCGGGTACGTTGAGTAGTAGTGGGCGCAAACGACACGTGTAGGGTATGGAATAGTTGTCGTCATCTGCTGTTCTGGTGTTGATTGAACATCGATGTCTGGCCCATCGAGGTACTGGTCGTGAGAGGAGATAGGCCGCTTTGATTCGGTCGATCGAGATGACGGATTCCCTGTTCTTGACACGTACACGGAAAAATTTTTCGGATCGCGACAGCACTTCGAAGGGACCTTCGTAGGTCGGTTGTAGAGGACGTCGGACTGCGTCGGTGCGAACGAAAGCGTGCGTACAGGTCGTCAAGGCTCGTGGAACGTAGGCATTACGTGTGATGCCATGTCTTGAAGTTGGGATCGGCTTGAATGTGTCCATGGTGCGTTTCAATTTGTCGAGATAGGTGATTGCTGGCTCCGAAGCATGTTGTTCAACGAAAATCTCTCCAGGCAATCTCAGCGTTTCACCGAAGACCATTTCGGAAGTGGTGGAGTTGAGGTCTGGTCGAAAGCATGTTCGGAGGCCGAGGAGAGCCGAAGGGAGACTGTCGACCCAACCACTTGTCATGCTAGCCTTCAGTGCTTGTTTGAGCTGACGATGTTGTCGTTCGATGAGCCCGTTTGCTTTAGGGTTGTAAGCAGTCGTATGGATGTGGTTTATTCCGAACAAACTGTTGAATGTGTGGAATAGATGCGATTCGAATTGCGAACCCTGGTCTGTCTTGATGGTCTTGGGAATTCCATATCGTGAAAACCAGTTGGAGTATAATGCTCGGGCACAAGTCTCTGCGGACGTATCTCGGATTGGGATTGCTTCGATCCATCTTGAGAATCGGCAAATGACGGTTAGAAGATATTCGTAACCTTGGGAATTCGGGAGTCTGCCCGCAATGTCGATGCTTAGATGAGCGAATTTCTCCGACGGCACAGGAAAAACTCGGAGAGGCGATTGGGTGTGTTTGTGCACTTTGGTTCGTTGGCAGGCGATACAAGCACGGGTGAAGTTAGTGACGTCTCGTTTTAGCGGCAAAATCCAAGTCTAGTTCCACCATCGCACAGGCGCGCTCGTTTACCTATTAAGTGGACCGCGCCATCCGGTGGTGGACGCAGTCGCCACACTATCTTTAAATCCCAATACATTACCTGATTGGATTGAATATAGAAACCAATCAGCAAACCAAATGACGTTAAGACCATCTTATAAATATGTTTAAAATTATATTTTTTCCTGTTAAATTGGAAGGAATGGCATATGAACACTTGCGATTCAAAAAGTAATGTTATGCAATTAGTTTCTTAAGTTATAGAGAAATGTAGTTTTAAAAAGATTAAATTTCGCGGGTATTTTTCCTCATGTATGATTTGATCTCTTGGAGTTCGTTATAATTGGATTCGACTTTATTTCTTTTCAGCAAAGGCAATGAATTGCCCCCCCCCCCTCAAAATTCATAAAAAAATACCCCAGATCAATCATTCTTCGTATTCGATTTTCCGATCCCCATCAGACCACTCAGTGCCAGTTGAAGATAGCTTTGTGATAAACTAGATGGCTATCGGTCTGTAATTGCATGAAAACGATGGGGGTTTTTTTACACAAGTTTTCATTTTTCTCCCATCTACATTTACTACAAGCACTCAAAAGAATGGAATGGTCAACAAATCTTTGTCTGCTTTCGTTATGGCAGCCCTCTTTGAAGGAAAAGTCTTCGAACACGCACAGTTTTCTGTCTTTACAGTTACTCCATTTTGCTTGAACCTCTTCTATAGTTTATGTCAGGGCCTACTGCCACACCCAAATCGTAAAACCACCGAGTACACACATGCAACATTTTTTTTATTTATTTCCTTCCTCAAATGTTACTTGAATAGGGGAAAAATTGCGAAAAAGATATTCTATGCATTTTGTTTGAAATTAAATTTTTTAGTCTGAGTGACTGAAAAAAATTTAATTTCACAAACTTCTTCGTGGCCCCCGTATCAGCATCTGTGGCTCCCTATTTGCGAGATTTCCATCCGTGGCCCCCGGTTGAGAACCACTGTTCTAAAAGGTATCACTCACTGAGGAACCTGAAAATGTAGTATGTGTGTTTGTGATGCCCTGTATATAGGGTAACCAGGTCCCGGAACTTAGAAATGAGAATGATTAATTATTCTTCTAAGAATTATTAGAATCTAACAAATTAGAAAAATAATGTGATGATGATAACAATGCGAATTTACAATGGTATGATCGCAACACAAAATATGTTATTCTGTATCAATTCCTCTAAGTCATGGGATTAGGAATAATTCACTTTCTTTTAAAACCATATGTTTCAAGTATTTCAACTATTTATGGAGAATTATTAGAGTTATGCCCCAAAGTATTCGCATCATAGTGACTGATAGGCTTCTATTACTTCTCCTTAGATAAAAAATAGTCAATGAGAGGAAGAACCTTTCTCCAAGTGGTTCTAAATTTAATAGAGCATAAAATTCAAGAGAAATGTGATCCTAAGATGATCCGACGTATCTAGCAGAACCTTTTAAAAGTCTCTCAAAAATGCATCGAATATTCCCTCGAGGGATTTCTTCCAGCAACTGCGAGTACACGCATTATTATCATCATTTTTTCAGGAGAATATCCTTTTTTTTTTCTAAATGCTTCTGAGAAACAACCTTAACTATCATTTGACTCCCTTTTCCCACGACTTTAAGTAAGAGTTCGACTGCAAGAGCATCGCTTAATAATGTATTTGGATACGCTCTGAGAGACGAGTTTTCCCTGACGATGCTAATCATGTTGCAGGAGAAAGAAGATCCCGGGAAACATGTCGATGTACGTTATGTTCCAAGCGTAATGAGATGATTTCGCCCATTACGAGGCTATTTTTTTTTTTCTCCCAAGAAAGTCACTTTTATGCTTTAACGATTTGAAAATCCAGATTCTTCTCTATCTACTAATAAATATAGGCTCACTTGAATTGATGTTAAAACTGGCAAAAATACACATTTTTGAATTAAATTAGTATTACTCCATATCATGCTTTCACAAGACCTTGAGATGAGTAAAGGTGCACGAGAAAAAAAATTTAGTACCGGACGTCTCAGATTTCAGAACATCTATACACACGTAATTACAACAGTAATTCGAATACACACACGCTAATACAGGGTGGTTATAAATAAACTGACTATCGAGGCGTATGTAGCGCCCGTTGTTGTAGACGTATTTCAATGAAACATAGCATTTAATGTTATTGCGATCATGGGTAAATTAACTGCGATAAAACAAAACGGGTCACTTCTTCGCCAGCTGGTAAAAAATTGAGCTATATTTTCATTGTCTTTTTTCTCCATAGTCCATATTCCCTATATACCAAGTTTCATCAAAATATCTTCATAAAAATGGGTGCTACATACGTCTGAATATAGTGTCAGTTTATTTATATCCACCACCTTGTATGATAAACGGTATAAAAAAGAATGATAAAATTATAATTAAAAAAAAGTTAATAAAATTATAATTAAAAAAAAGTTAATAAAATTATAATTAAAAAAAAGTTAATAAAATTATAATTAAAAAAAGTTAATAAAATTATAATTAAAAAAAAGTTAATAAAATTATAATTAAAAAAAAGTTAATAAAATTATAATTAAAAAAAAGTTAATAAAATTATAATTAAAAAAAAGTTAATAAAATTATAATTAAAAAAAGTTAATAAAATTATAATTAAAAAAAAGTTAATAAAATTATAATTAAAAAAAAGTTAATAAAATTATAATTAAAAAAAAGTTAATAAAATTATAATTAAAAAAAAGTTAATAAAATTATAATTTGCGAGTAAACTATAATATATACTACTATGTATAACCAGGATAGTAAAGAAAGAGCATAGGCAATATCACGGAGTTTTGTGAAAACGTAACGGAATCGGTGACTGTTTCACAAGCTTAAAAACGTACTACTGCTATCACTGATTGTTGTTTTATAATAGTGATTCCCAACATGGGCGTTAACGCCCTCTTGGGGGCGATGGAAAGTTCCAGGGGGCGGTAGAAGCTACGGGTGTAACATAGGATCCTATGGGTTAGATTGCGTTGGGGGGCGATGGGAGAAAAAAATTTCTCAAGAAGGGGGCGATGGGACAAAAAAGGTTGGGAACTTATGTTTTATAATTTCAGGAATTTTTCTGCAACTCAGTCGAATATTAAGATTCAGACGAAAACTCTGTTAATATATATTTACCATTAAGTACCGTATTTTAATGTTTATAACGAACCCCATCCCTGATTCTTTGGGTTTAAAATGATTCTTTGGGTTAAAGTGATGCAACCTTTTTTTTTTTCGGTAATGTATTAATAACTTGCAGACAAACATAAACGAAGCGTTTCATCAGCAACTGCAGTAAACATCCTCATTGCTTAAGCGCCGAAACCTGGGTACTGAGTCTGTTTGAGCGCGCCAATATATTTTACGACGCGGCTGAGCCACCAATAATCAATATACAATGCAACGATCCACCCCCCTCTCCTGCATAAGGGCTTGAACCCGCATATACGGGGAAAATGGCAACTTTCAGCCCCCTCAATGTTTTCTTCATTTCGGCCCCTCTACCTCATTAAAAGATTCAATCGGTCATACATAAATCGATCTAAAAATATCTTAATATTCAATTTTATAGAATAATTTTGCATAGTGTGTAAAAATACGAATTTTTCATTCATAGTGGACAATGGAATTTTTTGTGCTGACATCGACGCAGCACTCATTTAATTGCACTATTTTCATAACTTAAAATTAGTGTAAAATATATTTTACGATCGAACTTTGTATTTAATCTCAGCTAGAAAGAAGGTAATGATATAAAATAAAAATTTATATATTGTAACTCATCATAAAAAAGTCCACTGAAGAGCAGAAAATTGTTCAGTTTTGGGCGAGACTCTTTTCGGCATATCCCCGATAGATGCTTATGTTATAAATTGCGTAACTTGATAAATTTCAAAACTTCGATCGTGATTTTTCTACTCTAAAACTTAAACTTTTCTCTATTTTTTAACAAAAAATTGAGATTTGCGAACCTGTCCACACTGGAAAAGAAATCAAAACGAAAACCCTCGCAATGTAATTCACTGAGTTTTTGTAAAGAAAACAGTATTCAAGTTATCACCAGTAGCTATGTGCGGTCGCCGAGTGGCATGGTGGTAAGATGCTCGTCTACCATCGTGAAGGTTGTTGTCAGGGGTTTACGGAAAATTCACCGCCAACAATTCACCGCCGGAAAATTCACCGACAACAATTCACCGCCATGCAATTCACCGCTAGGAAAATTCACCGACAAACAATTCACCGCCATGCTATTCACCGCTAGGAAAATTCACCGACCAACAATTCACCGCCATGCAATTCACCGCTAGGAAAATTCACCGACCAACAATTCACCGCCATGCAATTCACCACTAGGATAATTCACCGACCAACAATTCACCGATATGCAATTCACCGACGACAGTTCGATGCGAGTCAGTTAGCGAGGGAATGAGCGATTGAGTTACTGAGTGAGTGAGTGACCCAGTGAGTGACTGAGTGACCGAGTGAGTGACCCAGTGAGTGACTGAGTGACCGAGTGAGTGACCCAGTGAGTGACTGAGTGACCGGATGAGTGACTTAATGACCGAGTGAGTAAGTGATTCAGTGAGCGAGTGGGTTACTGATTCAATGAGCGAGTAAGTCAGTCCGTGAGTGAGTGAGCAAGCTGCTAAGTGAGTGAGCGATCTAGTGAGTGAGTGATCTATTGAGTGAGTAAGTGCCATATCCTAAAGATATGGCGGAAAGTTTAAATAATGACTTTATGAGAAGAAATTCAGATGATACGGATTCGGGTTGCTGGATTTTATTCGTTGGTAAAATGAATATTTGCAGTGGCCCTCACAGGGGGATTCCCGATTGGCTTCCGAGTCAGGGGTCTCGTTTCATTTTGGGGGCACTGGATGAATCTCATTCTTTTCTGTCGTTTAACATTGTAGAATTTTCAACAGCGGAAGCCCGAGATAAATCCAGTGTCTGGGTGCCCCACTAAATATCTGCGTATTGGGTCCCCGTTACTAGATGTGGGCCCTGGATTTATTCGTTTTAAAATTGATAAAAATTGAAAATTTTTGTGGACACTCACAGGGGGTATGTCCGACAAGCCTTCAGGTCGGGGCCCCATGGAAAAGTTGACAGGTTTCATTTCGGGTGTCCCTGGATGAATCTCATTGATTTTTGTTGTTTAACATTGTAAAATTTGCAAGACATCGGTAGCCCGAGATAAATACAGTCGGGGCCCCCACTACAATTCAACGAATTGGAGTTTGGGGACCCCCATGGGGAAGTTTTCTGGGGTTACTTGATGAATCACATTTGTTTTTTGTTGCTTTATTATTATAAAATTCGCTTCTTCTGTAAGCTGGTGCTTTCACGTGTCCCTTTCCATAGCACGCTGATGAAGTGAAACGAAATAAACAAGATATGTTATGAAGAGAAAAGGGGGGGGGGGGTTGGCCGCCAAAGGTGGTAGGGGAGCAGAGCCCCCTAGTACTGTATATAAAATACCATGTCCTGACTGATTCATCATCGCCGAGCCAAAACCGCTGAAGCTGTAAATATCAAATTTTGTGAATAGTTTTTTTCACGACGTACAGACTCACTACTCACTAAGAAATGGTTTTTCCATATTCGACAACCTAAAGGCGTCATAAGAGGAGGGGGGGTCAACGTTGAAATCATGCCGAGCCGAAACAGCTGAAGCTATAAATATGACATTAGATCAATATTGTAATATAGACTCATTGAGAAGGGATTTTTCCAAATTCAACCCCCTAAGTGGGGTTTCAAAAGTTATTTGGAGCAATCAGCACTGAGCCGAAGTCGCTTAAGCCATAAATATGAAATTTAGTTAGTATTATATTTTATAATGTACATACACACTAAGACAGGATTTTTGAAAGTTCATCACCCATGGGGGTTATGAGGTGAGAGTAATTTTGAGATTGCAAAAACACACGAGAGCGAAGCCGCGGATAACAACTGGTAATAAAATATAATGCTTACTAAATTTTATATTTATTGCTTCAGGGATTTTGGCTCAGTGATGATTACTCCATATAACCTTTGAACCCCCCCCCCCCCCTCTTTATTAGGGGGATTGAATTTTGACACTTGACTTACAGTCTTAGACTTGAAACAAACATTCGATTATGTTGATTTAAATATTCTAACAAATAAAAACACTTTTCAGCAGGCAATGTACTATATTGGTTTAAAACATATTGCTACAATAGGAAACAAGCTGCCATAATAAATGGTAAAATCAGCACATTTGAAATATAATGAAAGGAGTCCCACAAGGATCGGCCCTTGGGTCATAATTATTTCTAGTTTATATTAATGATTTATGTAAAATGAAGTAGAACGGTAAAATAATTTCATTCGCAGATGACACAAGCCTATATGTTGAAGACGGGGGTGGATTAAGAGCTCGCTGTTGGTAGGGGTGATTTTACAAAACTTTGAAAATCTAGTCTAAGCATCGGTGACCACATGTCCTGCATTTTGTCTCGTATTTTCCGTGACAGTCCGGTTTTTCTGTTTTTTCTTCTCCATCCAGACTTTTTGAAAAATGCCACGGTTTTACTCGTTTATAGTCGAAGTTTTCTTGAATTTGTTGTTTAATTTTTTGTTGCAATATTACCATATACAAGTTCCGAAAATTTCATAAAATATCGCATTTCGTTTGAGGGGAAATCTAAGGAGGACACCTACATCCAGCAGTGCATTGAAATTGGTTGTTGATGAAGCCACACCTATTAAAACCAGTATTTTAAATACAGTTAAACTCGGTTATAACGACATCGAAGATTCCGCGGGATTTCGGCGTTATAACCGAGTCTGGCTGTATTGCTTTCACTTTTAGAATATTGTTCTAGAGCTCTTTTAGTTATTTTCTAACATTTACCGGTGATTATGTATGATCCCCACCTCATATTAGTTCACTACGACGCAGTTCGTTTTGTAGAGGCCATATAATTATGTCCTACTACTGATGCTGGAAAAAAAATTAATGGAATAAAGTGAATATAAAGATAAGTTTAATTTTCTCAATCAGCAAAACTGCTAAAAGAAAGCCATAGCCTCATATTGTTTAAAATTATATGCGTGAGTTCAAAAATCGTATGAAATTATCTCGTTTTAAACATCCAATTCTTGGACATAAAATCTCTTGGGTGACAAATAACATTTTCGAAAACTGAAACTCACGGAACCACAGCTTCAAAAAACGATATAAAAAATTACATTCTTTTTGGGCAATGTTAGAAGAGTATTTTAGAAGGATAATTTTCACACAGTTTTCATTACATACATATTTAATTGGTAATTTTCAATCAAAACCTACAATATTTAATTAGTAATATCTGACAAAATTTTCATTCAGAACATACAGTATTTATTTAACAATTTTCGACGTGATTTTCTTCCTTACATATCTATAATTAAAGGGTTCCAATCTACTAATCTAGAAAAGCAGATAACACGCAAATGTAAGAAAAAACGGGAGAAAAATATTCATTTCTCACAAATATTGATATCATAATTAAAATGATACATTATGAGTTATACCTCTCAAACAGTCTTTAATGTCACATCCTTGATGATACTTATCAACTAAATTCTTTAATCTCTGCGCAGAGTCCCGGTATTTCTTTCTTCTAATCAATGCGATGGTTTTGTCCACTTACAATTTGCTCTATCCGAACTTCATTCAAACTCTGTTCTCTTTTTATGGCACCGATGAACTTCCATATATCTGGGTGGTGAGCAGATAATTGCTGTTGGAACGCTCGATGGCATCCTTCTATAGAATTGTTGGTATCAGGGAAATCGTTACGCGTTCCTTGAAAGCAGTTCCAAATGTCGATGTCAAAGCGCGGCTGACGACGACCACCACGACGAAGAGGACGCCCGATCCAAGTGTCTTCAAATCTACACTTCATCATAAATACGTTTTCGGAACAATCGGATTTTTTAATCATTTGTGACACTACTACGTTAAAAACTAACTAACTAACCAATTCACTCACTCCCTCACTCACTTACTGACCATTCACTCACTCCCTCACTTACCAATTCACTCACTCCCTCACTCACTTACTGACCATTCACTCACTCCCTCACTTACCAATTCACTCACTCCCTCACTTACCAATTCACTCACTCCCTCACTCACTAACCAATTTACTCGCTGGCTCAATCACTGACTCGATCAACCACTTACTCACTCGGTCACTCAGTCACTACTGGGTCACTCACTCACCCGCTCAATCACTTACTCACTCGGTCACTCAATCACTTACTTACTCGTCACTCAGTCACTCACTGGGTCACTCACTCACTGGGTCACTCACTGGGTCACTCACTCACTCGGTCACTCAATCACTTACTTACTCGGTCACTCAGTCACTCACTCACTGGGTCACTCACTCACTCGGTCACTCAATCACTTACTTACTCGGTCACTCAGTCACTCACTCACTGGGTCACTCACTCACTCGGTCACTCAATCACTTACTTACTCTATCACTCAGTCACTCACTCACTGGGTCACTCACTCACTCGGTCACTCAATCACTGACTCACTCGGTCACTCAGTCACTCACTCAGTAACTCAATCGCTCACTCCCTCGCATTGAACTGTTGTCGGTGAATTGCTAGTCGGTGAATTTTCCTAGCGGTGAATTTTCCTAGTGGTGAATTGCATGGCGGTGAATTGTTGGTCGGTGAATTTTCCTAGCGGTGAATAGCATGGCGGTGAATTGTTGGTCGGTGAATTTTCCTAGCGGTGAATTGTTGGTCGGTGAATTTTCCGGCGGTGAATTGTTGTCGGTGAATTGCTGGCGGTGAATTTTCCGGACACGGTTGTCAGGCTCCCGGGTTCGAACCCAAAGGAGGATATAGATAAGATATTTTCCCAAATGAACTGGAGGCGACCACCGATAGACAGCACCTTCACTTCCAACCCATCTCACTAATGGCAGTAAATTGCAATATAGCGATATGACCAGAGTTGGTGTTTGGTGAAGTAGTAGTTATGTGCACCTTGATGACCAATTCAAAGCATACTATTTTCTGTGTGCAGCAGGTATTTCACTGATTAGTCGCTGACATTTGCCCCGCATATGTAAAACACTTCGTTCGTTTCTGAGAACACATGCTAAATCGTTATAATGACTGCTAGAGGTTTTTACCACTGGCCATAAATAACGGATCCAATGGTCGAAGGTGGTTTTCTATAATATTGCCCGGAAATTCCTAATCACTCACAATTATTCCCCTTTGAAGTTGGTCAATGTTGAGTAGCATAGATGTTTTTCCAGTCGCCAAGGAACGTGGGATACCGAGTTTTCTGATGGCATTATTGTCTTCAGGACATTTTGTGTGGTGCCGGCAATGGCAAACCGTGAACATGCAAACAACAGAGTCATCTGGTTGTCGACAGAGAGCCCCAAAGCAGTAGTATATTTTCCAGGGAAAAGCACGGAGAGTATAGAAAAACGCTCCCAACCCCTGCTGTATTGTTTGGGTCTCATGAAGACGGATACTCAAAAATACGAAAAGAAAAAAAAATACTATCAAAAATACTAGTTTCGAGGGGAGGGAGGACCAGCGATATGTTTCCCTTTCGTTGGGTCTAGCAACAAAACGAAGGATTTTCAATGCGATAAGGGGAAGAGGGATCCTATAATTGCGGCTGGAAGCCATTGTTCTGGAACTCTAGAGGAGGGTTTTCATCTTTTCCCTTGTATGATTTTTAGACTGAAAAATTAAAACAATATGTACCATAATAGTTAAATAAAGCAATTAGTTATTCGTGGAAATGCTTTGAAAAATGAAAGGGTAATGAATATATTCTCGTGGTCCGGTACGATTGATGTCACGGCCCGGCGGTTGAGAAACACTGCTCTATATAAGCGAGCTGCATTCCGCATGGTAGTTGAGAGAGAAGACAAACTATTGTGTATGCTTGAAAAGCCATCTTTCAGGGGCTGTCTGTTTAGCGTGTATAGTCAAATCTCTGCTTAGGGGCAATTCAAGTATTACGTCAGCATCGAGGGGGGTTTCCGATTTGCTGACTTTTGATGACAAGACGGAGTTTGGATGATGATGCTTACGTCATCAACCACCCTTCATGAACCTTGGCGCGCCAAAAACGAGAAAAATATTTCGCTAGTTTGTGGGCACCTGAACTAACATTCTCCCTAATGATAAATCCCTTACGGAGCCACTTCAGCGGTCTCTAAATGTTTTACGGATCCTTCAAGTGCTCAGGAAATGTTTCCGGTCCACTTAAGTGCTCTGGAAATGTATGCGGGCCTCTTAAGTGTTCTGACACTGTGCAACGCCTCACTCAAGTGATTCGTAATTATGCCACGGATCACTTAAGTAATCTGGGAATATTCCGCGGGTAACTTGAGTGATGCAGAACCGCATTGTGGGGGGGGGGGGCACTTAAGTGCTCTAAAATTGTACTACATGTCACTCAAGGAATATCTAAATGTGCCATGGTCCACTTAAATGCCCTGGAATATTTCCACGAGTCATTGAAGCGATCTGTAAAAAATATGCCGGTTAGTTAATTTTTACAAAATTGGGTTTAAGAGGGCAAGCCACATCAGATAACCTTCAGGGACACATTTGGTCCGCGGGTCAAGGATTTACCATATATGACTTAACGTGTGGTTCGCAATGCATTTCTCAAAGAGAATTGATGAGTTCTTACCCTTCAAATAGCATTTGAATTTACAGAAATTGATTATAATAACATGTGTAAAAGTATTTTCTTTCGAAATTTGCATTTTTTAAATGTTTTTTTACATTAACAACTTTTTTTCGTCGGGGGGGGGGGAGGCGCACGAGCCCCCTATGCCCTCCACATACGTTTCTGACCCCACCAATATGTGTTAGGGGGGTATGGGGCAGTGGTGACGAAATTTTGCTGACAAAATTCGGAGCTTCGTCTGTCCACACAAGAAGTTAAAGACCCAGGGGCGGGGGTCAGAGTTTTGCTTACTTTTGCCGACAAAAGGAGGGGGGGGGGGTCAAAAATGGCAAAAAATCTGCTGACGTAATACTTGAACGGCCCCTTATTGAACACGTGTAAATAGCTGTTCTAAATAAATCCGTGACGTCCTGCATTTTGTTTCATCCGTTATTCATTCCAAGGACTCGTGTGAGAGACTTTATCCGGAACAATATTCTGAATCCAATTTTTTTTTTTTTTTTTTTTGTCTTTTTGTGTGTGTTTCACAGTATTTTATTTTATGCAATCAACCAATCGTAACTGGTTATTTCTAGTTAGGGAGAAACCATCGATGTATTTTTTGAGATGGTTAATCTCAGAAGGGAATTGAAACGGAAAGAAAAAGGAGTTGGGGTTTTTCAAAGATTACGGTAACCATTGGAGTGAGAAATCGGCAATCGAGTCTCTGGAGAATCAGATTCTCCTGGAAATAGCGGGTAAGAACGGGAGGGGAGAAGTTTTGTGTTTGGATAAAAAGTATTGATAAAAGTTGTTGAGGTTCGTGTTGCTCTCGCGGATCCTTTTTTTTTATTCCAGATTTCATTTTCTATTCCCTTTTACTTCCGATTTTCCTTTTGCTGCCATTTTGTTTTTTTTTAGATTTTTCCCCCTTTTTCATTTCCGATCAGTTTCCTTATAGAAAAGCTTAGTGGTTTTTATAAATTCAAATTGCATTTCAGAATATATATGTACAGTATAGTCAAATTTAATAAAAAGGATTTTCGTGCCGGATAGATTTGTATTAGGAAATACAGTATCAGGAAACGCGATAGAAATAATCAAAACTTGATGCTTGTGTATTCTATTTGAATTCCATCGATATTTCTATCGCGCGTCGACGGCCAAACCATATCTTTATATGACCAAGAAAAAGATACGTTGAAAAATTTACCCTTTTATTTAAATAACGTGATCCATATGATCTGTACAGAGAATGTGCTGGAACTGGTAGACATCCATGCCGAACTAGGATTCGAACCCAGACCTGCACAGTCAGAAACTAGTTCCCTAACCACTCGATTACTTGGCGCCGATCTCGCAAAAAGAATGTTTAAAAATAGTAAGAGGTCCGATTAAAACCAGTTTAATCGGAACCGGAAATATGGTGTTTTGCGGTCCGGAAATTTCGCCCTCGACATTTCATTCCCGACATTTCGCCTGCACCGATCGTATGAATGATCAAGTAAGTGACTGAACGTGTGAGTGATCAAGTAAGTGACTGAACGTGTGAGTGATCAAGTGATTGGGTGAGTGACCGTATGGGTGATCGAGAGCGACTGTTTAAGTGACCGTATGAATAAGTATGAATGAATGTATGAGTGATTGAGTGATCGCATGAGTGACTCTATAGATGATTCAGTAATCGAATAAGTACGTGATTGAGTGATCATATGGCTGACCATGTGAGGGGCCAATTGATTGACTATCAGAGATCATGTTTATGACCTTATGAGTGACCATGTGAAGGACCATTTTCGACCTCTCAAAAATGAAATGAAAATTATATGTAGTTACGATCACACAATTCCTACGATTTTTACTTTCCATTAGGAAAGGCAGCGCTCTCTATCGGCTCAACAGCGAACAAAAATGACATAATTAAATGCAGGTATTGCAGAAAACTTGAACACCTAGGAGCCGGTACCTGTTCTCAAATGTATTTATCTTAACTTTAAAAAAAAGGTGACTTGACTCACGATTAAGGTGACTTGATCGATCTGTCGATATGGCGCGATTCACTAATGAGCTCTGTGAATATGCCTCGTGATATTTGAGTGATATGGGAATTTTTCGCTTTAGTGCTTGCTTTCTGGAACATTGCTGTAGGTCCCTTAAATGAACTGCAAATATGTGGCAGGCTATTCGAGTGTTCTGGAATTGTACTGCGTGGGGTGGGCACTCGAGTGAATCGCGAATGTGCCGCTGGTCACTTAAGTGATGCGTAAATGCGCCGCCTTGTTAATTTTTACAAAAGCAGGTTTAGGTCACGGGCCACATCAGATGACTCAGGTTGCTCCATTTGGCCTGCGGTCATGGATTGAGCATGTATGCATCATACATTGGGGAGTGGGAGGGAGGTGAGTCACTAAAAAAGAATATAAAATGATAGGAAAAAGTATTTTCCATTCATTTTGTTGCAAAAAATGTTTCATGATGATGATGAGAAAAGGGATAAAGAAAAAACAGCGCTGGAATACATTTCTTCCACTCACGTTTGGGTCGAGATATCTCTTCCGTGATCGTTGAAGTAATAATACTGATCCTAGACTTTTGTTATAATCTTTGATTACTCAATTTCATATCTTTCGAACTGGAATGAATTTTTGGAAAAATATGTAGAATTCCTACTTATATAACAAGAATAATTTAGGCATTAAATATGATCACAAGACACAATCCACATACCGAAAAAAAATAATAAGGATGATTCGATTAATCGGGCCGGTTAATCGATCAATTGTTAATCGCAGTTAAATTTTTTAGTTGAGTTAATCGACTCGATCAATTCGATTACAATTTTTATTAAAAGTTTGTGCATTTTAACTTCACTTTTAAAAAAAAAAAAAACCACGACTAGATAATGCGTGTGTGTGTATGTGTATCTTATAAACCATTTTCCATACAGAACATTTTGGATAAGTGACCACATTTAAAAATATTTGAATCAATATTTTGATCAAATTAGATTCAATGAAAACTGATGATTTCAATTTCAAATTGAGTTTGATGAAAGTTTGATACAATGCCAAAATTTATTGTTTGCACGACATGAACAGTAGTGTTTCGCTATTCTTTTAAGTATCAGGTCATCTCCTAACAAGTACTATTCAAGTTTCTGGGAAGCCAAGCAAACAGTATAATCGAAAGTGAATAATAACAAAAAGTAACCAATTCAAAAAAAAGACAAGATCGTAGTGAAGAAGCGTATAGTACTCACGGTGCGGTTCCCAACTTCAAGGCGCAAATGCGAGGCGATCTCCCCGTTAAAAAGTCTCGCCACAGAGAGCAACAGTCCTACAAACAGTACAAATATTCAGTCATTACACTTCACTCATTTCACTTCTGAGATATAGATGGCAGCACTGAAAAATCACACACAACACTAGACACGCACTCAGACTGTTAGGCACACATACTTACACTTCCGGCCCAACTCACTAGGTAGTAAATTGCCCATGGCGATAGACCTGAGTTGTGCTCGGCTTGAAAAAAAAAAAGTACTCACGGTGCTTTGAAGTACCAGGTTAAGTAATTTTCATTGTGTACTAAATATTGTTTATTTTGAAAAAAAAAAGAAGTTTTTTTAGGCTTAATTATCACTAAAATGACCTATCAGAAGATTTGCATGGTAATTATTTCATTTTTTCATGATGCAGTAGATAAAGGGTTGAAGATATACTTTGGTCATATATACAATGAAGTGTTTCTCATTTATAAAGAAATGATATTTAATCAGCCACCTCTTGCTATTCGAGTCAATTGATTCGAATTTCCGCTAGGACTTCATGAGTTGATTCAAGAATCAACTTCGAACTGAAACCCACGTTCGTGTAATAATTATCCTTAGTGTAAATTAGCGAAAAAACAGCAACAATGTGATATGACTTCTGAAATCACAAGCCAGTTGTCATCTTTAAGGTGTCCCCTTAAATAAAATTTCAAATAAAAATTTGTTATTACTCTATATTTATTGCTAAAAGTACTTTAATGACATTTCAGTGATAATATAATGTCGATTTCAGATCTCTTAGGGGAAAAAATCACCAAAGAAGACCGTAAAAGACAAAAAATGACCATAAAGTAGCTGTTCCAGTTTGGCGCCTCTTGATGGCTAAATAAGGCGCCAGGCTTGTTGAAACACATATTTTTTACGGAGGTTTTTAACGGCTGGCTAATGCGAAGATATATTTAGGAAAGAGAGTGAAAATTCAATTGTGCCTTTACGGGGAATCGAACCCCCGTTCTTTCACTCACCAGGTGAAACGTCCGTAATAATAACCAATATATAAAAAAAAGACAAGATCCTAATGCAGAAATTACAGGTTTAGGCAAATTATGTTTAGCATATCGAATTGCTTGAAGCGGGCAGTCTTAATTTGTTAACCTATCCCTATATTTGTTTATATCTACCGAATTGGTGAATGAGAAGAATAAAATATATTACTATAAGCATCTATTAATATTAAATTGTCATAAAAAAATTCGATTAATCGATTAAAAATTTTAATCGATTCCCAGCCCTAAATAATAATAGCAATACACGTGTGGTAGTGATTCGAGACGTGGCTTCATATAAATATACTGGGCAAAAGAGGGATTTTCTTTAAAAACAATAATTTATCATTCAATTTATAAAAGTATTTACCGGCAAAATGAGTTGCTTTACGTACGTAAGTAAAAGTAGTTTTGTTGTTTTTTTGGAAAATATGAGCTCTTTTATTATTTCGGATCAGTTCGAATTACATTTAATGATGAAAATGGTCGGGAAATGATGGGAAAAGAAATACGATTTTTGTTGGAACATTTCTTGACTTTTTGTACTTCTTATTCTGAGATAATTTGTAAAAGAATTGACTACTGCGAAAGGGGATATCAAAATACATGAAGAAGGGGACGGGTTATTCTTAACGAGATTGCTTTAAATAAAAACAATCCTTTAACTTATCTTTCATATACTTTCAAAAGTGTCTGACTTAGATCGTGTTAGATACAGGGTGATCAGCGAATAAGCCCTTATTTCAAAATAAAATATCTCTACAACAAAGATCAATAGAATTATGCGGTAAACGGTACGTTTATTAGCAAAACTGTAAGAATGTTGTACAGAAATTTCGAAAATTTAGTTTCTTTTTAATTTTTTAAAATTAAAAAAAAACAAATCAAAACTGGAGATTTTGGGGTTCCGAAAATCGTCATTTGTGGGAAGAGAAACCACTGCATTCGCCTAAAGTTACTGCATGGGCTGCGGTATGCGCCAGAGGCATTATCGGCTCCTTCTTCGTGCGAGAAACGATTACTACTGAACGTTACGTTACAATTTTGGAACAATTTGTCAGCACACATGGCGCATACCGCAGCCCATGCAATAACTTTAGGCGAATGCAGTGGTTTCTCTTCAGACAAATGAGGATTTTCGGAACCCCAAAATCTCCAGGTTTTTTTTTTTTTAATTTTAAAAAATTAAAAAAAAACTAAATTTTCGAAATTTCTGTACAACATTCTTACAGTTTTGCTAATAAACGTACCGTTTACCGCATAATTCTATTGACCTTTGTTGTAGAGATATTTAATTTTGAAATAAGGGCTTATTCGCTGATCACCCTGTACTTATGGGCATTGCAAATAGTATTAAATCGTAACTTGAGTTGTTTCTATTTGGTCTTTTTATAGTATTTCATAATAGGTTTTTGTCTTCCTCAAAAATTCTCTTAGCAATAGAACTACCGGAGCGGTATTTTTGACCGCTATTTCAAAAATACACGATACAGCAGTGAGTGGAATATATTTTTGATTAAAACAAGTTTCATAAGAACATGGGATGCCTACCTCGAAATACTGCCCGAGTGGCGTAGTGGTAAGATGCTCGTTTTCCACTAGGAAGGTTACCGTCAAGGTCCACGGGCTCGAAGTTCTTTAGTTACCGATCCTGGGTGGTCACCGATAGATGGCGATTCATTTCACATCCAACTCCACTGGTTGGAAGTTGCCGTATGGCGATATATGATCGGAGCTTGTTTGTGTGTTAAAGTGTCTTCAAATATTATCTTGGTGGTCTTGGAGGGCACGGCCCCCCCCTCCCCCGACTCCGTGAAAAATGTTTATATTTTTTTGAAATTATATGACATTCGCCCTACAAAATTTCGGAATCTAAGTTATTTGTATCGAATGACATTTCCTCTCCATTCAACTCAGGGGTTCCGATAAGCCAATACAATGCCGGACATCTGATATTTAACGGATTAATTAACCACGCGAGGAAGGGTCGTTCATAGCTTTGTATGTGTAGGAATTGTTGAGAGCACGCTTTTCCATAGAAATTCTCGGTAACTCAACTGACCTGAATCCTTAGGGTTCCGCCAACTGCTGTCTACCCCCTTCAACAAGCTGGATCAGGCAAGAAAATTTTACGTTTGAAGCAATTTTGTCGCTTTTGTTTTTAAGTTGTTGCAACAGGCCAACCGCTTTGTCATTTGATCATGTAAGTATACAATGAGCCCAAATGATATGGAAAACAATGGTTCTTGTCCGATAAAAAACGAGATATAAGGGCACTGGAAAAGTTTTACACCCACTCATTTTCTATGAGTTATTGAAGGCAACAACTTGGGCCTACGGCCGCAAAATGCATGGTCGAAAATAAGATGTGATTCATCTCCTCGATTTTACCCACAATGGCACTCTTGCCTATTTCCTACAAACTTTGTAAGACAAAAAAATAGATTATTTCAATGAATTCTACTACCTCTCAGATTCTTCTGAAACCACCTGTATGTTTGCTTTCGCCTGAAATGTAGTGGAACATAAACGATTCAATACCCTAATTTTAGAAGAGAAAATTAAATAATTCTATTTCTCCTAAAAAATACATTCATAGCGTATTTAAAAATCTGGTTAAGCAATGAAATATTCAACTGCTTTCAAGATGGACGCTCGGTAGTTATATTTTTAACACTACAACTATATACACTAGTGAGGGTCACAAATTATCATTCGTTCGGATATGATCGAAATTTTGACTCTTTTCTTTTCAATGTACTGAAGCGGCGTTCCTCAATGCTTCTGTACCCAAGAACTAGTAATATCTTTAAAACCATTCGACGGACCACTAATTTACTGCACGAGTTTATCGCATTTGACCCGTATTTTACGGGATACTTGCACAGTTTCAGGTACTTTAGGCCGCTTCGGCTTCCTCTCTACCAGGGATTCTTTACCTTTTTCAGGCGCAATCCAAAACCAACATCATAATCAAATTAGCGTCTCCTCAGTGTATTTTTAGTTTAAGAACTCTTATTAAATATTTGTCATAAACAGAATGTTTATTTTACGAAATTAGTGAAGTAATTTAATGGTATCTTAACAGGTGGGACAACATGGCCTGAGCCCAAGGTCCCGAATAAAACAGATTGGCCCCAAATTACTGAAAGCCTCCACTGATTCTGAGAAATTATTCCTTTCATAAATTCTGAATTTCCATTAAAATTCTGAAATTATTTCCTCTCTCAGTTCTGATTTTCGTAAGTTAGTGTGCCCTGTTATTCCCTCATTCTGGAATTATATTTATCTCATTAATTCCTTGAGTAATTTTTCTTCGGAATAATTTTTCACGAATTCCGGACGATCAAACATAAATATCACCCCTTCAACGATTCACTTGTGTGATTTCTGTTGAACTCGCGACACCTCTGAACATCCTTCGGTACTAAAAGCGAGTATCTTATCGACCTGGACTACCTCGCCCTCCGTTATGTATATAAATAAATTATGTACGAAAACTTTCAGTCTCTGCATAAATATAATTCCATTTAACAACAGTGTCGTGATTTACTTTATACCCAGAATGAAACTTCCCCCCATTTTTTAGTCTGAAGTTGAGGTTTTCACATATCACAAACGTAAATGACAACCATATTAATGATGACCATGAGAGGCGCATATGTTGTCTAGCCATAGTAACTTTAACCCAAACTTACATTCGTTACGCTACACATTGTCTCTGTTACTGCCAATTAGTCACTCTGAATCTCGGAAAATTAAGCATAAAACAATGATAAATTGTCTGAATGGTAATAACCGGAACAGCCGTAGAGATGGGCGGTATATAATAGGAAGGGGCTATCGCACACAAGGTTTACGTATAAGATAGTATGGGGTTTATGTTTCCCAAGAAATTCGCGGATGCACAGATGACTTATGTATTCAAGTAAATGCGTAGCTGGCTTATTTATCCCAAGAAATGCTGTTATAAAGAGGCCGCCATTTCCGCCAATGGGCCAGATCGGTTCTGTTCCAAGGTGCTGGTTTCGAGCCAGGAAACCTGTTCTCTTTGAGCGTGAGAATCCATCGCCGAGTCTTTTTCAAGATCTCGACACCATCTGGCATTACCTGCATCAGAAATATTATTCCTTGCTTCAAATTGATCACGAGAGTACAGCAATTACCACAGGGTGACAGACCTGAGTTGCGCTCGGTTTGAAAGAAAGAAAAGCAATTACCATATCACCTCTTTCTATCGCTCTCCTCTCAACGAACTTTCCGAATCAAGTACAATATATAAACTATTTCTTGGATAATTTAACCCCCGCCCCCTAACCATATTCACGATTTTCCACTTGTCTAGGACCTTGCTCCATGACACCATTGGAATATGCGTTATTTGTAATTCATGATGCCAATTGTTATTTGATCTGTTAGATACTGTTGTAGAAGGAATCGTGCAACACTTCCTTCACAATTCAAACATAATTAAACATTTATTATACAAGGTGCTTTCAGTTGCATCCGCGGATTCAAGTAGCGGTTCAGTTCGTTTGGGTCAAGGGCGCTGATGATGAGGTAAAACTTCGGGAGATCATCTTCGATCTTGTGAATGAAGAACAATGACTCTGCGCTGCGCTGAAGATGAGTTCAAGTTCGCGACTCCAGAAAGGTGGCAGTTTCACATTCGTCGCCATGACAGTAGGTAACGGCGGAAGCGGAATGGAGATTGAGCAGAAGGGCGTTCGGGATCGGCCGGGTCACCAATTGTTGTAGAAAAAAAGAGGCAACACTTCCTTCACAATTCAAACATAATTGAACATTTATTATATAACTAACGCAACAGAATCTACAAGAAAATATTACATTGATATGAGCGGACCACGTGACTGTCTGGTTTGAGCGCAAACGCAAGTCCAGTTCCTCCATCGCGCAGGCGCGCCACCCAGTGGTGGACGCTTTCACCACTACACTCACTATTGAAAGAAATGTTTCTGTTCTGAATCCCGTGAGAAAAATAGTGATTATTGACTTTGTGCATTTTTCTTTCATTACATGGCTCTTCCACTTATCCACTACTCACGACCAACCTCCTCTCCATCCCTAATTGGAAGGTATAACTCTTCTCAACAACGCGCAGATGGCTTGTATATCCTAAGAAGTGTGCAGATAACAGAAGCGTCTCAGGGCCGTAATTTTACCTTTTTCCAGGGGGGGGGGCGCAAAGAACATGTACTCAATGTATTTATAATACCATTTTTAGTGTATTTTCAAAAGCCTGACCCCCCCCCCCCCCCCACCAAATTACGGACCTGAGTAGCGTTTTATGTATTCCAAGAAATGCACAGATGACTTATGTATCACAAAACGTCCACAGATGGGTAGTGGCATCTTATGTATCCCAAGAAATGAGTAGGGCTGGTGTATCCCAAAAAATTTGTAGGGGCTTATGTATTCCAAGAAATGTGTAGGGGCTTATGTATCCCAAGAAATTCGTTCGATGCTTTTTACTTCCAGCAATTCCTAGTGTCTTATATATCACTAGAAGTTGCGCACATGTCCCATGGTTGTATGCACTATAATTTGTACAGAAATTTGATTGAAAATTTTTCATATACATATATATTTATATATCTAACTCCCCAGAATATTATATATATATATATATATATATATATATATATATATATTCGGCGTAATTTACCCAATAACATTGATTCTAAAATTCTGCTGGGAACAACAAATCCTTGTTGATAGACCAAAAAAAAACATCTCATCTATTGCAAATGTGGTCAGTCTGAAAATGCTAATAAGAAGGCCACAACAGTGGTAAGATGTTCAACGAATTCTATTAGCCTATCATCCCTTATATAGACATCTGACCCGTCAAGTACTGCCGTTTTCCGATAGAAATATCGCACCAAAGCTGATTATTCTGTGCGAAAACAACCTTCATATAATATTTGCTTTACATTTCATACAAATGTTCATTTCATCAAAAATATGTTTACTTCATTTCTCGGATGCATATTGATGTTTGTTCGAATTCAGGGCGTAAACTTCCGCGTGCTACCAGATAAATAGATTCTACAGCAATGTTTTCATTGAAATTCCGGAAATTCGAGGAATATGTCTGATGTGAAATTTGTTATTTCATTATTTATACTACCAAGAGTATCCCATGAATTTCAGACTGTGACACAATATTTCTCATTAATATAATTTCGAACCCAGTGGGATTTTATGGACATAAATTCCATGATTCAGTTTATTCTATTAGTATAACATCAATAGAATACTCTTCCGGGGTTTTCCCACAATTTTATGTGAAATCTGTTTTCTCTATAATATGCCCTATTTTATTATCGAAAGGGAACTGCACGAAAGAAATTTTGGCTTTTATATTATAATGATGAAAGTTTCATGCAGTATAACAATGATATGATGACGGACGCAGTATTCTGAAAACAAGAGTGTGTTCTGCGGAAACGAACGAAGTGAAAGAAATTACTAGAATTAATGGGATTTTATTCCGGCTTATATATGACGATAAAATTTTCATTCAGTAAAATAATAATAATGACGCAGTATTGTTAAAGTGTGCTTTGCAGAAACCAATGAATCCATTTCCTCTTTTGGCATTCCATTATAATTATACACATCATTTGATTTTTGTTTTACAAAACTTCAATTCGTCATTCAAATTGGGGTCACTAATTAAATGTAAAACTTACCTTAATAATTATAAGAAATAGCTGTCTTTAGTCAGTCTACGAATTCATTTGCATAGACAAGCTTCCTACGCCTTTTAATCCTCCGACTCAAGCATTTCATGGTTATGCGGGTCTGCTACGCATTTTTAGGGCTTTTAGATCATCCAATGCATTTATAGCAGGGGGGGGGGGGGGGTAAACCGAGCATCTCACTAATTTCTAGGTACTAAGCGAGCATCTTTCGTATTTTTTGGGATACAGAAACCACCTATGCAAGCAGTTCTAAGTGTTAAGCGTACCTGCTGAAGATTTCTTTGATACATAATCTTCCTACCCCCACGCATTTCTTTGGATACGTAAGCTTCCTACACCCTTTTCGGGATACATACGCCTCTTTCTTTCGGAAAGAGCAAACAATACGCATTTCTAGTGGTTGTACATGCCTCCCCAGAATTGCTTCTGTTGAACAAGCCTTCTATACAATTAAAGCAGTATTCACGTCTTCAACTCTTTTCTAAAGGTAAGACTTCCCACGCGTGACTATCGGCGTGAGCAAGTCTTATACCCATTCCTAGGGTGTTGATCAAGCCTCTTATTTATTTCTATGGATGTGATAGATTCATACGCATTTCGAGTATGCCTTATACATATTTCTAGGGTGTACATGGAGCATGAATGGTTGGGAACCACAGGGTAAATATATCGCCCTTCGTCAACTATCTACCATCACAGCATGTAGTAATAGTTAGGCGTCATTAGTCATTGTTTCTTAATTGTACGAAGTATTTCAGGAGCAGAGTCCGAAATTATACAAAAAGTGTATAACTGAATTCAAAATTATGAAGTAAAATATGAGAAGAATTCATCACTGAGAGCTATGATAGTTTTCGTTTCCATAAAACTAGGATTGAAGGCTATATAAAAATTAATATTCTTATACTTCTTTTATGTTTACACTGGAAGAATGTAGGTGCCGTGGTGGAAAGGCATGATCGAAATGCTTAAAATTTTCAGCGGGATGGATAGGATGGACCATGAACTTTTAGTACCCCGCCAATCGACTGCTTTTACAAGGGGACACCAGTATCGATTGGTGAGGGACAATGCAAGGTTGTGGTGTCGCATGGAATTTTTCTCTAATCGGGTTGCCAATAAATGGAATAGCTCAACCCCGGAGGTAGTGAACTCTAACACAATTGACACGTTTAAAAGTAAATATGATAAACGTGTTGGCAAATCGAGAAACTATACATACTTAGAATAAGACAACCATAAATGCATTTATGGGCATTGTGTAATATTTTATCATGAATATACAGTTTTAATCATTAGGTTCCTGAATTTTAGAAATATATATGATATCCATATTTGTTTCATGGGCATCTTTCTTCAGCCACCTCGTTGGGCATTTTGCTTGTTGTGGTCTTGTATTTGTATTTGCACTTCATTATGTAAAACAACAAAATGTTTGTTAGTGAATTTCATGCCTTTCTCTACTATATCGAAAAAAATTAGTTTTATTTTAGGTGAAGTTTCATTAAAATGGAAATTCGTCGAGAATCGGGTGCAGTCACTCAATTCTTTACGACTTCTTCAGAATGCTTTTGAGATTTGGTGACTTCATTACTCGAATACGAGGTTTGTTCAAAGAGTGTCCGACCATAATGCTTCATTGCGTAAACAAAAATTCGTGATTTGGTGCACGTGTATAGGTGATTCTAGTGCGCATTCTGGAATTTTGTCCTGCCTGTAGAACCTACCAGTCATGGGTAGACCACCGATGGAAGTGTAAGTGAACACCGTCGAATTTTCGGTTTTTGACAAAATCGACAGAGAAACTTGAACAACTCTACTGCATCAAATTTTGCGTGAAGCTTGCTGATTCCAAAACAGAAACAATCCGCAAGATGCAACTGTCATTTAGACACGAAACAATTTGCACCACCACACACAGATAAAGGAGTGATGCAACCGCTTCAAATATGGCCGCACATCAGAGGAGAGTGAAGCTCGTTTCTGGTACTTCCTCAACATCTAGATAGATAGATAGAACCGCTCACAACCCCGGACTGATGCAAAGCACCTTACTTCCGTTCCCTCAAAAGAGGTAGAGTTGTGTCGGAAAAGTTAGCAAAGATTTATAGTGGTGGGTCCCCTTGCCCCGTGCCCGCAAGTTTCGAATTACTCGCGTCGTTCTCCCCAGGAAGACAGCCATCAACCAATGCAACATACAAGCCATTTGACAAAAATGGGTGACTGAATCCAATGACTAGGGAGAAAAATAAAGGCCGGAGACCGCAGCCTGGGATTCCGAAAGAAATGTGGAAAAGACTTGTGGGCAAGAAAGAAGAGGAAGAAGCTGTGGCGCAAGTTGAAGTGGGAGAGCTTTGAGAATGATCAAAATACACAATACACAATGTATACAAATTACATATATACAGCGCCTCGACTGTGACGGGAAACGAAGAAACAAAACCTCCGTCCACAGTGCTGAGCAGTTTCTCAACATCTAGAAATGAGATTGTCATTGGGCAAGTGGGAACCACATGGTGATAAATGCAGCTCCACGATAAAGGAATCTGCAGTCGAGGCGAGCATCAACATTGGATCCATGCATTCTATTTTGACTGACTATTTGGGCTTCAAGAGAATCTCGGCGAAGTTCGTGTCAAAGCTGCTAACGATTAAGCAGAGGCAACTCCGTTTGGTGATCGCACAGGACATGATAAAGTACGCACCACAGCACAACTATCACAAAATAGCAAAAAAATTCAACCATGCCCAACTAGGATTGCCTATATACAGTACGTGCACCAACCTACGCCTCCCTATCTTTATTGGCTTATGTGCGAAAATGGTCGAATAGGTTTTGAACAAGCCTCGTATGCTGTCATCTGTTGGTGTTGGTGAGTGATGGAGGAATTGAGAAAAATCATGGTTATGGTAGCTGAAATAAAATAATTATTACTATATAATTTAAACTTAACAATTTCAGGCCAGTTGTTATTGCGTTTTCATTCCGCAGTGACTGCCAGCGGAAGTGCGTTTCTCGCCAAGCGAGATCAAATCTAGCCAAACATCGGCGGCTTGGCGGGATATACAACAGCAGAAACAAATATTAAGAATTTCAATGATAGTTATCTCGACGAATTATCGACTTATTAATATGTGCAAATTTTAGTAATTCAATTTTTCTTTAAGAGACGTTGTATAACAATTTTCACTCACAAAATCATTGCAAATATCAGTTTTTACCAATATGTAAAATTATCATAGATTAATTTCTCTATTTTCGATGTTTTTTCTTTCATAAAATTCATTTGAATTTAAAAATCATGCAATTTTCATCACTTTCGAAAACTTCGTGAACCATCATGTGTTGTCATCAAAAATCACATCAATCCATTATGCATTTGTATTTCATAATTTCTCTCACTTCTAATACAAATACAACGCCACAACAGGGAAAATGCCCAACGAGGTGGCTGAGAAAAAGATGCCCATAAAAATATGGATGTCATATATTTCAAAAATGCAGCAACCCAATTAAAAATGCAATTAACACAAACTATAAACAATATATACACATGATAAAATATTATACAATGCCCATAAAGAACACTTATGGTTGTCTTAATCTAGGAATGGATAGCTTCTCGATTTACCCCAACATGTTTATCGTATTTCTTTTTAAACGTGTCAATTGTGTTACAATTTACTACCTCCGGGGGTAAGCTATTCCATTTATTAACAACCCTATTAGAGAAAAATTCCCTGCGACGCCATAACTTTGCATTGTCCCTCACCAATCGATACTGGTGTCCCCTTGTAAAAGCAGTCGATTGGCGGTGTACTAAAAGTTCATGGTCATCCCATTGAAAATTTTGAACACTTCGATCATATCTCCTCGACACCTGCGTTCATCCTATGTAAACATATTCAAAGAATGAAATCTCTCTTCATAACTCAAGCCCTGTGTGCCAATAAGGACACGCGTAGCTCTTCTCTGCACCCCTTCAACCAAGTCTATGTCCCTCTGTAGGTATGGTCTCCAAAACCTTACAGTATACTCCAGTCCAGGACGAACTAAGCCTCGAAAAAGCGGAAGAATGACTTTAGGAGAACGCGAACAGACCTTTTTGAAAATGAGACCAAGCATTCTATTCGCTTTTTTGACCACCGCTGAACAATGTTCAGAAAACTTAAGTCGTCAATGAGAATTCCCAAATCGGTGACCCTAGTTGCATCCGGGATAGTGACACCATTCAACTCGTAAGAGAACCGTGGGTTGTTCGTACCAAAATGAGCGACCATGCACTTATCAACGCTGAACGTCATGCTCCATTCAATTGCCCATGCTGCAATCCTGTTTAAGTTGTTCTGGAGCAACTCCCTATCGCTTTCATTCCCGTCCGCTAGTCCCTTTCTAGCACCGACCTGTAGTAAAACCAAAAGGCGCGTATACACTAGTGCGTCGATCTTGCAACGCACGACCCCCTGCAGCGGTTCTAATCCGCTCGTGGGTACACAAACTTCCTTTGCGTTCCTTTCTTTCCTTTGTGTTCGTTGAAAAAACCGATTTCAGGTGGGTCCAGTGAAAACAGCTCAAGAATTGTTCACAATACCGTACAGTTTACTGAACAAACAATTGCGAATGCTTTCATTGCATGATCATTGCGCGCTAGTGTGTACGCTCCTTAATATTTACCGGCTTTTACAGTTTACTGAATAATTTTTTTTTTCTCTGGGTCGTGCTTCTTCAAAATCCAGCTCGAAGCAAATTCAATAATTTAACGCACTGCAAGCGTAAATTTTCCATCCCGATAAATCCAATATCCCGATGTCCGAACTACACGTTATTCGTCGACAACTTCCCATCCGTAAACAACAAACAGTTAATTTAATGAAGTTTTAATTGGCTGCTTCGGGCAAAAACGGGACGGAAACTGCGCCTAACTACGCACGTTTGTTTCAATGAATTCGTAGAATAATTACAGCTGACACTTGTATGATAAATAAATTTCAGATATCGGAAGAATGCATCTCATTTCCACCTAAAAATCAATCGAATGTCGCAATTTGAGATACAGAGATCATGAATTAATTGAGTTAATAATTTACACATTACCAAAAGGAAAAAATGAATACATGGTAAAATTACAGATGAGTTACTTCAATTCCCGGATGACAACAAAAGTATGACGTCATTGATATGGTCATTACTGAATGAAGTTAATTACCAGTAATTAACTCGGAAAAGGTTCGAAAGAGGCGCTCGAATGGTCATAAATAATCGAGTCAGCATTAAAAATATAAAGAGAGTTATTTTTACATTATTGCACGCCACGCATGCTCAACTTATGGCCAGAGGGCCAAATGTGGCCTCGGAGTCGTCTTATGTGGCCCGCAAGTTCAAACTTTTTTGATGCACTAAATCATTGCTCATAGAAGTACATTAATTTTATGTTAAATTGTGTTTTTCCAGATTGCAGCTTTTCACCGTGAATGCCTGTTCCAGATCACTACACGATCTGCGACGAAGTTTTCAAATCACCCAAGCAGCCTATGGCACATTTACAGATCACTCAAGTGACCCACGGCGCAGTTTAAAACCCATTAATGTCTACCGTCCCTTTTTCGGGACGCTTTGAAAATATGCTTTTAATCTATACATATATAATAACAACTCCTGACTGACTGTCTGACTGATTCATCATCACCGAGCCGGAACAACTGAAGCTATAAATAACAAATTCGGTCAATACTTTTGTTTCATGACGCAAAGACTCACTAAGAAGGGTTTTTTTGAACCGCTAAAGGAGTCAAATTGGTGGGGAGGGGGGAAGGGGTGGTCCAAAGGTAACATATTAAAATCATCCCGAGCCAAAACCACTGAAGCTGCTGTAATCACGGAATTTGTTCATTAGTGTTATTTTATGACGTAAAAAAAAGCAAAGAAGGGATTTATTGAAATTCAACCCTATGTGGGGTCATAGGAGGGTTCAAAGGTTTTATAGCGATATCAGCTGAGCCGAGACTGCTGAAGCTATAATTAGGAAATTTGGGCAGTAGTTTTATAGTCAAGGCTTGTTAAGAATACCATGGGCACCCGGGTCAAGTGAGCTCCTAAATGGAGAATTCTCGAAAAATTCAACTACTTATCGTTTTTCTGACGCCCCTCTTCTCTTGCGGCCCACCCGGGCCGATGGGCCGAGGCGTTAAAACGGCACTGGTTTTAGTTTGTAATAAAGAGTCATTAAAAAGGGATATTTCAAAATTCCATATCTAAGGGGGTTTCAAAGGTTATATGGCGCAATCATCGTTGAGTTCAAACCACAGAAGATATAAATATGAAATTTGGTGAGTAGTATATTTTATAATACAGTGAATCACTGTGACGGGATTTCTGAAAATTTAACCTCCAAACGTGGTGCAAATGTTATATGGGGGAAATCATTGTAGAACAATTTTCGGATGACCAAATTCACTCGGGTGAAGCCGCTGGTTACAGTTAGTTTCACATAAACTAATATTTCGATTTAAAAATAGCACAGAAATATTTTTTGTTTTATACCCTTATTATTATAGATTCAGCACTAGATGGCAGCATGAACTTCATAACAATTTGAGATAAGCGCCTTTGAATATCGGCATTCTTCCTGAAGGAGCGTGGTCAAAATGGCGCAACGTAACGGGTAACATATTGCATTATTTATGTTTTAAATTTTCCAAATTTGATATATAATATAGTTCATCCACTTTTTTAGTCTATGTGTTTTTGTTATAATTAGTAGATATGATATTTAGACATAATTTTTTACACTTGTAAAACGAATGGCACGAATGGCTCCGTACATGTAGGGGAAGGGTGGGCATAATGGCCATGGCGGGCAAAATTGCCACTGGCTATTTTCTCCCAGTAAGGTGCTGCCACAAAGAGTCAAACCCCTCAACTGCTCCGCTTGTCCACTATCATTGTCATACGGAAGTTGGAAGCTGTTCGGACCATTTATTTGGAAATCATTCAACATTTTCTTGTTTTTCACCGTGCTGATCTAAGGTAAGCATGTTTCATTTATATTTTAAACTGAATATAAGAACCTAATACATGCGATTAGCATTCACCCCTTGAAACAACAAGATTTAAGTTATAAATATATGTGTCGAAGTAAGAGTTAGGGTTAGTCGTTTATGCTGTGGAGTCACATTTATATAATGGCACCGAAGAGGGCAAAATGGCCACAGCAGTGGTCATCAAAGGCCATTTTGCCCTCAATCATGGTCACTACAAAATACGTAAATAAATTATTGTTCTAATTACATTTTTATACAAAATTTCAATAACTAAAAATATTTATACATTTACGACGGTAAATATATATATATAGGCCTATATATTGGCTGACCGTATTTCCTTGAGAGAAATACGGGACATTGGGATTCCAAATACGGGAAAATACGGGACATTGCCAATTATCGCCAAACACGACGCCAAAATCAAACAAAGTTGCCAAATATTGCTGAAATTACGCGAAAATCACAATGGCGGGAAATGATGCATTACTGCAAATTGCAGTGGATCAAAATGTATTCCACGAAAAAAAAACGTTCACCAAGGCAAATGTGGGAGATTAATATTCTCATATATAGTTGTAATTATCGTAAAATAATTTATGAGTTGAAAAATAATGTCAATCTTTGACTTCAATAAAGAATAAAAATTCAAGTTGGCTTCGTGTAAAATACGGGAAAAACCGGGACACTTTTGCCAAAAAGTCGGGACGGCCAAAAAAACAGAAAATACCCGGACTGTCCCGAGAAATACGGGACGTATGGTCACCCTACCTATCTATATATATATATAGCGCAATCTCGATAACTAGAACCTGGACTTGATAACAGAAACAAAAAGACTCCCAGTTATCGAAATTTATTTTATAATCATAGAAGATTTAATTTTTAAATTTATTTTAATCATAGAGATTTATTTTAATCATTATGTTGTTTTCAAACATAACGATGTATTTCATTTAATCTCTGCGAATTCAAGCTTATTTTGGCAAGCAATAACAAATTTTGTTTTGGTTGCAGACACGGTTATGGCGTATAAATACCAAAGGAAGAGCCCGCGGCAGTCCTGGGACCCTAATGAAATGCAACAAGCTATCGATGCCGTGAAAAAAGATGGTATGGCATGGCAAACAGCTGCTAAAAGGTTTAATGTGCCAAGAAACACTCTGAAACGTCGTGTTTTGAACAAAAACCAGTATGCTACTGACAACAAAAAATATCTGGGACATTATCGAACTGTCTTTAATGAAGAACAAGAAAAGCAGCTTGTGAATCATCTTTTGGATATGGAGGTTCATTTTTTTGGAATTACAGTAGCCGACTTACGTAGCCTTGCTTACCAACTGGCAGAACAGAACAATATTTCTAACAACTTCAGCCATGGAAAAAAAATAGCTGGGAAAGATTGGGTCACCGGCTTTAGAAAGCGCCATCCTGAAATTGTCTTGAGAAAACCAGAGGCGACCTCAGTAGCAAGAGCCCAAGCCTTTAACAAAACAAATGTCACAAAATTCTTCGACATTTTAGAGTATGTGCAGAAAAGTCACTTGTATCCTCCTCATAGGGTTTACAACGTCGACGAAACAGGACTTTTAACTGTTCAGTCAAGATCCTCAAAGGTTTTTGCACTTAAAGGTAGACGTCAAGTTGGTTCTCTTGCATCTGCAGAAAGAGGTGTTCTCTGTACATTTGCAGTTTGTATGTCAGCGGGGGGAATTTTTATTCCTCCTTTTGTCATATTTCCTAGGCAGCGGATGAAAGAAGAACGTAAAGATGGTGCTCCACCCGGGACAGATTTTGTTTGTCACACTTCAGGGTGGATGCAAATTGAGATATTCTCCCAATGGTTTGATCATTTCTTGAAATATACCAAACCATCAAAAGAAGACCCAGTATTGCTAATACTTGATGGACACGCTACCCACACGAGGAACCTCCACTTCATTGAAAAAGCTAGGAATAATCATACCACTGTAGTTTGCCTTCCACCTCATTGTAGTCACAAGCTGCAGCCCCTGGATGTATCTTTCATGGGGCCATTCAACACTTACTATGTTCAATAAGCAATTGAGAGATTCTTGCGAAATATCCCTGGTAGGCTAGCTACTCAATATCAGGTGTCGCGACTTCTTGGTGAGGCTTTTTTGAATGCAGCTACTCCGACCATTGCCGTAAAAGGATTTCGAAGATGTGGTATAGTCCCAATCAACAGAGATGTATTTACTGAAGTGGATTTCGCTGCAGCTGCTACCACAGACATCCATGTCGCCTGCCTACCAGCTAAAGATCATCAGGTGGCACGGGCCCCCGGTCAAGAGGAAACTCCTTCTGTTCTGACGGATTGCGGATCTACAGACCTTCAACCCAATGCTGCACTTCCTGTACTTTCTAGTAACAACAGCACAGCATTCACAGTAGGTTCGGGAGATTCCAGCAATGCATTTCGTTTCATGTCTAGAGACTCATCAAGGCCCAGTACCTCATCTGCTGTAAGCCTATTCATCAAGCCTAGCACCTCATCTGCTGTAAGCCTACTCACCAAGCCTAGCACCTCCTCTGCTGTAAGCCCATTCACCGAGCCCAGTGGTCCTACAGCATTTGCTGTAAGCCCTCATGATGTTGACTCAATCCCTGAAACAAATATTACCAAACGAAAAAAGGGATCAGCAGCAGTTTTGACATCAAGCCCTTATAAAAATGAACTCATAATAGCGAAGGAAGAAAAGGGATAAAATGAAAGACGGAAGAAACTCAAACTGGAATTAAAAAAGGAAAAGATGTATAAAAGGAAAAACGAGGTAAAGAAGAAAAAAGTTAAGGGGAAACAAATCCAAAGTGGCTAAGCGTGCTTCCTTTGACGACTCTGATGACAGTGACGTCAGTGATGCTGATTGCCTCTTCTGTGGAGACTGTTTTTCAAAGTCCAAACAAAATGAAGGGTGGATCAGATGCTCAAGCTGTCTACATTGGGTACACGAGGCTTGTGCCGGTTGCGAGGAAGAAGACAATGAGTTCATCTGCGATTTTTGTAAATAAATTAATAAAATACGATAGCTAGCAAAATGTTGTGAAATAATTTTTAAACGCCAATAATTTTTAAATGAATTAAACAGTTTCAGTTATATAAAATGAGTTTAAAATATACTAAAAAGTTTCACAACCTTTGCATTGAATGATAATATTGCTTTCATGAGAGAGAATACACATTACTATTCTTTAAAATGCAATCAAACAGTTGTTTTTTACATCGGGCAAAATGGCCACTTGTAGGGTTGCGGAAAAATATTTTTTCCAACAAAACTAATCGAAATACAGTCAAAATAATATTTTTTACATGAACCTAAATATCTAACCTAACTTATATAAAACTTTCATTAGTTTTTTTCAATATTTACTTATCGAAAAAAAATATGTTTCCTTAGAGTGGCCATTATGCCCACCCTTCCCCTACCTGTAATGTAATCCCATTTTTCATCTGGTTTTTGTATGTAAAGTTAAATATGTTTCTTGTCGTATTCTTGTTTTTTTTCATCAAGTGCAAATTTTAACTTTTCAAGTTTTATATTAATTGCTTGAATTTGCAATTTTAACAATGTTAACAAATCTTCCTCTTTTACATGAAAAAAGTCGTTTTTCTGAGTTTGTTAAGGAAAGAAAAAAAGATAAAATCATTTAGGTTTGTTTATTTTTTAACAGTCTAACTGTTGAAGAGGCACTAGCATTGTTAGAGGAATCATCTGATAAGGAGGAATTCAAGGATGTGGATATTTGTATTTGTCCACCCTTCAAATGAGAAAGATACAGCATTACTCATAAAGACAGCGGTGCCGAAGATGATGTAATTGTATACAATTTGTTCGGGAAGCAATTACGGGCTCCTGCTACACTTACAATCACAACAGTGAACCAAGGCAGAGAATGCATCGGGAATTTTTTCAAGTGACAAAGAAGAATCTTTCGAGGAAGCACCCATAAAACGTAGAAAAAGGACTCATAAAACAAAAAAATCTCAACGACAATTGAGTTTTAACTATTTACCGAGTGAACAGAAAGCAAATCTTCCATGGGACAAATTTGCATATTTTCAAAAACACGCAAATGAAATTAAAACAAAAATTGAAAAAGACTCTTGGCGTGTAGACTCATGAAAGCGTCTCAAATCAAGAGATCCTGAATCTGTGAGGTATGATGGAAGGAATCATTACATAGTTGTCTATAAGATAAGAGTTAGGTGTGCTTACTGTAGTACAAAGGTTTACAGAAAAATGTAGCAAATGCATGGTTGATTTACACGATAAGTGCTTTCAAGCTTTCCATATATTATCTGAGTAGGAGTTACATGCATTTATAACACTAATTTCTTTAAAAAACTTATTACTTATTTATATCTCACAGTAGCCGTTTTTGAATGTTTTTATTGTATGGCCTTTTGTGTATAGAAAATTACATTGTTTCATTAAAAAAAAAATTTATATGAGGAAGAAAACACGGACCCTCTGGTGCCTACTTTAGGACCTTTTATAATTCTCAATGTAGCAATTACCAGTGAATTTCATTCCTTTTATACTATACTAGCTACAATACCCAACAAACCAGTCACGGCCCAGGCTCTGTCCCTCCAGGGAAAACTCATCTCTGCCTCTACCGGGAGTCGAACCCGGGTCCCTCGATTGCCGGACGAGTGCTCTGACCACTAAGCTACAGAGGAGAAGCTACAATACCCGGCGCTGCCCGGGTTTTCTTCAATGAGGCTTTTTGGATCATGCGATATCTCCCTCTTTCTTTGACGGACATGCAAACAGTGTCTAAGTTAACCAATATGGCGACGTCCTGCGCGACTCATGAAAGAAACAAATCTAAATTTAAAGAAACGTAGAAATGAATAGTCCCCTCCCCTTTTTTTATGGGTGTAAGGTATTTCGATTCCCTCCCCCTGAACTTCAAGTTATCTATTTCTGCCTATTTGAGCTTCCAACAATGCTTAATTAAAGCTGTGGAATTTTTTCGATGCACTTTACGGGGCCCAAAACTAATTTTAAAAACATCCTAAACTATAAGAATTTATGCAAATAAATATCAAAAGACAATACGGAGACATTATTTTTCATGCTTGAGAAGATATAAATAAAAAGTTGAAATCAATGTTATTGCATGAATGTCTAACTCAAAAGTAGATCCGGCTAATTACTTCATACTTAATTTTCTAGGCTTCGTATCTCTAAGTGAATTCAATACTTCAAAAATCAAGAATTCAATTTAATTTTTAAAATTATTGATGTGGCAGGAAACCCCCGCCCCACCAAATTTCCGTATTTATGCAGTTAAATCGGCAATTTTAATACTGATTTCTATGAGGATCACCCTTTTCCTGACCATCAAAGCGATGATGGTGATGATTATAACGTCTATTCAAAAAGGCTCATTACTGAGATTATTGAAAATGTGGCAAACCATTATAAAGGCATAAACTATTATACATAACTGGCAGCATTAAAGAAGTGACAAACCATTGTAAAGACATAAACACGTCTGAAACTCATCGCTAGGGAACCACGGTAACCAAAGTAAACGTTCCGAAAGTGATTGTTGAGGCCCAAAAACAATTGTTGCCGGACATTTTTTTGGCCGTTTGGGGCATTTACCCTGGTTCGACGAAATTTTAATGTAGCCTATCGTTCAAGTCGGATCCAATTTGGTATATATGCAAAATTTGGCGACGATCGATCTAAAATTGTAGATTTGTATAGAGAACATACACACAAACACACAGACAGACACACACACACAGAGACAGACAGACAGACAGAAAATCAATTATATATATATACTAGCTGTAATACCCGGCTCTGCCCGGGTTTCTTCAATGAGGCTTTTTTGGATCACGTGATATCTCCCTCTCTTTTTCTTGATGGACATATAAACCGTGTCCAAGTTAACCAATATGGCGACTTCCTGCGCGATTCATGAAATAAACAAATTTAGATTTACGCAGAAACGTAGAAATGAATATATATTTTTCTTTTTTTTAAGGGGCGCTAGGTATTTCGATTCCCCCCCCCCCTCCTCTCTGAACTTCAAGTTATCCATCTATCTGTTCCAGCTTCCAAAAATCCTTAGTTAAAGCTGTGGAATTTTTTCGATGCACTTTTCACGGGCTCATAACTAATTTTAAAATATCTTGACCCACATGAATTCATGCAAATAAATATCAAAAGAGACAATATGGAGACATTAATTTTCATACTTGAGAAGATATAAATGAAATCAATGATATTGCTCGAATATCCAACTCAAAAGTATAGGTTTGGCCAATTACTTCATATTTAATCTTCTGGGCTTCGTATATCTCTAAGCGAACTGAATATTTCAAAAATCGAGAATTCAAAACAATTTTTAAAATTATTGATGGGGCGGAAAACCCCACCAAATTTCCGCATTTCTACAGTAAAATCGGCAATTTTAGCACTGATTTCTATGAGGATCACCCTTTTCCTGACTCTCAAAGCGATGCTGATGATGATTATGACGTCTATTCAAAAAGCCTCATTACTGAGAGTATATTGAAAATGTGGCAAACCATTATAAAGGCATAAACTATTATACATATACTAACAGGATTAAAGAAGTGACAAACCGTTGTAAAGGCATATACACGTCTGAAACGCATTGCTAGGGAACCACGGTAACCAAAGTAAACGTTCGGAAAGTGATTGTTGAGGCCCAAAAACCATTGTTGCCGGACAGTTTTTTGCCCATTTGGGGCATTTGCCCTGGTCTGACGAAATTTTAAAGTAGCCTATCGTTCAAGTCGGGTCCCATTTGGTATATATGCAAAATTTGGCGACGATCGATCTAAAATTGTAGATTTGTATTGAGAACATACACACACACACAGACACACAGAAAATCAATTTTATATATATAGATAGATAGATGTGTACAAATATTACAGTAAAAAAAAAGTCAGGCATTAATGAGTTAGGATTACTTTAGCGATCTGCAGCGAAGTTTTGAAATCACTCAAGCAGCCCGAGGCACAGTATAAGGTCACTTAAATGACTTACAGCACATTAGCAGATCAATTTAGTGGTCCGCGACACCCTCTCTAAACCAACGAAGTGGCCCACGACACGTTTCCAAACCGATGATGTAACCAACTTTCCAAAGGTTAAGCACTGCTATTGCATGTGGTGTTTCAGAACGGAATCTCATTTTGAGGTGATATAATTTCGAAACAGTGATTAGATACAAAGATGAAACTAAAAGTGTCTTTGATAGGCACGATGACAAATTTTATTTCACTTCAAAAATATGGAAGATACATAACAGTAACAGCATAACGCGAAACAAACATAATTTCAACGGGCCTGCTCACATGCCACGCAGCACCCGTTACCATACACCATTACACTCGGACCCCCCCCCCCCCCCCCGCTGCAGGTACCACCCAATCGGCACCCATCCAAGCCCAGAGAGCAAAACGAAGTAAGGGGCCGTTCAAGTATTACGTCAGCAAATTTTTAGCCATTTTTGACCCCTTCCCCCATCAGTAAAATTTCGTCATCAGCTCTGCCCTTCTGAATCCTCACGCATATTGATGGGATCAGAGACGTACACGGGGGGCATAAGGGGCTCGTGCCCCCCTCCCCCCCTACAGCCAAAAATTTATTTATTTGATGCAAAAAAATATATTGTTAATTGAAATTTCTGAGGAAAATAACTTTATATGTAATTATAATCAATTTCTGTTAATTTCAATGCTATTTGAGGGCTATGAACTCAAAATTTATCTTTAATAAATTCATTGCGACCCACCCTCTAAGCCATATAATGATAAATCGCATAAAGACCCTTGGCCCGCGTACCAAATATGGCTCTGTTGATTTTCTGATGCGGCCTGTCTTCCTCAAACATAATTTTGTAAAAATGAACTAAGCGGAGCATTTGCAGATCGCTTAAGTGATCCGTGGCACAATTCCAGAGCATTTAAGTGGCCCGTGGTACATTTTCAGATCACTTAAATAACCCGGGATACAGTTCCAGAATACTTTAACGATACGTGACGCATTTACAGATCCCTTGAGTGACATGTGGCAGTTTTAGAGCACTTAAGCGGACCCCAGTGTGGTTCTACATCACTCAAGTTACCCGCGGCATATAATTACGGTTCACTTGAGTGATGCGTGGCACAGTTTCAGAGCACTTAAGCGGCCCATACACATTTCCAGATCACTTGGATCCGCGAAATATTTAGAGATCACCCAAGTGGCTCTGTAGGGCACTTATCAATAGGGGGGGAATGTTAGTGCCCCCTTCAAGTGCCCACAAACCGAGTAAGATGAAACGAAGAATATTTCATATTTTCATAAAGGATGGTTGATGACATAAGCATTATCCAAACCCCCTCCCTCCCCCTTGTCATCAATACATCGGAACCCCCCCCCCCCATCGATGCAGACGTAATACTTGAATGACTCCTAAGCTGATCTGTTAGTTCATTCTACCACATCAACGTACCCCGCCCCCTGTTCCGAGCTCAAGGAAGCCTGGAGACGAAACCCGAAAGGGCAAGTCATTCGTCTGTTGTGAATTGTCTCGGGCAGAAATGCCCCCGTTGCGTACGGGGCTTTGACGTGGAACAATAATTTGGCTCCTGCGTGGCAGTAGACCCACATTTTGTGGCTCAACCTACAAGTATATCCGCTTCGCGAGCAGCTGCGTGTGCCGCTAAGGAGCGAAGCACACGAAAGGCACATAATAAAACAGTTTCGTTTTCTACAGCAGAGTTTTATTCTCTATTCAGACTTTGCCTACCGGTGCTGGGACCGGCTAAATAAGCTTCGTTTCTATCAGTGACGGACCCCCAGGTGGGATTCCCTTTGAGGATTCTTCTTGTTTCTCTCAATGCCTTGTTTAGTCTTTACTCTATATCTACTTGGCTCTGCTTGGCGTATGCAGTAAAACGAGATATATCAGGGTGGCCAACCCAAGGCACGCGTGTCAGAGGTGGCACGTCAAGGCATCAGGAGTCACACGTGAACGATTTTCAAAAATTAATGAAATTCTATTCCATATTTCAATCAAAGAGAAAATTCCCTCCAACTTTCAAACAATTTTTTTTTTTTTATGAATGGCGCAGGGCCGCGCTTGCTAGGTGCGAAGCGCAGTGCGAAAATAATCCAGCGGGGGCAGGTACGTGGCAACAATTTCTGGACAACAAAAACATTTAGACCCCCCTCTCCCACCCAAATTTTATGCAGTTTGTGGGGGAGGGAAATTGAATGAAAATTCATTATTTCGGAATATGCACACACAAAAATGCTGAGAAATATCCATAGAAAAATTTTTTAACACATAACTAAATCTACTCTGTAATATAAAATCACAAACTAGAAAACGGAATGTTACTAAGCAACCAAAATTAGTGATGATTTTATGTAACGGAAGTGGGTGACGTTTTTTGAGTGACGGAAATCGGTTACGATTTTGGGTCAAGTTGTCATTTAACTCTAGCATATATCACGACCCATTTGACCCATCGGGACCAAGTTATGTGCATGTACTGAGAGGCTCCCACATCCTACAGCAGGGTCCTAGACTGGAATAGATGGGGGGGAGGTGTTGGCCACCAAAAGCGGCAGGGGGCTGAGCCCCCCCCCCCCCAATAGGCCTATAAATTAGCACAAAAATTGATGAAAATTTAACACTGAACGCAATTTTAAACTAATGAGAGAAACATTTCCCGAAACTAATGAACATTTTAGACTTCGTGAATTTTAAAAGACTGAAAGAAACAATACAGCAAATTCGGCAGTTATGTAAATTCTGAATTAATGAAACAATTCTCTTAATTTATGAAAATTCCGGATTTACGGAAGAAAATATTTCGGAATTGATGAGAGTTCAGAAGTATTGGAAATGATAATTTTTCAGAATTGAAGAAATTGATGATAATTGCGAAATACATAATTTGTGAGGGGAAAAAATCCAGAACGGATGGAAATTCAGAATTAACGGAAAAAATTCTAGAATTAAAGAAAATACACAATTAATTGAAGTTGTTTCAGAATTGGTGAAAGCATCCAATTACTTACCTTGAGTGGGTGGCCCGGCGCGATCGCATTTGTAGCACACCACTGAGGGCGAATCCGGAACGATGGTCTTGTAGGCTTCCAAACCTATATTCAGTATGGTAGGCACTCTAAAAATAATAATTATGAGATGTCTTACTTATATGCGTTTCTGTTCGATTTTTCATCTTTGGGCATAGCTGCTGAACGTCCCATGTGTACGAGATTCAGGATCGTCAGCATGGGGGAAAATGCATTGTGTAATACAAGTACATTGTATATTCATGAATTTTTTTTTTTTGGGGGGGGCGATGCTAGGCCCTCTTACAAAGTCAATTTGGGATGGGGGGGGGGGGCAAGCAGAGTCCTTAGATTGTGGTGTCTATGTGTCTGTGGCTCAAAATGGACTAAGTAAGATGAACTTTTTTCTACCTAGAAAATACGTACATACACAATCTGCATTGCAATAATCGAATTTATATTCCAAAAATAAAAAGCAATTTAGAAGAGTTTTTGAAGAGTGAAAACTAAACTTTTATTTACAAAAATAAGAGGACAGTCAGACAATATTCTGCAAGAACAAACACAATGCTCGCCTCCCGCTTTCATGGGATGTATGGTCTACTACTTCTTCACCAAACAGCAACTCTGGCCATATCGCTATATTGCAATTTTTTTCATTAATGAGATGGGTTGGAAGTGAAGGCGGTGTCTAGCCATGGTCGAGTCAAGCTCATTAGAGAAAATATGTTTCCTATATCCTCCTCCCTCGGGTTTGATCCTGAGATAACGAGAGCAACCGTCACGGTGGTAGACGAGCATCTTGCCCCTCGGGCGCTGGGATGCATGAGTCTACATGGAAAAAAAATTCTTAGATGAGCACGCGCATCAAAAATAATCTTAAGTGAGTCCTTACGGTTAATACCTCCGATCAACATAAGCCAAGTATGGGTTGGGCAAATAAGCATAAAACACACTTTCAAGTGCTATTAAATATTTCTTAAATATATATATATATATATATACACTGCTCAAAACAATTAGGGGAGCACATGGTTTTAACAAAATTACGCAAAGATGTATACCGATAAGTAACATAAAATGAATCATCCATAATTTAAAGCCTAGCAGGAAACGGAAGAAGAAAACTTCATATGCAAATCAAAGTTCATGACGTCAAAAACCAGAAAAAGGAGATAAAGGCAGAAATCGAGATGTTGCTGAAACGTCTGTTTTACTGCCCTAACTGTGAAATTCGATTGCGCAGTATTTTTTTTTTTTGAGACAAGGTGACTTGAGGATGTCTCAACAACGTGATTTACCGGAATCCATGGCATGGCGTGTTATAGGCAGACTGGAATCCGGGCAAACACCACGTAGTGGCGCGGACGCTGTTGGAGTCGCCAGAAGTGTTGTTGCAAGGCTGTGGAATCGATTCCAAGAAACAGGAATGTTAGACGTCGACAAGGGCAAGGTCGGCCACGCGCCACTACAGCAACTGATGACCGGTATGTACGGTTAACGGCCCGTCGAAACAGAACATAGAATGCTACGCAGCTGCAAAGACGGTTGCTCTTGGCAACAGGACGAAGGATGTCCAGCCAAACAGTACGTAATCGGCTTCATGAGGGAGGGCTCTATGCACGTAGGCCAATGGTCTGCATTCCGTTGACCCCACGCCACCGTGCGGCCCGAAGAAGATGGGCTGCTGAACATCGAGATTGCGAGCAACATGATTGGAGCCAAGTGCTGTTTACAGATGAGTCCCGATTCAGTCTGGAGTGTGACACCCGACGTGTTTTGGTATGGACGGACAGGGGCACTCGAAATAACCCCGCATTCGTTTGTGAAAGGTCACAATACAGACGAGCTGGTTGGATGGTATGGGGTGGAATCAGCATAGGCGGACGTACAGACCTGCATATCATTCGGAATGGCACTTTGACGGCCCGAAGGTATGCAGACGAGATACTGCGACCTCATGTCATCCCTTACGCTGGAGCCATTGGAGATTCCTTTGTTTTCCAGGATGATAATGCCCGACCGCATAGAGCTCGTCTGGTGGAGAACATGCTTGAAGCTGAAACAATACAGCGTATGGAATGGTCAGCGTGCTCTCCCGACCTGAATCCAATCGAGTATGTTTGAGACATGCTCGGACGACGCATTGTTGCGCGACAAAGGCCGCCTGTTACTGTCCGAGACTGTATTGCACTTCTTGAGGAGTGGAACAGTATTCCCCAAAGTCTGATCGATAACCTCATCGCATCCATGGCAAACAGGTGTGCAGCAGTCTTAGCTGTTCGAGGAGACCACACGCCCTATTAAAACTCATGCATCATGTCTAAACAGTACTTTTTTTTATCGTTTACATGTAACCAAATTGTTGCCCTAAATCATCTTTTCATGTTTTTTCCATATTTTCAAAGAATTAAAGCTTAATTCCAAATTTTTTTACGTCTTTTTTCTGTATTGCGCATTGATACGCGTGTACTATCCATTGTATGCCAATACGTGGCTGTCTCGCACGGTTTTCTTCACTTTTTTGCTTGCTCCCCTAATTGTTTTGAGCAGTGTATATATATATGTACGTGAATACAGTGAGAGCGAATCTCTTGAAGGGTATGATGATATTCCGGGAATAATACTAATCCAAGTTGATCTGCAATCTTTGTGATAATTTGAATTTTCCATTATCCCTAAATTGATAACTCAATAGGATTTCGAATCCATAGAATTCCCCAAAACAACATCGTCCGGAAAGTAAGAAATATATATATATCGTATAATTCTAGAAATAAATCACAAAATATGTGATATGTATACTCCTCGTAACTTCCACGGCAGTTTCTCAAGACATAAGATCTTTCGGGAGGGGGGGGGGGGATTTTTTTCTTCGCTTGTTGGAAAGAAATATAAAAAATAAATCCTCATATTTCTTGGAAACGAAAGTAGGGAAAAAACCTATTTTACGGAAGAAAAAATATATGAGCTGTTCATTTACTTTGGATCAACTCGGATTTCTCGTTATATAATGATAATATATATATAAAAAAAGGCGAGTATTTTTTATGTCGTTGATGGGGGGGGGGGGGGGATTTTGTTCAAACCTCTTAACTCGAGTTCTTATTAGGGAAGAATTAATAGGAAAATCTCTTTTTTTGGAGACGTTAAGGCTTAATCTACGACCGTATATATAGTGTCGTATTTCTTAGCCTATCTATCTCGTAGCTTACGTTTTGTACAATAATTTTAGAGCCTCGTGACACTTAAACCTTGCTTCGCGGATATACTGATGCCGTCTAGATATACCATAAGACTTGCTATTACCCATCACTTGAATTTTTACAAGAGATCTTTTCACATAGAGATACCGATGTTGCCAGAATACTTGGTATCCAGGTGATCAACACGTACATTTCTATAGTTCTTGTCATACAGGATACTGATATTGCCAGGATACTTAAAATACGGGCGATCCAGCATGCGTATTTTTACCAAAAGACCGGGCATTTAGGCAACCTAAAGCGTCACTGAGAAGAGAATATTGGATTATCGGCAACTAGGATACCGACGAGATCAGCTGACTGATGACTTGGTGTCATCGAGTAACTATAATATATAGCAATAGCCTTTCAAGTATATATGCAATACAGAGAACCCGGTGACCATCCATGCCATGGCTAGGGATATTCGGCAGGTCCTCCACAAGAAGCCACAACTTCGCATATCTTGGATCAAAGCGCACGTGGGTGACTGGGGGAACGAAGAAGCAGACGCAATAGCCAAAGCAGCGACAATCAATGGCACATAATTAACTAAAATATTACTACCATCATCTACAGCAAAACAAAAGGGAAAAAAAGAAATACTCAATCTATGGCAAACACGATGGAATGATGCCAAAACTGGAAGAAGTGTCCACAAAATAGTACTAAAAGTTCCATACAACGCAAAAAAATTGGAGCAGAGAACTTGTAGTTTTTACAACCAATCACGGACCTTTTCCAAATTACATTCACCGCTTCAAAAAACGAGAAACAGATCATAGCCTTTGTGGTGAAATCGGCACTCCCATCCATTACTTGCCAACATGTAAATTAATTGCACATTTAAATCACATGGATGTGACGCTGCTAAATATGTCACACTCCGGATCAAAGAGACTTTCAAAAACTAGAGTGAAAAAGTCAAGTACAAACTGCACCACCTGACCCGTTCACAAAGAAAAAAGAAACTGATCAACTACAAAGAAGACTGACTGATGGCACAAGAACAGTATAATGCAGTGGAAATCGAACGATTTAAATTGAGGATGAATTCGATTATGAATTTTATGATTTATTATTGATTTCAATATGTTACTTAGGATTTTATATTCGAATTAAGATTTAATATGGAATATATTGGATTATATGCTTGATTTCCGATTGTATACGTAGATTGTGACCTCGCAACTGATTTTGTATTTAGATTATGATTTGATACGTAGATTATGATTTTACACTTAGATTATGATTTTATAGTTGTTATGATTTTATAGTTGTTATGATTTTATAGTTGTCATGATTTTATAGTTGTTATGATTTTATAGTTGTTATGATTGTAATATATATTTTGTAATGATTGCTTTTTATGAATAAATTGCCATAGGTATCCAGTCCGTGCGGACTATGAGTCGATACTGCCATATGGGGATGTGGTCTGGGTATCTTTCGGTTTGACGGTTTATCAAAGGGTATGTGTTTTGAGAATGTGCGGCCGTAACATATTTCTATTGTCAAATTTGTGCTTGCTTTGTTTTCTTGCTGATGCTTCCATGATATAGTGAATGCTTTTGTGTGAATTTTTATGTCACGTAAGTAGGTATCGTGTTGAAGGTCTGTCTGCTCTCTTCGGAGAGATATTTTAAAATGGGGGACCGGCTCGCATTCCCTCCTTCAAGTTGTAAAACCGCAGAAAATCAAACCCGAATTTCACGATGACAGACAAGCACGATATATCTAGTAGTGATACGGTTATGTTCAAACAAGGATGCATCCTGACACAAGAACGGTGAACGATCAGTTGCGTAACTAACAGAAGTATGAGAAGAAGTGTGTAATATATACGTGGAAGGGCGTATAGATTACGCACTAAACGTTTTGAAGAACTATTTCGGAGTCGCGATACTCGAGTAGCTAGTAGACTAGCACAACCAGTCACACTTCAACCGGTAGGTTTTGTTTTATAGTTACCAAAATGACACAATTATAAATCTTCCACAATTTATAATTGAGCACTGTCCACGCGTATGTTTTCCGGGAATTTAAAATAATGATTGTTACCTCAAAATATTTAAATAATATCTATTGGATATTGTAATTCTATTGTTATTATTCACAAAATGTTATCATAATACAGGGCCGGAACTACAGGGGCCAGGAGGAGGGAAATTGCCCTGGCGACAAAATTTATGGGGGGGCGGTGATTTTAAGTGGAAACAAACAACACCGTTATAGAATTATAGAAGTTTAAAGTTCCAAAAATCCTAGTTACGGCCCTGCATAATATGTTATTGCATCTTGCAAAAGTTCCTAAAAATGCAGACATTTTACTGTTTTCAAGCAGGCACAGATCCGAAGTACTTTTTACCTGTATTTTGATTAAATGGATGAAACTATCTTATCTTAACCTTCTAAACGGTGAAGACTCATATATGAGTTCGAAGACAACTACCGTCATTTCGGCCTGAACTCATATATGAGTCCGAAGACAACTACCGTCATTTCGGCTCGAACTCATAAATGCGTTCGCCAAGAACCAGTTCCTTCCCCCGTCTCATTGTACGGTAAGTGACAGGTACACAGTGTCGTCAAACTGCCCCTTCCTGCAACAATACAGTCCTCTCCTCCCCAAACTCATCAATGTTTGAAAAGAAGAATAGCTTATTGAGAAAAGAAGGATTACTTGGTTTGAAAAGGGCACAAATACCCACGTTGTAGTTGAAAAAAAGAAAGAAAGAAAAGGAAAGTTTTTACCAGTAAATTAGAGATTGTTAATTTATTTGACAAAAATATTTATTATTCGTATCTGAATATTCGTTTGAATATATATTCAAACCTATGAAATTTAACCACTGTTCTGAGGTTTATTCCAAATCCAATAATTCATTCATCATCCACGCAGAAAGCTACAGCTTGTGCTAAGAGAACTAGTTATTAGTTCTTTCTCCAGTTATTACTAATTATATTTGAGCTAATTCACTCGTTAGTAGCTTGGTTAGGGCAGCGGTTCTCAACCGGTGCTCCGTATGCATTTTCCAGGGCTCTGTGACAGGTCGAGGAAAATGAAATGAATAAACAAAATATGATAAATCAATTAAAATGAAAGGCCCACGGGGCTCCGTGAGTGAAAAAAAATTTAAGAACCGCTGGGTTAGGGTATCTTCGTGTATATTTTTTAACGAATGTTCTATATACCATTTGTTTTATGTACTATGATTTTTGTGTAATTTAATGTTCTACTGAAATTGTCACCAAATTATTGAAGCATCTCATGGAAAAAAAAGTCTCCAGGGTGGCTTCGTTAACCTCTTGGGCAGGCCTGTCATTTGGGGCGTCGGGGGGGGGGGCGTTGCCCCTCCCGGCTTTTAAAAATACACTAAAAATGGTATATATACACACACACATTGAGTACATATGCTTTGCCCCCCTCCCCCCCCCCCCCCCGTCGTCGTTCTCGTTGGTACGTTGCGTCGTTTTAAAAGCCGTCCGTTGAACAACGTTTTACAGGGGTTTCAATCTTTTTTGCTTTGAATTAATTATTATCTACTCTATAATATAAAATCCCAAACTCGAAAAGGGCCTGTTTCTAAGCAACAGAAATTAGTGACGATTTTATGTAACGAAAATCTGTTACGTTTTTGGGTTACGGAAGTCGGTTACAATTTTGGTTCAAGTTTTCATTTAACTCTTGCATATTGGGACCAACTTTTGCATATCCCCCATCGGGACTAAGTTATGTGTAAGTACCGAGAGGCTCCTACTTCCTACAGTAGGGGCCCCTAGGATGGGAGAGATAGCGGGCCCCAAACCAGCTTTTTCACGGGCCCCTCTGTGGTTAATTTATAGTGTGAAAAATCAAAAAGTGATATGAATCGTTCCAGCCCATGTCAGCCCTGCCCTTGTGGGGGTCATGCCGACATTGTATAATATACATAAATCACCGGTGCTCCCAACACACGGGATCTTGGTACCTGGGGGTGGCATTGCACATATATCTTCATGGGGAAGTTAAAAAGCTTAATTTCCAGAGGCCCTCGATGGACCTCATTGTTTTCTTGCTGCTTTAAAACTGAAAAATTTCCGATAGCGGAAGCCCAAGATATTTCCAGTCCAGCCCCCCCCCCCTCATAAAAATCTGCGAATTCGGTCCAGAGTGATTGCGTGGGGCGCTGGATTTTATTCGTTGGTAAAATGAATACAAATGAAAATTTGCCATACCCCTCACAGGGGTATACCCGATAAGCTTCCAAGTCGGGGACCCCGTTTCATTTCGGGGGCCCTGGATGAATCTTATTCTTTTCTGGGTCCGGCGTATTTTGTTGGGGGCGATGGGTTTTATTCGTTGGTAAAATGAATACAAATGAAAAATTTTCGTGGCACTCGCAGCTGTGGAAGTCGGTAAAGCTTCGAGGTCGGGGACCAGGGCCGTCATTTAGCTTTTTCCAGGGGGGGGGGGGGGCAAAGAACATGTACTCAATGTATGTGTATATATATATATATAACCCCCCCCCCCCCAATGACGAGCCTGTCGGGGACCGATGTGGAAATTTATAGGTTTCATTTTGGGGGCCCTGGATTAATCTCATTGTTGTCTTTTGTTTAACATTGTGGAACTTGCAACAGCTGAAGTCCGAAATAAATGTATTTTGTAAACGTATTTTGTTGGGGGCTATGGGTTTTATTCGTTGGTAAAATGAATACAAATGAAAATATTTCATAGCACTCGCAGCGGGGGATGACCGACAAGCTTCCAGGTCGGGGGCCCCATATGGAAATTGACAGGATTAATTTTGGCGGGCCATGGATGAATATCATTTTTTTCAGTGGAATTTTGCAACAGCAGAAGCCCGAGATGAATCCAGTCTGGGTCCCTCACTAAAATTCAGCGAATTGGAGTCTGGGGACCCTCGTGGAGAAGTTTTGTGGGGTTACTTGATGAATCACATTTGTTTTTTGTTGCTTTATTATTGTAAAATTCGCTTCTTCAGTAAGCTGGGGCTTTCACGTGTCCCTTTCTATAGCACTCTGATGAAGTGGGACTAGATAAACAAAATATGTTGTGAAGGGGGGATTGGCCGCCAAAAGCGGCAGGGGGGGCTCTGCCCCCCCTAGTATTAAGATATTCTTATGCAGAATGCATGTCATTTTACTTGCGAACCAGTAAATCCAGACTTGTAAATACAGCAAAATAACAGGTGCTTGAGTTTAAAAAAATCTCATCTCTGTTGCACTTTCAATTGTCTATTGTGTGCCAATACAACAGCTGTTTTATCGGACTTCTTAAAACTGGCTATTCTTCTAGTACCCACAGTAGGTAGAACAGATAAGTGTGCACAAAATGACCATGGTGCAACAAAAATAAATCGAAAATGAGAGAGAGAGAGAGAACTAGTGAACGCTTTTTCTCAGAAAAAGAACCTGTATTGTATCAAATAAATGCCGAGGCAAGTTGGCAAACCCTTTTTTTTTGTCAAAATGGTTGATGCAAAGATGGAATGTCCTGTTTTTTGTCCTTTATTGTGATGTTACTAATAGTTTTCTTTGTAAAGATTCGCGATCCCCAAAAAAAGTTGAGGAATGTAAATTTCCTGGAAAAGGTGCAGAAATCTCTCTTGTGATAAGATTATCCGCCTTAGGCGGTGATAAACTTGGAAGTCTGGGGGGCACGGCCAGTATTGCTGTGGGAGCAAGGTGATGTTGATATCTATACACATATACATTAGACTAGTCGACTTAACCTTTGACGTTGGTGGGGAAGGGGGGGGGGCGCAGTGCACCTCATGCCACCTCCCCGTATCTCCGCCCATGTGATCTGCTACTTTTTGAATTCGAATTCAGTCATTTCCTTGGATTCCATGCCATTTTTCACAAAAATAAAAAATACCAAACTATTACTCGATTCTCGAGTAAAATGATTTCCCCTCATTCAGTTTTTCGCTCGATATAATCAGATAACTCAATTTTTTTTAAAATAAAGTATTCCAACATTGACTATTGTTCATTTTGAAGCATATTTGTGGGAATTTTTAAATGCATATTTTTGCACTATAAATGCGTTTTCTTTTTTTTAGCATATTTTTCATTTCTGACTTATTTCTGAATTCCGAAATGGACGATTTTTCTTTTTTTCCTGGGTGTATTTCCTCTCAGGGAAATTTCCCCACTTTAAATACATATATAAATAAATATATATATATATATTTTAATTATACGTATATTTTTCAATACTCCCCCCCCCCTACATATTCTGAGCATTTAGGGCAGGCATATTAACGCATTTTTAAGGCACATATTTTTATATTTTATGCATATTTCGGCATTATAATATGAGTATTTTTGCTTCTTTTTTTGATTTGTTGGAACATTACAATTCATTTTTTATCTCTTTCAAATGCATATATAATTTTTTTTCCAATTTTGCGTGCATTTTTTTTTCATTTTTGATGCCATAATTCGGGAATATTCAACGATGGTTTCAATTTTTCGCATATATACATCCTTTCCAAAAAAATTAGAACACCCAGAAATTTACGAGAGCAGTTCATGAAATATTCAAGTTGGAAAGCGCAGTTCAAGGTTGTAGCAGTACAGTTTAATTTGCATTTTCCTTTTCTATCATGATCATATCATATGAGCATTCATATCTTGAGCATATCGGTGTCAAAAAATTTGCATAAAGTAGATTAAACGCGTCGTAAAACACCAAATTAATTTTTTCCTCTTTGTTTCAAAAAATTGGAACACTCCGAATGCTGTTTGAGAAAATTAGAACATTTGGCTTAAAACCTATTACTGTATTACATGAATTTTTTCATGCAAATTTACATCAACTTGATCGAAAAAGAGTTCCATGTCTTTCCTCGTTATGTATGCAAACCTACAAGCATTCAATGTTCGCAATACGGGTAGAAAAACGGGAAATTTCTGAAAAACGCAGAAAATTACGAATGTATTTGCTAGGACTGTGGGGGGGGGGGGGACGCGTGCTGATATCGTACGAATACATTGTGCTGTGACCATCTTTGGTCTTGGCCATGGATTTTATGCATCAAGACATTCAATTTATGAGTGTCCGGCACAGACCCGAATCGGGCCTCAGCTATAAATCCCAAACCGCTATCGGGGAGCCGATAGCGGATTGCAATTGATCAGTTTTTATTAATTTATTTATTTTAGCTCGAGTCCGCAATCTCTTGAAAAGACTAGTATCAGGTACAATCATCAGATATCACGAAACCATCGAAATATCGATGAGGTTTGATACACATTGGCGAATTCTTGATACTATCTGCGTTTTTCATCTTCAAACGAAGTCTTCAGAGGAAACAAAAAATAGAGGCCAATGGATTAGAAAGCATCTCTGGATGGAGGTGTGAACGTTAGGCTCTCTACCTTTTGATTCCAGAAGTTGAAGACGTATGGTATGGAGAAAGAAATTGCATTTTCTATCGTGATTTTGACTCTTTCTAAGCTATTACTTAATTGCTGCAGCAAGTCACATAGGGGGAAAGATGAAAATGTAAATTACAACCATACCCTTAATTTGAGCTTTCCAACTTGAGCTCTTTATGAACTGCTCTCGTAAATTTCTAGGGTGTTCTAATTTTTTGAAAAAGATCGGGTGTTTTTATTTCATGGTATATTTCGACATTTTTGAAAATGCAGATTAAACTTTATTTTTAGTGCATGTTTTAGCGTCTAATCCGGGCTCTAGTTACAACTTTCTTTCCCGTTTTGAATGCCAGAGACTTTATTTACTTCTAGTATTTGCGTATTTAAACATTTTCTCAGTATGTTACTTGTTTTCATGTTTTTTTTTTTTTTGTAACATGATTTAATGCATTAAATTTATATATTTCAGAGAGAATTCTTTCATTATAATCCGATGCAAATGACTGTATATCTAATATGCGTATTCAATCTCACTAAACCTACGCTCATTATTGAAATTAACTCCACGATCATAAGATATCATGAAAAAAATAAATGAATATTCAAAAAGAATGTGAGTAAAGCATTGAGAAGCAGTTTTATACCCGAAAGTTTTGATAAATTAATTATTTAATGATGTTCCAAGGTTGGGAAGTAGCTGTAGTTTTGCTCGAATAGATTTGTATCAACTGATAAATATCAGTTGTTACAATGCCTTGCCTCGAATAGTAGCAATTCCAACAACACTGATTTAATCAACGCACATTATTTACGAAAAAGCTTTGCGATTTTCAAAAAAAATTTACATTTTAGGTGAACCTCAAAATCGCGAGAACATACTGCAACACTTGCAAATTTAAAAAATACAATTAAAATATTAAGGGGCATATATATAGAATGCTTCTCGAGATTCAGAATACTTAGAGTGTTCAACTTGAACATATTGGGACATTTTTAAATACCTAGTGGATGGGTTAGTAATTTCTTCTTAGTACGTTCTGACATTCCGTTACTAAGTTAATCATATCAATATTTCACAAGCGAAAGCATGTAAATTTTATTGCCTGTTAAAGCTAATCTATATTGGTAGAGTCATTTACCATAGAATGCTGAGCATCTATAAACACGCTACAATAATTTCGTTCAAAATTTTGCGAATATCCCGCCTTTATGTGTTTTTTATTTAGTTCGGAAAATAGAAAAACTTTGGAGAATGAAAGGAGAAAGTACATTTCTGGGAAGAAAGGGTCAATCACCGGGCGTTACCAGCCTGTCACTTCGGTTCAGCCCCCTCTCGACGGCTTATCATGCATGCCAATTACCCATTGTCACATATTGGGGGGAAAGCATTCTAGAATCACGTGACCCTGTGGTCATTTTGAAAAGATTTCGTGAAAATAAGTAGCTTTTTTTGAAGAGGTTTTGTGTTCGACCCTGAGCCGTCGATAGGGTTTAATTGACTATGCTGGACAAATCTATTGCTCGAAATGCCCACGGCATGTATTTCGGACCGGGCATGTATTTTTTTTCCACCACGTGCCTGACGTGGGCCCATAAAAAACAAAAATTTAAACACTCTTCTATTTTTTTAAATGTTTTTCATTGACGATGATGCAAGTGTTCCTACACACATGTGTGAAATTAAACGAAAATGATTTCTTTGGCAGCCATGATGCAAATGTGTACTTGACGTATTTTGATCTAATTTCAGTGTCCTAATATTTAGCAGCCCGGTGCAGTCATAGGCCCTCCCTCGTACACGCAACTGTGTGCAGTGTCAGAAAACGAATAACCTCACTTTCAGTGAAATAGTATATCCTCATGGTTTTCATGAAATTTATATGTCATATTCAAATAGGTAATTGTAAACACTAAAAAAAGAAATAATAACAAATATTTCGGCGCATAAATGCATAATGAAAGTGTCATGGTTTTACACCCCATGTTGTTGATTAACATTCTCATTTAAAACCAACAACCATTTTGATTTCAGAATTATAATACTTAGATAATTTTGTTTTCATCTAATAGGTGACAGGAGGGAACCAAACTTAACGCAGTTTCTTGTACCCTATTTATATTAACAAAGTATAAATATGCCATATTCGGAAAATTAAAGGAAATTTTCTCTGGTTTGCGAAATATTTCCCCCCTTTATTTTGGTTCACGAAATTTTCACTTAATTTCAGCGTTTCCAGTGAGAAAAATGTTTAAGGCTACTGAACTACACCGTACAACGCCCAGGCTTTTGTTGCAATAGGTAATTTCATCAATTGCCTCACTGATCCAACACTACTACTACTAAACCATACACACATACACACGCACCTCGTCCATATTCCTCCACGGAACTTCTAACGAATTGGTACATCTTGGAATGTGCGGATCCGTTTTCATAGTGCTGCCATCTGCCCATTATTTTTCGAACTATCAGTGAAGTGTAATGATTGAAGATTTTACTGTTGTAGGCCTGTTGCTCTCTGTGGCAAGACTTTTCAACGGTGATATCGGCTAGAATTCTCATCTCAAAGTTGGGAGAAACAAAGAAAATCAACTTCAGCCGACCATCACAGTGGCGACGGTGGGGTTTGAAACCCCTGTCCTCACAATAATTGTCCGTCACTATGACCACTCGACCACCGCAGCGGCACTATCCAACACTATAATGCCCTCTGAGAATAAGTTTTTGAGATTTCACAGTTTTTCGGAAAACTATCACTTTCGATTAAATTTAGATTTTTAATTGGTGACCACAAATTTTTTGCATTTCCATTCTTTTTTCCTGAAAATTTCGATTTAAAAAAGGTCGAAATGACTTCCGATGTTTTTTTATACAAATAAACCAATTTATAATTCAATTTTTTCCAAGTAAATCCAGTGATAATATTTTTTAGGCACGTAAAATTTTGATTCAGGCATCTATTATTTTGAGTCGCATGCCCGACCTGGCATGTTGTGGAGATTTTCTCACCACTGCTATGAACACTCCGCTTGAGCATTAGCAAACATTTTCCCGATAAATATTTGCTTCTAGACTATAATAGAACCGGAAAATTTTATTTTATAAAAGTTGTGTTGATCCGAAGTTTGAGGCGTTTACTTCAAGTTCACATGCATAATTTCATGCGGTGCTTATTCTGAGAAATACAATGCACTTCACTCTCATGTTAACAATTGCCTAGAACCGTATTTTTACCTGTTAATGATTTTACTGACAATTTTTTTACTTCTATATCTAACGTGTCCAAGTGTAAAAAATGTGAAATTGTTTTATTTTTATTAAAACTGCCGTACCCTTGTGGACATATGACTCTTTAATGGACGAGAGAGTTTCTCATTATTCACACTTAAATGACCATTCTTCTGAAAGACAAGAAATGTTCATGCTTTCACGGGAAATTCGCAAAAGAATTTTCCATCCGAATCATTATTGCCATCGTCAGAGAAAATGCGTTCTTTTATCAGTGATCGCGATACATAATAGCATACGCCATGATTTTTTCTAGCCGAAAGTGGATAAAGGACGCCATTAGATGATAGTTTCAATGTAGTTACTATGAAAAATGCAAAGAAAGTAAAAGAGGAAAACGGGATCTGAAGATGATGAGGATAATGCATTTTTCAGTTGCTGGGCAGAGTATTTCGTTCTTATGTGGGCTTGGTGTCATTATCCAATATTCAAAGGATCTCAAATGATTCGAAATCACTCGGAAGAGTTATAGGCGTATTCGTTTTCCGTATTCCAATAGCGAAGAAAAGAAAGAAAAGACACAAACGTAGTCCTGGCAAATTATGAATTTCAAAATGCCGACACATGTTTCGATACTCATGGGTGTTTGTCTTTTGTTTCATTATTCTATGGTAGGGATTTTTCAATCGGTGTGTCGTGAGACGGTCGTAAGATGAGCCACGAAAATTTCAGACAAAATTAGATTTTTCTTTTCTAAACAATAGAACGCCCAAATGAAAATTGATTCACCATACGAGTAATATGACGTATATGTTACGGGAAATGTGAAAAAATTAGTTATTATACATAATAACCGGTTGTTATGTATACGTACCAACTGTCTTGGTAAGTTAGATAACTTTATCTCTTTTATCGAAGAATGTGCATAATACTCAAGCGTCGTTGGTAAATTTGATAAATACTAAAAAATTATCAACTTCCCCCTGTGATTATGCATAATACCCAAGTGTAGTTAGGAAATTTGACAAATACTTGAAATTTATCGCCTTTATCTGTGATTATGTGTAATACCCTATTATAATTTGATAAATATTAAAAAAAAAAAAATTCAAATGTGTGATGAATACATTCGTATCCCGATATAATGATACAAAACATGGGTGAATTATCATGTATAGCAAGCATACACTACGATCCATCATGTTTACCAAAGACGCGACGCTTGGGTACTAGCATAATCGCAGTTAAAAGTGATAAATTTAGAGACATTTATCAAACTTAATTAAAATGCTCGGCTATTACACATCATAACCGAATTTATCACATTTACCGTAAAATATATATCGTAATAATCAAATGGGGAAAAAAAGCAGAGAAAAATATTTTTACACACTGTTTTCTACAAAAAGAAGTGTCAAAAGCTGCTAAATTGAAAACAAGTCGTATGCAAGACTATGAATTGTTATAGAGGGAGAGTTAAAATATAAAATTCAATAGAAACGTTTGAATTATACAGAGGTGTAAAGTGGACGAGGTTCTTATTGAACAAAATTCCGATTTATTGCGTAACATTTGGGAAAAATATATTTACGCCGACGTATACGAATCTTTTCTCCAGGTCGGTGAGAAATCCCAATGTTTAACACTTTATACGCCTCTGGGATAATAATTTTTTTCCCACCACTATAAAAATTTAACTATTTATTAAAATGTATTCCTTTTTCTTGTTAAGTTATATGAAGCTGGGGAATGTTGTTCATAGATGCAAGCATTTTATTCATATGAGATTCATTTCCTGCATTCAATGAACGTTTTTCATGAATGCAGGGAGCGTATATCTCCCAGTGATTCACTGGGTAGCAGTACGTAGTTGGATGTCGTTTAGTTTTCCTTATTAAAAAAGCAGTGACTTATTTGAAAGATATGCAATCAGTTTCAGTCTGATGCAGTGTGTAATGTGGTATTAAATATTTTTCGATGGCGTCAAAAATCTTGCTCACAAGAAAGTTTTAAAATAATAATGACAGTGTTAATTCTTCTTAACTATTTTTTTTTTGTTAGCAATGACTACTCCAAGCAAACAAGATTAGTTAGGAAATGTAGTCATGATTCAAAGGTACCTGTGGATTATGCAATGAGTTGCAAGTATGTATACAAAAGGAGTGGAGGCCTTAATTGACTCTTACACGAGCAGATTGGAGAGATGGGGGGGGGGGACAGACATGGGCTTCGACAAAATTGATTGATATTGCAATTGCAATTAAATGCGCAAATTTTCAACCAAAATCCAATGACTGTATATTTACATTTCCACTTTCAAAAATACATGGATATTATAAATTATATACAAAACTTGCTACAAGGATATTCTTCCTGTGTGCAAGTGCAGGTCATATAACGGATTGTGGGTTCTGCTTCTTTGGCACTTAGTGTGCCTTTTGGCCTTTTTTAAGTCCTGCACCAGGAAATTGTTGAGTAATGATCACAGCAGTGGATCGTGGCAAGAAAAAACAATGGGATCGTGTACAGCAAGACTGGCATCAAAGTTGCATAGGGGTTCACAGTCACATGAGGATTCTGAGTAACATATACAAGATACATTCAATACCAAATAAATAAATTTATGAGTTTAGACACTGTTCTCTTTGTATATACAGCGTTCCCTGAAAAGTTATACAATACACAAAATATTTAGAGTGTCATTCCTCTCATTATGTTGTGGCAGAGGAGCTTAACTCCTTAGGTAGGAAGTTGTGAAGACATAATGTAAAATGCATATGAGATACTGGAGGGATTCCATACAGCAATGACAAAACAATATAAAAATACGCAAATCCATAAAAAACTGTCCTTCACCTGTAACTGTCCTGTACCTGTGTGAGAGGGTTTTGTGTGAAAATTGAGGATGCAAAGTTCAATAGATTTCTCTGGACACTAGGGGGCAATCTGGGGATGCGATGACAACGCAAAGGAAGTATGCATCTACAGAATACATTGTCGTGCCGATGCTTTTGTAAAGATGAGGTTAGAAAGTTGATTATTCTCGTTATCACCACATTCCCAGGGTGCAAAGATAGGTTGTTGGGAGGCGATACAGAGTCCACGAAGAAGCAGCTTACATTGCTGGTGGAATTTGTTCTAATTCAGGTCATGCGGAGAATATTAATAAAGAAGGAAGTCAGAGTCCGTGTCGGAGTCACGCAGTTGGGGCTCTGATTCTTCCAGGTTTTTCATTTCATGTTATTCAATGTTGCCATACAATGAGACTGATTTCGTATCATTTGGTTGCACTGACAGCTGTGTCTCTGAGCATAGCTGTTTGTCATCGCCAGTTCCTGATCTCGTCCCTCTGTTCCTGGGCTGGAAAAGATCTCGGAAACGGGATAAGTCCAATGGCAAAGTTCTGGCTTTCATTCATTCATTTCATTCCCTCTGTTCCTAGCCGTCATCGATCTAAGTACTCTATCCGAAGAGGAGAGTGGTCATCTGCGACTATTAGACTGAGGTGGTTGCTTCACATGGACCTGACTGAGATTGTCCTCCAGAAAGCTTGTTAATTCCTCAATGATTCTAGTGTGTCCTTGAAAGGCATCTGCCCTATGCAAGTACTGTAATAGGGAAATTAATAATAATAATATTGTGATCCTCACGTATTTCCAAGGAATCAGCAGGATCCGTCCAGGGAATTTGTTAGTGTTAGTAGACATCCATGCCCGAACCGGGATTAGAACCCAGACCTGCACAGTGAGAAGCTAGTTCCCTAAACACTCGACTGCCAGGTGGCAATGCTTAATCTCTGTTAAAAGGCCAAACAGAAAGCAACTGCATTTATAACCCATAATCATTAGAAACCCATAAGCCATTTACAGTTCCGTTCAGTTTTAGGTAATGAATTGATAATCACACTTTACAGCAAAACAGGCGCTGGTTACGTACCCTTACATAGATTTTGTAAGAAGAGAAATAATCCTGATAGATGTCTTGTGGTAGATTGCGTAGGATTCAGATGTAGGATCACGTATACCAATTCGTAAATGCAGGAGCTATGGATTCTGAATCACAAAGGTCAAAGAAGAAAAGGAGCAGCAATATGATTTGTAAGAATTGTGTGGCTTTTTATGTAAAGTCTTGTTTTTCTGATTTTCACAGCTCCTGTGAAAAACAGACAGGTGTTAGTGTCGTGGTCTTGGTGGCTAGCGGGGCTTTTCTTTTTTCCCGCATGGCAAAGCCGCAATGTAGCCTGTTTATATCCCACAAGGGACAGAGTGGGGGGCCATGTTTGGTGTTTGCATACATTTTATATCACTGCTGCAGTGATTTATTTTCCGCCAAGAAAGGCAATTATTGACAAATATCATGAATGTAGGAAATTATTGGCGATTTCCTCGACGATTGGTAATATGTTCGGCGAGAATTGGCAATATCCCGTAGTAATATTTCCAGCCGCTGTGGTGGTCAAGTGGTCGTAGTGACGGACTCGCATCGTGAGGATCCGGGTTCAAACCCCACCGTCGTCGCAGTGGTGGTCGGCTGAAGTTGGTTTTCTGCGGTTCCCAACTTCGAGGCGCTAATGCGAGCCGATCTTCCCGTTAAAAAGTCGCACCGCCTATCACGTTACAATTATTCATTCACTCACTACGAGTTGAAAAAAAACTCATAATTTAAAAGATTGATTGCATATGGCAGCACTACATATAACAAGCATTACACAGAAACAAACTTCACTGAAGGTTCACTGTACATACATGCACATTCCAACATGTACCAACTCGTTAGAAGTTCCGCAGAGGAATATGAACGAGGTGCATGACTGGTTTAGTAGTAGTAGTAATGATCACAATTTCCTGTATTTTTTCTCGCTAAAATATGATCACCCTAATCATAATGAAATAACACAATTTCTTATGTTCAGAATTTTATTGTCTCTGTTTATATTTTTCTTTTCTAAAAGATCATGTAAACGCTAACTTCGGGACTAAATTTCGTTGAATCTTCAATGTCGTTATAACTGAGTTTGACTGTATTTAAAAGTAAATACTGAGAGGGAGATTGCAGAGAGAGCTTTGAAATTTATTATTCGAATGAAACCAGAATATATCTGACTATTCATCAATTCCTCGCTGGAATTTGAATGAAATATACGGGGATTCAGGTTTCCACCTGATGCCCCACGAAGCAGTCAATTAAAACTTAATTCAATTAACTGGTTGTTGTTTCCGATTGAATGAACCGAAAGTTATCGCTAATATCATAGTTTCGGACATCGAGTAATCGGATTTGCCGAAGCATGAAATTCGCGCTTGCAGCTCAATGAATCATTAAATTGCCTACTGATATAATTTCGGATTTGGAGGAAAATGTTTGCTATTTAGGCGGAATCATCCATGTAAAATAACAGTATTGGAAAAATCATCAATTAACTAAACTCGGAACTTATAATGCTAATTTGATTGTGAAACCATCTACAGTGTTTCCCCCCGAGAGTATGACTTAACCAAAAAATAAGCCCTAGCATGATTCTCAGGACTGTCCTGATTTATGCCCTACCCCGAAAATAAGCCCTTACTAAAATCATCAGCGAGACGGACACATTTTTTTGTCCCTTGCCCATTTTAAAGAGTACGTTGAATCATATTAATTGTATTAATCAATTTTGTTACTTGGTTACTATCTGTTCGATGAACATATAGGGACCATTCAAGTATTACGTAAGCAGATTTTCAGCCATTTTTGACTCCACACCCCCTCGTTAGCAAAAGTGAGCAAAACACTGACACCCCCCCCCCCCGCCAGCAAAATTACGTCAGCAGCTTAAAATATTTCATATCTTTAAAAGGGGGTGGCTAATGACATAAGCAACCTTCAACCCCCCCCCCCCCGATGCTGACGTAATACTTGCATGACCCCTTACTTAAAATAAATAACAATAATGAATGAAATAACTGTAAATCCACAAATGAGTGCCATAGGCTGGTATTAAACTGTAAAACTTTTATAAAATTTCTTTTATAAACTTGACAAAAGCAGCCAATAACATTGTCGTTAAATTAGAGCAAATGCAAGCTCAATGGTCGCACTTTTCAAGTTTTATAGAAGAACTCTGGTAAAACTTATATTGCGCAATATCAGCCTTAGGTCAGGACTAGCGAATGCAACAAACAGGCTTATATAGGTTGATTTTTTTAGTTTTTTTTTGCAAAAGTTCTTATATCAATTTTTTATAGTGTAACCCGACCTTAGACCGGGATTCACCATTTAAACTAGGTTATTTGTGAAAAATCATAGATAAAAGTAGAAAAGGAAATAATTATTTATCAAATTTTTACCAGGTAAATTGGGGTATTATATACAATCACCGGAAAAAGTTCTCCAATGACGCTTGAGTAAAATACGTAATCACCGGTAAAAGTGATTAATTTGTCAAACTTACCGAGACCATTGAATATTATGCATAATAACAGATTTATCGCATTTACTGTAACTTATATATCAATAATCATATTTGTGAGTCATCATTTATATATTTTCCATTTAAATATATGTGATTTATATTAAAAATACTTATATTATACTTTCTTTTCCAGTATCATTGTAGTTTTTCGTATTTGTAATTTCCAAATAGCCTATAAGATTACATGTGTCAAGGTACAAATCCCCTGTTCTACTATAACTAAATCACGCATGCACCTCATCCATATTCCTTGCGGAACTCATAACGTACCGTTAAAAGCTAGGCCTGTTACTTTCAGTGGTGAGCCCCTGTTTTAGTGTGGAACGCATTTAAGCTTCCTATAATGAATTCCAAAAACAGAAGCGAGCAATAATTTGTGAATTCCTAGTCGAGGCTGGCAATACTCTTGTCAAGGATTAACCCTAAACTTTTGTGAAATTCTGAAGTTTTCTCACAGAAATTTTCTTCTAGTATTTATTCGGAAGGTCTTTTTTTCTCTCTCTTTTTTTCTACCTTTAAAAAAATCCTCTTCAAAAAAACTTTTATAATTTCTTCTGAAAATTCAAAAACAATTTTGTTGACTTCTAAAATTTTAAATTTTTTCCTGATATTGAAAAATAACCTCACTTATTCTGTCTCTGAAATTTCCCATCTTCTTCACTGAATACTGTATTTGCAAGTTTCAGCCGATGTTGAAGCCGATACGAACCAACCAATGAGGTAAGAGCAGTGGCGCAACATCAATGCATCATCTTTCCGAGCTTTCTGGACAGCAAAAGCACTTAAATAATGATAATAATGAAATCACAATTGTGGTCAGTGGCAGCATTTTCATTGCAATTATTCAAAATTTTTGGAAAAATGAATTATTTAAAGCCCAAATTTGACTTTTAATTTTTTTTTCCTCCCACATACAATGTACTTACTCACTTGTACACAACTCTCTTGTCTTTCTCTTCACACGGGTCCTCCTAAGAGGACTCAGCTCTTAATCCAAGTGGCGGCTCAATTTAGGGGCCAGGCTTTGGCATTAAAATTCTGATTCTGGTTCTTCGCTAAAAATCGCATTCCCTGATTGTACTAAGAAAGAAATGTAATTTAAGTTTGATGTATTTTTCGTTCAGTATACGGCTACTAAAATTAATTCAGTGAAATTTTCGGTAAAAACTGGCAGAGCCAGAGCAAAACATTTCAAAAAATTTTGAAAAGTTTGAACTTTTCCAAGTACAACAATCTTTCCACAGGTAAAAATCGAGGCCGTGCAAATAAATTCGAAAGATTAAATTGGTCAGGGCACGGAAGGTGTGACTTTGAATTGCTATGAATTGCTTGAATTGCTTAATTGCTATACGAGAAAAATCGTTAAGTACATATTTCAAATACATCGCAACAATAATTTTACGCAGAATTCGTATCATATTCAATCCGCAAAATACGACTGGATTCGTAAATATGAAACGATATATATTTTTTAAATTTGGTATTTTATTAATTGCTTAAATTAGTTCTTCCTGAAATATAAATTCCATGAAATAATGAGTTTCACGCTATTCATATAAAATTGATGGATCTATCGAATCTGGTAGTATTTTTCAATGTAAAATGGCCCAATATAAATGTATAATGACAACGGTTGCTATTTATCTTACGATACGTGTTCGCTGGAATGAGTTTGAACAAACATCGCTTTGAATATGAGGAAATAAGGTAAATATTATATATTTAGATAGGAATGAGATTGAATGTTTTCGGTAGACATGCGGGTTTCCATGAAACGCAAATACCCCGTGAAGTTTGTTTTCCCACATAGCGATCAGCTGATCTGAAAGTGGAGGAGCGTATAATTTTGTGTGTGGCTGTATGTTAATATTATTTATAGCAATGGATATGCTTTCGCGGAATCAGAAAATAAATTGCTAACCTTCAGAATGAAAACTAAAATTAATTGATAAGATTTTTCCAAACCATTTTCTAGAGGAAAAACCTTTTTAGCGAAGGCAGTGAGTGCTACAGGCTTCTTTAGGCAATGTATAGCCAAAAAAAAAAAAACATTTATCTACTAAGATAAGCCTTGTTCATAGACCCACCCCTCCCCTCCAAACCAGTGTTTCCCAATCGCTGGTCCGTGGATCGGTGCCGGTCCATAGGAATCTCCTACCTGTCCGTAAAGCATTTCGAACAATTCATACAGCCACTACATAATTTTAAATTTAATAAGTAAATAATATATACCGACTCTCTGTTTATTTTTTCTCGAATTTGCTGTATTTCTTGCACTTCAGCAAACTGTTTCTTGAATTTACGGTATTTTTTGCAGCTCCGCAAAATACTTCTATAATTTACGGTAACGCCGGTCCGCAAATTACTCTTTGGAATTTACGATGTGGGTATTTTTATGCCGGTTAGCAAATCTTTTCTCGAATTTACGGTATAGGTATTTTTTTGAGAGTCAGCAAATTATTTCTAGAATTTACTGTAATTTTTTGCCGCCCATAAATTATTTCTTCTCTTTATTTATTTTTTGATGATCCTCTAATTTGTTTTTCCCGGTTCCTGAATTATTTCACTTACTCATTTACTTTTTTCTTAGTTCTCAAATTATATTGTAACATGTATTTATTTTTTAACCGGTCAGCAAAGTGTTTACCTCCATAAATTATTTCTCATACTCTCATATTATTTATTTTTTGCCGATTTTCATATTACTTCTCCTATTTTTGTCCAGTCCGCAAATTATTTATCTCCTGTTTATTTATTTTTTTTTCTGTATATTTCTTGCCGGTCCGCAGTGGGATAAATGTGAAAGAACACGCACAACGGAAATGTCACGTAAAGTTTTTTAATGCTAACTCGATTCAGTACACAATGAGCGTCGTCTTCGGAAAAGTCAGCACCATCTGTGGTGTATACGCCATAGCCAAGATTCCAGCCAATTCAGATTATTATCACTCATCCATTCCATTCAACCTGCCAATCAACTTGACATGTTGAAATCAGTCAAAACGTTTTGGAAGTTTGAAAAGATATATTTGCCAACAACTCTACTCTGCCCCAATCTGCCTCTTGTTAACCCCCTTTACGATCTCGGATGAAATATTTCGTCCAAAACCCACTGTAATACTGTATATCCAATATCCAGTTTTTTGTATTTTATATCCTCTCTCCTCATCATCGCGAAGTTTATCGTAATCCTATGAACCGAAGGTTTTTTCCTCCCTGTTTTCTCTATACTCTAATACTAAATGTATCTTTCTACTATATTGGACTACATGAAATAGCGAAAGAAAACGAGTAGGGTGAGGGTGAACAGAGAAATCCACTCTATATACTTCCCTTATCTAATATATTGTTTTCCTCTCCATTCCCCCCTTTTCTATTTTTTTTTCTTCCTTTTTTCAATTTTTTTCTTTCTGCTTCCTCTTCATTTTCATAACGTGCTGTTACGTGAGGAAAGGGATTTATCACCGCTTGATCAAATTGAGATCATCCAAAATTGTTGCCAAAAGCCTATACGAAAAGGGATTATATTTTATCTTATAATAAGATGAGTAACACATGATCTGATTTGAGGAAATCCAAGCTTGGTCATAGACCAGTTGCTGTTTCCTGCTGCAAGAAAACCCGCTTGATTGTCATTAAACTGTCGATACCGATATCCCACTGTCACATCATTTCACTGATGGTTTATTCCACCCAATCGTATTGAATTCTTCAATCATATCTCCCCGACATCTACATCCTGACAACGAAAATGTGATAAACATCAATATGTCTTTCTTTACAGCTGAATCTTTCCCTATTTACAAGCGCTCTGAAGGCTCTTCTACGCGCTCACAAAATGTTAACTATAAGCTAAAACGAAAATTCTGTAAGTATATCATTCTTATACACCCTTGGAATACCTTTTTGTTATCAAAATGTACAGACGTGTCGATTGTGCGTTCGGTTCTTTTGAACAAACAGTACGACGTGACGCTAACACATATGAAAATTTCTACTGGAACTCTATGGATTGATTTCTCGTATCAACTGGTTGTCTGATGTCTGAAAGAATACAGAAACACACGGGGAGTTTTTATTCAAAAATGAATCTTCGTCAACTTTCTAAAATTTTGCGTTCTTTTGTGGGGAAAAAATTACTTTCACATGCACAAAATCACATGATTACGTTTACTGAACATGGAATTCAGTCCCTGTCGTTCAATCCGCTAGAAAGAAAATCAAATCATCTTTTGGTTTTAAAAACAAAGCCGCCTTTTTCCTAACTACAAACGAACTCGGTTAATTCGAAGCTCAAAGGGGACAGCAAAAAAGGTTGAATTGTCCAAAATTCTTACCATCCAATTAATCTATATTGCATCAGTAAAATGAAATACCAATTTCAACTAAATAATCAATATGCATTAATAACTGATTTTAGTTGCTATATTACTCCACTGTTCTGAAAAATCTGCATCACTGTACAATGTGTTGACCATGCTCAGTACAAAAAGCAACTGTTCTGAAGAAATCTGTTTCCAGAGGTTGAGCAACACAGTTCATATCAGTACCAAAAAATGTTTAGAGGTGTCACGAGTTCGATACTCGGTTCCTCCTTGTCAGAAACTTTCATAACACAGGGGGCACAACAACTTTTGCTCTAATCTAGGGGATTAGAGCACCAACCTGTCGGTGAGTATAAAAAAGGGGCAAAATTACTAACGCCGCCATTCGGAATCGGCAATAAGTTGTTAAGTTGCGGTCTAATTGTCTCTCGTGTGGAAAAAAATTACCGTGTAGCGACCAAAAAACCATCAACGATCAATAAGTGCAAAATACCTTGTAATAATTTCTCTTCGTCTGCTTTCTAGCATTGAATTGTGCTGCACAGGGTGTCTTTTTATCACACTGGCAAGTAAATGGTTTATTTTTACTTATGTATTTTACTATTTTGTACTTGTTATTGTACTTTATTCTGTACGCCGCAGGCTGTGTTGTAATCATGCTGTCAAATAAATATTCTTTTCTACTTATTTTACTGACCTTTTTGTCCCTCTCGACTTCACACCCTTCTTAATATTTTTGCGATTTTTTCACCGACTACACGTGGTTTGCGATAACAATTTCTATGGCAATTTTTGTTCTTTTTGGTGTCTAATATCACCCCTCTGAGTTTGTCGGCACTTCAAGGCAACACCCTTTACATACATTTTTAACTTAGCATTAATTTATTTCATAATTCTGTAATGAAGGCGTGGATATTGGGAATCACTGTTTTAGAGAGAAAGATTTCCGTTCCCTATTCGATCGGTAATGAATTGTATAGACCAGGGGTGGGTTTTGTGCGGCCCTAGACCAAGTAAAAGTGCTGTGCCTTCGATTGAAATTTGATCGTTATTTGGTTCCAACAGCAGAATTCTCGGTTATAGGGTGATTTTGCCTGCTAACGGAGATTGTTCGTTAATGAGTAGTAGTACGCAGTACTTCATAGGCGTACGCAGAATTTTCTCGGGGGATGGGGGCTCTTTTTTCTTCTTCTCTGTGGGAGTTTACGTTTTTTCATGCACAATCTTATATATAAATGTGAAAGTATGTATGTATGTATGCTCTTTATACAAATCTACAGTTTTAGACCGATCGTCGCCAGATTTTGCACATATACCAAACAGGACCGGGATTGAGCCGTAGGCTACTTTAAAAGTTCGTCAGAGCTGGGCAAATGCCCGAAATGGGCGAAAAACTGTCGGGCAACAATGGTTTTGGGGGCCTCAACAATCACTTTCGGAACGTTTACTTTGGTTACCGTGGTTCCCAACAATGCGTTTCAGACGTGTATATGTCTTTACAATGGTTTGTCACATCTTTAACGCTGCCATCATTACAGTTTATTCCTTTATAATGGTTTGGCTCTTTTCCAATACTCCCAGTAATTGAAGAAAACCCTGGAAACGCCAGATATTTTTGCTTGCATGTATACAGGGTGTCCTGTAAGTGCTAATGTGGCCTTTATCTCATCAACCACCCATCGTTGAGGTATAGTTTCAATTTAAAAAGTGCTTAAAAGGAGTTTGAATAATATTCGCTGCAGAAGCTGGACATATGACGTCACTAACAACAGAGAACAACAACTACGACGATAAAACAGGAAATAAAAATGTTCAACGCCAGCTGATGAACTCAATGCTTGCCTCAAATCATCAGCACTCTACTTCACCAAACACCAACTCTGGCCATATCGCTACATTGCAATTTACTGCCATTAGTGAGATGGGTTGGAAGTGAAGGTGCTGTCTATCGGTGGTCACCTCGAGTTTGTTAGGACATCAACACTCTGGCACGAAGCTAAAAAATTATCATTATCCACCAACATGCGAGTTCAACTGCAAAATGACTCAGCACTGCTATCATTTTCACATCAGTTGATAAAACTTGGCAATGGAAGAATTCCCGTAGAGACCCAAGCACTGGACTGATTACGTTCCCAAATGGATTTTGCCAGTTATTATATATATAAACTCAGTTCAAGAACTTGCAGACAAAGTCCTCCCAAACATTCAACAAAATCACCGAAACCATGAGTGGCTTTGTGAGAGTGCGATTCTGGCACCGAAAAATGAGTGTGAACAAGATCAACGGAAAAATCCTAAAAATTATTCCGGAAGACTCCACATCTTACAAATCGGCTGACACTGTCACAGGCACAGCGCAGACAGTTCTGTATCCTGCAGAATTTCTGAACTCTTTGGATATTCCGGGTGTGCCACCACACAATTTGACCCTCAAAGTCGGAGCACCTGTAATGCTTTTAAGAAATTTGGAGACACCGATACTCTGCTATGGCAACAGACTCTGCGTGAAGAAATTGCACAATTGCATCATTGAAGCAACGATTCTAACTGGATGTGAAAAAAGAAGAAGAAGTCTTCATTCCACGTATCCCAATCATCACCGAAGAAATGCCATTCACTTTCAAGCGATTACAGTTCCCGATTCGTTTAGCTTTTGCCATGACAATCAACAAAGTGCAAGGCCAGTTGTTAGCAGTGGCAGGTATCAACTTACTTGAGCCCTGTTTTTCACACCTTTTCGTCACCTGTTCGCGCGTTGGTAATAGCAAAAATTTGTACATCTACACACCAGATGGAAAAAGAAAAAATATTGGGTATCCACAAGCGATTGCCTCAAGTTTTTAATTAAAATACTTAAAAATGTGAAAGTAATTTTCTCTTACTTGATCCAGAAATTTTTTTGATTTAGAATTAATTAATAAGCTATGCATACATAAATTTTTTACGGGGCGGGCAACGTCGCCGGGTATCAGCTAGTGATATAGGATATAGCTAGTATCGTTAATGAGTAGTAGTACGCAGTACTTCATAGGCGTACGCAGAATTTTCTCGGGGGATGGGGGCTCTTTTTTCTTCTTCTCTGTGGGAGTTTACGTTTTTTCATGCACAATCTATATATATAAAATTGATTTTCTGTGTGTCTGTGTGTGTGTGTGTGTGTATGTTCTCTATACAAATCTACAATTTTAGATCGATCGTCGCCAAATTTTGCATGTATACCAAATGGGACCCGACTTGAACGATAGGCTACTTTAAAATTTCGTCAGACCAGGGCAAATGCCCCAAATGGGCAAAAAACTGTCCGGCAACAATGGTTTTTGGGCCTCAACAATCACTTTCCGAACGTTTACTTTGGTTACCGTGGTTCCCAAGCGATGAGTTTCAGACGTGTTTATGTCTTTACAATGGTTTGTCAGTTCTTTAATGCTGCCAGTTATGTATAACAGTTTATGCCTTTATAATGGTTTGCCACATTTTCAATACTCTCAGTAATGAGGCTTTTTGAATAGACGTCATAATCATCACCATCATCGCTTTGAGGGTCAGGAAAAGGGTGATCCTCATAGAAATCACTATTAAAATTGCCGATTTAACTGCATAAATACGGAAATTTAGTGGGGGGGGGGGGTTCCCTGCCACATAAATAATTTTAAAAATTAAATTGAATTCTCGATTTTTGAAATATGGAATTCACTTGGAGATACGAAGCCCAGAAAATTAAAAATATGAATAATTTGCTGGATCTACATTTTAGTTGGATATCCGTGTAATGACATTGATTTCAACTTTTTATTTATATCTTCTCAAGCATGAAAATTAATGTCTCCGTATTGTCTTTTTATATTTATTTGCATAAATGTATATAGTTTAGGATGTTTTTAAGATTAGTTATGGGCCCCGTAAAGTGCATCGAAAAAATTCCACAGCTTTAATTAAGCATTTTTGGAAGCTCAAACAGGCAGAGATGGATAACTTGAAGTTCAGGGGGAGGGAATCGAAATACCTAACACCCATAAAAAAAGGGGGGGGGGGACTATTCATTTCTACGTTTCTTTAAATTTAGATTTATTTCTTTCATGAGTCGCGCAGGACGTCGCCATATTGGTTAACTTAGACACGGTTTGCATGTCCCTCAAAGAAAGAGGGAGATATCACGTGTTTCTAACAGCCTCATTGAAGAAAACCCGGGCCCAGGCAGCGCCGGGTATTATAGCTAGTAACACTATAATCTCGGTTTGAGGGAAGGTTAGAACCCCAAAAACTTCCCTTTGCGTATGCCAATGGGTAGTATCAATACCATGAAGCCCGTAATTAAGAAAAACATGTGAGCTAACGGGAAGTATCCGTTATGTAAGAATATAGTACAGTTTCCGCTGTTTTTAAAGTTTTTTGTAGCTGAATACATATTTGGTGTTCAGCTCGCTGTGACGAAACTTTTTTGGAAGTGGATGCCGACTCACAATGGCACCTCGAAACTTCAACCGACTGTGCTACGCAGATCATAACTATTCCAAATCGCAAAAATATGTCATATTTGAGGGTCATGTTCATATTGTGCCGTTGATCAAAGGATATCATGCGGCCCACGACGCATGTTCACCCTGGAACAGAAAGAAGTTGACCAACCACGTGATAATTCAAAACCTAAGCCTAAGTAATACTAAGTAAATATGCCTAAGTAACTTGTCTTCTCATCCAAGCTCCAGGCCTCTGATTAGCGTCCGAGTGGCGCAGTGGTAAGATGCTCGTCTTCCACCATGAAGGTTACCGTCAAGGTCCACGGGTTCGCATTCGTAGCGAAAAATATCGATAACAAGTTCTTTACCTACCGACCCTGTGGCGACCATCGATAGATATCACCTTCATTTCCCACCAAACTCCACTAGGTGGAAATTCCTGTAGTGCGATAAGACTATCCGTGTTTCATTTTTGGCTTTTCCTGCTGTCTTGGCTCAGCGCGGAGTTAAGGGCGATAAGACTGGAGCTGGTGTGTGGTAAAGTAGACGCATGACTAGCAGTCACTGTCTTTGATTCTCGCGAAGCTTTATTTTTGTTTTTGGGTTCTACAACTTTGCTTCATTGCAAAATATCGTCCGCGTTTATTAAAATAATCTCAATCTTTTCCTTCTTGATTAGCCCTGGTATAAAGTATGTAAATATAATACAACCCCAATCATAATTAGGTTTATATGAATTTTCGAAAAAAGAATATAATTTCAATATTAAATATCATAATTAAGACATTTTTATAGGAACAGAAAAGAATTGACCAAAAAAAATCAGTGCGTTCATAAAAAATAAAATCTCAAACATTTTAATTAACTTCGATCATATTAAAAATAATAGTAATGGGTTCTTTAATATAAACGAAAATTAAAAATATTTATAATTAATATTATTATCGAATTAAAGCAAGAAGCAAAAGCGCATGCTTTTACTAAATACCTGGACGGAAAAATTGCATAAGTTAGGTTTTTTTTTCCTGTTAATCAGAGAGCACATAAGGGCAGCAAATACGGTCTAATCCAGTCACGTTTTTTTATACAGGCCAAAAAAGGGGCTTTTAGGAGTAGCCTCCGTTCACTATTCTCTTGATGACGATAAGACTTTTTGTTCTTTTATGTACTCGTACCGTTTTTATCCCTTGAGTCCCGCGAATGAGCTCTTTTTATTAATTCCTCTCTTATAAGAAATAAGGTACGAGTTTCGAACAAAATACTCCATCAACGAGCAAAAAAAACGTGTTTTTTTTTCATTTGCTTTCCAACTGCTTCTTGTCATTACGTTAAGTCCGAACTGATCTCAAATAAATGAATAGCTGATATTTTTTTTCATTGATTCAGGTTTTTTTCTGATATCCAATAAAATATGAGAATATATATATATATATATATATATATATATATATATATATATATATTTTTTTTTTTTTTTTTTTTTTTTTGCCAAAAGAAAAAATGTGCTAGGTAAGAAAATGCCATGTCATGGTGGCAATTACGAGAACTATCATTCATGCTTTTCTCACTTGATTTATACGCATAAAAGCTGCATAGGGATTCCCTAATTCTTTGTAAAGGCAGAAAGCAGATATACCGTTGAGTTCAACAACATACAGTAAGACCAGGGTCGGAACTAGAGGGGGCAGGTGTAGGGAAACTGCCCAGAGCGGCAAAATTTAGGAGGGCAGCAGTTTTAGGTTGGAACAAAGACGTAACAAAATGATTGAATTTCAAAGTTGTGGGTGCAGCAAAAATCCTAATTACGGCGCTGAGTAAAATCCCCTTCTAAACGGACAACCCCGAGATTCGGTACCCCTTTTTTTACGGCCAAATAATAATTTCCTCTCATATAATGAAAGTACGCATCACCCTCGATCTTTCCTTCTAGCTCGTGTGCACTGAACGGGATCGTACATGGACGGTCGGACCTAAATCAGCCAAGCTCTTAATTGCTAACGCTGCTACCATATGGCGACTTATCCATCGACTGATTCCCCGCAATGGCAGTTAAATTTGCTTTCTTTCCTAAAGTCATCTTCTCATCAGCCGCCGTTAGAAACTTTCGTTTGGATAGCGGAGAGTGACGTCGTACTACGTTACACGTGACATCTCTCCCCACCAAGCCCTCGCAACGGACCCAAAAAAGGGGGTTTTAGTATACTTCCAATTACAAAAAAATTTGAAAAGGCGTGCTGTTATTTTAAATCTCAAAAATCAGTTCGAGGTGTCATATAAATAAAAATGATAAAGAATTCAACATCATATACAGTCCTCGTGCTAAAACTTCCAATTATTGAGATGTAGATTCCACTCTGAAAAGTCATTTGCAAAGAATTTCATATTTTTAAATGCAAAATTTATCGACATAATAAATGTATAAAATGTATGTTTTGGCAACTTACAAAGCATAAGAACATAAAACACATCACATAAAGCACACAACATAACTTATAAAAACAAAACAAATTAAAAACTATATTTTGGCAACTTGTCTATGTGTTGAGAATTTTTATCGGCTCAAAAGTTGCCATTTTTAAAGACCGTACACAAATAGGATGAGCGCTCAACCATTTTATTTTATTTTTGTTCGCCATTAAAAAAAAACAATGGCATTCTTTGACAGTTATTTTGACAATTACAGAATTTTTAAAACTTTAAATTTATTTCGCGTTTCACAATTTGTGAACCACACTTTCAATCATTAGCGATAAATTCCGAAAACTTCAAAGTCATATCTCCGTTAATATTGCTTTCAAAAAGCATGCAAATTCCTGAAAATGATTTCCCACAGCTGCATTTCCATTTCCCTAACTGGAAGTTTACGAACACAAATCCTACATGAAAAGTTGATTCTATTTTTTTTATGTATAACCCCTGGGAAAATGCAAATACAAATAAAAAAGCCACAACAGCTAAAATGCCCAACGAAGTGGCTGAAAAAAAAGATGCCTATAAAAAACATGTATGTCGAATACATATCTCTAAACTATATTTAAAATACAGCAATCCAATAAGAACAATAAAAAACCAATAATTATTATCAAATATATCGATTTATCCCAATATGTTTGTCGTATTTCTTTTAGATCGTGTCAATTGTGTTAGAATTCACAACCCACAGAGATAAGCTATTCCATTTATTCACAACAGTATTAGAGGAAAAACTCCCTGCGACACCATAATCTAGTCTTCTCTCATACTAATCGATTCTGGTGTCCCTTTGTTGATTGGAATAGACATTTTGAGTAACTGCACGTCATTTGAAAACTTTGTGCAATTAAAAGCATGTTTGTATTACGTCAACGGTTGCATCCGCTATGCAAACAATTTAAGACAGCCTGTATATGTTACGGCTAAAGAAGAAAATGTACTTTCGAAAACTTGGGTATTTGACAACCAATTCACGAAGTAGCCGATATTACATGGCCAGAAATTCTAAAAGACATCAAAGTGAAATAGTGATATTTAGATATTGCTTTTCCTCATGAAAAAAAGTATTTCACAGATAAAAAAACTTTTATACAAAATATTCCTGAGCAAGTAAATTTTATTTTAAAAAATAATGAAAAAAATTTAAAAAATTTAAAAAAATTATTAATTCTTGAGAATATAAAAATTGTACAGAAAAAAGCAAATTCAAAATTAAATTAAGGGTGTTGTGCACGCAATGTTTACCAAAAAAATATATGTTCGAATTTTTCAATTTTGAAAATGCAATGAAATTTTTTGCGTCTGTGTTCACGTTTTTGTTCTACCTGTACTAAAAAATATTTCAAAAATATTTTAATATAAACTGCTGGCACGCATTTTACAGTATATGCTAATGTTTTCAATTAAAATGATTTTTTCTCAAAACTATAAGTTTTTTGGCAGATAAGGAACATTTTTTCGAACATCACTGATTCAAATGTCTTGATACTTCGTGTGTTTCTCAACACTATGGTGTTACATACTTTAACACGAGGATTTTTCATCAAAATTATTCTAAAAAATGTTATGGCAAGAAAATATCAGTAAATTTTGGTGCTTTTTGAAAAAGTTGCACGTTGTGAAGTTGAAATTCGATCAAAAAAAAAAAAAAAATACCAACAATTAGAATCCTAAATGCTCGTGTTAAATTGTGTAAAAAATTTCCATAAAAATTTCATAACATTATCCATGGTATTTGAGGAAAAAAGATTTAAATTTTCCTTAAAGGACGGATATTTTTCCCATAGGATAGCATGAGATGCCAAGATCGTTCACCAACACCCTTAAAAGAAATGAAAAAAGAAAAGTTTTTAAAATAGTGATCGGCTGTGACTCTTGAACACGAAAACCTCAACAACTTTTATAAATACTATTTTTTTAAACCTAAAACATGAAATCACATTTCCCCTTGCAGTCGTATAGGAGAATCTCACTCTCCAGAGACACGATTGCCGATTTCTCACTCCAATGGCTACCACAATCTTAAAAAAGACCAATTTCTTTCTTTCCATTTCAGTTCCCTTTTAAGATTAACTTTCTGAAAATACCTCGATATTTTTTTCGTGTTTTTTTCCCCCTTTTTCTTTCACTAAAAAGGAACTTAACCATTTTACAATTGGTAGATTTTTCTAGATGTATAAGAAACAAGCCATGAAACAAAAAGTGGAGGTAAGAATGAATGAATTATTCTGATTTGGATTTCCTTGTATATTGAAAGCAACAGGAAAATAGGAATTAACTGCTTATCTAGATATTGTGAGATATTGAAGTAGATAAATAATCACATTTTAAATTTCAGTGGTACTTGCGAAAAGTCGAATTATTAGGTTTTCTTGTATTCTGGTGGTTATGAAGCAATAATTTATTTCGATTTTAATTCAATAATTCATGTGTAAATTGATTGGATGTACGTCAATTTTAGCTGTGATCGATGTGTTACTGATTACGGGTTAATCAACAATAACTTGAACTGAGAGCATCGTGATGACATGTTTCAACATGACTCAACTTCAAGCGCAAGTGTTGACGTCAGTATTATTGCTATAGCTAATAAGACAGATGGCAGCACTGGCAAGAACACGAAACAAACACTATTCTGACGACGTAAATACGTTATAGCCACACATACACTCAAAATACACATTCCGGCATGTAGCAATGCATCAGAAATTCCGTAGAGGAATGTGTACGAGGTGCATGTGCGGTTAAGTAGTAGTACTGTAGAAGAATGGTTCTCAACCGGAAGGCGCCCCAGTGGTACTGGGATATTTCAAGAGGGCCACGCAAGAAAATGGAGAAAAGAGCCATGACAGATGGTTTGGAGGGCTGCAGAGAGCTGAGAAGAAAAATTAAGGTGTGAAGAAATAAAGCTTTTATATTAGTGACTATACACTTACAGAATTCAACAAAATTACCCATAAAATCAGGACCGTTTTAGGGCATGGACCCACCCAGGCCTCACCGCCTACATTTTGCAGCAGGTTCCCTAGGATGGAGGTTTTTCGCAGGGCCCCGGCTAGATTTTTCACAAACCCCTTTATATTAAATTTATAGTGTGAAAAAACAAAAAATGATGAAAACCATATCAAGCCCCCAGGCTGCAGCTCCGTCAGTCCCGCTCATGTGAGGGATCATGATCCGGGGTCTCCTGTCTATAAGTGGTCCCACGTTATGATATTTTGTATAGTACAATAAATTTGGAAAATAAGTAGGGAATATGCAGGCTGTTTATTTCCACCTAAGTGCGGGACAATCATAGCATCACTTTGCCTATAAGGGACCCGTGATATTCAGACGTCCCTCGGACTAGCGGGAGCTCAATAAATTCTAGCCCAGTGGTCTGGAGACCAATCCTATTTGCAAAACTTTCGTTCAGTATAAATTCACTGAAAAAAAATCAATTCAATACGTATAAAGGATCTTGCTTCTAGATGAAGGTGGAAGACTCTGGGTAAGGCAGGGGGGCCACGGGCAAAAAAAGGTTAAGAAACACTGCTGTAGATCATTAACTGGCAATACCCGGGGAAGTGTATTCTATTAGAACTTTCGTGAGAAATAAGTGATCACTGTTTAATAAATAAATAAATATATATATATATATATATATACAGTCAAACCTCGTTAGTGCATCACCCGGTTAACACGTCACTCCGCTTACCGGATCACTCTTTGGAAGTCCCAATTATCCTCAGGCAGGAACTGGCACAGCTATGGCCTACTCCGTTTAACGAGTCACTCCACTTATCAAGTCATATTTTCGCTCTCCCAAGAGTGACTCATTATGGAGGTTTGACTGTATATACAGGCTCTAAATATATGAATGAAATAATGTTTCGTAGGAGCTGGGTAACTAGACAATGTATGTAATTGTGTAAATGTAAATGAATGTATATAACAAGCTTTCTTCATTGTATAGCTTTTTCTGAAGCATTAATAGATGGCTCTTCCAGGACATATTTTTCTGAAGACTAATGCCACTGTTATGGAAGGTTAAGACCAAAACAAAAATGCAATACTCAAATATTACTCTAAAACAGTACTGCGCAGAAAATACTTTTAATGCATATTATTAGAAAAATCAATATTTTAAGTCACAACATAAAATTCATTTCATACAATTAGGCTTGCAGGGTGATGGGAAAGGGCGCCCACTGAAATTTATATCCAGTTATTATGGACAGTTTTGTAGGGGGGGGGGAGGGAAGGAGACGGAGGACTTAGCGATTACATATATTTATACAGGACGGGCAAAAAGTACGTAAAAACTATAAGAATTCATAAAAACCGGAGAAATAACCGAAATATAAACGGTTTGCAGGGTTGCCGATGCTGGAACAGCATCACTACGTCACGGGAATTTTTTTAAGACGGGAAAAAACCTAAAATCAGCCGATAGGTGGCGCTGACGTGCACAAGTCAAAGGAAAGATACGCAAATTTAACTAACAGAATGCCTCCAAATCGTTTATTACAGCAGTATGTGTCCCACATGACCACCACGACAGGGGATAACACATTGTAGGCGAGTCACAAATCCAGCAACGACAGATTGCAGCAGGTCCACATACACGGTTTACAACGGTGAACTGGTTGTGGATTAAGAGCGCAAGTTATTATAACCGTCTCATTTGCATATTTCCATCGAAATCACTCGTACCAGCGACACCTATTGGCTGGTTTTTAGTTATTTTTTCCGGTCTTAAAAACTTCCCGTGACCTATCGATGCTAACCCTGCAAACCGTTTTTTATTTCGGTTATTTTTCCGGTTCCATTTCCGACATACTTGAAGCGTTTTGCACGATCATCTCACAATGCTTGTAAGTGTGGTGCTACGGGCTCGCTATGGCCTTACATCTGCCAATGTCCACATACATCAGCGTTTCATTTTGCTCAGATGTCACAAAGTCAGATGACGGCTTTCAAGAGAATAACGCTAAAAAGTCCGATGAACTCAAATGCTCTCCACGCATTCAAAATTTAATTCAATTTTTAAACCGTACCCTATATTTGCTGCACGACAAGAAGGGGGGACTACGGAAGAAGCTGGATGAATTTCAGCCTTCCAGACCAGTAAAGCTGATACTAGGGAGAGTCTACAGTTTCCGCTACATATTGATCACGGTAAGTTCTCGAAATATCGAATATGAATATCTGCATGAAATGTGTAGTATAAAGAAGCGAAACACATACGAAAACTGGAATGAAATCTTGTGTGTTTGTTTGTGAATGTAGTAACAAGTCGAAAATGCAAAATCGAGTTTACCACAAATACCATTGGTTTTAATAAAACGAAGCTGACGTCTTATATAGAATGTTCAGAAAATATATTGCGTGTCAGCTTCCAAGTCCCGAAAATGTCCAGTCAAAGCCTACATGCGTTCACATGAGTACTGTACTGTACTTCACATATAATACACAGTTGTTGTTGTTGTTTTCCCCGTTCAATGTTCATCTTCTCGGGAAGTTACGATACCGTAAAGAAACGCAAAAGCAGCTTCTTATAGTAAAAAGAAGAATAAAGAGCTATTTCTTTTCCAAGAAAGATGCAGACGCGGTCGAAAGAAAATATGCGTCTTTCTTCTCCTTGGAAGAACCTATTCAATATTTATATTACTTACCCTTCAGCCTCCCTCCCCGTAGTACCGATAGCAAAGAAACACATCCAAGGTCTTTATGAGCGAACTGAATCCACAACCGGAAAAATAAGATATACCGTCAATATAATATCAGAAATTCTTTCAATATTCTTCAACAGTCAATAGATTGGGGTTTTCTTCCCTTCCTTTCCGCTTTCGAAATGCCGCTCGAGAGAGCAATTTTTTATCGTCAGCCGTTGAGTCTCAAGATTACAATTCCTTAAGAATTATTGCACCTTCAACAATTCTATATACCAGCGTTTCGCCACTTTTCTGTACCAGTGAAAAGTCTGAAACAATTCAATATGCAAATCATATTGAATTCAAATCATATTAATCAACAGCATAAATAGTTGAACCATTTTTCCGTAATACAGGGCATATAAATGCAGGAATAAAATACATATACTACGATACATAGGAATCAGAGCATGACCGACGCGGGCATGTAAAAAAACCAAAAAAAATTTAAAACTTTCACTATTTTTAATTATGTTAATTTAAAATTTTAAAATTTAATAAACTTTAGTTTTTTTTTTGTTTTTTTTCATCGACGATAATGCAAGCGTTCCTACATAAAACGCGTAGAATTCTACAGAAATGTTTTCCATGGCAGTCATGATGCAAATATGTAGTCAACATCTTTTAATCAATTTTTTACGGCCATATTATTTAAAAGACCGGTTTGGTCGTGAGCTCTCATATACTGGATCCCATAAGCCTTCATACACTTTTGTATACGAGTCAAGGCTCATAATCGGAACCTAAGAAATATGAGTATGCAGATGAAAAAGCTAAGAAGGCAGCAGAGAAGACTGAATTGCTGCTAGTGAGATGCTGATGTTGCTCTCCGGGGTAGGATGCATGTATATATATATATATATATATATATATATATTCACATTGAGAAAATAAATGCTCCCTCCGAGGAACCCCCGTGTGGTGAATATGATTCGGAGTGCCGGGTAAGTTACTCATATTAACTAGTTAACCGTGTGATGGCTTGGTCCTTATCCTACAGGACATCTAACCGAAAAGCCATCACCGGGAAACATATTTTCAATATGGTTAAAATGCAAAATTAAATAATACATACGCTCATCCCATACGCATTTCACAATTTCCAAACATTTCAGTCATACTTATATATACAAGCACAGTAAAATAGCAAGCAAAATAAAATGGTACATATGTGTATCCAATACACATTCCACAATTTCTAAACATTCCAGAGATAATACTTATACATACATACAAAATAAAATAGTACGCATATGTGCATCCCATTCCATTCCACAATTTCCAAACATTTCAGACACAGAAATACAAACAAAAAAGTGTACATTAAATAACCCAATCACATATGGCTAGTCATCAGAGATGTAATACGCTACCAGAGCGTATACTACAATATAGAGATTATTGAATTCTGATCACATTGTTAGTCTATTCCGTAGCAGGGATTTGCTTCGTGTAATAGGCGGCGGGTAATCTGATAAGATTGAAGACGTGGATGTGTTCGATGTGTGTAGCAGGTAGGCTAGCAGAAGGCCCAGTCTTGGTGTGTCATATACGCATATAGGTCTCCATGGAATTTATAATGTTTTCCATCTTTTTAGTGAGGACTTGCGACCTAATGATTTGTTTTTTCCATATGTTTTGAAACCAACGTGAATTTTATTTCAATAATCAAAACAGATAGTTTGGTTTTTATCCAATAGGTGGCCGCAAGAGTCCTAGCCTATTTGTATTTCTCGGATTTATAATAGCAAGGTATAAATGTGAAATATTTACAGTTTTATTTATAAATATTATCCTTAGCCCTAAAGACTTAGAGCTTGCCGGAATCACGGGGGATACTACTTGTTCCACAATTCCGTTGCCATTCCGAGATGAGTATAAATCCTGAAACATGAATTGATATTTCTACTTCCAAACCGACCGAGACTACATTCCACCAGAATTTCCTTCAGCTTCGACAAACATGGGCGGTATATTAACAAATTTTACATTGACAAGAGTAAAGAGTGGATTCTGATTCCCGTAATTAGTCGCAATAAAAAAACGACGAACGCAGCAACACGTTATTGTTGGCGAAGTTTAACCCTTTAAACGGCACAGCAGAGAGTCCCTTCCAAATTCATTTTTTTCTTTAATCACGTACGCTTTCTTCCGATTTTGTTTCATTTTGCATACCGTTCTTTTCGCTTTCTCGCATGGTTGCAGGCAATGTCTTTTGATTCAGTCTTTGAAGAATTCGGAATTGCATTTTTAATTGGGTTGCTGTATTTTTGAAATATATGACATCCAATTTGGCAGCCAATTCGTTGGGAATTTTGCCTGTTGTGGCCTTGTATTTGTGTTTGAGTAAATAACGGATGAAACAGTGAAATTTAACAGTCTACTCGTCAGTGTTGCTCTATAGCAGCATGACTTTCTTATATTTTCTAAATAAGATATTATGGTTTTTTTTAGATCATTTCGGCATTGATGCTTCTAAGCACAACTCCTATACATTCGACTTTTACTTGTGAGCTATTCATGAAGTTTCTATAATAACCAACAGAATGGTTCGAAGGTACACATCTCATGTTTTTTTAATTATATGATTTTATTTAAAAGAAAATAGAAATAATCCGGTCTCATGTAAACGCTTTAAGAGTTTAACATGTTGGACCCGATCGAATGCCTTCTGGAAATCAAGATAGAAGTCATCGACGTTTTATCCTTTTCCCAAAGCCTTCGTCACGTGATCATAGAAGCAAATAACGTCAGTTACACATGACTTCACCTTCCTGTACCCATGCTGATTATCCGACAATACATTATTCTCGTCTATCCACTTCACAAACTGCCTTTCGATAATAATTTCCAAACTTTCGAGAGGGATATTGTCTGAGGCTTTCATGGCCGGCGTCAAATGACTTGCAAACCGTTTGCAAGTCATTTCGAGAGGGAGCTCGTCAAACTCACTGGGCGATAATTGGACACAGCTTCTCTACTTCCCTTTTTAAATATCGGAACAACATTAGCAAGTTTCCAATCTCTTGAAATGATACCCTCAGCAACACTACTCTTTTAGATATGTGCAACTGGCCCAACATTTCATTAGCACATTCACTACAGACCCTAGGATAAATATCCTTCGTTCCTAGACTATAAGTGCAAGCTCTGCATGCACATACACTTTTAAGAAGTTTTAGAAATTCCACATCTTCTACTTGAATGTCTTTGAGGACTTTATCACTTTATGATACACCCGTAATTTGGATATCACCTTCCCTATTAAAAACTGACGCGAAAAAGTCATTCAACACCACACATGCCCGCATTGCTCTATATCCCGGATCTTTCTATCGAGAGGGGATACGTTCATTTGGACGTACATGAAAAATGATTTTGGGTCAATTCCAACGTCATCTGCTGACCTAGGGATCCAATTTCTTTCTTAATTTCGGTAATCTTCTTCTTCATGCCTTTCTTTTTAAGTATATGACAAGACAGCTGTTCCACTTTTATACTCTCTAAATGTCTTTTCCTTTTCTTTATGCACAATCACCCGTAAAAGTGATAAATTTAATTAAATGTATGAAATTTAATAAGACATTATAGATAATTATCGATGAATGAAATTTCTCCTAACATTTAGATGTATATTATCGATTATTCATACTTCCCTAAACATAGTACTGTGTTTATGCATAGATATCGCACCTACATAATTTGAAATTTAGGTACGATAAAAGTCATCCTGTATTAATACAGATACCACATACACATGTCTACACATAGGAACTTCTAGACTGCTGGTATTATAAAATTGAAAACAATCAGAAAACAGATCCCAACATACAAACAATCAAAGTATAACTAGATTATCATAGTTAAATAGATAAATTTGAATATATTCGAGGTGAATACCTTTGATAATTGACGAAATCCGACGATTATTCGAGCCATTATTATTATTTTTTTTAATAAAACGAATTATTTTAGAAAAGTCAGGTAATTATTGGCATGAAATAATTGAGCTCCTTCGCGAATACGTTTGTGAACGGTGGTGCTCCAATAATGCACACTGATTAATGCAATGATTAATTTCGGTCTGTTTGTACGTCATTATATCATATAATGACATGCAAACAAACCGAAATTAATCACTCCTTTTAATGACCGCAACTTCCCGTGATGAATGGGTTCGGTTTAATGATGACTACTCTAATGATGATGTAGTACATGAACTTTCACAGGGAGAATCGATTCCCTATTTTTTTCTAGGCGAATAATCTGCAAAGCAATCAGCCCATTTTCAGGATATTTCAAAGAATTTTTCTCCAATATCTCATTAATGAGCAAAAAAAAATGGCATTGACAAAAATTCTCCGCTCAAACGGTGACGAATCACGAGAAATCTTTTATCAATACGATGAAATTGCTAAGAGAAGACTTAATGAGATAGTTTAACGCAACGTGTGTCGCTGACGGTGTTCCAATGAGAACAAAGCACGTGCCATAGATTGCAGAAGGGATGGCAGGTTTCCCATGGAGAACGACGAGTGTTGCCATGCATTTCATGTGTGGTGCCGTTTTTACATTAAAAAAAACGATTCTAATATTACAATTACCACTTATAATAAAAATAATAGAAAATAATAGTAATTATAGTATTAAACAGGAGAAATATTTTTTCGTACAGAAATTGTCGTTTCCAGTCATATGGTGCACTGTATATGGCGACATCTAGAATGAATACCAGTTAATGATGCTCTAGTGCAGGAGTGGCCAACTTCTCACTATTCAAGTTCCAACATAATGGTCAAGCTGCAGCGTCACGGTCCGTACCAGCGAAAATCAGTTCGAGAACAAGAACAGAATAAATATCGGTATTTTGGTTTGAGAAAGTGTTTGACTGCTTTTACGTGGAATGCCACCAACTTGCTATGTCGAAATTTGGATATGACTGCTTCTCTTTTTTCGACGCCAAAAAAAATCGTGTCTGGGTGTGGGAACTCCCTTGTTCAGTGGCACAATATGAACCTTACCATCTTCCTTGGCGCATTTTTGCCCTTTGGAATTATTGGGTGGGGGGGGGGGGGGTCCGCGTAGCCTAATCGGTGGTAATTTCGAGGTATCATTGTGAGTTGGCATCCACTTAAAAAATTTCGTCACTATGAGCAGAACACCAAACATGCATTCAGCTTCAAATACAGATGTCACATAAATTGTGGGAATGTAAATAGTGGGAACGGTATAGAGTCCACTCTATACAATAACGCCGAAGGAAAATCAGTGCGAAGACTTATTGGAAAATAAGTTTTTCTCGTCATTCCGAATATATCAGCGTTAAATATTGGGAATATACGATTATGTATTGGACGAAGCGACCGAGAAAAGTTATACCCGGTCAAAATTTTTACATGACCTGGGCATGCCGGGCAATTTGTCCAGCTCTGTTTCCTCATGCGAAACATAATAAATAAACACTGGAAAGACATTAAAAATGGCCGTCCAATTCTTTAACTTTATTTTATAATAGTTCAGGCTCGTGGAAGCAGAAGAAAAACATCGTATTAACCGATGTTTCACGGAATCCAATTATTTTATAAGTGGGCACAACTTATCCAACTAATCAATTAGTTTCGAAATTATTGAGAAATTGATTTCTCATGTAAAAAGCAAGAACAATCGAATCTGAAAAAAAAGGTTGGGCAAAAATTTTTACGTGTGAAACTAGAAAGTAATGTTAAAAGATGACGCGCGAGCCAGAAAAAATAATTGATTGACGTATTGATTGATTGACAAAATCGGAACTGAACTAAACTGAATCGAAATGGAACAAAACTTGTCCCCAGACCAAAATAAAAAAATTAACCGATATTTGACTGAAACAAATTTCTATACAAATGAATTAAACTGTACTAAATTTTATCAAAATTAATCGTAATAATTTAAAACATAAATTTTTCTCCAAAACAAAGAGATAAACATATTCTTACAATATTCATTAATTTAGAAATCAGTGTTGTAAGTCAACGGCAGAGAGCGCTACTAAAAACATTTTTCTTGGCACATATCTTCAAACTTTTGATCGCTCTTTCGACTTCTTAACCAGATTGTACATAATTTTTACATATGATTACTGGTTACTCAAACAACATGTTTGAGAAGTTTCAGAATCACTCCTCCCCCCTCCCCAATTCCCTCACCTAAAATGATGAAATCAGACTGGGGGCAATGGACGTGTGGGGACACGTTTAAAAAATTCAAGCACGAGTAAACATTAGTGTGACCATACGTCCCGTATTTCCCGGGACAGTCCCGGTATTTTCTGTTTTTTTGGCCGTCCCGACTTTTTGGCAAAAGTGTCCCGGTTTTTCCCGTATTTTACACGAAGCCTACTTGAATTTTTATTCTTTATTGAAGTCAAAGATTGACATTATTTTTCAACTCATAAATAATTTTACGATAATTACAACTATATATGAGAATATTAATCTTAAACGTTTGTTTTTTGTGGAATACATTTTAATCCACTGCAATTTGCAGCGATGCATCATTTCCCGCCATTGTGTTTTTTCCGTAATTTCAACAATATTTGGCAACTTTGTTTGGTTTTGGCGTTGTTTTTGGCGATAATTGGCGATGTCCCGTATTTGCAATCCCAATGCCCGTATTTCTCTCGAGGAAATATGGTCAGCCTAGTAAACATAAAACAATATTGAAATAGGAATTTACGACAAAAAAACTTATAAAAGGCATATTTCCAAAAAAAAAAAGCCAATTATGGCATTTTGCAGGAATTTTACAAAGTCATGGCCAGCGGGAACGAACCAATTGCCAAACATTATTTTGTTCGAGCATTTTTTGTAAAATTCCTATAATTTTTAAATTTTTAGATATTTCGATGCACTGAATATTCATTTCAAAAAATTACAATGATTTATTGCCGTCGGCGAGCAGTTTAGATAGCCAAAGAGCTGAATAATGAAAAAATTTTAGGAAAATTGTTCTATGACAGTGAAGAGTTTTTGAAGAAAATATGTCCCTCCCAACACATAAAGAAACGTAAGAATTCCGATACATCGATATTTGAGAGCTCTTCTTTGTATTTTTATTTTCTGATATCGTCTTTTTTTGCACATTTTAGAAAGAAGAGGGAATCCATATTTCAGTGATATGTCGGCTCATCATCACCATCATCCAAACGCGAGTTTCAATGAATGTTTCTCAGTTTAAAAATGGCCTGCTTTTATACTGTTTATATTTCTTATTCACCATATCAAGTCATTTTATTCTTGCATGGAAAAAAAATGTATGTAAATGGCGTTCAAAGGAAGGTTAGAATCTTTTGTTGAACCTTTCAACGAATTTAACTTTTTTATTTTCGTATTGTAATCTTTGCTGTTTTATGGTGTTTCTTTCGAATATGTTTTAACATTTTTATCCTGTGTTTTGGAAAATCGATGCCATTTCTGCCCCGAGATATGGTGATACCGATTAGGTTAAATTAGACGGATATGCCAGCAGAAGGGATTAATGGAAATCTCTTTCCTGAACACGGAGAAAATTTCCAGTAGCAGCCAAAACTATTGTGATATATAGTCAAAAGTAAATAAAGCTGTCAACTATTGCTGAAAGTGATGAATAATCGCCAATCACTGAGAATGATAGGCACTGCAAGTCAAAATGTAACGCACCAAAAAACGAATGTTTGACTATAAGGCTAATTAATTATGATAATATCATGATAATTATGAAAGTAATATAAAATAGTCATGAAAATAATCTTTATTCTTGATTCCAAAAATTCAACCATATTTTTTTTAATATGGGGGTGGGGGGGGGGGAAAGGGTTATATAATTTAAAAAAAATTGGGACCGTGAAAATTACGCTTATAACCCGTTGACACTGGTCATATGGTAACTCTTTATACAGGGTGATTCAGAAAAAAGATGGGGGAAAAACTTTAAGAGGTGATAGTACACACCTACACGAACAATTGTCATCAAGGAATGCATGGTCAAACATGAAACGCAAACGCGCTAACGACCGCTCCACAAACGTTGAAACGACATTCCTGTTGATATTTATCGGAAGAAAAAGAACACCATGCATTCAAATATAACCTCTGGAAGAAGAAGAAGGCGTATGCAAATCTGCGTCACAGTAAATAAAAGGCCCTAGACGCCAGCCCTGCGAAGTTAGTCCAGCGAGCAAAACCGTTCTAACAATTGTAACGTACGGGAAAATGGCGCACTTTAGCAGTACTGAAAAAACAGGCATGCCTTTCTGTGACGCAGATTTGCATATGGTTTCTTCTTCTTTCCCAGGTTACATTTGCATGCATGGTGTTCTCCCGATAAATTTCAACAGGAATGCCCTTTTTGCAGAACGGCCGTTTCAAAACGCGCTAGCGCGTTTGCGTTTCACGTTACAACCTGCATTATTTGATGAGAATTGGTACTATCACCTCTTAGAGTTTCTCCCCATCTTTTCTCAATCACCCTGTATATGCACAATTTTCTCACCCGCGAGCGACAGAAATACAGCATATCTGGCCCGCGGACTGAAAAGATCGTGCAGCCCTGTTCTATTGCACCAGGTAGCAGCCAAGAATGAATAACAATCAATGATGCTCCTCGAGAATACCGACGAAATCCTAACGTCTCGTAACGAACAAATTATCAAAATTTTTATTTGAATATTTTCACACAATATTCTAGAATTTATAGATTTCAAAAATCGATTCACTGCTTCGATTCCGATTCACTGTATATTTATTTAAAAAAAAAAAGAACTTTTAGATAGTGGTTAGATAGCCAAATAGGGAACTATGAATCATTATTTTGGAAAATTGGTCTAGGGTAAGTGAAGGGCTTTGAAGAAAAATATGTCTTCCAAACATAAAGAAACATAAAAAGAATTCCGATGCATCGGAAATATTTGAGAGCTCCTCTTTCACTTTTTATTTTCTCATATCTTCTAGTTTTGCACATTTTAGAAAGAAGAGAGAATCCACATTTCAGTGATATATCGGCTCATCATCATCCGAACGCGTGTTTCAATGAATGTTCCTCGGTTCGGAAATGGCCTGCTTTCTTTTATTCTACTTTTATTTCTTTTATTCAACTTATCAGGTCATTTTATTCTTGCACGGAATAAAATTTATTCAAATAGCGTTCAAAGGAAAGTTAGAATCTTTTGTTGAACCTTTCAGCGCATTTAACTTTTTTTTTATTTTATGGTAATCGTTGTTGTGTTATGGTGTTTCTTTCGAATATATTTTTTACGCTTTCGCCCTGTGTTTGAAAATCAATGTCATTTCTGTTGCGAGTGATTATGGTGATGATGATGATGCCGTTGAGTTTAAACCAGACCAGGCACCATCAATCCATTGTTCGCGAGCACCACGGTCCATCCAGATGTGCTCTCTGAAGCACCCACGGTGATCGATGCACGTGTCCGCTTTCGAGCACTCGATCAACGGTTCAATTGATCAACACCTTGTTCAACCCGTTCAACACCTTGTACGGATTGCATTCAATTATTGAAATAATCCTGATTTCATGCATTAATGTCAGTTATGACGTAAGGGTGATCTTCTTTTCATGATGAACACAGGCAGTGCTTGTGACTATAAGAAGGTTGAAGACCTCTGAACTAGACGGATATGACAAAAAAAAAAAAAAAGACCTGAATGAAAATCTCTTTTCTGAACATCGAGAATATTCAAATAAACTTTTCTACAAATGCTAGTGTCATAAGGTTTACGGAAAATTCACCGACAACAATTCACCACCATGCAATTCACCTCTAGGAAAATTCACCGCCGGAAAATTCGCAGCTAGGAAAATCCACCGACAACAGATCAATGCGAGTCAGAAAGCGAGGGAGTGAACGAATGAGTTACTGAGTCAGTGAGCGAGGGATTGAGCGAGTGAGTGATTGAGTGAGATAGCGAGCTACTGAGTCCATGAGCGAGTGAGTGAGCTACTGACTGCGTGAGGGAGTGAGTGAGCTACTGAGTGAGTGAGTGTGCTACTGAGTGAGTGAGGGAGCTACTGAGTGAGTGAGGGAGCTACTGAGTGAGTGAGGGAGCTACTGAGGGAGTGACCGAGCTACTGAATCCGTGAGTGAGTGAGTGAGCTACTGAGTGGATGAGTGATTTAGTGAGTAAGTGAGCGGTGAATTTTCCTTGCGGTGAATTTTGCGGCGATGAATTTTCCGGTGGTGAATTTTCCTAGCGGTGAATTGTTGTCGGTGAATTTTCAACTTCCCAACTCAGGTGATTGTAGAAGGCGTTCCAGTGGTTCAAATAAGTATTCATCAAACACTATTTGTTCACACCGACAAACTGATAAAAATTGGAGTAAATCATTTGCGGACAGAAAAAAATTAATAAATAAGACTAACATTGACTAGGAATCGGTAGATCTGTTGAGGACTAAGACAGAAATAAAAGTCAATGAAAATATAGACCAGGGGTGCACAACTACTGGCACGCGGATCAAATGCGGTCAGCTAAGAATTTCTATCCGGCCAAGGTGTTCCGGTGGGAAAGTATGAATACACACCGAACACAATAAAAGCCTAGGCTCACCATATTTCCTTCATAAAAATACGAGAAATCAGGGAAGTGTACACGAGCTCCAAGGAAATATTGGACGATTCGTCAACTTTGTAGTCTAGTACGTTCACCTGGAAAGTGAAAGGACGTGGGTTCGATTCCCCGCAAAAAAGTAGTTGAATTTTCTCTCTTTCCAAAAATTCATGTTCGCAACAGTCAGTTGTTAAAAACCTTTTTCGATTGGTAGCGGAGAGTGACGTCATCCTTGCATCAAACTGGTGTCTAGAAACTATCTTGGGGAGCGTGCGCCTCCATTACGAGCCGCCCTTGTAAACGATATTATTGTGAACAATTATTCATAGTGAATTTTTACAAAAAATATGTTTTGGATCGCAGACCACATCAGAGAAATCTGAGGGCCACTTTTAGATAGCAGTACATGGTTTTGTGAGTGTGTTTATTTAATACTTAAAATAATATATAAAAGTTATCTATATATATATATTAATATGTTTTCACACCTCACATATATTTGGACTAATTTCATAAAAATCCACATATTATTCATATTTGAGTATTAGTGGGATACCTATTATCCGAATTTCGATTTAGCGAATTTTGAGCTGAACTTTAAAAGGCGCACGACTAATTTTACGTCTTAAACCAGTAGCTCTCTAGCATTAAAATGCTCCTCAAATCATTTAAGAGTTTTCAACGATAAAAGACATGGCAATACAGTTGGTCCCGCCTTATCGGACGCGGTTCCAGAGCACACAATATCCGATTAATACAAATACAAATACAAATACGACGCCACAACAGGCAAATTGCCCAACGAGGTGGCTGACTTAAGAACATCATGGATCCCCGAGCCATTTTTTTGGAGGCCCTACCTACTACTGCTACACCCCAAATGCACCCCCCCCCCGCGGAACCCCCCAACGAATCGGTACATGCGGGAATGTGCGTGTACGTGTAGTGCAACCTGACGTAAAGTTTTGTTTATGTGTAATGCTTGTTACGTGTAGTGCTGTCCCCAGTTTTTCAAACCATTAGTGAAGTGTTATGGTTGAATGATTTGCCGTTGTAGGACTGTTGCTCTCTGTGGCGAGACTTTTTAACGGGGAGATCGGCTCGCATTTGCGCCTTGAAGTTGGGAACCACAGAAAACCAACTTCAGCCGACCACCACTGTGGGGTTCGAACCCGGATCCTCGCATCACGAGTCCGCACTATAACCACTCGACCACCACAGCGGCAGCGAGGGAGCAGTTCAATTGCCATTTTAAAACGATAGTTTACTTTGGATATTGAAAACTGATGAAGGGTCGATATTAATAAAATTCTCAAATAAATCAAGCATCAAAAAAGAAATTAAAATTATTTAGCATTTTCCCAATATTTAAGTATTTTAATTCCTGTTAATGAATCATAGAATTGAACAATTTTTTTTTGCTCTCTTTTGGCTGAAGCCATGCCTTTACTTCTTATCTTCGGCGAAAGAACTGGAATTTCATATACCGACTTGTTGTATTTTACACTTCGTGACTGCCGTCTCATTATAAACATTTTCTGTTCCGTCTCGTTCCTACGTTTGGATGAAATTCCAGAAGCGACACATGACCCCTATTGACCAATAGCATCTCCGTCAGATTGCTCGAAATCTGGGTGTATCAAGCACTTCTTGGCGGGAACTTTTAGGGTAGGATGGACTTGCTTATCCCGGCGGGACCGACCCAAATTGCTTTGAAATTCAATTCAAAAATGAAATAAAACAGAATACAAGAGTTTTCCTGCCACGGGGTGCTCCCAAGGGCAAGGATGTTGGTGGGTGAGCGTTGTGTTTATTTTTATTTATTTTTTATTTTGAGTGGGTTTTGGTGAGATTTAGTCTAGCTTTTATTATACACTCGTGCGCAAAATTAAGAGAATTTGCACATTGTGTCTATTTTCATAAAAAATTACTGAACCAGTGGTACCTATAATTCCACCGAAGAAGTATGCAAATATTCAGTGTCGAATACGTAAGCGTGCACGTGAGTGTGGACGGAGCTGTGACCACGGAGGGGGATGATAAGGGCACGAGGCGTTTTCCAAGATTCGTGTGCTCGTACTGCTCGGTGACATTCGCTGTGTTTCTCGCAAGAGTTTGGTAAAAATTTTATAAAAGATATCAGGTAAAGTGAGTAGCCACAAACGTATGGATGACGGAATGAGATGGAGAATCGTCGGTAGATTGGAGGCAGGGCAATCACAAGTGCAGGTGGCTACAGAGCTCGATGTTACGCCCAGTGTCGTCTGCAATTTGTGGAAACGGTTTCAGGACACTGGATCCATCCATATCGAGAAGATCTGGACAAGGTCGTCGAAGAGCCCCGACGATCAATGGGGATTGTTATTTGGCACTTTCAGCGTGGCGTCCCAGGACTGCTACAGCATCACAGGTCTCTTTAGCTGTGCGCTGCCACTGGAACTCGACTTTCACGGTTTACTGTTGCCCGAAGGCTTCATGGGAGAGGGCTTTATGCCAGAAGACCAGCTGTTTGCGTCCCGCTAACTGCAGCACACAAGACAGCGCGTTGGACCAGACTTCAGTGAAGCGCCGTGCTCTTCACAGTTGAGTCGAGATTCATCCCGAACACTGATTCTCAACGTACACTCATCTGGAGAGAGCCTGGTACCCGATACCATCCCTCCCACGTCAGGTAAATGACCACTATGGTGGTGGAGGTGTCATGGTCTGGGCAGGTATTTTGGACGGCCGTACACCCTTCCATGTGTTTGGCAGAGGGTCCGTGACTGCTAGTAGGTATAGAGAGGAGATCTTAGAGCCCTTACGTTACACTTTTCAGGAGCACAGTTGGCCTTCGGTTCCTATTCTTGGACGACATTGCTCGTCCACATCGGGCTCACCTGGTCAACGATTATCTGGAAAGTGAGGATATTCGGCGTATGGTTTTACCCCAGCTAGATCTCTTGAACTTAACCCTTAGGCCGAACACATACTGGGGAGTGGAACAAAGCGAGCGATTTCAAAAGATAAAATACATCGATGCTCATCTCGATGTCCCCGATGTCCCCACACATACTGACGATGTAGAAGAGAGCGAAAATGACCGCAGGCGTTTTGAAGGGTAAAGAAGAAAATCCTTTGAGCAAGAAACGTGACATCTCGCCAACCAGTAAACCTACCAGCCTGTTCATGCCAAATCAATCAGTTTGGAAATATTGGAGGATTCCAATAAAATAAACGCGTTAATCCTCAAAACAGTAAAATTCCTGATATATGTTTTTAATGACTTCATGTATCAAGCCGTTGTTTCGGATATTATTGCGTAGTATGTGTAAAGATTGAAGTAATTATACTTTAATCAAGATATGGACTCTGAATAAAAATACATGCCTATAATTCGCAGAAGCTATTTTCGATACTTTCTAAAGTATCACCGTTAATGAGATGAAGCGAGAAGTTATCCATACACCTCGATGACGCAACCGTAATTATTTTTGTGGGCACTGTACATTATTTTATAATTTTTTTTTCCTTTCACGTGGTCATCGCTCTCCATATGAGGTTACTGCATAGCAGATATATTAACATCCATACTTTTTTACGGGCATCCTGTTTCAGCCCCATCGTTGGGTATTTTGCCTGTTGTTGCGTCTGAATATGTATCTATCTATAAATCTGTGAAAAATTATGTTATTGCAAATTAATTTTTGGAACATTTATTTCCATTTCAAATTCTTGGAGGAAAAAAAACTGTATATAGTACTCATCCCTATGCATGGCATCCTAGGGAAGAGGCCAACGCAAGAGAAGGGCGTAGGGGGTTCATGCATTGCTCCCTAAGCTAACCAAGAATTAGGAACAATTTCAATGTATCGGTGAAAGAAAATACCTTTTATATACTATTTGGATCTATTTCTGTTAATTTAAATGCTTTTTGAATGTTGATTGCTCAAACTGCTCGGGATGAAAGTTTTTTGGACTCTTCCAAAAGTCAATTATGCGTATGCCCCTGCCCTGGAATGGAGTCCTGCGGCATGGTTGGGAATAGGATTTTTGCCCCCCCCCCTCGACTTTAAAATTCGATCATTTTAGAAAGCTGTTCTTTTGTTCCCAGCTAAAACTCCCACCCCAAAATGTTACTGCCCGAGGCAGTTGCACCTTCTCGTCCCCCTCTAGTTCCGGGCCCATTGTTGCGGGGCCACCTTTTTTTGTAATAATTTTTTAAATGAACGTAACAAATTTTGATGAATTCACAATAAAAATTTCAAAATTAGACTTTCCTGAAAGTATGGTCAAACTTCTTGGTAAATTGGAATCTATTCCAAATTGTAAAATTTTGGTTCCAAAGAGATGCTTCCGTGGTTGGAAAAAATTCCCATTAAAAAAAACGATGAACATGCAATGTTTATGCAATGAAATGCTGCAACGAAGGCGTTATTGCAGCGCAGCAGACGTGTTACATTCTATGGCACCTGAGCACCGGACGGTACCGTCCAGATACAGATGTGTTAATGAAGTGTTAAGTTCACAAAGGGCCCCGATGGGTTCCCTATGGTAAAAAAATTCTTTCGTGCGGCAAAAAGACTTCAAAAGGGTAATAGAAGAGTTGGTTTTTCTTTCATTATTAGTAGAGAAATAGCAGTTGCTCTTACAAAAAAAGTAGAGTGTCGGTAATATCAGTGTAAAAAACATGCTTATTGTTGCGCTAGAAAAACAAGAATCAAATCAAAAGTTTTCCTACAACAGTATATTCCTTCAGCTTTTCCCTCTAATAAACAACATAAGAACCTTTACTGGATTCCGATCATTTGAAATTTGTAAGAGAAGACAATGAAATGCTCATTATTCTTAATACTCACCTGTATTTAATAATTTTAGAATAGTTTCTCACACACACAACACAAATGATACAAATACATATGCCGCAACACACAAGTTGCCCAACAAGGTGAATGGCTGAAAACGATTGTTATTAGCCATAAATGTATACGTGGTTGTTAATCACAAATTATAAAAGTGGATCCACATTATTTATGACATCCCAGAATTATAGATTCCTCCTACATGCAGGGCCGTCATAAGAGCATTATGGGCCCCAATGATTTTTCTGAGGCCCTACCAGGCAAATTCTCGAAAATCTCAACCAGATCTCATTTTTGTGAGGCCCCTTTTTTTTCTTGAGGTCCCCGGGCCATGCCTGAGATGGCGCTGGCTATATCCGGCATGTTCTGTGCATAACAAATTTCAATTAAAGCACGGATGATGAAATAAACTGGTTTCGATTTTGTAAGAAATACAGAGATATATTGTGTGTGAGATGTTCATATGTAATCAGAAAAAAAAAATCTGCTGTCTCTTTCGCAACAAACGGCATTCAAATTCACAGAAATAACAGATATTCAGAACAATAAAATACAAGCAAAAAAAAAAAAAACAGAAACCATGTTTCGATAATGGTAGTAAGCGATGGGCAATCGTCACGGTGTTTATCCGTTTCCTTAAAACCCAGGAGGTTCTCAAACATTTTCCACCCGCGCCACCCCTTTCCCTTACGAAGAGCAGTTATAAGCAAAACATTTCTTCGAAATACCTTTGTCAGGACCACTGCAGTGCCCCGCGTTATTTATTCATTAATTGCGGAAGGGGGTTCTCAGCTCCTAACAAAATTTAAGGGGGGGGCGAGGCTATTTCAGACCCCCCCCCCCCGATTGTGGTGCCTATGTCCCATTGCAGTACGTTTCTTATTAGAAGCTATTGAGGGAAAATTGAAAGGATGTAATTTGCGCACCTTCTGATACTACTCCCGGTAGTATCAGAAGAAAATTTTGCAAATTTTAGAGTAGAAAAATTAAGTGCTCAAAGTTTTGAAATTTATTAAGTTACACAATTTAACATAAGCCTCTACCGTGAATATACTAAAACGAGCGTTTCGCCCAAAATGGAACAATTTCCTGCTTTTCCGCTAATTTTTTTTTTTTATGGCGAGTTACAATATACACCATTTTTTTAAATATCATTACCGTCTTTCTAGAAAAAATTAAATGCAAAATTTGATCGCAAAATATATTTTACACTAAATTATTTAAGAAGTGCTAATTAATAAGTGTTGCGTTGATGTCAGTACAAATAAATTTAATTGCCCACCGTGAATGAAAACTTCGTATTTTGAAAGCTTCGTATCACGCAAACTATGTGAAATTAGTCTATAAAATTGAATATTAAGACGTTTCGATTAATTTGCGATCAATTGCATTTTCTAATGAGGCAGAGGCGCCGAAATGAGAAAACATTGCAGGGGCTGAAAGTTTCCATTTGTCTCATATATACGGGCTGAAGCCCTTAGAGGAGACGGAGTGATGCGTTGCAATGTATATTAATTAATTATTGGGGGGGCTCAGCCCCCTTGTAAAATTCATTGGGGCGCTCAAACAGCCTCAGTACTCAAGTTACGACGCCTATGCAATGAGAAAGTTTACTGCAGTTGCTGATGAAACGCTTCGTTTATGTTTTGACTTCCGCACTTATTAATACTGTACCAAAAAGGAAAAAAAAAAATTTTACATCCGTCCGTCAGATAAATAATGGATTCAATCCATTAAAATAATTTTAATTAAAAGGGTTTAAATTAATTAGTCAACTAAAATAGCTTAAATTATTTAATAGATTAATTAAAAATTCTTTATGGTTTAATTAATCGAATGTTAAGGGGTTTTAAATAATTAGCTCATAATTAAAAGGTAGTTGGTTATTTTTCAATTATTTGTCTTATGAACGAGTAAACTATTCCACACCGGGCCGTAGACTCATGGAAATTTGATTCACCGGGCCGCGGTTCCGAAAAGGTTGAGAACCACTGGATTAGGTTAATCACAATGGGAATTGAAAAGAAGAGGGAGCGCCAAAAGTGGAAAAAAATCCGAAATGCTCCCTCCAAACCAAATGGGTGTGATGATGATGATGATGATCCCCCCTCAGAAGTTTTTTTTTTTCCAAGAGAGAGAGGAGAAAAAAAAAAGGGGGAGAAAACTGACCAATCCCCAAATTTCGTCTGATTTTACCTCGCGATGAAAACAAACCGGCTTGCCGCTGTGGTGGTCGAGTGGTTATAGTGACAGACGCGCGATGCGAGGATCCGGGTTCGAACCCCACAGTCGTGGTCGGCTGAAGTTGGTTTTCTGTGGTTCCCAACTTCAAGGCGCAAATGCGAGCCGATCTCCCCATTAAAAAGTCTCGCCACGGAGAGCAACAGTCCTACAACGATAAATAAATCATTCAATCATAACACTTCACTCATAGTTTGAAAAACTAGTGACAGATGGCAGCACTACACATAACAAGCATTACAGAGAAACAACAAAACTTCACGCCAGGTTTCACTACACGCACACGCACATTCCTGCATGTACCGATTCGTTGGGGGGTTCCGGGGGGGGGTGTAGTAGTAGTAGGTAGGGCCTCCAAAAAATGGCTCGGGGATCCATGATGTTCTTAAGTCAGCCACCTCGTTGGGCAATTTGCCTGTTGCGGCGTTGTATTTGTATTTGAAAGAGTCGCGTACCTCTTGAACTGCCTCTTTCTCCTCCTCGTCTCGCTGCCCGAGTATGTGAGGCGCAGAACAAAACAGTACATTTGTTTTCGCCGCTATTTCGTACCTCTCCGCTCACATCCCCAGTATGTGTTCGGCCTTATATAACATATCTGGGACGCTCTTGAGAGGGTAATTGCATCTCACCATCCCCATCCGAGAACCACCCCGGAACTGAAAACTGCATTGCTGCAGGAGTGGTACCGATTACTACAGGGACTCCTATATAATATACGAACTCGCAGGTTACGTGTTTAAAATGATATGTTAATATTCTGAGTTGGATTATTTGCTTGAAATTTAATAAATATTTGAAATTTAATTGCGGAACAACGTCAAGTCGCCTCAGCCTCTGAATGATTATTGTTTATAATTATAATTTAAAAAAATATTCGTGTCCTGAGGTCACGACAGTACCATCAATTTTGTGATTTTTTCTCCTCCTTTACGGAAGCCATTGCTGTATAACACAAAATCATAGCTATAAAAGATATTAAAACTAACATACATAGTGTGTGTCGATTTTTCATACTTACGAATAAATTAAAATTGGATAAATCAAAGTCTCTCCACTTCGTTAAATCATTCATGAACAACCGGGTTATACATCCTACGAACAAACTATTTTCTGGTACGATATCACGCGATATTCCTCGATCGATTCCTCAAAAGTGGTATTTGATTTATTCTACTCAACTGTCGTGGAACTGTCTATACGCCAACGGGCTACCGTGCTTATTATCATTTTATGATGAAAAAGTGATTTTAAACAGCTTCGTGTATCTAATATGGAGACTTTGCTGTCGCGGAAACTCATTTATCGAGCTGGTTCGTCCCATTTATTTCCTCATTATATAAGTTTTAACGCGATAAAACGTCTGATTGATGCTTCTTCAACGAAGCTCAACATGTTAATCGACGGCGAAGTCTCCCGACCTTAACTAACGACACGCTTTAATTTCATTAAGACTCGACGAGAGGGTAGACATAGGGGGAATGCAGGCAAGCGGCAGAAATCCATCGATCGCGTGCAATTTTGAAGGGACCAATTTGGGTCCGTTATAGTTGAATTCTACAGTGTACGGGACCATTCGTGCGAGTATACTTTTAGCGTCAACACTGCGATTATAACATTGATAATTTTTGTTTTTAATTGTGCCATTTGAATATCGAAAGACTTTCTGTTAGGAGAAGATTTCGAAATCGAGTTCCGAGCATTCCAATAAAGAAATATCTGCACAAATTAATGTGAGCATTTAAAATCTGAATTTAGAGATATCACAGACAACTAGACAACATATTAGTCAGCCGACATCTGGATCTCAGGATATTTTATTCACAACTAAAAAGATCTCGATTTGTTCTTCAGTCTATATACGGGGGTCGATAACTATAGCAGCAACAAGAACTATGTATTATTGACCATTAATTCAAGTATTCATGAAATCTTATTTCCAATTTAGCGATTTTATTTTGGATATTTTTCAGTTATTCCATAGTGATTTTATTTCAGAATTTTTCCAATTTTATTGGTAATTTTATTAGTCATTTTATTTCAACGCTTCTTTTTTTCTATTGTCATTTAATTTTGATATTTCTCGATTTTATTAGTTGATTTATTTTTCCAATTTAATTGCTTACATTTCGTTTTGCTTTATTTTCGCAAATTTTATTAGTAATTCCTTCTATTTTTTCAATTTTATTAGTCATTTGATTTTAGATATTTCAAAATTTTATTATGGTTTTATTTTAGGATATTATCTTTCTCTATTTGTCATTTTATGTTCCAGATATCTTCTAATTTATAAGTGATTTTAGTTCAGATTCAATTGTATTAGTGGTTTTATTTTAGACTAGCTATAATACCCGGCAATGCCCGGGTTTTCTTCAATGAGGCTGTTTGGATCACGTGATATCTCCCTCTTTCTTTGAAGGACATGCAAACCGCGTCTAAGTTTACCAATATGGTGACTTCATGAAATAAACGAATCTAGATTTAAAGAAACATAGAAACGAATATATTTTTCCCCCTTTTTTAAGGGGCGCTAGGTATTTCGACCCCCCCCCCTGAACTTTAATTTATCCATCTGCCTGATTCAGCTTTCAAAAATGCTTAATTGAAGCTGTGGAATTTCTTCGATATACTTTACAGGCCCATAATTAATTTTAAAACATCCTAAACTATGAATTTATGTAGTTGAATATCAAAAGACACAATACGGAGACATTAATTTTCATGCTTGAGAAGATATGAATAAATAGTTGAAATCAATATGTTATTGTATGAATGTCCAACTCTCAAAAGTAGGTCCGGCTGATTACTTCATATTTGATCTCCTGGGCTTCGTATATCTCTAATCGAACTCAATATTTCAGAAATCTGGAATTCATTACAATTTTTAAAATTATTGATGTGACAGAAAACTCCACAAAATTTCAGCATTTCTACAGTAAAATCGGCAATTTTAACACTGATTTCTATGAGGATCACCCTTTTCCTGACCCTCAAAGCGATGCTGGTGATGATTATGACGTCTATTCCAAAAGCCTCATTACTGAGAGTATTGAAAATGTGGCAAACCATTATAAAGGCATAAACTATCATACATATACTAACAGGATTAAAGAAGTGGCAAACCGTTGTAAAGGCATATACACGTCTGAAACGCATTGCTAGGGAACCACGGTAACCAAAGTAAACGTTCGGAAAGTGATTGTTGAGGCCCAAAAACCATTGTTGCCCGACAGTTTTTTGCCCATTTGGGACATTTTCCCTGGTCTGAGGAAATTTTAAAGTAACCTATCGTGCAAGTCGGGTCCCATTTGGTATATATGCAAAATTTGGCGACGATCGATCTAAAATTGTAGATTTGTATAGAGAACACACACACACACACACACACACACAAACACACAGAAAATCAATTTTATATATATAGATTTTAACCGATTATTTTACCGATTTTTGTTCATTTTAGAATTTCATTTTAGATTTTTTCTAGTTTTGTTGCAGATACTTTGAAAAATTTTATTTTTATTCATTTTATTTTAAGGTGTTTTATGATTTTCTTTTATCATTTAAGGCATTTCCTAGTTTTGCTTAGTAGTTCCATTTTGGATATTTTCCGTATTTTATTAGCAAATTTGTTTTAGATTTAGTTTTAGATGTTTTCCAATTTCATAGCGTAATTGGGCGGCTTTTTATATAAAAGGAACCAAATGCTATTAAATAAAAACTGAGAAAAAGCTATTTAAAGTTATCTCTTCGATCCAGTTATCTCTTCTGTTTGGTAGTTGGTTCAAGTGCACACAGACGGCATCATAGCCTATATGTCACTTGGTGCTATTTAGATTAAAAAAATCCCCGCCTCTTTTTCAATAGTTCAGATGTTGGTATATCTCAAAAATGTTAAAAATAGCGCTAGGTTCCTTTTATATAAAAGCCGTCCAATTGGTCATTGAGGTACCTTTATACGGGGTATCCTAAAAATTCGTAAATTGTTCACTAACTCATAAAAATTGAAGAGATCGGTGAATTGATTTGGATGAGGTGCGAGCGCGGAAACATATTTTGTTTTTGTAAAAAGAACTACTTCAAAATCTTGCCAATAGATGGTGCGGCAAGAAAACGTGACAACGGAAAAATATGCAAATCAGAGTCCCATAAAATTCAGGATGTAAGATTCACAGCTTATTTCTGTGGTCTATATAATAGAATTGTAGTTATGTAGTTACATTTTCAGGAAAAATACCACCGTATGCGGTGGGCGTCGTGCGTCCTTGGTCAGTATACTGGATAATTGAAAGTTTCCGGACTGTGTTTGAAGAAAGTTTTTTTTTCGTATATTTTCTTCAATGTCCCGATTGTTGAAATAGCAGGAATCTTCATCCCGCTGTTAACTTCAGGAGCGTAGGAGTCACTCTGAGTTCACGGTCAGCGAAGATGCCCTAATTCAGGGGTGTATAACCCTCAGCACGCCATGGTATCAGGCGGTGGCACGCGCGAACGCATTTTAAACATTCAAGAAATTCTGTTTCATTTTTTCAATCAAAGAAAATCAATCTAAGGTTTGAACGATCCTATATTATTATTACTATTATTACTATCATCATCATCATTATCCTCATCATCATTATCCTCATCACCATTATTATTATTATTATCATTATTATTATTATCATTATTATTATCATTATCATTATTATTATCATTATTATTATTATTATTATATATACAGTCAAACCTCGTTAACGAGTCACTATTGGGAGAGAAATAATATGACTTAGTAAGCGGAATGACGTGTTAACCGAGTGACGCACTAACGAGGTTTGACTGTATATATATATATTTTTTTTTTTCTTAATGATAGCCTTGATAGCGTATGTTTAGTAGGATAGGATAGGCACACTTTAGAATGATAACCAAGTGATGACTTTTCTATTCAATGCGATTCTCTTCGGTTTTCCATCTTTGGGTATTGTTGCTGGACGTCCCATGTGTACGAGATTCAGGATCGTCTACGTGGGGAGCACACATTGTATAAAATACAACTACATTAGATGTCCATGATTTTTCTTTTTTTGGGGGGGGGGGAGGGGCTAAGCTCTCTTACAGAGTTTATTAGGGATGGGGGTGGCCAAAAGCACTAAGAATCTTCAGGTTCTGGTGTCTCTATGCCCAATATGATGTAGGTAAGATATAGTTTTTTCCAAAATACGTTTATAATGAATCTGCATTGCAATAATCGAATTTATGACTCAAAAACAAAAATAATTTAGAGCTCAAAAGACTGATGAACTGAACATTTTTATGAAAAGAAGAGCGCAAGTGAACGGAATTTTGCAGCAATGGGAAATAGAATGCCGACGGTCATCGAAATTAATCATGATTGGGGCACTGATTAGGAAAAAGGTTGGCCACCTTTGCTCTAATTAAAAACTTAATTCCGCCAAATACAACCTTTTATGTGTGAAACAAGCGTCACGCTTCTGCATCAAAGTATAACATATTATATGCCACAAGTAAAACAACTAGAACAAGTGAAGAAACGAAAGAAACTGCAGGTTCAAACAAGCGAGATAAATAGGCTGTTTCTGTGTGTTCAAGTTATGAGAATGTGTATTAACCAATCGATCAGTTTTCACGGATATACTCCGTTTTTCTTGTCAGACTAATTAAGTTAAAATGCCAGCGGTGCTAATTAGGATGCTCGATGGATATGAGAGCATTGAAGTTTAGGGATTTGGCCATGCAAATTATTTCAGAGTTCATTTTTCTTGAAATTATATTTGAATTTCTTGAATATTTTAAACTTGTTATCATGTATATTTGAATCTGTTTTTAGAAATAATAATAAAAAATTCATACCTTTCGGGCTATTATGCCGTGTTCGAGGCTTCTTTGAAGCAGACGTCTCGTCCACTACTGTGGTGGACGTATGAGTATGTGAGTGAGTGACCTAGTGAGTATATGAGTGAGTGAGGACATGTTATATTATATACAGTATATAGATGTAGATACGCACTAAGACGGGATTTCTGAAAGTTCATCACCCATGGGGATCATGAGGTGTTAAAGTGGTATAGGGGGAATCATTGCTGAGTAAACCTGAGATTGCAGAATCCACACCAGTGAAGTCGCTGGTAACAGCTAGTTCATCTTGAAAAAATAATCCATTGCTTACTGATGATCAACAATGTTTTTTATAACATCAAAGTGATAACAGGAGATGATTTAAGTATTTTTTAAGGGAGTTATTCATCGCGTATCCACTTACTTTATTCGTTTACTTCTGTTATTATTTTTATCCCTATTAACGTTTCATTAGAAGATTCTGAGTAAATCATGCAGTTAATGGAAGTATTGAATATACTCTATTGTATTGTGCATCAGAAATTTGTAATTTCTTTCGTATCATCTAAATTTCTCCTAATAACGTCATTATTAAAACTTTCCGCCATATCTTTAGGATCACTCACTAGGTCACTTACTCACTCACTTACTCACTGGGTCACTCACTCACTAGATCATTCACTCACTTACTCACTGGGTCACTCACTCACTAGATCATTCGCTCACTTACTCACTCAGTTACCCACTGGGTCACTCATTTACTAGATCATTCACTCACCTAATCACTCACTAGATCATTCACTCACCTAATCACTCACTAGATCATTCACTCACCTAATCACTCACTAGATCATTCACTCACCTAATCACTCACTAGATCATTCACTCACGTAATCACTCACTAGATCATTCACTCACTTAATCACTCACTAGATCATTCACTCACTTACTCACTCACTGACGCACTAGATCGCTCATCCACTCAGTAGATCATTCATTCGCTCACTAGATCATTCACTCACTCACTAGATCATTCACTCACTCACTTACTCACTAGGTCACTGACTTACTAGATCACTCATCCACTCAGTAGCTCACTCACTAGATCATTCGCTCGCTCACTAGATCATTCACTTACTCACTAGATTACTCATCCACTCAGTAGCTCACTCACTCACGGATTCAGTAGCTCGGTCACTCATTCACTTATGGACTCAGTAGCTCACTCACTCACTCACGGATTCAATAGCTCACTCACTCACGGATTCAGTAACTCGGTCACTCACTCGCTTATGGACTCAGTAGCTCAATCACTCATCCCTCGCTTTCTGACTCGCATCGAACTGTTGTCGGTGAATTTTCCTAGCGGTCAATTGCATGGCGGTGAATTTTCCGTAAACCCAGCAAAAGCGTCAATGGGTAACTGCCATCCAAGGAGGTCGTTTCGTCTCCTCGCTTGCCAAAAACTGGACTGAACGCGGCCACCACAGTAGTGGACGAAACGTCTGCTTCAAAGAAGATGTGGCATAACACAGTCCGAATGGTATAAACTTTATTATAAACTCTGATCGGGAAAAGCCTGCCTTCGGTTTCTTGAAATGCTTGCCTATTATTGGCAGATAAATTCAACGGTGTATGGTTAAATATTTAGGAATATTATAATCTTGCCAGAAGGTTCTGCCATTTTTCTTTCATACGGGATGTGAGAATATAGCCTTTGAATTATTGTCCTATAAAAGTATTATTCCTAGTGGATATGTTTGTTAGCTATAGCTTAACTTATACTAGCTTATACACAATATATTGACCGTTATCGGCATTCTTGCCGTGGAATTCGAAATAGATTTCAGGAAGCACAATATCAAAGTTAGTATGGTTCAAATATTCGACATGAAATTGTGACATCACACAGAAATAGTTAGAAATGTAATCACACACAGTTAGGAATGTAATCACACTAGTTTGTTATGTGTATAGATGACGCTGCATGTCTATGAATTGATCGTTTCCAGTTATCTGCGTGGGTGTGTGTGTATGCTTGTATATTTTCCTCTCGTGTATAAGTCTTCCTGACATCGACTCGTTCGCACCACTCTCTTTAAAAAAGCAGAGCGTGGTTTACGTTTATGTTTTCGCGGATTGCGTTTGTTTCGTAAGCAGTCGTCTCATCGGTTTCATCACGGCTGAAGGGAAACTTCAATATCCGTTGGAACCTTTCAACGGAAGGGAATTATCCGTTATGGAGTAGACGGGTTAAGGATCTTTTCGCTGCCAAAGAACTTAGGTCCCTTTCACACGGAGCGGATGCGGACGCGGGTCCGGAAGAAGTTTTAACAATTGGTATATACGGAGCCTTTCAGACGATGCGAAATTCGTCCGCATCTTTGGCTACTTTTTAAAGATGATTTTGAACGGAATTTTTTTTAATAATTTGCCATAAATACCCTTAAAAACACCATACGAAGGTCCCTGTTCATCAATACGATGTACCCACATACGTCTATCCCTTCGTTTCCTTCTGAAATACAGGAGATATAGCAACTTTAACTGCCTTTTGTCCATACTTTAGAATTTTATACGATAAAATCTGTCAACAACGGCCACTGACGGGACCAAAATTATAAGCCGTTTCGTAATTCGTTACGAATATGAAGTGACTACATACTTTAATAACTTTTAAATTTAGTTTAAAGAATTTAATTTTTTTAAATATTTAAAATTATTTTAAATATATTTATATTTAAAATAATTATTATTATTAAAATAATTATTTTAAATATATATATATATTTATTTTTAAAATTGTTAATCTTTTAATTTTTCTAAACTAAATATTTTTATCAAACAACGTTACCACGTACGGCGTTCACTCAGGGCTGGATTAAGACGTTTGAAGGCCCAAAGCACTTGAATAGTTTTGGTGCCCTCCCCCCCCCTCCGATACCTACATATATATTTTACTCGATATTGAGTCCATAAACTAAAAAAAAAGTGAAATTTCAGAAGTAACTAATCTAAGGATGGGATTTCACTCTAAAAGGTTTATGAAAGTTATTTTATAAAACTTGAAAAAAGCAACCAATAAATTTATCGGTTGCATTTGCTCGAATGCAACCGATCAGCTTATTGGCTGCATTTGTAAAAGAATTATTATAAAAATTTTATAGTGTAATCCGGGCTTAAGACAGAATTGTGATGTGAATATTTCTAAGAGCACAGACATTTTAGCGTCTCCACTTATATCTTCACTAATGATTGTTAAAAAGAGCGGTGCGAACGAGTCGGTGTCAGGAAGAAGACAATTTATTACACGAGAGAGAACAATATACAAGCATACACAGGGAAATGGAAAATCCGTAGCGATTTTACTTCGGCTTGCATTTCCGACCACTGTCGTTGTCGAATCCCTGAGGTTGGTGCATGAAGATTACTTTATGTAAGTCGCCGTTTAAGAACGCGGTTTTCACATCTAACACAAGCACTTGTAGATTCTGTTGACGTATTACCACGAGTACAAGTCGCAAATCCCAGCTGGTGAATATGCCTCGTTGTAATCCAGTCCTATGCCAGTCCAGATGCGAAGCGAAACGCCTGCATCTTTTGTTTGAAATTCGTGCATAAAAACTATTTTTTTCGCAATTTTTGTAATTATTTTTCTCCTTCACCCCTGATTCAGAGAGAGAGAGAGAGAGAGAGAGAGAGACGGTGTGCCCATAAGCAACCTAGAGCCATTCTTTGGTGGTTTAATCTAGAGCCCCATAGAATATATGGGTATAAAGATGCCTTCCGTTCGATCCTCACAAGTAGTCGATGGGAGAAAATATTTTAAAATATTTTCGAAAGATTTTGAAAAAAATAAATCGAAGATCTGTCTTTTTGGAAAATATGAAAGAAAAATTCCAAATACAAATACAAATACAACGCCACAACAGGCAAAATGCCCAACGAGGTGGCTGATAAAAAGATGCCCATAAAAATATGGATGTCATATGTTTCAAAAATACAGCAACCCCATTAAAAATGCAATTAACAGAAATCCAAAAATCACATCCAATAATGTTCCGAAATGAAAATTCAGGAGATATCAAAGACTTTTTGAGTGATTTCAGTGATTTGCCGCACGTGATTTGAATGATCTGTAAATGTGTCGTCGTTCATTTTTAATTACCTGTAGATGTGCTTCAGGCCACTTAAGTGATGTCGAACTGCATTGGAAGTCATTTGAGTGCTTTTAGTTTGACACTTAAGGGATCTGCAAATGTACCTCAGGCAGTTTAAGTGCTACGGAACTGTGCTGCAAGTCACTCAATTGATCTGCAAATATGTCACGACTTCCTTAAGTGATTTAGAAATGTGCCGGCGATCACTTCAGTGATACGAAATGTGTCCATTTACTTCATTGTTAAAAATATAAGATATGGGATCGCGTTCCACTTCAGGTGACTCTGAGGGCCCGCGTGCCATGGGTTGAGCATATATGCTCTACGGAGTATATAAAATGGAATATATATTACGCAATAAATTATATATGTAATACACTATTCACAACCGTTGTTTATATGATCTTTCTCACGCGTTCAAATCTGCTGACGATGGTGTATGTTAATTTGGAACGCGTTCAAGCTCGACGTAGAGATCATCAGAAATCCGAACTGAACATGGTCTTACATCCGCGCGAGCGTATTAACATAAGTCGAACGCATCCCGATGCTTGACATTCGTTCATGTCTTGTTCGAAGGAGATTTAATTGATATCCAGCCATTTCTCTAATTAACAGATGAGACACGACAAACTGCATCAAGTCAGTGAGACAGATGGATATATTTCGGTTTATTATGTAAATCTGCTCGTTCGAATACCGTCTTGCACTCAGAAAGATCTTCGAAGAATTTGCTTGGAGGACTATCATGGATATTATACGAGAAGGGAGATAGTTATCTCTGATATTGCAATTGAGATTCGTGTTTGAATAATTTTGAAGAAATCAGGAATTCGATGTGAATTTTTTTCTTGTTTTCTGAACTTATTGCAGATGGAAATTTCTGTGTGTGTTGTATTATAGATATTTCTAAAGCTTTCAAATCTAACGAACTCCTTCATTCGAAATAATCTCGTTTAAGATCTGCAATATTGGCGTTTAAAAATTTTCAGGTAGTGAATGAATTAATGATGCTGCAGATGTCTTGTTTGCTGATGATTTTCAATTAAGCATATGACTCTGGAAGTGCTTGCAATATTGTTATTCAAAATGAGTTATTATATCGTTTTCACGCACTGGTGTAGTTGACAATCACTTACGTTTGAATGACAACAAATGCTTTGTTACTGCTTTTGATGGTATGAAACTTCCTAAAACAAATCCCATCGTAAAATTAGCTGGCTGTGAAGAATTGATTACAGAAAATTCACTGTCATTGCAATTCACCAAAAACAAAAATTACCGATGCACAATACTCCGGAAAAACATATATTTGACGCTGGGAGAATTCACCAGAAAAATTATGTCTGGTAGAATTTATTCATCGAAAATAATTTACGTCTCTCTCGAAGAATTCTCAAAAAACAAAATTTTCCGAGCAGGAAAATTCTCCCAAAAAAAATTTTCCTCAAGGAAAACTTGCGAGAAAGAGAATTTATGCCTGGGAATATTCGCCAAAAATAAAATTTACCGCCGGGAATATTCACTAGAAACAACATTTTACGACACTCAATTATACAAAAACAAAATTATCCGCTAGAAAAATTCACCAAAAAAAATTTACCGCTTAACATTTACTGAAAGCAAAATTTACCACTGACCGCTACGCAATTCCCCAAACAGAAAAAAAAAACCTCTAAGAAAATTCAACAAAAAGAAAATGTACAGGTTGAAAATTTTACCGAAAAGAAAGTTTACTGTTGAGAATATTCCCCGTCATGGGATTTACCAAAGACAAAATTCACTAAAATGGACAATTTTTACCGCTGAGTAAATTCACCAAAAAATTTTATCGTTATTAAAGAAAGCATGAGCGGAGTAAGAAAATACGACCGTAATCAAGTTATACAAGAAGTTCGGAGGGGGCCCTATTTTAGGGTGCCTTTGACAATATGCATTCAAATGTGAGATTTAAAGAAGTGCGTAATATAACTATACATACAGGGTGTGTCAGAAAATATGGGAAAAACTTTAAGAGATGATAGTACACACACCAATACAAAGAATTGTCATCAAAGAATGCATGGTCAAACATAAAACGAAAACACTCTAGCGCGTTCCGAAACGGCCGTTCTACAAACGTTAAAACGGCATTCCTATTGAAATTTATCGCGAGAAAAAGAACACTATGCATTCAAATATAACCTCTGGAAAGAAGAAGAAGGCGTATGCAAATCTGCGTCACAGTGAATAAAAGGCGCGGACGTGCAGTTTCAACGTACAGGATAATGGCGTACTTTAGTAATACCGAAAAAGCAGGCATGCATTTCAGTAGGAAAATACTTGGCGTATTTCCCAGGTTACATTTGCTTGCATGGTGTTCTTTTTCTCCCGATAAATTTCAGCAGGAATGTCATTTTAATGTTTGCGTAGCGGCCGTTTCGAAACGCGCTAGCGCGTTCGCTTTTAATGTTAGACCATGCATGCTGTGATGACAATCGTTTGTATTGGTGTGTACTATCACCTCTTAAAGTTTTTCCCATCTTTTCTGTATCACCCCGTATACAGGCGTATTCCTTGCTTTACGCGATTAATTGGTACTCCAAAATAATCGCGTAAGACGAAATCACCTAAAGTGAGTTGAAGCTGCTGAAGAAATTTTGCTGACAGAGGCGGGGGGGGGGGGGTCAGTGTATTGCTGACTTTTGTGAGAAGGGGGACGGAGTCCAAAATGGCTGAAAATCTGCTTACGTAATACTTGAATGGCCCCTTATGAAATCTTTAGGAGCAAAGCTAGATAAAATCCTGAATATCCCTCACAAATATGTCAACTCTACATTCATTGAGACCATATCCTTCGACTGAAATTCTGATGCCATTGTCAATGTGTTACCAAAAGATGCTGATTAGTGAGATCTGGTTAGATAAATTCTAGCATTCCTCTCACATTTGGCTCATCCACATCAACAAATCCGACGGATTTTGTCATTTTAATTATGTCATACTTTTTATTCAGCAGCCCATTTTCCGGCTTGAAATGAAACTACAGACCAAAATCCCTGGAGGCGGGTTGGCTGGCGTGGGACCTAAAGGACCCAGAGTCATGTTTATTCAAATACAGTTTCAAAACGCGAGGTCAGGCATAACTAGGCAGACCATATTTCTTCGAGGGAAATACGGGAATTCGGGATTTCAAGTCGAGAAAATACGAGGCAGCGTCAATTACCGCCAAAAATGATGCCAAAGTAAGCAAAGTTGCCAAATACATCTGAAATCACAGAAAGGTCACCAATGGCGGGAAATTAAGCAAAACTTCAAATTGCAGTGGATTAAAATCAATTCCACGAAATAAAAAGTTCACCATATTTAATATGAGCGATCAATATTCTTATTAATATTTGTAATGATGAAATATAATTTATTAGTTAAAAAAATAATTTCAATTTTTGGATTTTAATAAAGAATAAAAATTCAAGTAAGTTTTGTTTAAAAACCTTGACATTTTTGTCAGGACGGCCACAAAAGCAGAAAAAACCGGGATTGTCCCGGGAAATACGGGACGTAAGGTCACCCTAGGCATAACGAAAACTATCAGATTTTGTATATAAAATAATCTGTTTCAAATAAAAGTTTATACAAGTACAGGTTATACTCATCACTGATGGAATCTAGAAAAACTAAATAAATAATTATATATACACTTAACTTTATTTAAGTAAACATAAATAAAGCTCTTGACTAATTCTTCGTCAATGTTTGATCACATTTAAAGCACACACACACACACACACACACACAGTTCATAATCTATATCTTCCTAGCATCAGCATTATTTCAGTTTTATCTCGAAATTTCAGGAAACAAGCTAAGATTTTCGCATTCATTTCTGTATGACCTCCGGCTGTAATATCTTGAACCAGCGCACTATAGTGAGGCTGCTCCAAATAATGTTGAAAGATAAATGCCAGAGAGTGGTACGAAAAGCTACAAGACAGGTAATTCCAGGTTTATGTAAATTTTTGAATCCTCTCCAGCTTCGAATAGGGGTTTTTACAGTTCAGTAAGAAATTGGATGCACGCAACTCTGATAAATTTAGTTAGGCCTCGTCGATAAAGCAAGTTGAGATCATAGGAAAAACCAGTGGAAACCATTCACTACTAGATCACTATGCATGTATATTATATCAGGGTTGACTCCCCGTTTTTCCATTAAATCAGGGATTTATATTATTCAAATTCAGTCCATCTTCATACAGAGCTTGAAGTTAAATGTCAGGAAATATACAGTTTCCCTACCGTAATAAAACACGTTATTTCATCATAAGTAATTGACACAAATAGAAAATAATGTTTCGGAGAATATCACACAAAAGGAAAGAGTAAACATGGAAACACGGAATAAATCTTGTTATAGGATTACGAAAAAAAATATGATTTGCATACGGGGCGATTTATACGTTACTGAGTGAATAAATTTGACTGTAATGTATGGCATGAATCCATTTTAATAAATTATCGACATTTTTGAAAGGATTTTCCTCTTGCCGAATGTGCGTCTTCTTTCCATTTCAATTTATTAGCATTTTATTCTTCGTATTGCAGTGGTTTTAAAGCTCGCAGCAGGAAAGCATTTCACTTACCGTATTTTCCGGTTAACGGAAAATTCACCGACAACAGTTCGACGCGAATCAGTGAGCCAATAAGTGAGCGGGGAATGATCGGAAGAGTGAGTCGGTAAATGATACGATATTTAGTGGTTGACAGAGTGGCTTGTGTTGGTGAGTGAGCAAACTAGTGATCGAGCGAGTGACAAAGTGAGCGACTTTGAGATAGAGTAAGTGGCTAAGTGAATGAGTGGGCGACCTAGGGAGAGAGTGTCACGGTTAACGACCCAGTGGTAGACGGAGTGACGAATGACAGAATAAGGGACCAAATGAGTAAGTGCTTGACCCGGTGATCGTGAGTGTGGAATGAGAATCCTGGTGACAGGGTGAGCTAACTATAGTTAGCGAGTGAGTGAGTGGCAGAGTGAGAGATCACGCGATTGAGTGTGGTAACAGAGTGAGTAACTTAAGAAGTTATGATAGAATGAGTGACCCAGTGAGTGAAGGACAAAATGAGGGACTGGTGAGATAGTGAGAGTGAATGACCTAGGAAGTAAGTGTGTGACTTAGAGAGCAAGTGAGTGACTGGCCTACTGAGAGAGTGATCGAGTGACATGGTGAGTGACTGACCTGGTGAGTAAGTGAGTGACATTGCGAGTGACTGGCATGGTGAGTAAGTGAGCGTCATTGTGAGTGACTGACCTATAGAGAGTGAGTAACCTAGGGAGTAATTGATTGACCTATAGGGACCTATATTGACCTATATTGAGTGACAGAGGGAGCGGCTCAGTGAGTGAGCGATTGAATGAGCTATCTATTGATTGAGTGACATGATGAGCGAGTAAGACGGAACGAGCTAACTCTAGTGACAGGCCGGTTTTCCTCATAGCCGCTGTGGTGGTCGAGTGGTTATAGTGCCGGCCTCGTGATGCGAGGATCCGGGTTCGAACCCCACAGTGGTGGTCGGCTGAAGTTGGTTTTCTGTGGTTCCCAACTTCAAGGCGCAAATGCGAGCCGATCTCCCCGTTAAAAAGTCTCGCCACAGAGAGCAACAGTCCTACAACAGTAAATCATTCAACCATAACACTTCACTCATAGTTAGTAAAACTGGGGGCAGATGACAGCACTACACATAACAAGCATTACACAGAAACAAACTTTACGTCAGGTTGCACTACACGTACACGCACATTCCCGCATGCACCGATTCGTTGGGGGGTTCCGCGGGGGGGGGGGTGCATGTGTGGTGTAGCAGTAGTAGGTAGGGGCTCGGGGATCCATGATGTTCTTAAGTCAGCCACCTCGTTGGGCGATTTGCCTGTTGTGGCGTTGTATTTGTATTTGTATTTGTATTCACTCGTTCAGTTGCTCACTGCATCATTCATTCACTCATGTCGAACTGATGTCGGTGAATTTTCCTGCCAGGGAATTTCGCTAGCGGTGCGTTTTTGGCGGTGTCTACTTATAATCCTCGGATAGTATTACAAATAACATCTCTTGGTGTCGATTGTACAGGAAGTTCTGTTCCTTCTACCTTAATTTGGCCTTTATCTCATACCAACCGTTCGTCGTAGAGTATGGTTCCAATTTAAAAAATGCTCAAAATGTGTTGAAAAATCACCCTGTGCAAGTTAGGAAAGTGAACATACACAGTGTGTCACAGAATAAAAAAATAAAAATTCCCATGTGTTCCCCTCACCCTGTGCTCAAACTTCCACTTTGAAAGTTGTAGACCTGTCTCTTGTGAACCCCCCCCCCAAAAAAAAACCCCATCACTTTATCATTTTTGTCACACCACGGTCATTTTCTGCACACACATTAGACCCGGACCTACAATTTATTGCCGATTCCGAACGACAGGCTTGTTTTTTATACTCGTCGATAGGTTGGTGCGCCAACCCCTCGATAGGGGACTCCTTGCGGTCATGCCGCCGTTTCTGTTGTACCCCTGTGTCAGGAAAATTTTCTGACAATGACGAACCGGGTATCGAACTCGCGACACCTCTAAACACCCATTGGTACTTTAGGCGAGTATCTTATCGACCTGGGCTACCGCGCCCAAAAAAACAAATTTTTTTTCTGTACCAACATCCCCTTTCGTGAGAATAACTTTTTCGCAAACTGCATCCAAATTAGGGCTGGGAATCGATTAAAATTTTTAACTGGTTAATCAAAAATTTGTAATCGATTATTTTTCGTAACTATTACAATATTAAGGAAACAGTTATTTTCCGGATATTATGCTTATACAAAAATCAAGTTGAAATTGAAATTTCTGTGACAACAATTTTCATTAAATGGACATGCATTCTCGATGCCAAACAATTTTATTAATACTAAATTAATTCAAATATTTTTTTAAATATGGGTCTAAGGGCGGTATTCACCGCGCGCGCGCGACATGGTTTAAACTGTAGTTACAATTTTTGGAGAAGAGATCAACATAGATTGTTTGAAAAACCTGAATTTAACCAAACCGTGTCGATCTCTTACCAAAAAATTTTGACTATAGTTTAAACCATGTTGGTGAATACCGCCCTAAAATGTTATGTCGGTTCCTTCTAGAATGATTCCAAAATCACTGAAATATCTTTGCAAATGATTTACAATATTTATTTATAACGCATAGTTTCCATGTGATTTTCACGCTGCTTATGGTATTTCCAATGAAATTTCAAATTTTCCCTTCATCTCCGAACTGGATCGAATCTGACAAAATCAGTGCCGGATTCGGAATTAGTGCTTCAATACAACCTAAAACCCTTAATATTCCCTTAATTACAATTACAAATACAAGGTCACAACGGTTTACGGAAAATTCACCGCCAACAATTCACCGCCGGAAAATTCACCGACAACAATTCACCACCATGCAATTCACCGCTAGGAAAATTCACCGACCAACAATTCACCGCCATGCAATTCACCGCTAGGAAAATTCACCGACCAACAATTCACCGCCATGCAATTCACCACTAGGAAAATTCACCGACCGACAATTTACCGCCATGCAATTCACCGCTAGGAAAATTCACCGACCAATAATTCACCGCCATGCAATTCACCGACGACAGTTCGATGCGAGTCAGTTAGCGAGGGAATGAGCGATTGAGTTACTGAGTGAGTGAGTGACCCAGTGAGTGACTGAGTGACCGAGTGAGTAAGTGATTCAGTGAGCGAGTGGGTTACTGATTTAATGAGCGAGTGGGTTACTGATTCAATGAGCGAGTAAGTCAGTCCGTGAGTGAGTGAGCGATCTAGTGAGTGAGTGATCTATTGAGTGAGTAAGTGCCATGTCCTAAAGATATGGCGGAAAGTTTAAATAATGACTTTATGAGAAGAAATTCAGATGATACGGATTCGGGTTGCTGTATTTCTGAAATATATGGCATCCATATTTATTGTGGTCATCTTATTCTCATCCACCTCGCTGGGCGTTTTGCCTGTTGTGGCCTTGTATTTGTATAAATTACAAATTGCTGTTGCCCAATACAAGATAGTATATTCAACAAAATTCCATTAACTCTGTTTTACTCAGAAACTTCTAATGAAATGTTAAAAGGGATAATAACAGAATTAAAAGATAATAAAGTAAGTGGATACGCGATGAATTAACTTCCTAAAAATGCTTAAAATCATCTCCTGTTATCACTTTGATGTTATAAAAAACATCGCTGATCATCAGTAACCAATGGATTTTTTTTATGATGAACTAGCTGTTACCCGCGATTTCACGTGATGTAATTTCAGGAATCCCGCCTTAGTGCGTATCTAGTATATGTACTCTATATTTACTATATACGTATATATATACTTCCTATGCAACGGAAATTAGTGACGATTTTTTTATTACGGGAGTCGGTGACGTTTTTTGAGTGATGGAAACCTGTTACGTTTTTGTGTTACGGAAGTCGGTTACAATTTTTGGGTCAAGTTTTCATTTAACTCTTGCATATATCGGGACCCATTTGACACATCGGGACCAAGTAATGTGCATGTACCCCGAGTTTCCCACATCCTACAGCAGGTCCCCTAAGCTGAAATGGATGGGGGGGTGTAATGTGATAGGCCTCCTCGTGGTGCACCCTGGGTAATGTTAAATCTATCACACGTCATTGTCATCGCTTACTTGTGCTTATATCCTTCACTTTCAATAGCCCAGATTACATGTTTTTTTTTCTACACATCTTGCAGTACTTGTCTTGCGTCTTGTTTTGTCCTGTACATGTTTATGTCTTGTGTCCAACCCCTCATTGTGGACCCCGCTTAGGCGGGGAGGGGTCCTCCCGGATGGGGCATTGCTTCTAGCGTAGGCCCTATCTGGGACGCTGTCTACCTGCGTGTTTGCCGTGCGTGGAGACCAGTAAGGCTGGAGATGGGGATCCTGGTTAGCCTGATGCGCTAGCTTTGGCCTCGGATTCAGTCGAAACGGGAGGCTTGGATTAGCCCCGTCCAGGTCAATCGGCTGTGGTCGCCTCGGTGGCTGAAGGGGTTACACTACTGGGCAGGTAGAGGGGCCGGGCCTGCCGGACGTCGTTGAGGTTTGTTGGTGCTGCTTCACGACGATCTTGGATCTTGAACGCGTCTGCTCGCCTGCTTTGGTGGTGTATAGCTCTCACCTAACCTGACGTTGCTACTAACCTTCATCGGTTACGTGTGCGCGTCCCCTCGTAGGACTCCATGGTGGGCATGGTGGGTGAGAGTGGAACAATACCCATTCAAATATGGGAAAAACAAAAAATGCACCAAAACGTCAAAGAACTGCTCTTAGTGAAACAATTGTCACAGAAACCGCTTCTTCAAATCTGTCATCTGTCTCATTCTTCTTTTTGCATAGTTCTGATACCGATAAACAGCTGTCAAAAGTATCACCATTCTTGATAGATAAAGCTCTCTATGGTGCAGTTGGAACTTTAAAATCAGTGAAGGCTCTTCGTTCAGGAGACCTTCTCATCGAAACCAACACTCCCAGACAAGCCGAACTCATTCAAAAGCTCACATCTCTCGGAGACATTCCCATAACAGTCAAAATCCATCCCACGCTGAATTATTCACGTGGCGTCATCTCAGACCCTAACTTAATTAACATGGATGAAGATGAACTAACCCAGGAGCTAGCGTCTCAAGGCGTAACATCTGCCAAACATATCATGAGCCGCAAAGATGGCAATCTAGCTCCATCACGAAATATAATTCTGACATTTTCATCCGCAACATTGCCGAAAGATGTCAAAATCGGTTATTATAACATGCATATCCGGCCATACATACCTAACCCTGTAAGATGCTTCAACTGCCAAAAATTCGGTCACTCACGAATGGCGTGCTGTAGTCAACCCACCTGCGCAAAGTGCGGTGAGAGGGACCACATTTCGGACAACTGCACTTCAACATCATTCAAGTGCGTCAATTGCGGTGGCAATCACCCCGCATTTGACAGGAAATGTCCGAAATGGAATGAAGAAAAAGAGATCCAGAAGATCAAGGTCCTTAATAACATCTCATATATTGAAGTACGCCGTCGTGTAATCCCTAACCAAACTCCAATAGCTAGTACATCATACTCTAATATGGTAACAAATCCATCAACAGCTAATAAGACTAACAATGTCACCAAAGCATCTGTGACAACTCAGACCGAACCCATAGCTGATACATCCACTCAAACATCATCTAACCAACCATGTAATAGTTGAGGCTGCTGTTGCTCTGCTGGATTACGGAAGGAGTCCACCACCTCCGAAGAAGCGGGAAAAGCAACAGCGAACACATTCAAGGTAACTACAGGTACTAAGCCAAAAATCAATGCTGGAAATAAATCTAAAATAAAACTATTCAAGACCGGATATTCAAGAAAAGCCATTCAAAGAGCAAAGAAGAACCCTACAGTACAAAACATGTCACTGCTTGATGACAAATCAATTGGTGACATGGATCTCGATAATCCGCCAGAATCCGGTGGTACTCGCCGGAAATTAGACCGAAATAAGTTCAAAGACCTTGAACCGTCTACATCCATTTGAAATTTATGGCCAACATTATTCAATGGAACATTCGTGGTCTTAGATCTAATTACGAAGATCTAAAGGATTTAATCAATCGCTATCATCCTGTTTGCGTGGCACTCCAGGAAACTTTCACGAAGCCCTCGGAGACATGGAACATCAGGCGACATTCCCTGTTTCGTATTGACTACGATGACGGGAGTAGAGCCTGCCGCGGTGTTGCTCTGCTGGTTCCACATCATGTGTCGTCGCGCGTTCTAACGCTGCGCACGAACCTGCAAGCCATCGCGGTGGAAATCTCTACAGGCCTAAGAATTACCATCTGTTCCATTTATTTACCACCAAATGACACCATCTTACAGAGAGATCTAGAAGAACTGATTGATCAATTACCTCCACCATTTTTTCTTCTTGGAGACTTCAATGCTCATAACATGATATGGGGTTCTAACAGCAACACCCCTCGTGGGGAAATGGTTGAACGACTGTTAGATGACATGGACCTTACCATCATGAATGATGGCAGTTTCACTCATCTCCATGCCCCAAACAATAGTTTCACTGCAATAGATTTATCATTATGCTCACCTTCACTCTTGCCGAACTGGTCCTGGTCGGTTGATCCAGACCTCCACGGGAGCAATCATTTCCCTCTAGTGGTTAAGTGCCTTGATCGAAGCCATAGCATACCCGAGGGTCCTCCTCGGTGGAAGCTTGTGGCCGCCCGATGGGCAGACTTCACGGTCAAGGCAGAAATCACGGAGGATATGGTTTTGCAACCCGACGTCGACCATTGTGTCGACCTTGTGACCAGTTGTATCATCTCTGCAGCAAATGAAACAATACCCAAAGTCTCCTCGAAACTTCCTAAATTTCCTAAACCTTGGTGGAACCACGAATGTAATCTTACGATTAAAGCACAAAAGAAAGCATGGAGTAGGTTTCGGCGGTATCCTACCCATGACAACAAGTTGGCATTTTTAAAAGCAAAGGCGATAGCGAGAAGAACCAGGCGCCAGGCTCAACGCGAATCCTGGCAAAAGTTTACGACGGGAATCAATTCATCAACTTCATCCAAAATCATTTGGGACCGGATCCGAAAAATCAATGGTCATTATCAGTCTCATCCCATCACCATTTTAAATAACAATGGCACTATCATCAGCGATGTGAGGGATATTGCGGACACCATCGCCGCCCATTTCGCCGCTGTTTCCAGCGATGCGAACTATCCCCCATCGTTTCATCCCATTAAATCATCAGCCGAACGTACATCGTACACCTTCCGGCCTTTTACACCGGAGGGGTACAATTCATTGTTCACCCTTCATGAACTGACGACGGCCTTGCAGCGAAGTCCTGACTCAGCTGTAGGGCCCGATGCCATTCATTATTCCATGATACGGCATCTCTCACCAGAATCACTGTCACATTTACTCATTTTATTTAATCGGATCTGGATCAGTCATTTATTTCCTGACACCTGGCGAGCAACCATTGTTCTTGCATTCCCGAAGCCTGGCAAAACTCCTCAGCAACCTAACAGTTACCGACCTATTGCTTTGACCAGTTGTCTATGTAAGCTCATGGAACGCACGGTCAACTATCGCCTTATGCACTACCTTGAGGTTAACAATATTTTATCTAAACATCAAAGCGGCTTTAGACGGTTCAGGTCTACGACATGCAATCTGTTACGCCTTGAGACATCAATAAGACAAGCATTCGTAAAGAGGGAGCATATGCTAGCCATATTTTTCGACATAGAAAAGGCCTACGACCGTACTTGGAGGCACGGAATTCTTTCCGACCTCTATAATTGCGGCTTGCGGGGCAACTTGCCCATTTTCATTAAGAACTTTCTTGCTCGCCGCATCTTCCGGGTACGGATCGGAAGCACGTTATCAGCTCCCCAAATTCAAGAACAAGGTGTACCTCAAGGTAGCATTTTAAGCGTAACACTTTTTATTTTAAGACTCAACGGGGTGTTGAACCAACTCCCGTTGTCAGTCACTGGCGCACTTTACGTGGATGATCTGTTGATATCATATCAATCAGTGAATATGAGGTCAGCCGAGAGACAATTACAAACCTCACTCAACAAGATCAGCAAGTGGGCTCATGATAACGGTTTCTCTTTCTCCGCTGACAAAACCGTCGCTGTGCATTTTTGCCGGCGTCGTGAGCTTCATGATGACCCACAATTATTTTTAAATAATAGTCAAATACCTATTGCAGAGAATACAAAATTCCTCGGCATTACATTTGACAAGAAACTTACATTTAAACTTCATATTTCACAGTTGAGAGCTCGTTGCATGAAGACGATGAACCTCTTGAAGGTCATCTCTTCTACATCATGGGGAGCAGACCGTAAGTCGCTCCTCCACTTATATAAAGCTCTAATACGATCAAAGCTCGACTACGGTTCCATTGTATACGGGTCAGCACCTCGGAGCTATCTGAGTGTGCTCGACCCAATTCATCATCTCGCTCTTCGCATTTGCTCTGGAGCTTTCCGAACTTCCGAACTTCTCCCATGGAAAGCCTCTATGTCGAATGCAACGAGCCATCACTGACATCAAGACGCCAACAACTTTCTTTGAAATATCATATCAAAATGAAGTCTTTGCCAGGTCATCCACTTCATAATGTCATTTTCAATCCGTCATTTCATAGACTTTTTGCTGCTCGACCTTCATGTGTTCCATCTTACGGTCTTCGTATGAGGGCACTTGTGGAAGAACTAGAATTAGACATCAGTCGTGTGGGAGCAGTCTCTGCCAGATGTCTCTCTTTCATTATCATTATACCCTAGAGCCACCACAGCAGATGTCATATATCGGCAGATATTCCTTAGGCACAGGGGTAGGTACAACAGGTACTTCCCCCATAAATACCGACGGCTCCAAGAGCCCTGGCCATGTCGGTTGTGCCTACATCTGCTGTGAGGAGACATCTTTCAAACTTCCAGACACATTCACTATATATTCGGCAGAACTGTACGGAATCCTTCAGGCTCTACGTCATATACGACGCAAACGCCACCGACGATGCATCATTTATAGCGACTCTCTCAGCGCATTGCAAGCACTGTGTTCCTTCACTTTTCACACTCATCCATTCATTCATGCCATTTTTCATGAACTACATCACCTCATTCATCACGGTACCACAGTAAAATTTTACTGGGTACCAAGTCATGTAGGAATACCGGGCAACGAAAAAGCAGACAACGCAGCTCGAACAACAACTAACATTGATAATAGCCTTTTGGTACCTGCCAGTGACCACTTCTCAATCCTCCGGGAAGTGATGCATCGCCGCTGGCAGGATCATTGGAACAATCAAACTAATAATAAACTTCATGCCATCAAGCTCACACTTGGCCACTGGCGTTCGAGCTGCAGAACTAACCGAAAGGAGGAAGTTCTGCTTGCCCGGTTGCGCATAGGACACATTCGCCTCACACAATCATATTTGTTATTGCGAGAGAGTCAACCGCAGTGCCCTCATTGTCAAAGTCCATTTACCATTGCCCATGCTTTTACTTGTTCACATCATCGTCATCATTTTACGACCGCTTTTGGTCAGAATCATCTTTCACTTCGTGACATTTTATCTGACCATTGCGATGCATCTCGCATTTTTAAATTCATCAAAGCCATTGGTTTTTATGAGAAATTATAGTTTTTACAATTCATGTCATTGTTTCATGTTGCTTTTTTATCATGCACAGTTTTAGTTTTCGACATGACAAAAAGACATTTTTCTTATTTATATATTTATTTTGGCGCAGTTTGACCAAATTGGTCCTTGCGCCATTAAACCCAAAATCCAATCCAATCCTGAAATGGGTGGCGGGCCCCCAAACCAGCTTTTTCACGGGCCCCTCTGTGCTTAATTTATAGTGTGAAAATATCAAAAAGCGATAAGAAACGTTCCGGCCCCTGTCAGCCCTGCCCTCGTGGGGGTCATGCCGAGAGGTATGTATACGTAAAATATACATATATCACCAGTGCTCCCAACATACAGGGTCGGGGTACCCGGGGGATTGCACATATACCTTCATGGGGAAATTAAAAGGTTTCATTTCCAGGAGTCCTTGCGATAGTGGAAGCCCAAGGTATATCCAGTCTGGGACCCCATAAAATTTGCGAATTCGGTGAAGGGTAAATTCTTTAATCTCTGCGCAGAGTTCCGGTATTTCTTTCTCCTAATCAATGTGATGGTTTTGCCCACTTACAATTTGCTCCATCCAAACTTCATTCAAACTCTGTTCTCTTTTTATGGCACCGATATATATCTGGGTGGTGAGCAGATAATTGCTGTTGGAACACTCGATGCCATCCTTCTGTAGAATTGTTGGTATTAGGGAAACCGTTACGCGTTCCTTGAAAGCAGTTTCAAATGTCGATGTCAAAGCGCGGCCGACGACGACCACCACGACGAAGAGGACGCCCGATCCAAGTGTCTTCAAATCTACACTTCATCACAAATACGTTTTCGGAACAATCGGATTTTTTAATCATTTGTGACACTAGTAGGTTAAAAACTAACTAACTAACCAATTCACTCACTCCCTCACTCACTAACCAATTTACTCGCTCGCTCAATCACTTACTCACTCGGTCACTCACTCACCCGCTCAATCACTGACTCGATCAATCACTTACTCACTCAGTCACTACTGGATCACTCACTCACCCGCTCAATCACTTACTCACTCGGTCACTCAATCACTTAGTTACTCGGTCACTCAGTCACTCACTGGGTCACTCAGTCACTCAATCACTTAGTTACTCGGTCACTCAGTCACTCACTGGGTCACTCACTCACTCGGTCACTCAGTCACTCGGTCACTCGGTCACTCACTGGGTCACTCACTCAGTAACTCAATCGCTCACTCCCTCGCATTGAACTGTTGTCGGTGAATTGCATGGCGGTGAATTGTCGGTCGGTGAATTTTCCTAGCGATGAATTGCATGGCGGTGAATTGTTGGTCGGTGAATTTTCCTAGCGGTGAATTGCATGGCGGTGAATTGTTGGTCGGTGAATTTTCCTAGCGGTGAATTGTTGGTCGGTGAATTTTCCGGCGGTGAATTGTTGTCGGTGAATTTTCTGGACACGGGTCACAACAGGCAAAATGTCCAAAGAGGTGGTAGAGAAAAAGACGTCCATAACAAATATGCATGTCACTTATTTATAAAATTTGTTGTTAGGAACCATCGAGTAGATTTCGACTCCTGGTGACTCTATAGATTATGGTTCTCCAAGCTGGTCTGTCATTCATAGTATGTCTCAGTTGTGCCGGTTTCATTCTAGTGCTTTGCAACACCTCTCCTATCCATCTGGTGCTTGGTTCGCTCCATTCTTCCAATCATTACCATTTTTTCTAGTGAGTCTTCTGTGCGCATTACATGGCCAAAGTAAGAGAGTTTCTGTTTAATGATTGTTGCTTCTAGAGAATAGTCAACCTTAACTTCTTCGATAACCGATTTATTAGTCCTTTTAGCTGTCCATGGAATTCTGTGTGGCATTCAACAAATTTACCAACGATACTTGGGTATTACGCATAATGACCAGTATAAAAGTGATTAATTTATCTAACGAATCGAGGCGATTGGCGATTATGCATAACAACTGTCAATTATGCACTATAACCGACTTATTACGGTCACTGTAACGTAATATGCTATTTTTATAAGGTAAAACAAGGCGAACGTCTGTCGTGTTTCACTTGCCTATTGTGAATTATTTGTGTTGTCCTCACACACAGAAATATCTAAACAACTGAGAATTCAGTAAATAAATTCCAAGAACACCGTCTTAATAAACAAAGACCTTGTGAGATGTCTTTTCGGGAAAATGGAGAAAATGAAATGCCGGGAAAAGATTTTTAATGGCGGCCACAGAGCACCTATGCAATATGTTGTGTTCGTAACCTCCTATTCTTTCCTCTCGGAATAAAAGAAATGACGCTCTTTTTTACGTCTTTCCTAGTTTTTATTTCAGCTCTTTTTTTTGCTTGAAAACAAGTTGTGACATGATTTATAGCCTCCGCACACATTCCAATCTATTCTGGTCGGTGCTATTCAATTAGATTCCCGTGAATTCGCTCTTTGCTTTCTCTTCCTTTAGCACTGAATAAACAAAAGTTATGGGACAATTAATGAAGAAGCCATTCTTTCTTTCCTTTTTTTTTAGCAGCCAATTAGCAACAAGTCTCCATACACGTGTCGAGCATCATATGGCAAGAAAGAAGATAATTCGAATTATTCCCAATTAAATCAGTTTTGTTGAAAGAAGACAATGTGTCTAAAATGTTGACATGATGATGGGGGACACTGCTTTGTTTTGAAACGTGTCCGGAAAATTCACAGCCAGAAAATTCACGGACAAAAATTCACCGCAGCGCAATTCACCTAATGGAAAATTCATCGCTGGGGAAATTCACGGACATCAGTTCGACATGAATGAATGAATGATCGAGTGAGCAAGTGAAAGTGTGAGTGAATGAATGAGTGAAACCTGTAAGTCACTAGAACTAGCTCACTCACTCACAAGGTGATTCAGTCAATCACCAAGTAGCTCTTACCGTCAGTCACTCACTGGGTTGCTGTCTCCGTCACTCATACATTAGGTTGCTCATTGTATCACTCACTCATTAAGTCACTCACTTTCACACCAACTAGGTCACTCACTCTGTTACTCCCTGACTGGGTCGCTCACTCCGTCACACGCACTCAATCACCACGTCTTTCACTCACTCGTTAGGTCACTCAATCACCACGTCCTTCACTCACTCGTTAGGTCACTCAATCATCACGTCTTTCACTCATTCACTAGGTCACTTACTATATATCTAGGTCGCTCACTCCGTCACACGCACTTCATCACCGAGTCATTCACTGGGCGGACCTTGCGAACTTTTTTCAACGTTTGCATTTTCAAACCTTGCATGGCGGAGAATTTTCCGTAAACCGTTTTGAAATAATCTTATAAAAATTTGTTTCTCTGTCTTAGAATTCCCTTTCCAGAATCAAGAATGAAGGTGATTTTCGTTCTCTGAAAAAATTGTTATAATAATATTGATTATACAGGGTGTCCAATAAATTCGTTTATAGTTTAAAAATTCGTAAAAAATTGAAGGAATTGCTATACTTCAGTGCGATTTGTGAAAAATATATTCTCACGAACGGTTTTTTTTTTCTTTTTCAGGAAAAAAAATTAGCTAAGCTTTGTCGACAGAGGGCACTGCAGGAATGTCTTACAATAGTGATTGGACTTGAACCCTTCTTCAATCTCTTCAGTTTCTGTAAGATTCGTAAAGCACACGATTCGTGGCTGAAGTAAAACAACTTCACCAACAGTGCTTTATCCACCAGTGATCAACATCACAATGAAAACTTTATGGAAGTGACAGTAGCATGAAAGTTTATTAACGAGCTGTTAATCGTACAGTCTGCATGATGTAGGACTCTGATTTGCATATTTCCAGGGATTTGCTATCATGTAATATCTTCTATCGGCGAAAATTTGAATTAAATGTTTTTCTTTACCTGCTTTTGTTTTTAACTTTTGTGTCAAATAAACACCCCTTCGTGAGAGTAACTTTTTCGCAAACCGCATTCATTTATGCCAATGCTTTCAATTTTTATGAGTGTTTAAACTGATACGAATTTATGGAACACCCTGTACATGAAGTTGCTATTATGCCATACTGCCAAAAAGTTTCTCCGCAGAGAGCCGGCAGACTTCAAACACGATACTTCGATACTAACGTAACATGAAAACTCAAGCATTTCAAAATCTCACAGACCCCAGCCTTTTTTCCCACTGCTGAGGACGACCACGCAAAGCCTCCAGCTCATTTGTCACTTCTGAAGATGAGCACGCTAATCCCCTGGGCCCTTATCCACTGCTGAGGATGACCACCCACAGCCCCCAAATATTTTGCCTTTGCTGAGTGACGACTACCCACAGCCTCCAGCATTTCTGTCATTCCTGAGGACGACCACGCACAGCCCCAGCTTTTTTCGTCTCTGTCGGGTATGGACACGCTAATTCTCTGGGTCCATAAGTCCTTGTATTAGGAAACAATGCTGAGGACGACCATTTGTAGCTTCCAGATTTTTTGATATTGCTGAAGATGATAACTCACAGCCCCCAGATATTTTGCCACTGCCGAGAGGAGGACTACCCACAGCCTCCAGCTTTTCTGTCATTCCTGAGGACGACCACGCACAGCCGCAGCTTTTTTCGTCTCTGCTGAGTATGGACACGCTAATTCTCTGGGTCCATAAGTCATTGTATTAGGAAACAATGCTGAGACGACCATTTGTAGCTTCCAGATTTTTTGATATTGCTGAAGATGATAACTCACAGCCCCCAGATATTTTGCCACTGCCGAGAGGAGGACTACCCACAGCCTCCAGCTTTTCTGTCATTCCTGAGGACGACCACGCACAGCCGCAGCTTTTTTCGTCTCTGCTGAGTATGGACACGCTAATTCTCTGGGTCCATAAGTCCTTGTATTAGGAAACAATGCTGAGGACGACCATTTGTAGCTTCCAGATTTTTTGATATTGCTGAAGATGATAACTCACAGCCCCAGATGTTTTGACACTGCCGAGAGGAGGACTATCCACAGCCTCCAGCTTTTCTGTCATTGCTGAGGACGACCACGCACGGCCTCAGCTTTTTTCGTCTCTGCTGAGTATGGACACGCTAATTCTCTGGGTCCATAAGTCCTTGTATTAGGAAACAATGCTGAGACGACCATTTGTAGCTTCCAGATTTTTTGATATTGCTGAAGATGATAACTCACAGCCCCCAGATATTTTGCCACTGCCGAGAGGAGGACTACCCACAGCCTCCAGCTTTTCTGTCATTCCTGAGGACGACCACGCACAGCCGCAGCTTTTTTCGTCTCTGCTGAGTATGGACACGCTAATTCTCTGGGTCCATAAGTCCTTGTATTAGGAAACAATGCTGAGACGACCATTTGTAGCTTCCAGATTTTTTGATATTGCTGAAGATGATAACTCACAGCCCCCAGATATTTTGCCACTGCCGAGAGGAGGACTATCCACAGCCTCCAGCTTTTCTGTCATTGCTGAGGACGACCACGCACGGCCTCAGCTTTTTTCGTCTCTGCTGAGTATGGGCACGCTAAGTCTCTGAGACCATGGATACAATGCTGAGGACAACCACTTATAGTTTCCAGATTTTTAGATAATGCTGAAGATGATCACTCACAGCCCCCAGATGTTTTGCCACTGCCGAGGAGGACCACCCACAGCCTCCGGCTTTTCTACCATTGCTGAGAACGACCACGCACAGCCTCAGCTTTTTTCGTCTCTGCTGAGTATGGGCACGCTAAGACTTTGGGTCCATAAGTCATATTGTATTAGGATACAATGCAGAGGACGACCACTTATAGCTTCCAGATTCTTAGATATTGCTGAAAATGATCACTCACAGCCACCAGATGTTTTGACACTGCCGAGGAGGACTACCCACAGCCTCCAGCTTTTTTATCACGACGGAAAACGACCATTTATAGCCCCAGCTTATTAGCACTGCTACGGATAAGTACGCAAGCCTCGGGATCGTAATCCACTGCTGAGGACGACCGTCTACAGTTCGCAGGGGTTGTTTTTGCTATTGCTGAGGACGAGCATTTACAGTAATTCAGTCCTATGGATGAACGAACATGTCTCAAAAAATGACTAATTGCATATTAATGGACGTAAGAAAGCCATTTCAAAAATAAATTTTGAGACTAAGCAAAAAGAGTTTGTGTCAGCAAGAACATATGCCTCCAATAATAAGTGACTGAAGTTCGGAGAAAGAGCTTGAAAAAGTCTTTTAACTGGACGGGATTTGATGGCGGTGTTCCAGAAAGAACACTAACGATTTTTTTCATTATTTTACTTTTCCTCGAAAGAATTATAACATGATACTTTCTCTCTCCAGATTTTCCGGTTTTAATGGATCGGAAAATATGGTGCACAAAGAAGAAAAACTCTTAAGCTCAGAATGTCATTAGCTCGAAAATCCGGCCACCTTTATACGTGTCATGTTTCACGTGTATTCCATAATTTTTTATAGATTTTTCAATCATTGTTATAATTTTTTTAATATATGGATGCAAGCAATTTCATCCGGGCTCTCCTTCAAGGAAAAGGGTGTCGGGATTACACTGGAATAAATTGTTAAAGAAATTAAAACATTAATTTTTAAATAAGAAATTAACTGGAAATCTTCTAAGCAGAAGTTTGGCTTAGGAGATCCATTCCGGAATGTGGAGTTTACGTTGGGTTAATGTTTTCGGATTTTTCTGTCCTGTGCCTTCTTTGCTCCCTAGATTAAATTTTCACACCCCCTTTGTGCAAAAAAAATTAAATGACCTGAAAAAAAGACTTCTCAAAACCAAAGCCGCCTTGATAGCATCATGGGTTCCTGGACAAAGAGATGTTTCAGGGCCTCACCTTACTTGACATGAAATATCAGCAATTTCCCAATTTAGAATACATTGAAACAGAAGATATGCGATTATATTTGGGTTTCACCTTTCCCCCACTTCTTTTGATATCCCAGGCTGCGGTCCCCGGCCCTTATGTTTTTCTCCGGCAATTTTTCTCCCCAGTCGTTGGGTTCAGGTACTCATTTTAGTCAAGTGGCAGGTATGTTGCATCGAATTTATGACTGCTTTCATGGGTAGAACGACGCGAGTGATTCGATACTTGCGAGCGTGGGGCAAGGGGAGCCACTGCTATAAATCTTTGCTTACTTTTTCCGACACAACTCTGCCTTTTTTTGAGGTAATGGAAGTAAGGTGCTTTGCATCAGTCCGGATTTGTGAGTGGTTCTGCGCAGTGATAAACAACGAATGGCGTTGGAATGGCACCTGAAGCGCCATAAACGCTGATGCACGACGCAGACAAAGAAATGTCTTACCAACGGTTGGGCCGCTAACCCTTTGGAGGTGGACACCCTTGTGGCGGTGATGTGATATGCATTGGCTGTTTCCACGTCTTATGTTGTCTAGCACCGGCGTTCATCATGCTAACGAGGTTCCAACGTCACTTATGGTTTTCTACTTTGCCGACCATTTTGCAATGCAAAAAAATTAGTGATGCCATTTGAGTTTTCCGAAATGTTCTTGCTGTGAGCGTAACCATGAGAGCTAGACTTTTGTTTTTCTTTAGAATTTTGAGCGCATAAACTTTGAAACGCCTATATATATATATATCTAAAATTCCATCCACATTATTAGAGTTTTGCAACTAGGCACTCGCATATCGGTAGTTATTTTATTACCGCCGTGTGTGCAGCCGTACAAGGACAACCTTACGGCGCTCGGTTTCATACATGGCACGCTCCCTATAAAGTATCCTTACGCGTTCAAAACTATTTTACTTCTGCAAGTTTCTCGAGCCGGTGTATCTTCTTATTGCCTTTTTGATAATCTTGGAGGCGTTTATTAGCCTTATATCGCGTGATTTTGCGAAATAAAGACGTACGTCAAAGTCATCTGTTGAGAAGGTAAGATTATTATTCTTGTTTATTAGTATAGATCACACATTATTAGCATTGTAATGAGTAATTAACTCTAACCGCAGGGCTTAATTCTTCGTGAGAATAAACCTATCAGATTTTCTGCCCGCGTGATTACATCCCTGTTCATCAAATATTTCCGAAACCTTTGATCTTGCTTTTAATAAGGCAATTTCAGATAACAACCATTCCATTGTGAAATCTTCCTCGAAAATGAATAAAGTTGAAAAAATAATTTAGCATAATCAAGATATGGAAGTGCATCACCATGCATTTTCTTCAACAAAAATTTAACCAATCAACAGGGTATACAATTGCACAAAAATAATTTCTATGTGCGATATACGCACGTAAGTCTACTACATTCGTTATAAACCCCCTTTTTAAGGATATTTCACGTTTCATTTAGATTAAGCTTCCCACATTGATTAATTAATTAACGTCTTTCTATTCCGTTAATTAAAATAGCGGTTTTAATTAAAAATATTTGATCGCGATGAATGATTCTTTTTCTTCCCCTCTTTCGGTCATGCAAATTGCTTTCGGCGTTTATATCCCGTTTTAATTCATCAAAAATAATCGAATAAATTTTTGGAACTTGTAATTTTTCCTCTGTGATGCCAGAAGTTAATAAATACGAAGAAGACAAAGTATTCTTTTCATAAGTTTTGTATCAATTTATTAGCTTTCAAAGAACTACAATGATACCTCGGCTTACGAATTTTTCGGCTAATGAAGATTTCTTTTTCGATGTGTGACTGCTTCGCATAACGAACATTTCGTTGACATGGACGCACGCGCTGACATGAAACATCCGCGTGATGAGTGGAATTTCAGCTCCAATCGTCATGAGAGGAAGAGAATTAGGCCCTCCTCACACGGGGAAACTAAAGTTCGGCAACTGATAAGAGAAACCGTCTCCCGAAGACCAGTACGTATATCGATCTAGACGCCCTCACACGAGGAAATTAGCGTCTTGGCGACGAAATATCGAACGCGACTCGGTCACTTGGCGACTGACATGCTAGTCGCCGCCAACTTTTGTTGAAGAAACTAGAGAAACTGCCTTTGGCATTCCTTCATATTTTCGTCATGCGAGTTTGGACTCATATTGAAAAACAATCCAGAGTATATATATAATAAATTATCAGTTGAAAGGATATAATGAAATTTCTTCAGAATTTCAGTTCACAGGTAAATACACGATTTCTTTATTTAAACTGATATTATTTTGAAATTATAATGAAATCAGGGGCGTCGGAATTGTTTCGAAACTGTGGGTGCTCATCTTTAGTTTTATATCGGAAAGTTTAATTTCTTAATCAATTCTGGGGTGCTCGGATCCATGCCACAAATTACCGTGGATGCTTGAGCTTGCAACCCTGGCTCTGACGCCACTGAATGAAATAATAAACCAGGACTGTCATTTCAACTTTTTTCAAGGGGAGGGGCGGCAAAGAACATATACTCACTGTATGTACGTATATATACTATTTATAGTGTATTCTTGAAAGCCGGTGGAGGGGGAGGCAATAGCCCCCTGATCCCCCTAGATGACGGGTCTGTGGTAAACACATGGGCCTACCCGGGCACTTCCCCGCTGGAGCGATTTCAAAAGAAGATGGAGCGTCACAAAAATTATATCTGGTACAAAATTTCAGGAATAACCAAATTTGTTTGCCAAGTAGGATCTCAGAAAAAAAATACATGGCTGGGAGCCCCCATGTTGCTCTTAAGACGGCCCTGGATAAGAACCTGCAGAAAATTTCAAAATACTGTCTACTTTTACATGTACCTAAACAAGCACGTGTTCCATAGGGATGGTCCCTGATTTTCCCCCTTGCTTGGAATGTCTGTAATCTAGGTCACGTACACGCACATCTGTGTGTGGGAGTATTCGGGGAAAATCATTCCCTGAAACATAAACAACAATTCATGTGTTGTTTGTCTCTAGTTTTTTTCCTATAGTTTATTTTTTGCCTCTGGGAACCAGCTTTCGTCGTTTCATCTCATGAAACTACTTAAAATTCTGCGTGACAATATTTTAACTAATAAACAATAAAAATATATTAAATCCAACATATATAGGTACTGAAAGGCACATTTATAGAGGAAAAACAGACATTTTATTGCGAATTTTTTTTCCGAATGAAACATGAAATTATACTAAAAAATTATCTAATTTTTTAACATTTTATTGTCATTACAAAATGATATCAATTTAAATAATGAAATTTTGTATTTACCTGTGAGCTGAAATTCTGTAGCAATTTCACATATAATAGAAATTATTTTTCTTATTTATTTGTTTCGATTTTTCCTAATCCGGTTAACAAGATAGTACCGGAAGATAAGAAGGAAAACTAATGGACTGTGCTGTTTCTACTCAGTTTCCCGGGCTTAGAATATTTTTTTAATAGCGCCGTGTGAGGGAGAACGGGCAACTCGACTAGTTCTAGTCAACTCAACTCTCAAGTTGAAGCAACTCGAGCTCGATTTTAGTTTCCCCGTGTGAGGAGGGCCTTACTGTCACTCGAACCCGATTAACTATGTCCACCTCGGAATTTTTCTCTAGATATACCTCGACTCAGAACTATTATAGTTAGCGCTGTCTCATCGTTTTGAACTTGCTCTTGCCTTAGTGAATGTGGTTTCGGATCAGGTGCGTGACGTCTCTTTACTTTTATACTTTTTAATTGAAGTGTACTAACATCTTGAAAGAACAACCTTAGCGCTTCATGAGAAACCCCGATGAAACAAAGAAACGATTGAGCCCTCATGAAGTGTATTTAACCGAAAACCGTAATTGGTGAAACGGGGTTCCAATGTCATCATGACTCTGCCAATTCCTGTGCAGTAGTGCGCTTTGCAATGATAGTTAGATTAAAAAGTAGTCTTTATTCAAATATTCATACTTTATTTCTTTACTCATTAATTAAAGTGAATCATTGAAGCAAGTGTTATGATTGTTATCAATGTTATTATGTCATTGAAGCATGTTTCTCAAGAATTAATAATAAATATTTGAAACTTCAGTTTTAACTATTTGAAATTGTGGAAACTCAAAAACTATTATCCGGGATTAATAAAACCGATGTAGTGCATTCTAGTACGTATAGATGGCGCACAATACTCACGATTCTTCTTATGCGTAGTTCCTTGTGAAAAGATCAGTGGAGTTTGTACCGCCGATATGCAGAGACATGCCTTCTCTCTCTTGTTTTACTTCTTCCTCAATACATATGAATAATTTGTTTATTTTTAAATAAGTTCAATCTTTTCATTGATGAAACATTCGGTATATTGGTGACGCATCTGCTTTCGCTCTCTTGCACGGCTTTGCGGCATCGAAAAATCTCTCGCACCTTTGCTTACAGCCCAAAGTGCAACGGAAAGGTCGAGATATTCCACCGCAATATCAAAGACTCCCTGATGTGTGTCCTAAAAGGTAACGAGCACTGGACAGAGGTTCTACCGACACTGCGGTGGGCTTACGTCCCAGCATCAAGGATGTCCTCCAAGTATCAGCCACTGTGTTTGTTGGTATATATACGGCACAGCGTTACTGTTACTTCTGCTAACCAGATAATGACCCCTCCGCTCTGCCTCAGTGAAGACATTTTAGTAAGTGGTCGAATAAGACCTGGGCTTTGCTGAAAGCCGTGCATATATATGTTGTGAACTTAACGTGAAGGCTGTGTCATGTTTATTATGTGTAGTACTGCTATCTGCCATCAATGTTTCTAAATATAAGTGAAGTGTAATTATTGAATGATTGTATCTTTGTTGCTGCTCTCTGTGGCGAGACTTTCCAACGGGAAGGTCGACTCGCATTCACGCCTCGAAATAGGAAATCCCAGAAAATCAACTTCAGCTGACCACCACTGTGGCATCGGTCATCGGTGAGGGTTCGAACCCGGGTCCTCGCGAGGTTTTCTAGCATGTGTAAATGTGGAGGGGAGGGAACTGTCTGTCACTATGATACGGCATGCGAGTATACCAAGGACTTTCATTTTGGCTCTACTACGCCAGAGAATTAGACCACTTGGAAGCAACAGTTACTGAGAAAACACTCCAGAATCGAAAGAATTAAGCGCCTTATTAGATACGTCATTTCAAACGAAGACAAAATAACAGTCACGAAACAGTGCCAAAGTACGAATGTTTCTGTTCCCTCACAAGCTGATAACAACCCTTCATCAGACTCAGACTATGATCCTCTGGCATGAAATGCGATATTTTGGGATTGTCTCACGGTGTCTTTGTGCGCGACTTCTGATAGACAATGAAGTTCCTTGATTCCCGTTGCTGTCAATGGACAATGTCGCCTGTTTTGTATATATTATATATATATATGAGTGTTTATATGTTTGTATATATATGTTTATATATCTTATATATGTGTGTCTATAGTTATTTGTGGGCCTCCTTCGTGGCTTGCTGGCGACGTGCGTATGCGCCTGCCCATGTAACCTCAACTTTTTGTCTTCTTACCCACTGGTGGTCTTTTGGTGCTTAGTGCTCCGGATATTGCATCGCTCTTCCACCATGGCCCAAACCCTCTGGGTGACCAGCTTATATATCCTATGGGGACAGAGTGGGGGGGCCATGGTCGGTTTCGGGTCCTCGCTATACGAATCCATCATTATGACCATTCGACTACTACAGCAGCTAGAGCTACTCTCCCAGGACAAGCCCTTCGTCTCAAAAAGACTTGTTCAACACACAACTTGGTTAGTATTTTACAAAATTAGGTTAGAGGACGCAGACCACAACAGATGACTCCTAAATCATCAGGCCATGGGTTGAGCACGTATATCCAAAATAAGTAATGCTTAATTCAAAATCTTTACATTTTGACGCCACCACGAGAGCCTTCATTTTTCTATTCAATCTGACCTTTTCTCCATTAAATACCTTTTCTCTAGGCCATTTCAAAGCCCAAGGATAATGATTCAGTTGATGATATTTGATTTGTATGATAATTCACTTACGTACGAAAGCACCAAATGACTTCGCACATACACACAACAAATCGAATCAAACCGTTCTCGCTGCCAAAATTAATCAAGCGTGTACGGGTAATGGCTCGACGTGGGTCACCAGAATACAACTTATTTAATTAATGATAGTGGAGGAGAAAGAGCTTTTCTCTCTGCTTTCAAATAGTTCGCCCTCCAATAATTATGAAGTCATCTTCCTGGAACCGTATATTCGAATTTAGAGATTTTCATATGAGAACAAAAGCACTTAGCGCGATGAAAACCCATCAATCGGGTGATGATTTTGGAGGTCCAAAATGACCTACATACCTAGAGATAATTGAACGCAGGTGGCCGAATACCCGAAATTCTTGGAGAACTTTAGAAATTTCTACATTCATAGGGTGTCCAAAATAGACGGGGGCCCACTCTGAAAAGAAATAAATACGAAAAAGCACGGAACGCAATCGAAATGAAACGTTTGCTGCATTGTGTTTGGGAAAAGAGTATTTTCGATCAGGCAGAATTTAGAATTACTGACATTCTTTTGTAAAAGATGGCACTTCATTTGGGACAAGGAAAACAAGGTAAGTATATTGAAAATATCCACCATTTGCTGCTATAAACATGATGAAGTCTCGGACAAAATTTACCACAACTCGAACAATCTCATGAGCCGGGATTTAAAAAACTTCAAGCGCGCACATAACGTGGTTGCAATGCTACATCTAGTTTCGTATCGTAAACGGTCACGTTCACTCGTGCGTTCATTTTTCGAGTGGGTATTACCCAAAACTCCATAGTCAGTTTGTAGACGACAGCGAAAACTATCAGCTCAGTTGCGATAACGTAAAAATAAACAAAGGGCAAAAGTTTTGTTCGCAATGCGAATCATCGCTCGTTAACCGAGTCAAATTTTTTTCTCGTTATGTGAATTACACATTAACCGACGTTCCACTGTAGTTTTAAATTTCCGAAAATATACTGTTTTTCAAGCACAGAAGCAGCAAACGATGTATTTCCATTGCTTCCTGTTCTTTCTTATACATCCGAGAACGGACACTTTTTTGACTGAAGTCGACCTGCCTCAATCAGCACCTCCTAGAGATAGAAGGTCTCCGCAGTCCGCTTGTGACGTCAGTAAATAGTCCATTTTCCCTCAGAATATTTAGGGGGAAAAAAATCCCCTGCTCGTGTCAGCACCATCGTTGTGAGGAAAAGAAATGATTGGGCTCAGAACTGGCGATTTCTATGCCCCACATTTAATCACTATGTGGTCTTTGTGAGCCAATCAGGAAGATTCTACGCCAAATTAAGAAGAAACGAAATAGGATGCTGTGTTTCAAAATGTGACAAACTTGCTAGGTAGTCTAAATGACATTTATGGCAAACAGTTCAGAGACCTTCTATCTCCAGGAGGTGCTTGCCTCAATGCATTGCACTGTGTATTAGCGGGCACTCCTTTAAACACAAAATTTTCGGTCCCATGAGTGTATAGAGAATTTCTACAGTGTTTGTTTGGATTTTTTTTTCTTTCAAATTTGACTGAATATGTGATTGAGGCTTTATTTTTAGATAGAATCTATCATCAATCACGGTGATGGATAATAGAGATTTCGTTTCTAAGAGGATATCGAGATGAAGAAAAAATCACTTGCTTTTAAGATTTCGTGACATTTGGCAAAAAAAGCTCTCCTGACGTCCCCTATTCAACGTTGATCTTCCCGAGAAATTGAGAAGTCTTGAGCAAACACTAAAGCTACTTCAGTTATGAAAAGAAGTAGGAAACCCTTGACGTTTCTCCTCCCACCAAGTAAGATGCATCGCTCCTGATGAAAAGAATGCTTCTCTCCTTTCATTTCTTCGAAGAATCTTTTCAATATTTACAGCACTTTCCTTGAGAGAGACACCGATGAAAAGTCGAAGGGGGAAGATCATGACTTTGGTATGTACCTACTCGTATTTACGTATAAACGTAAGGAGACTACCGAGTCCTTTTCCGGGAGAAATAAGATATGACATCGATAAATGATCGGAAGTTTCTTGAAAGTCTATGCAGTGAACGCACGAGGGAACTGTCAGCCGTTGAATTTTAGTTGACATCGTTATTATTCGAGATTAGTAATGATTTCTGAAAAAAATAGTTTTCAAAAATTGAGAAAGCTTATTTTTAACCCAAATATTGTAAACATATCATTCTAGAGTAGCGTAAACTGGAGTGACACAAGTTGTGAATACGATATTTGTGCTTACCTTTGCGTGGTAAGCACTGACATAATGAAATCGGTATCATCGGATTTGTCTTTAGAATACCTAAAAGACGATACTGTTGTCTTTTATTTGTGTTTTGAACCTCTTGAGATATAGCGTAAAACAACTATTAAAAAGTTGATTTGATATTCTGTATAATTGCAAAGTGCCTAGAGCCTAAAATTTTCTTACATGTTTGTGGCATCTGTATAACTCGTGCGTGCCAAATATAGTGTCCCCGAAGACACCCTGAAAATATTAAACGCTTCACTATTTAAACAACCAGTATTTAACAGACTGATTTAATCCCATTATCTTCCGCAGAAAAACATTAATTATACCTACTTAAGCAAAATTTTAAGTAGATTGTAAGATGTAACCACCGTAAACAAAGCTTTACAATGTTTTCACGGAACCTTAAAACACAGGGTTACGTTTACAAAGTAGACAGGATAATTATGAGAGAAATTTAAGCATGATTTTTAATCACGGAGGCGAACTCTGCCAGCTAGACTTTGGATCATCCCTCTTTCTCTTTTGCGGTGGCTATGGCGCCACATAAAATCACCATTGATCCTACCGTGGCCACACGTGCTTTTTCATCGGTGTTTCTTATTCCGCCACAGAGCAATTCCGGTGTAAATCGTTTTTGGTAATGCCACTGGTAAATGACGATAATGCTGATAAATTTAAACTTGACTGGAGAGTTTTTAATTTATATTGTCAGAAGAAGAATTGAGGACCTATATCTTATATGTAAGTCAAGTGTTGTGTGCTGAAATCAGTGCCATCCACATGAAGTAATGAGTAAATCGCCCTGTGTTGCTCAAATTCTGAAGGTTACGTTCCTGAACTGTTCACGTTATTAATAAAATGATTTAAATATGAACGTAATAGCCTAGGTGATAAAATTTCTACGTACAGTATTCAATTGGTCACTGGAATTTTTTCCGTTAAACCAAAGGGAGATCTCACCTTTAATGCTGCTTTTAAGTGCATACTCTGAAGAATCGTGGCATATTTTTCACGTACTCGTAATTTTCCATGTACAGGGTGTCCCATAACTTGGTTATACAAATACAACGCCACAACAGGCAAATTGCCCAACGAGGTGGCTGACTTAAGAACATCATGGATTCCCGAGCCCCTACCCACTACTGCTGCACCACACATGCACTCCCCCCCCCCCGCGGAACCCCCCAACGAATCGGTACATTCGGGAATGTGCGTGTACATGTGGTGCAACCTGACGTAAATTTTGTTTCTCTGTAATGCTTGTTATGTGTAGTGCTGTCATCTGCCCCCAGTTTTACTAACTATGAGTGAAGTGTTATGGCTGAATGATTTACTGTTGTAGGACTGTTGCTCTCTGTGGCGAGACTTTTTAACGGGGAGATCGGCTCGTATTTGCGCCTTGAAGTTGGGAACCACAGAAAACCAACTTCAGCCGACCACCACTGTGGGGTTCGAACCCGGATCCTCGCATCACGAGTCCGGCACTATAACCACTCGACCACCACAGCGGCAGTTTAAAATTTCATAAAAATTGAGAAATTAATAAATTTGAATGCAGTATGAGAAAACGTTATTCTCACGAAAGGGTATTTTTTAGTAAAGGGAAAAAAATAGGTAAACTTTTTGTCGATGGAGGGCGCTGCACGGCAGAAAACCAGTGGAAAAGTGTAAATCAGATTAACATAAAATGCAGGGTGTACGTGTGTATTCACAGTCCATTTCTGAATTTTCTTGATTATTGGTACATAAATAATGTTTTCATTGTGATGTTGAGATTGGTGGGGTTGCTTTGCCTAAGAGCCACGAATAGCCGACTGAAGCTTCACGAACGCTTCGGACACAGGAGAGATTGAAGAAACGTTCGCGGGTCCAGAATTATGCTACTTGATTCCGTGCAGCGCGCTCTATCCACTAAAATTGGAAATAATTTCTTAACCGAAGAAAAATCTCCCTTCCAGAGAATAGCGATTTTTCAAATCGCATTCAAATATCCGATTTCCTTCATTTTATATGAATTTCAAAATTCTTGATAAATTTCTGTTTATACAGGGTGTCCTGCAGGTGCCAATTCGACATTTATCTCGTCAGCCGTATATCGTAAATGCACAACTAAAATTTAAAAAATTCTCAAAAGTCAGGCGTTCACAAATTCAAGCGGTCACAGTGACGGACTCGAATCGCGAAAATACGGGGGTTTGAACCCCACCATCGCCATAGCGGTGGTCGACTGAAGTTGGTTTTCTGCGGTTCCCAACTGCCAGGAGCGAATGCGAGCCGATCACCCCGTTAAAAAGTCTCCGCACAGAGAGCAACACGCCTACAACAATATTCTATCATTCATAGTTAGAAAAATTGATGGCAGATGGAAGCACTGCACACAACAAGCATTACACAAAAACGAACTTAACTTCAGGTCAGCTACACATACACATTCCAACATGCCCCGATTCGTTAGAAATTCCGCAGAGAAATATGGACGAGGTGCATGCGTGGTTCAGTAGTAGTAGTAGTCCTCTAATTTCCAATCAGAAAGCTTTTGCCCTGTCTTTCTTGAGGCCAACAAAAAAACATCAATATTTCTAAGTGCACTATATTCACTTGGATATTTGAATCCAAAAATCGGAGAAAAGATATGAAAGAACAGCACACACACAAAAAGTAAAGCACACTCCTTCCCCTCATTTGTGTTGTCCTTTCTCAACTTTCCTCCGTTTTTGAATTCAAATATTTCAGCGAATATTGCACTCAAAAACATGGATTTCTTTCTGTTGGCCTAAAAAGAGACAGAGCAACAACTTTCTAATTAAAAGTTATCGAACAAGGGGAACATATAAAAAGTCAGATTTTTATACCTCACTCTCGAAACTGGTACAGAGTAATTTTTGAACCCATTTTGAGCATTTTTCCAATTAGAATCATGCCTCTAAGACGTACGGCTGACGAGATAAAGGCCGCATTAGCACTTACAGTACACCTTGTATATCCCCGAAACAAAACGTAACAGAAGGGATCTCATGATAACTATGGGGATAGTCCTCTCAAAAGAGACTCATCACGCAGAGAATGATCCTCAAGGCAGAAACGTATTTTAAAAGATGGGAGAGAAGAATATACGGATTCCGATAAATCCATATTTATTCTCTCCTCTTTCCTATACATTAGAGAAGGAATCCATATTCCAATAAAAAAATCCTGTCTCATCATCATCTTCAGTTTCATCGGATGCTTTTTTTTTTTGGTTCAAAAATCGCATGTTTATTTCATTTTTACACCGATTTAGGTTTTTTTTTTATTCGGCTTATGGAATGGAATTTATGCTAATGTTGATGGCAACGGTGGGTATTTTTCAGACCGATATCTGTGTATGTATTCTAACATCCTGGTAACATTTATCACTAGTATTCCTTTTTATTCTCTTTTATTCAACCCTGATATCCTCTTTCTATGCTTTCTGATTGAACCCCATTTCCATGCTCAGTTCGATAGAAATACCCCATAAGCTCGGCATACAGGTTGCATAGAGAAGTTCTTTAGGCCTCGAATAACGTTCCAGTGGATGGATCTACAGTAGGGGGGAGCACAAAATTTTCAGCCCACGGGCCAGAAACATAAAGAGTGATCATATGACCCGTACATTTCGGGATTTACGGGATAATCCCATAAGTTTTGTCATCCCAAATTTTGTTATAAAGTGTCCCAATTTTCCCTTAGGGGCCATTCAAATATTACGTAAGCAGATTTTCAGCCATTTTTGACCCCCCCCCCCCTGTCAGCAGCTTAGAATATTTCATATCTTTAAAAAGGTGTGGGTGATGACGTACGCAACCTTCAAACCACCCCCCCCCCTTGTCATCAAAAGTCAGCAAATCCGAAACCCCCCTTCCCCCCCCCCAATGCTGACATAATACTTGAATGGCCCCTTATTCTCAAAAGGGCTTATTTGAATTTCTGATATCAATAATTAGGATTACTTCCATGACTTATAAATTATATTATAATTAGGATTGTGAATCGATTAAAATGTTTAACTAGTTAATCAAAACTTTTTGATCGATTAATCGAATTTTAGTCGAATATGTTTTGCAATAAATTAACGTAACGTAATATTATGTACGTTCATTTTAACGTAGACCGGTTATGTTTGGTGCTGATGATTTCAGGAAGAAAATTCATCTCTACCTTCTACCTACACGAAGACTCGAACCTCGGTTTCTTGTTTGCCGGACGAGTGCTCTACCCACTAACAAAGAAAGAGTCCAAAGGTGTCACCCTCAAAAACTTTCGAAAAAATTACCACTAATTCTACTCATTTAAGTATGCGCAAATATATAAAAATATCCGGTGGAATTATTACGAGTCACTCTAAAAGAATTGCAAATATCAATACTGTGAACGCCAATAAAGGCCAATAATTTAATTAAAAATCCCGCTACTCTGAAGTCATAGAGTGATGTCAATCAAACAAAACAAGATCAGATACACATCACAGACAGAGAAAGGGAGAGAAAAAGAGAAACAACACTAGAGTTTCTAGGGAAAATAAACTGGGGGGAAGAGGGGAAAGAAGTTTTTTATAGCTATCGCCAAGAAAAGCGCGAGAGATGATGAGTAGCCAACTGTTATCATTTTTAGTTATCTTTTGTAGCTTTAATAATTTCATTCCGCCACGAATTTTTTTGTTCTCTTACGTTTCTGGGTGAAATTAATGTCCTTGAACTTTTCGTAATTTTTTGAGGATGGCGCCTTTGGACCCCCTTCCTTGTAAGCTATGGAAACAATATATTCCTTCCTTCGAGCTTATATACATGTATGTTGAATTGCTCCGCACATGGACTGTGGCAGCAATCAATTATTCATTCACGTGAAAATGACTAATAGAGCATCATTCATTCAATAAATAAACGCAATAATAATATGATAAATAATACAATAAAGTAAAATAAATATAATAATGCCATAAATAAACATACAATGCGATAACGTTTACAAATTAACTTACTCTAAACGACGAGAGAGAGGATGATTATCGTTTAGGGTGAATTCGGGACTCACTTCTTCTGTATTCTTTTTGTATCACTTTAAAAAGGAACCCTACTTATGACACTTGCTTTTACCTCTTTTTTTTGGCAATTTCGGAAATGAAAAATCGCACTATCTTTGGACAGACTTATTGCTCGCACTGCTACAACTTTATTTGGGGTTGTTCTGTTCCACAAAGTTTTGCACAGAATTGTACGTTCAACACATCTCTTAATCTCATTTGAAAATAGAGGGACTCCTCATTTCTCTCGAGGAACGAGAGAAATGAGCTTAGCAAATTGAACACAAGTTATAAAATAAGCTTAGATAAATAAACCATAAAATTATATTTTATATGTTCCACACTCTTATGTTGAAAAATTCAAAATTGCAAATTGTAATTTACATTTTGTTTTAATTATTGTGATAAATTAATGTTTGAAAATAAAACATTGTAATATGCAAAAAAGTAAGTTTTTCATCATGTTATATATCTATTGTGTTCAAAACATTATCAAAACGCATTCATTTAGGTTTTTGACGGTTTAAAACAGTTTGTGACTTCAAAAAGCCAACCCTGGTGCAAATAGAGGTTCGGCGATGTAAAAGAAAATAAAATGAAAGAAATGAGGTTCCTTGCATAAGCTCTTGCTGTGGCGCTCAATTTAAAATTCAGTTATAGCACAGTTCGCCTGTGCATATGACCATGTTCTTCCACTAGCTCTTGAATGAGGGGTTGATGAACCTCTACTTCCATGGTCTTCTCATAGGACACAAACTCTCCTCGTTCATGCGCTAGCCCCCCCCCCCCCCAAAGTCACGTTCAGTAATGCATTTAGCCCACAGTTTTCTCCAAGCACAATTGAAAACAAAAATGCTTTGAATGCACATACGCGTTGTTACGATGCTACATCTAGTTTCATATCGTAAACAGTGACATTTGTATGGGAGTTAATTTCTTCGAGTTAGGCACGCTGACCGGAGACTGTAAGGGAGAATATTACCTAATTTTTCACAGCACGTGTGTAGACGAAACCGAAAAACCATCAGCTCAGTTGCGTTAACGTAAAAATAAATAAAGTTCAAAACAATGGTCGTTTTGCTCGTTATGCGATTGCTCGTTAACCGAACCGCTCGTCAAGCGAGGTTCCTCTGTACTTGGGAATAGTTACCGTAGTGGATTCCCGTGCCCGAAATTTAATTAAAATTCTCTTACGGTAAGAATTCCATAGATATTGCTTCCCAATTGTTATATAGATGCATAATTATTTTTCAATAATTTCTGAACAAGACAACGCAAATACTAACCAAACTGCTCATCAGGATATTTACAAATAGAAAGTAAAAAATTGACAAAATTTGTTTTTTTTTTACAAATTATTATTAACTACAACGTTCGAGAAATGGAAGAAAAAAGAAGAGAAAATTACTTATTAAGCACATAATTCATAATTACTTTTTTGTCTTTTAGTAAACAATTTGTATGAAATAAATTCTGTTTGTCAGTTTTCAAGTTCCATCTACTGATTATTTCATGTAAATTCATTAATTTATTCATCGATGATTAAGAACTATACGAAGAGAAGCTACTTGAAATTTTTCGGAGATGATAGGTTCATTGTTCCTTTCATTTCTGATTATGGTAATTATTCTCCCAAAACTTAATGCATTCTAATTACAACAGAGTCCTTAAAAACTCTTAAGCATTTAAAATTGATAAGCGAAGAAAAGTAAAAAAAAAATTCTTACGCGTTATAATTTTGAATAAAATAACATCAAATAATTTTGTTCACGGGAATTGCTACAGTAAATGGTAAAATGGTACTGTAAATGTTACTATGAATTGGTAATTATGCATAACAATCGGTTATTATTCATATTCATCAGTCGTCTCGTTAATTTTGATGAATTTATATTTTTCGCCGGTGAATATGCGTAATACCTATGCGTCGTTGGTAAATTTGATAAATACTAGAAAATTATCACTTTTACCGGCGATTATGAATAATGGCCAAGTGCCGTTGATAAATTCGATTAATGCTGAAAAGATTATCACCTTTTCTCATGATGATACATTATACCCACACACACGATTGTTAATGAGAGTTGTTAAATTAGAGTGCGTTATATTGAGGTTTGATTTTGGAATTCCTCAAATGACACTTATTTTGGGGATGTTTGCAAAAAAATTTGTTTAATCAGACTTCATTATAACCGGTTTAGACCCTGGCTCACAAGCACAATAATCTAAATAATAAATCTCATGATTATTGGACCGATTTATCATATGCACTAATGCGAAATGGCGATTATGCAAATGTGATGAATTTACTACGATTTATCATGTTTACCAACGACGCTTGGTTATTATGCATGATTTCCGGTAAAAATAAATTTATCAAACTTACCAAAATGGTCGGTGAGTATGCATAATAACCGGTAATTATGCATAATAACCGGTAATTATGCATAATAACTGGTAATTATGCATAACAACTGGATTTATAACATTTACTGTAATTTGATCAATACGTTGATTCAAATATTTTTGAATATGGTCCCTAATCTAAAATGTTATGTCTGATTGATTCACTGATAATAGGAGGTAACAGGCGTTTTGAAAATGCGCCCTTGTTCGCTCCGTAACGGGTACGGCTCCGTTTCAGCTGGGATCTGCAATTGCAAAATTTGGAATTTGGCTAAGGGAAATATGAGTTTTATATGAGGTGAAAAAGAGTAGGAGTATAATTTAAGACATCAAAAACTGGTTTCCTCAAGAGAATCAAGCAAAATTTTTCTGCAAACTTTGAATTGATGGAGTTGATTAACCAAACTAAAATTTTTAATAGCAACTAACAATTGTTCGATTTAACCGACTCGATTAATTAATTAATCAGACCAGTCCTAATTATAATACTCATGACCCTAATTATCATAATCAATTATCGTCATGTGTGGACTTGCAGTGCCTATCAATTTCAGCGTTTAGTGATTTTTGAGAAATTTTAGAGATAACAAATTTTTGGATATATATACCGGTTATTTTGCAGACTCACTTGCCTTTGACAGTTTAATTGCAATTTTACTTGCCTTTGATAAAGTTTTCAGCTGCAAATAGGGTGTTCTATTGACTGTTTTATTGACCTTTGATAACTTTTTTTGGCTGTATTTTGAAACTTACTTACAGTTGACAATTTTTTTCGGCCGAAACTAGAAGTTTTACTGGCCTTCAACAACTTTTTCGGCTATGTCTCCCAACTCTACTTGCCTTTGTCAATATTTTAGGCTGTAACCGGCAACTTCATTTACCTTTGATAGTTTTTGACAGCCGCTGGCAACTTTACTTACCTTTGATAGTTTTGACAGCCGCTGGCAACTTCGCCTATGGCAAGTACATTTACTGCGAGGCCCTACCTGGTAAATTCTCGAAAACTTCAGCCAAATCTGATTTTGTGAGGGCGTTAAAACGGCACTGGTGTATTCATATTGTCGTATTCATGTTACTCACCGAATAAGGTGCTAAGTGAGATGACACGGGTGATCCTTAGTTGTATATATTCCCCCGCACAATATTCTATTTCGTATATTTCCATTAAATCCACCGGAGCGAGTGAACTCAACCCAGTAAAACTGATGCTGGCTTCTAGTCCACAAGTTATCAAACCCATTTGCTCACCAATAAGGTGTTATGCGAGATGACTCGCTCCTCGATGGATATTTTATATTTCATATATAACAAGATTCTCATTTCGTTTTTTCCGTATCCTGTATATATAGTGTGGCAAGTGTAAGATAACAGATGAGATGGCATAGGGGAGCCCCTTCAATTGCTTTTACAGCATGCCTCCATTTTATTATGTGTACATTCATCCGTCTTAACGAAACCTAGATTTTCTTAAACTCCATCTGGTTTCAAATTCTGGTTTCGAACCTGGGCTGGAAGAGATTTCGGCAACGGGATAAGTCCAGTGTCGCAAAAGATCTTTCGTTCATTTATTCAAGTTGCAAAAACATTAAAAGCACTGGCTTTAGACCACTGCAAAAGAACAACATGGAAAGTTCCCTATAACAGTTGTCACAATCTGCTTGTCAAACAAACGGAGAAAATCAATACGAAATTTACTATTAACTATAGCGTGGAAGATGACCTCTGTTTGTTCTGTTTATTTAATTCGTCAGAATTCATCAGAAATGATTAAAATAACAGAGGAGTGAGGGTCGATCGTGATTCCCGATAGAGCGCTGTCTCACAAGAGAACTGTATTAACATAAAGTTCAAACGCATCCGAATCTGGACATCGCGTCTCTTGTCTTGTCGGATGGGATTTAATTAATATTCGGACACTTCTCTCTAATTAGCAGTTGCTACACGGCCACGGCTTAATTCAGCCAGGCGTGCTCATTATCCTTAGTCGGGATTAGACGGCGAGAGAATACCGTTTGCATATCGCCTTGGCTTGTTCTTAATTAAATGTTTTCCTGGAAAAGAGGACTTTGGAGAATTCCGTATGTATATATGTATGTCAAAGAGGCTTTGATAGTCTCTGGAGATACATATCGTGGTTTATGACGTTGTTCAGGAAATCGGAGAGCAGGAATAATTATTTGGAAATGAGGAAGACCTCCTCCTTCTTCCTCCCCCCCCCCCCTCCACTTGCGTGCAGTTTGAGTAGTCAAACTAATTACTTGGTTCCCAACAGCTGATAATGGCAGTGACTTTTGATGAACTGAGATTAGGATTTAGAGTTTGTACTCAATTCGTCATTGCTTTAATTCTCTGGGTCCTATCGAATCGTTTCGGTTCTCGAAAGACCATCTTGTTAGGACAGGTAGCGATCGAGCAAGACGTTCATTAATGCTTAAGGGGTATTCAATAACTTTCAGCAAGACAGTAAGTCCTTCCTTCATTGGTAAGGTTTGCAATAGTTCGTACGCGTCACTTTATAACAAGGACGTTGTTATTCCAAGTATAGGTGAATCTTGGAGAATGATAAGGAACTCATTGAAATTCAAATAGAAAAGGCAGGTCCTTTCACGTCCAAATACTCCATCAGCTCACAAAGCACCACGATTCATATAAAAATTGGCCTTAGGGGAATGCGTTAATGAACGGGTCACAAAATTTGCCAGTCGCGCAGATATGTAAATCTAGTGTAGCTGAAAGTATCATTCCACGGGATTAGAGACATGATAACGTAGTCCAAATTTTCAGTATGCGTAATAGGGAAAACTTTTTGAACTATCGCCCAGTTAATCTAACGTGGTCCAACCCCTCGGGGTAAAAGGCTTACATCCCACTAGTGACAGAGCCTGGACCTCGACTGGTCTTAAAGTTAGTCTAACGAGATAAATCCCAAAAACTCTGGAAATTAATATTAAGAGGCAACTGATGAAGTAGATGGAGAGTTATAATGTATTGACAAGCAGGATTATTCAGAAAGTACATATACAGGGTCGGCAAAAAGTCCGTAGAAACTTTAAAAAGTTATAAAGACGGAAAAATAACCGAAATAAAAAACGGTTTGCACAGGGTTAGCATCGCTAGGTCACGGGAATTTTTTTTAAGAGGAAAATAAACTCAAAAAACAGCCGATAAGTGGCGTTGACGAGCACAAATCAAGGAAAAGATACGCAAATAACGAACAGAATGCTTCCAAATCGTTTATTACCGCAGTATGTGTTCCGCATGACCACCACCATATGGAATAACACATTGCAGGTGAGTCACAAATCCAGTAACGGCAGATTGTAGCAGGTCCACATACGTGGTTTACAACGGTGAACTGGTTCTGGATTAGGAGTGCAAGTTCTTATTACCGTCTCATTTGCATATTTCTACTGAAATCACTCGTACTAGTGTCACCTACCAGCTATTTTTATAGTTAGTTTTTTTTCCTGTCTTAAAAAAATTCCCGTGATCTAGCGATGATAACCCTGCAAACCGTTTTTTATTTTGGTTATTTTTCCTGTTTTTATTAATTTTTAAAGTTTCAGCGGACTTTTTGGCCACCCTGTATATATGGGCTTCGAGTTATTTTGCCTTTCTTCCATTAACATCCGTACACTCGAGTTCTTCCCATAGCAGCATCCCGGTAAGCAGTTTCTAACATCCCAACAATTTAAAAAAATATATATATAAATGCCTTTTTAGTGTCTGCCAAAGCGGCTCATGATTCGGCTTCGGTAGACACTAAACTAATCTTTATTCAGCTATGGTGCCTAGTCTAAATATTTCTAGTGCCTTTTTGCCTGCCCATGTTGAGCATTTTCAGTGCCTAAAGTTCCGGGCTCTAGTGATAATGCACATGTCAAGTGACCAGATATAACTGAAAATTTATTACTGTTTCTATAATTCCTGAAAATCAACCTGTACCGTACCGATAAACCCGAGTGGCTTGGTGATAAGATTCCCGTCCGCCACCGTGAAGGTTGCAGTCATGTTCAAACACAAAGGAGAATATAGATAAGATATTTTCCTTTACGAACTTCAGGCAACCACCGGTAGATGGTGTCTTCATTTCCAACCCAATTCATTAATGGCAGTAAATTGCAATATAGCGAATATGGCCACAGTTAGAGTAGTATACCATACAGATCTAACGCAGTCCAGGCTGTATCTCCTACTAGCTATAATACCCGGCGTTGTTCGGGTTTTCTTCAATGAGGTTTTTTTAGATCACGTGATACCTCCCTCTTTCTTTGAGGGACATGCAAACCGTGTATAAGATCACCAATATGGTGACTTCCTGTGGGACTCATGAAAGAAACAAATCTAGATTTAAAGAAACGTAAAAATAAATACATATTTTTTTCCTTTTTTAAAGAGTGCTAGGTATTTCTATTCTCCTGCCCCCCACTCCTTTTGAACTTCAAGTTATCCTGTTTCTGCTTCAAAAAGTGCTTAATTAAAGCTGTGGAATTTCTTCGATGTACTTTAATGGCCCATAATTAATTTTAAAACAACTTAAACTATATGAATTTATGCAGTTGAATATTAAAAGACTACACGGAGACATTAATTTTCATGATTGAGAAGATATAAATAAAAAGTTGAAATCAATGTTATTGCATGGATATCCAACTCAAAAGTAGGTCCGGCTAATTACTTCATATTTGATCTCATGGACTTCGTATATCTCTAATCGAACTCAATATTTTAGAAATCTAGAATTCAATGCAGTTTTTAAAATTATTGATGTGACAAAAAACACCACCAAATTTCCGCATTTCTACATTAAAATCGGCAATTTTAACACTGATTTCTATGAGGATCACCTTTTTCCTGACCATCAAAGCGATGTTGATGATGATTATGACGTCATTCAAAAAACCTCATTACTGGGAGTATTGAAAATGTGGCAAACCATTATAAAGGCATAAATTATTATACATACATTGGCAGTGTTTTAGAAGTGACAAACCATTGTAAAGGCGTATACACGTCTCAAACGCATTGCTAGGGAACCACGGTAACCAAAGCAAACGTTCGGAAAGTGATTGTTGAGGCCTAAAAACCATTGTTGCCCGACAGTTTTTTGCCCATTTCGAGCATTTTCCCTGCTCGTACGAAATTTTACAGTAGCCTATCGTTCAAGTCGGGTCCTATTTGGTATATATGCAAAATTTGACGACGATCGATCTAAAACTAGATTTGTATAGAGTACATACACACACACACACAGAAAATCAATTTTATATATATAGATTGCTAATATCAGCCTCTGACCCTCTACAAGGAACGAACTGACTCGAAATCCCTTTTTTTTTCTATTTAAAGGAAACTACAGAAATTTCAAATGCAAAACCACACTAGTTTCGACATGAAAATGTTTTCTAACATACTATGTAAATTTGTTAATGCTTTTCAACAAAAATCATATTCTGAATATTTCTGAGAAAATTTCAATACTTGTTGCATATGTAATGCTAAAAGACGCCCAAGAATTCGTTTTTTTTTTTTTTAATGTTTCCTTGTCGAAAATATCACCAAGAAAAATATATATATTTGATGGAAGTTATAGTGAAGATGAAGTCCGAAAGAAATATTTTATTCCGTAAGTTTTTTGACTGGAGGCGCAGCCGAATAATTCCTTAAAAAATGCGACTGAACTCTTATTTTATCTTATTTTATTTTTTTCGCTGGAGTTCAGAAGAAACTTGACCGGAGGAATTCCTAGAGAGAGGAGACAGAGAATATTTCCTTTTTATGCCCGAAAGGAAGGAAGAATGATATGGATGGAGATGTTGAAATCCTCACAGAAAATAAAATAGAAAAAATGGAAATTTTAGAATGAAATATAATATTTTCTTACTCGCAAAAAAATGTATATTTCTACAGAAGAAAATGTTGTAGACTGCAGAGACATGCCGTATAATATTTGAGAAACATCAGTCAAAGTGCAAAAAAAGGAATTGGAAATTCTTGAGGAAATTCGAGATCTGTAACATAAAAGAAATTGCGTTAACACGAAAATAAGGCACTCTTTCGTTGTTTGCGAAATCATTTCGATATATTATAAATGATCGTGTCTTTTGAATATTTTTTTCCCAATGCAGTTAGAGTCGATTGAAGAAAAATCGAGAAAGCAAACTGAACCATCGGTGAAAAATGCATATACAAATGTAATACAATACCCCGACACAATAAACAAAATGCCCAACGAGGTGGCTGAAAAGATTGTGCCGTAATAAAAATTATGGATGTCGAATACAACCGAAATACAGCAACCCAATCGAAAACGCAATTAGAAAAACTAAAGACTATTTACAGGGTGTTCTGTTAATGGATCGACAAACTCAGATTGTTGTTAGTAGACAAGGGGAAGAAAAATTGTAATTGTGTCTCAAACCACGTTGAAAGGATGAAAAATCGCGTAAAACGCATGAAGGTTTCGACGTCACGCTCGAACGACAAAAAATACAATAATAACTTCAAAAATATTTATTTCATTAATTATTACAAGAGTTATTGGAAGTGGCGATCGCTGACATAATTGCACAATCTACCGGTGGAGACAATATGACTTTTCTTCCCGACTTCACCTCAGCATAATATCTAGAAAATAAATGTTTTCTTGATATCTTGGACTATCTCTTTACGAATTGATTGCGTTACCGAAATCTCAACGCTCACATATCTTGAATCAGAAGTAAAATTGAAATTGATAGTGGAGGGTTTTGATAACACCATATTCAAGTAACGGACACTTCCCATGAGATGTCCTGTCGTATCAAATAAAAAAAAGTGTAACTGATAGCTGGCGCCACCGCTTTTTTAGATCAATATACGGATATGAAGTATACACAGGGTAGTTCAAAACTCATGCGCATAACTTTTAGGATTGATAGAGCGAATCTAAACAAGCCATTTTTATCATTATAACGCATAGTCGTAACGCAAGTGGTGAACTGCTTACGGTGCTGTCATTGAACACATAAAGCGCTAATGCGCGGATTTAGCTGCTAAACGTCGTTTCTGCCATGGATTGTGGAAGGGAAGGAAAAACGGACATGCGTTTTATATATGGTGATGCAGACGGGGATTTTCCGGAAGTCCAGAAACCGGATCGGTAGTGTTTTCTGACAAGACGCATGCCAGATCGAGAAATATTTGAGTTCTTCCTTCCGTGTCTGCTTGAAACGGGTTTCTTGGTCAACGGATACAGCCGTGCTAGAAATTTGAAGCTGGTTTTACACAGACATCGATGAAATCGTTCAAAGGTTTTTGATGTACCAAGTTTCTTGTCGGGAAAAACAATGGCAGTAATCTTCGGGCTTCTATAGCATTCCGGGGGAAGGGGTGTCCGCAGCAGCTTATATGAAATTCATATCTGTTTTATTCTATTAGCTAAGCAACGATCTTCATTCTGTGATTTTCAGACAGACGATAAAAATTTCCGATTTGAATGGGATCCCACGCCTCTTGCCGCATCTGCGTTTACAAAGTAAAGTTTTTACTTTTTTTCGCGCCACTTGCTCCGTTTTTTTTCCTCCTCTCATCGTCTCCCCCCCCCCTTTCCCGTGTGTACATGGAAGCTAAAATTTTGAAATTGTCGTCACTGAAGAACGCCATTTAGCCTATTGTCATTGGGTATACCAGGCCGACGCAAGCGATATCTTTACCTTTTTTGCAATATATCCAATGGCAGCAGGAGAAATGGCCTACTTCATTGACGTCACAAGTTTCGTGCATAGTTCTTGTGATATAGGGGGCGTTAGGAGAGGTCGCTTTCAGTGGATGACGTCAGACACCCTTTGTCTTCGGATTCAATGTCGGCTGCTGCCGATCGCGTAGATAGCCGTATGTTGTCGCTTCCAGTGGACGATCGGCCTTTAAGGTTCATTGACAATGGCGTCTATAGATTCACCGCTTGCGTTACCTGCATCCGTTATGCACCGAAAATTACTATCGGTGCCACCTATTGGAGGATTTTATACCGACTATTTTGTTATTTGATAAGTAATGAACGCATCATCTGAAGTAATTGTCGTATCAATTCCGTGCCACTTGAAACAATTTCTATCTAACGTCTGTAGCGAAGCTGACCACTTTTTTGACATACCCGTGCATGGGCGGAGATACGGGGGGGGGGGGCGTGGGGGGCATTGCCCCCCCCCCCAGAGTCAAACGTGGAGTCGACTGTTCTAATGTCTTTGTATTTTTAGATGAATTGACATCAGCATCACCGTGCCCCCCAGCAATAATGACCTTGCCCCCCCCCCCCCAGACTTCCAAGTCAATCTCCGACTATGTACCCGTGCCTATCTGCCTATCCGCTTTTTTTCCGAAATTGACTCCAAGTGTTGCACGGGCACCGTAATCTTTGTCTCTAGAGGGCGCTAACAAAAAGTAGAAATTTAAATCAGCGCAAATGCTATGGCTTCATGCAACAATAATACTGTCTAGACACATTATCTTGTAATGTACTTAGGGCTAGGATTTTTATGCTCTGAAAAATATTCTATAAAATATGCACTTATGCTCTTAAAAAAAACTAAATAAGCCCTATAAAACGAAAAATATGTCCTAAAATTCTTTCTTTGCTATCTAAAATAACATTAGTTTTAGCAGAATAATATGATTACGAGAAGTGTTGGTGCTGTAAATAGAAGTCGTTTTACCAGCTAATCTCATCGAGCCAAAATTCCTCTTTTGAGCAAGTTTTTTTGCCCTTCAAATTCGGAATTAATGTGCTGTCATTTATATGTTAAAGTACTCAGCTAAGTAGTGTATTTAGCCTTATAAAAGCAAGCACAAAATTAAAAAATAATAATACAGGAAATAATTCTTTTCATTTGATAAAAATTCTCAAAAATTCCCAGAAACGCTAAAAAAATCCTACCCCCGTCTTCCAGTTTTAGCCAATGTTTCTCAAGAGTTGCCATCATCGATTCAGATAATTAATCTATTTACAGCCACACGTCAGTGTCGTTGAAGAGCAAGTATTTTTATGCTCTAACAATCAACTTGAATTGCTTATTGGCTGAAAAACCTGCAAATTTTATGATTTTTTCACCCAATCAACAACGACTTTTCATTTATAGCGCATAAATATCCTAGCCCTAAGAGCTCTCGTCAGAGGAGGGAACCGCAAAAAAAAACCAGTCTGAAGCGGGATTGGGAATAGCGGGGAAAAAATTTACTTTTTTTTATCGAAAATCATGAAATATGCAAAATATGCCTTAAATATTTGCAAAATATGCTCTATCATGTAGAAATAAAATTAAATATACAAAGACATAGAAATCTCCGATCCCTACTAATTAGATAGATACATAATCTAGTTCTATCTAAAAAAATATTATTCATATTGCATGCGAAAAAATTCATATATAGGAGCTTTTTAAAAAATAGTTTCTCAAAAAAAATAGGTAGTAAATAAATCGAAATTTTTATATTAAAAAATGTGTATAAAGTAGGATTTTCGGTAATTGTCTGTTATTCTTAATCATAGACATATGAATATAATGAAAAAACTACCGGCATTTTCTGTGCAGAGAAAAAAATCAAAAACCCATCAGGCACAAGTATGGTTTAAAAAAAAACATATCCACGTTTAAACCCTACAACCGTGTACAGCGTATGACACAGCCCCCACCCATTTTTGTTGCTGTTAAATCGCGTTTCATTAACCAATGAAATATTCAAAATATTCAATTATTCAAAAGACGTGATTATCCGTAATCCTCGCAGACATCTAGGAGATTCAGACGAAAAACGAAAGTTTTACCTTATTTTTGGAAGTGATAGGGGTCTTATTATTATATTTATCATTCAAATCCTACAAAATTTATATATCCTGAATTGCGAAATAATGATTCTATTCATTGCTCGAGACTCTCTTCCCTAATCAAATTATCTGCATTATTCTCTCTCTCTCTCTCAGAAAATGCATATTTGGAATTCATTAACGATTCAAAAGCATAGAATGAGTTTTAAAATGTTAATTAATTTTAATTCATATTTCATGTACCAGTAAAAATTTCACATATAAGTCGATTTAGTTTTATACCCAGAGCAAAGTAAATCCCGTAATGTCTACCGATTGAATTCATTCCCGCTGCCAACAGTAATTAAGTGCTCGGTGAGAATGAACGGAACGCGACTGCTTTAATTAATTACACACACACACAGGAAGATCTTATCCGCTTTTAAGAGTAGTTCTATATAGTCTATAATTAAATCTCTATTTGGCGAGAGCTATGCATTCAAGTTCGATTCATGCTGCATTGAGGGAAACGATGCGCTTCGAGCGTTTCGGAAAAATCAGAATATACTGAATTTCTGAAGTAATCAAAAATAATTACGGTCAATTTTACGTAATGAAGTCGTTGCATGCACAGCTTTAGAAAATAATTTTTGCTCCTAAAGCTGCTTAAGAGCAGACCTTATTCAATAACTTTTATTCCGACTTCAAATGATTTTCATTGATAAATTAAATTCTTGTGAGAATTTTTTCAAGCATTTACTTTTGTGATCCAGTTAAAAGAATTGTGGTTAAAAAAAATTTAACTTATACAAGGTGAACGTTATCTGTTCCAGATCTGTCCTGATCTGTGGAACATGAAACACCCTACCAACTCTGCCCTATCTCGGACAGTTTTCGAGTTATGGTTGATAATATACGATGGAAGAAAATGCGTCAAGTCTGAACAAAGGGGCCATTGAAGTATAACGTAAGTAGATTTTCAGCCATTTTTGACCCCCCCCCCCCGTCAGCGAAATTTCGTCAGCAGCTTAGAATACTTCATATCTTCAAAAAGGTGGTTGATGACGTAAGCAACCTTCAACCCCCCCCCTTGTCATCAAAAGTCAGTAAATCCGATCCCCCCCCCCGATGCTGACGTAATACTTGAATGACCCCTAATTCAAATTTGTGAAGTTTCTGCAAGACATACACTCAAACTAAGCACATATTTGGAGAGTGCCGAAAGAATCCAATAAATGACACCAATTTCAATGAATGGATTTAATGGTGAGCTACAAGCGCTAAAAGATTGGCAAAGTTCGAAATCGAACTGTCGCCAAAACTTTTAATCGCCAATTCCACGAACACCCTTGTAACTTCAAACATTCAAATTTACCGAAAACTTGCCCATTGCATCAGCTTTCGAAAGATCCTGCAATAACCCTTATCGGTGCTCTGGTTCAGGAGAAATTTAGCCTTTTGTTCTCAATGTATACATCACTGGAATCAGCGTTTGTCGAAATTAATAATTCGACGAAAATTCGGAATTGGCGGATGAAGATTTTGGTGAAGATTTAATTTCGTAGAGCAAATCCTATAAGATGACATTAACTCTATCTACCGGATATCTGCATTTAATGGTGAGCTTGAAGTGCTGAGAGATTGGTGAAGTGAAAAATCTAAAATTGCGCACAAAAATACTAAAATTACTTCGACGAACGCAGATTTGAGTGATGTATTGCAACCAGAAAATACTAAATTTCTCTCCTGAAGTACCCCCCATAAGTACTCACTGATATATTTTATTGTAGACTCTCCCTCTCGAAAACTGGTGGAATGGAACGTTTTCAGAAAACTCGACCGATTGTAGCTAGAAGGGTATTTGGGAAATCGGCGATGAAAAATTTTGGCGACAATTCGATTTTCAACTCTGCCAATTCTTCAGCACTTGTAGCTCGCCATTAAATCCAGATACAACTTGTATTTCGATTAAATTGGTGTCACTTTATAAGATTTTCACTTCATAAGAAATATGTTTTGGTAAAAGGCAAATATATCTATATATATAAAATTGATTTTCTGTCTGTCTGTGTGTGTGTATGTTCTCTATACAAATCTACAATTTTAGATCGATCGTCGCCAAATTTTGAATATATACCAAATGGAACCCGACTTAAACGATAGGCTACTTTAAAATTTCGTCATAGCAGGGCAAATGCCCCAAATGGGCAAAAAAACTGTCGGGCAACAATGGTTTTTGGGCCTCAACAATCACTTTCGGAACGTTTACTTTGGTTGCCGTGGTTCCCTAGCAATGCGTTTCAGACGTGTTTATGCCTTTACAATGGCTTGCCGCTTTTTCAATAGTCGTCAGAGTCATCATCAGCATCACTTTGAGGGACAGGCAAAGGATGATCTCATGGAAATCAGTTGTAAAATTGCCGATTTTAATGCAGAAATGCGGAAATTTAGTGGGGGTTTCCTGCCACATTAGTAATTTTAAAAATTGTATAGAATTCTCGATTTTTGAAATTTTGAATTCGCTTAGAGATATACGAAGCCTAGAAGATTAAATATGAAGTAATTTGCCGGACCGGCTTTTTGAGTTGGATATTCGTACAATAACATTGATTTTTCAATTTTTTATTCATATTTTCTCAAGCATGAAAATTAATGTCTCCGTAATGTCTTTTGATTAAAATTAATTAATTAATGATTTAAAATTAATTATGAACCCGTAAAAGTACATCGAAACATTCCACAGCTTTATTTAAGCATTTTTGGAGGCTGAAAACAGGCAGATCTCGATAACTTGAAGTTCAGGGGGGGGGGGCATCAAAATACCTAACGCCCCTTAAAAAAGGAAAAAATGTATTCATTTCTACGTTTCTGGATTTGTTTCTTTCAAGAGTCACCATATTGGTTAACTTAGACACAGTTTGTATGTCCCTCAAAGAAAGAAGGGGAAATCGCGGGATCCAAAAAGCCTCACTGAAGAAAACCCGGGCAGCGCCGGGTATTATAGCTAGTACACTGTATATTTCATTAACTCATTGCAACTTGAGGAATTTCCTTTGTGTTTTGGTACGTGAACTGCTCATCTCGTTCGTTTCAATGCTCACCATGACTCCCCATGTACAAAACTAATGATTCGATTTGTCAGTGTGAACAAAAATACATGGTTCATATGACCCTTTTCATATTTGTTGATTAATGCGTATTTTAGTGTCCCATTCTCATAAGCATTTGGTTTTTCAATAATTTTATAGCAACCAGATTCAGTTCATTTACTCTACTGATTGACTCTTTATGAATTGATTCACACAAGACAAACAGACAAACATGAAAATGAAGTTACACGCATAAAAAGTTAGGTATGAATAACATAGAAAAGAGAGGCTGTTGATTGATTTTGGAGTGAAATATGATACCTAATCGAGTACAAAATACACTGCACAACTTAAAGTAACACAACGAGCGCAAACTACAATACGAAATGCAACAGTGATGAGTTAGACAAGGTTATGTACCACATTGCACCCAATTTTTCCATTTCCTCCATGCTTATCACATACGTAATTATTACGTTATATAATACATTATGGCAGCCAACTCTCACACAAAATTTCACAAACCAATGATTTCAGTACTTGGAAAAGCACACGGTATTTCACCCCATTGCACACACACACAACACAAACGGCGCGTGGATGTTTTTCGTATCTGTATTACAACCACAATGACAGTTTCTGCAAGTGATACTGATGTAGAAGAAAATACTGAACCACTACAGAGAACTACACTTCAGTAGCATACAAGCAGATCTTGACTTGCCTCAAATATTATTTTCTTAATAATTTTTAAATACTGTTTTTTTATATTCTTATGGGTGACATATAATCATTTTAGCATTATTCTTTTTTATTTTAAACTAGTTTCCGACTAAAATTACGGCTATATATCGACTATAACCACGTGAGAAATCAGTAGAAATTATCACCACGGTAGAGAATGTAAACAAAGAAAAAATGTAAAGAAAGGAATATGAACAATAGAGATGTCAGCTTCTATATGTGAGGGAGAAACTAATTCATATGAAGGTGAACATCAGCTAAAACTTCTAAAACCATCTTAGCACTAGAAAGTTGAAAATTTATTCTGAAGAAAACTGAAATAAAACGATCGAAAGTTTCACAAGTCCATTTGAATCACCGATCTCTTTAATACGAGGGTTTGTTTATATCGATGTATGGATTAAATGAAAGAAATAATTCTAGAATAAATGAAAAAAATAATTCCAGAATAAATTAAAGAAATAATTTCCCAGAATATTAATAATAATAATAATAATCTTAGAATGGAAGAAGCAGTTCTGGTACAAATAAAAGAAGTATTATCAGAATAAATGAAAGAAATGATTTCCTTGAATACTATTAATAATAATAAAAATAATAATATTCCTAGCATGAAAGAAATAATTCGGGATTAAATGAAAGAAATAATTCTGGATTAAATGAAAGAAATAATTCGGGATTAAATGAAAGAAATAATTCTGGATTAAATGAAAAAAGAAATTCTACAATAAATACAAGAAACAATTCTAGAATAAATGGAAGGAAAAATTATAAAATATATGAGAGAAAAATTCCGGAACAAAATTTATGAAAATTTACAATTATCATTAATTAAATTACAATTAATGAGAATTCAGAATGAATTACTGAAAGAAATTATTTTATAATATTTCAAACTAATAATTTCGGAATTAAAGTAGAAAATATAACTTAATAATAAAAATTACTAAATTACTTTATAATTTAGTAATTTCTGATAGAAATTTTTTCACAATCAATAAATTAATAATTTCATAATTATTCAAAGAAATAATTTCAAGATATGATGAAAAGAAGAATAATTCCAGAGTTACCAAAATAAGTTATCAAAAAACCATTTCAAGTGAGATTTCAGATTAAAATTAATCTCGGAATTAATTAATTCAATCAGTAATTATTAAAAAATTTCAGAATTAGTGAAGAAAAAACAATTAAGAACCAATAAAAAGGATAATTGATAAGAGAAATAATTTGAGAATAAATTGAAGTCTTCAATTATTTTTCATCCTGTTCAACTAGGGGTCCCCGCCCCCCATTGGCCTCTTATATTAAGTTGTTACTAAATTACATGAGATGGTGGTCCGCAGGCTTCGTAGGAAGTTTCAATTTCGTCAGTCGTGTCTGAAAAGTTGAAGACCATTGGTATAGATTAGTGTTTCCCAAAATGGGCAGTATTTCCCCTCGTGGGCGATGGAATGGTCCAGGGGGGCGATAGAAGCTGCGGGTTTAACATAGGATCCTATAGGTACACCTGAGTTGGGGGCGATGAGAGTAAAAAGAGAAGGGAACAGAAAGTTCAGAAACTATGGTGTAGACCAGTGTTTCTTAACCTTTTTCAGCTCATGGCCCCCTATGGATCACATTTTTTCTCGTGCCCCCCCCCCCTACCCTCGCCCAAGATTGAGATACTTTCTATATTTTTATTATGAATGAATTTTTAATAAATCGGATCAATCTCTGGAATCCTGGCTAAGCACGGACTCAAATGGCAGATTATCATCTCTCCTCCAGGAGTCAAATTTTATGTTAAAAAACGGTCTGTGTAAAATACGGTACGATTCAACAAACATGCACGATAAATCGACATCCGTAACACACCAACCATTGCTCTGGCTGCCCTAAATACTTAGCTGGACGTAACAGCTTACATATGAAAATCATAGTATCAGATTCCATATAGTGCAGTCCCCATCCCTCTATTGTAGATATGAAGACCCGGGTCATGCCCACAGACCCAAGGGTTAAGATGACCCTATTTCTATGGATGGATCTGATGAATTCTGAAAGTAGTAATATTTTTCAACCACGTTTCACTTTTAAAGCTTTTTTCTCTTCACAGTTCTCTGACTCCCTTCACCACCTGTCGCGGATCACCTTTCTTCTGATTTTCTCCCGTGGCCCCCCTAGAATATCTCAGGACCACAAGGGGGCCATATGGCCCCAGGTTGAGAACCACTGGTGTAGACCATAGTTTCCCAACCTTTTTTGTCCCATCGACTCCTTCTTCAGAATTTTTTTTCTCCCATCTCCCTCCAACGCAATCTAACCCATAGTATCCTATGTTATACCCGTAGCTTTTGCCGCCTTCCTGGAACTTTCCATCGCCCCCAAAGGGGCGTTAACGCCCACGTTGGGAATCACTGGTGTAGATCTTAATGTTTCTTTTTTATATCGCATCTTGGTCAAAAGGGAAAGCAGTGAACATCGTGAGTGGAAAGACGGGAGTGCCCATGTACCTGGCGTTACACGTGTGTTTAGTTGGTTCTGTTATCTGGTTATTCGAAGTTAAGTTATATAATGTTGGGATGTGTGCATGGGAAGATGTATTTATAGAAGAAGAAGATAAATGGCATAGTGATTGGACACGAATTCATCGAACTATTGACTAATTTATGTATTTTCCTTCATCTCGTGATTGGTACTTTTCATGCGCATTGGTTATTCCAGATGCGCACAAACAAAACCTTACATTCCTTGATGCATTATAAGGAATTTAGCTCATCATGATTGGCCGCAATGAATGATGGACAATCACGCCACTCATATCGAAATACTTCGTGAAATGTACACTTGTGGAAGAGCTAACTGGTGTTTATTTTTTTCGTGTACCGTTCAAATCTCACGTGGTTTCAGGTGTATGTGTGTGTGTGTCGGGAGGGGGGGTGGGGTGTTTTTTCTATTCTCACTTTAAATTTCACTGTTTTATTTTATTATTTTCAAAAAGGCACTTTTAAGGGAAAAAAATTGATTTTTTCATAGAGTTCCATTTTTCTTGAATAAGATCGTCGAAGACGAGCAGTTTGTTCCAATCTAGTTCTGCCCCTCGTGACGTCTTGCTATCTTTCTTGCTCGTAGAAACTAATCACTGCGTGTTAGTGCGTCTTGTGTTACTGAGAATGTAAAGATTGTAATCACGCATTCCGGACACGCGAAAATATTCGCAGCTCATCGTCAAAATAAAAATTGATTGTTAATTCCTGTTTTCTGATACGAATAAGGATAAAGGTTGCAAACGCGAAATATTTCAAGATATAGAAAAGAAGCCCCCAAAACAATAACCATTATTACTCACTCAAAAAAACAAGTCACGAGTAGGTTTATTTACTCGAAATGAATACAAAAATCTTTCGAGGATTCTCCTCTCGGAATTTCTCGGGGATCCGAAACCACGTGATAACAATCTTGAACGGTAACGTGGCCAGCGAATCGTTCCTTAATTTGCAAGTGAAACGAGGAAAAGTAATCGTTGTGTGCTGTGATAACGTGTAATCGATGGCCGGTAATTATCGGAAAACGATCTGATATATATCCGAAGGATTCTTCACGCAATTAAGGCTGTTGTCGTTCCGGGGAAAGTATTTGCATAAGCAATAAAGGAAGAAGAACCTAACAAACATAGGAATAACTTTCATTAGACAGGCAAAAAAATGGATGTACAGTCGGGGCCCCGCTTAATCGGATATCAACGATTACAGCACGCAATATCCGATTAAGCGGAGTATCTGACTATGCGGGGAACAATTCAATTGCCATTCCACAACATAAGTATAGTTTTTATATTGAAAACTGATGAAGGATCAATGTTAATAAAGCCTTTCGAATAAATCAGATATTAAAAATGAATATTATATTCAATTGCAATTGATCATAATATCCAAGAGTTTTAATTTTCATTAGAAAAGTTAGCGTCCTCTATTGACTCAACAGAAAACGAAAATAAAATAATTAAATGTATGTATTGATGACAACTCGAATACACGAGAGTCAGTACCTGCTTCTAAATGTATTCTCATTAATTTTTCATTTTTTTATCTGAACATGGTAACATATTTTTCATTAAGTCAAAATGTTTCATTTAATAAAAATATTATATTTATAGTTGTTAATGTGCATTAAGTGGTTGATGTTGAGCGTAAATATTCCGTTAGTCGGGGAAAAGCCGTTCAAATTGTCATATAAAGCGGGGAATTCAAACATTGTTTCTATTGGAGAAAGTTTGGGGCCTTAGGGTTTAATCCGATTAAGTGGGGCTGACTGTGCTGTGTACTATACATGATAAACATGAAACAAATCGGCGCAGTGTTATCTGAAAAAAAGTAATTTTGAAGAGTATTCTCAAACCCTCCCGAAATTCTAAGGGGTTAGTTTTGTAGAAAGCGGATAATTTTTAATTAAAAACAGAAAAATAACTATAGTACAGTCGAATCCTGTTATAACGAACTCCAAGAGACTGGAGAAATCACTTCGTTATAACAAAATTGCGTTATAAGGGAATTTCACTTTTTTTGCATTGTTTTTAAGTAAACTTATCTGGGGGATTAGAAACGTTAAAACGAGATTTTTGTTATATCAGTATTCGTTAAAACGGGATTCGACTATAATTAGGTAAATAATTACCTAAAATTTGAAAGATTGTTTGCACTCCTCAATAAAATTTGGTGTAGTAAATTTGAATTTTGATGCTTGAATCTCACATATCTAGATGCGTATTGGCGAACACCTAGTTGGATTGTTTAGAGCAGTGATTCCCAACGTGGGCGATGGAAAGTTCCAGGGGGTGGCGGTAGAAGCCACGGGTATAACATAGGATCCTATGGGTTAGATTGCGTTGGGGGCGATGGGAGAAAAAATTTCTGAAGAAGGGGGCGATAAGAGAAAGAAAATTCTGAAGAAGGGGGTGATGGGACATAAAAGGTTGGGAACCTATGGTTTAGAGCATTCTATACTTGCGAAATGCAATGGGATTGATGTTGTAGTGCCGCTGTGGTGGTCTAGCGGTCATAGTGGTGCATTCGTATCGGCTGAAGTTGGTTTTCAACAGTTCTCATCTTAAAGGCACGAATGCGATCCGATCTCCCCCAATACAAATCTCGCCACATGGAGCAACTACCCTAGAACGGTACAAATCTTCAATCATTCCACTCACTCATAGTTCAAAGGAAAAAAAAAAACAGATGACAGAACAATAACAAGCATTACACAGAAACAAACTTCGCAAGATTCACAACACGTACAAGCACATACCAACATGTACTAGTTCCCCAGGGAAATATGAACGAGGTGCATATGTGGTTTAGTTATTAGTATTCGGATCGATACTGAAATTTTTACTCTTATTATTCAGTATTGAGGACAACTCAATGATCAAAAATTGGTTATAAAATTAACCTAATCGATGCATCTACGTACATAGACGTGCACGCATAATTACGTGCATAGAAAACAAGTAAGAAAAAGAAAAAAAAGTGCATTGACTTCTTCTTTCCGTTACAGAGAGTCACGACGTTGCTCAATGTTTGTTCCCCATTGAAAATTCGCGACATTTGAAGCCGATGATGGTGCGTGTTATGTTACAGTAAATACATCATATGTAAGAGGTGTCGCCTGAACCATAAATTACATGAACTAACCCTAGAGAACGTGTTGACTAAGCAGTGTGAAACATTTGGCTATTGTAATGGATTGTAAGGATTTTGAAACAAATCAGTGTAAGTAAATTTTCTGAAAATGGCTTTCGTATTGCAAATGCGTCTTCATCGTTAAAACTTTCAGTTTCGAAAGCATTCAAGTCGCTGTCTTTGTTCCAACAGCAGGTAGCGCCACTTATAATGACCGCGGAATAAAGCGATCCTTTAAAAGATTCTTTTATCTCTTATCATCCTTTTATTCTTTCAAGAACCTTGTTTTTAATGTTCAGTGACTTACACTGATTGGTTTCAGATTCAAAGTTCATATTCATCTTTGGCTAACTGAGGAGGCAAATGATTTCCTAATACGAGGAAGATGCCCCTCTATATAAAAAAAAAGGTGGAGTTAAGACGCTGTATTAGTTTCTCTGAGTAACCACTAAATTCTGAAGCATGTTTCTATTTATGTATTCACTATTGCATGTGGAAGGCCCTTATCGGCGTACATTCAACAACATTCTTGTAGAAGTTGTCAAACGACACCTACACTCATAAGGTGATAGCAGGCAAGGGTACCCTATATATCAATTTTCGATGTTTGCCACCAGAATTTTCTGATTTCATGTTTGCGAAACTATTGTGTTGTTCGATGGCATCATATAGAGATCAGAGTCTTATAACTAGAAACTTTGTAATCTTCCTCTTTCCAACGAAATATTGAATGTTGTCTTTGCATGTGTTTTATAACAGTTATCAGGATTCAAGGGGGTTGGTAGGGTGCACGGGAACTTTCTAAAAAACACATTTTCGAATTTTTCAATTCACAAATACTATAAAAATTTTCTGCGTCTAACAATGTTCGAGTTTTTGTTCTACTGCAGCAGAAGCATTTTTCAAAATATTTTAATATAAACTGCTCGCAGGCATTGCATATGCTAATGTTTTCCATTAATGCCATTTTCTCAAACCTGAGTTTTTTGTTAGATAAGGAACATTTTCTCATACACCACCTGTTCAAATGTCTTGAAACTTCGCGTGTCTCTCAACACAGATGTATTTACATACTTCAACGGGAGGACTTTTTATTGAAATGATTAAAATAAATTTTATACAAAAATCAGGGGTAAATTTTAGTGATATTTGAAGAAAACAACATGTACGTTGTTGAAGATAAAATTCGAGGAAACAATAACCAAAACAAGTAGAATTCTGAATGTGCTCGTTAAATTGCATTAAAAAATATCCAAAGAATGTGAGAAAAATAAATTGAGTGCCTAAAGTGAGTAGAACATTTCTGAATGTTCCTGAACCCTTTAGGCGGTTTTTAAATTTTTTGTGATCCGCATTATAACTGCCACATTGCAAACCACTGAAGCTTCTGGAAATTTCCACCTATTTTCAAGAATTTTTTTTTTCCGATTGTGAGCTGATACATGCTTTCCTCCAGAACACATAATAATAATAATAATAATAAAAGGAAAGGTGGGGGGAACCGTCATTTTCTGTTATTTATGCTATACGCGATAACACTATACTATCTCGAAGGCAAAAGAAAACTATGGTCTCTCTCTCCCTGCCTTCCGTTATCAGACTTTGTGAACAAAAGCTGACTCCGCCCACTGGCTGTTGATTGACAGGAGAAAAATCCCACCGGTATGTGGGCTTGGGGTTGCCGTTTTGAAAGGGTTTAAAGAATCCGAGTTACTTTGGAATTGTCGTTTTGAGAGGGTTTTAAGAACCCGAGATATCTCGGGATTGACGCTGAAAGAGTTAAAGGAAGGGAAGTGTTTCCATAATAAAGCATGGGAAGCCAAGATTGTGTGCCAACCTCCCTAAGTCTGACCTATTTTCGTGACGATCAACAATCATATTTCATGTTTGCGACACTATTGTGTTATCTGATGACGTCATACCGAGATTAAACACTTGTCACTAGAAAATCTGTGAGGAATCCTCGTCTTTCGTACTAGATACTGAGCAATGTCTCTTCTCTCACAATATTTATCTTTTTTTTCTCTCTCAAGAAGAGCACGAGAAGAATTGAAAGACATGGTTGAATCTGTGGAATAGAAGGAAATATTTGAGCTAAAATGGCACATTGGAAGAGTTCCTTAACAGGTTACCGATTCATTAATTTCAAGAAATTCTTCGTATTTATTTCTTCGATACATTTCAAGGACTTAGAGAAGGTGAATCCAGTGTTCATGTGTTAATCTTATTTACATTAATCTACACAAATATGTCGAGGTTAAGGATCCCATTAGTTTTTCCTTGTCTCTCTCTCTCAGCACCTTTTATCATTTCACTGGGTTCCTATTTTGTTATTGATAAAATATTGTCACATCACAGCGAGACGTCTTTGACTGAGAATTCGTTTTCGCTCATTAATGTGTAATTAGAAAGAAATATTCCTTTCACACTCGGCGCGAAGTTTTCATGAACGAAAATGTCGAACTATTCTGTCCCCATTGAAATGGATTGGATTGTCTAGCGAAATGGGAATTGATAGTTCATCTGCATAACCACATATCCTCTGAACTACGGAGTTCCATCATTACCGTCATTATTTCAATTCCCGGCTATTCATAACAGGATGTCGCGGTCATTAAAAATGGTATGCTTGATGGCCTTTGTTGTTTGTTCTTTATTACGAGACAGAAACATCGGCAGCTGGTGGCGCAAACACTCTGAAGTTCAATTAGTGTAATAATCACCTGACACGTGCAACTATCGGCGCGAATAGGCGTTAATAGCTATGCCAATATCCGTGAGAGGTAGCATGAATAGTATTTGGTTTTTGGCCACGTTTACTGGAAGCCAAGCCACAAAAGATAATAAAGACCACAAAAAAAAAATCACCAACTAAAAAGAGCAATATTAGGAGTATTTTCTGAGTATTTATTACACGAAGTTTACCTGCTGTTCCAAATGAACATCTTTCCAACAGAAATTACTGAATTTTAGATTTTTTATTATTTAGTTAGACGTTATCTTAAACTAAAAATGTATCCAATATTGATTAATTATATCAAGAGAAAATGCAGTGGAACTTGGTTAATCTGAATGTGGTTAATATGAATTTCGGATGATCTGAACTTTCATAAACTCCCCTTGAGTTTTCGATCTATTTTAATGTTAAAATATTTCTTGTTAAATTCGAACTTTTTCAAATGCTTTGGGTAATTCGAAGTTGAAGGGAGGAAGAGAAATCACGACTTTAGCATCAGAATAGTCAATTTTTATGCAACTCTTACAATCAGTAAGACTTTGCTTTGACCATGTTTTTAAGGCGACTGCCTACTTTCGGGGTGCTATTTTCTTTTTTAAATGGTCATTTCGGATGTCAGTCACCAACTTATATGGTTCTTCACGCGGCGACGAATGCAATCAAGGCAGGTGAATTGTCCAGAATGAAATGTCAGGGGCGTAATCGGATGGCCTGGGTATGAAGCGTGTAGGGCCAAAATGTTCGGATATCGGAAATATGGCCAGCCTAGGCATTTATCATGCTGTGCATATTGATACTTTACTGCCGAAACACCTTTTGCGGGCCAGATGGAATATTTGAGCTGGCTCCATTTGGCCGCATCTCACATATAGCCATTGGATATAGCATGCGCCATCTTTACCGTTTTTTGTAGTATATCCAATGGCTTTAGGTGAGATAATATTCTTCAGCGACGAGCTTCGCGTGCAGGACTTCTGCTATGGATAACGTTGCCCGGGTTCGAACCCCACTGTTGCGACTTCAGTGGTGGTCGGCAAAAGTTTGTTTTTCTGTGGTTCCCAACTTCGAGGCGTGAATGCGAGCCGATCTCCCCGTTCTCGCCGCAGAGAGCAACAATCCTCTCTAGAACTATACAATTATCGACATTACCACCTCACTCATATATAGAAAAATTGACGGCAGATGGCAGCACCAAACATAACAAGCATTACACAGAAACAGACTTCACGTTGGCTTCGCAACACATACATGCAGAGCTTCCAGCATGACCTAGATCCTCTTCGACCACCTGCTAAAATCTCTTCATTGAGACAGAGCGGTGGGTCGCGATCTCGTTAGGATGAAAAGAGTGGGACGCAGTGTAGCTTGCGCTAGAACGGGTATGAAATGATTCGCAATCGTTCATTATTCTAGTTCCTTCCATTTTACCCGGGCGCCCATACCCGTCCCCCTGCCGTGAAACTCACCCATCGCATAAGAGGAGAGTCCAGTGAAACTGACCTGCCCGAGTGGCGTGGTGGTAAGATGCGCATCCACCACCGTGAAGGTTGCTGTCAGGGTCCTGGGTTGGAACCCGAGGGAGGATACAGATAAGACGTTTCCCCTAACAAACTTGAGCCGACTAACAATAGAAAGCGCCTTCATTTTCCAACCCATCTCATTAATGGCGGTAAATTGCAATATAGCGATATGGCCAGAGTTGGTGTTTGTTGAAATAGTAAAACTGACCCTCGGACCTCTCCATCATCGAGATAGAATTCCCTTCGGACAATCCTTTCTAATGTAGGGAACAGTACAAATATTCAGTCACTATACATCACTCACTTCACTGAGATATAGATGGCAGCACTGAAAAATCATACACAACACTGGATACGCACTCAGAGTGTTAGGTACACGCACTTACACTTCCGGCACAACTCACTAGGTAGTAAATTGCCTATGGCAATAGACCTGAGTTGTGCTCGGTTTGAAAAAAAAAAATCTCGAATGTAGGGGAGGAGAGCACCACCATCTTGGAGCAAGAAATTCTCGTCCCCTGCAACACATGCCAACGAAAAACCCGAATCAATGAAATCGTTATCTTTACACACTGACTTCGCACAAATTCCTTATTATTTTTCCTTTTTTTAAATTTTGCCAGCAAATAAGCGCTAGAATCCTTTGATTATTTCCACGTATTTGAAAAATACAAACAGAGGGACTTTTCTTTAGGAAGCACAAATTCCCAATCTCCCATCAACTCAAAAATCAAAGACAAAATTGCCGCAGGGATATTCAAGGAAGAAACTGATTGCATTAGGAATAAATTTTTCCTCATGAAATATTTTAAGTAAATCCGAACCTTTTGCTTGTAACCCAATTAAAGTCCATGTTTTATGTACGCATCCTATAACGTAAGAAAACTCATAACCTAATAATGAAAAGTTCAGTTTAACAGTCTTCATAAATATGCGAAAACAGAGAAGTTTTGAGAGATTCCCAAAATTGAATAATAAACGTTGCTTGCTGTGTTCGGGAAATTCGCAAAAATTGTAAATGCCAATTTCTATGTTTCCTGTAGATTCTAACAAGGGAGGGTTATTCGTTGGAGAGAAAGAGCCTACGGCATTTCCGTAAGGAGAAAATGTTAAACAGTAAAGTTAGTTCTTTTTGTTTTTCCTGTGTTGTTTCCATTGACCATTTTTAGATGAAAAATATTTGTACTGAACGATATTCGAAAGATATACAGGGTGTTGTGTTTCTTCTGCTTCCATGAGCCTGAACCATTATAAAATAACGTTAAAAAAACTTGAACTTGACGGTCATTGCAATATATTTCCAGTGTTTATTATGTTTCGAATCAGAAAACAAGGCCGGACAAATTGTCCTACATGCCCAGGGTATGTAAAAATTGAGTGGCCATACATTTTTCATTTTCGGTCACGTCGTCCGATACATAAATTTTCTAAAAACACTGTAAATGTCCCAATTCTTAACGCTGATATCTTCGGATATGACGAGAAGAACTGATTCTACTTGGATGATTTTTTAACAAGACTTCTCACCGATTTTCTTTTGGCGTCATTGTTTATACTGGATACCGGGTACAACATTACCACTAATACGTTTTACCGCTTAGTACGATTATTTTCTGTCCCCTAATACGCATTCAAATTTCCTGTTTAAAACGGTTTCTTTGTGTTTCTTTTTTTTGAAAAACGTTCTTAACCGGATCAACTGTATTATTTGTCTCGAGATTAACTTCCGTCTCGTGATAATGAACCTGATAATTCTGAACTGTAAATTTCCTGCACCATTTTCATCGGCGTGGGATTTCTATTTGTATACTCTATATTATCTTATATATAAATGTGAAAGTATGTATGTATGTATGTATGTATGTATGCTCTTTATACAAATCTACAGTTTTAGACCGATCGTCGCCAGATTTTGCATATATACCAAACAGGACCGGGATTGAGCCGTAGGCTACTTTAAAAGTTCGTCAGAGCTGGGCAAATGCCCGAAATGGGCAAAAAACTGTCGGGCAACAATGGTTTTGGGGGCCTCAACAATCACTTTCGGAACGCTTACTTTGGTTACCGTGGTTTCCAACAATGCGTTTCAGACGTGAATATATTCCTTTACAATGGTTTGTCACACCTTCAATTCTGTTATTATAACAGTTTATTCCTTTATAACGGTTTTTCACTTTTCCAATCCTCCCAGTAATTGAAGAAAACCAGGGAAACGCCAGATATTTTTGCTTGCATGTATGCAGGGTGTCCTGTAAGTGCTAATGCGGCCTTTATCTCATCAACCGCCCATAGTATAGGTATAGTTTCAATTTAAAAAGTGCTTAAAAGGAGTTTGAATAATATTCGCTGCAGAAGCTGGACATATGGCGTCACTAACAACAGAGAACAACAACTACGGCGATAAAACTGGGAATAAAAATGTTCAACGCCAGCTGATGAACTCAATGCTTGCCTCAAATCATCAGCACTCTACTTCACCAAACACCAACTCTGGCCATATCGCTACATTGCAATTTACTGCCATTAGTGAGATGGGTTGGATGTGAAGGTGCTGTCTATCGGTGGTCGCCTCGAGTTTGTTAGGACATCAACACTCTGGCACGAAGCTAAAAAATTATCATTATCCACCAACATGCGAGTTCAACTGCAAAATGACTCAGCACTGCTATCATTTTCACATCAGTTGATCAAACTTGGCAATGGAAGAATTCCCGTAGACCCAAGCACTGGACTGATAACGTTCCCAAATGGATTTTGCCAGTTATTATATATATAAACTCAGTTCAAGAACTTGCAGACCACGTCTTCCCAAACATTCAACAAAATCACCGAAACCATGAGTGGCTTTGTGAGAGTGCGATTCTGGCACCGAAAAATGACAGTGTGAACAAGATCGATAGACAGCACCTTCACTTCCAACCCATCTCACTAATGGCAGTAAATTGCACTATAGCGATATGGCCAGAGTTGGTGTTTGGTCAAGTAGTAGTAGTGTGAACAAGATCAACGGAAAAATCCTAAAAATTATTCCGGGAGACTCCACATCTTACAAATCGGTTGACACTGTCACAGACACAGCGCAGACAGTTCTGTATCCTGCAGAATTTCTGAACTCTTTGGATATTCCGGGTGTGCCACCACACAACTTGACCCTCAAAGTCGGAGCACCTAAAATGATTTTAAGAAATTTGGAGATACCGATACTCTGCAATGGCAATAGACTCTGCGTGAAGAAATTGCACAATCACATCATTGAAGCAACGATTCTAACTGGATGTGCTGGAGAAGAAGACGTCTTCATTCCACGTACCCCAATTATCACTGAAGAAATGACATTCACTTTAAAGCGATTACAGTTCCCGATTCGTTTAGCTTTTGCCATGACAATCAACAAAGCGCAAGGCCAGTTGTTAGTAGTGGCAGGTATCAACCTACATGAGCCCTATTTTTCACACGGACAGCTTTTCGTCACCTGTTCGCGTGTTGGTAATCACAAAAATTTGTACATTTACGCACCAGATGGAAAAACCAAAGATATTGTGTATCCACAAGCGATTGCCTGAAGTTTTTAATTAAAATATTTAAAAATTAAAGTAATTTTTTTTTTACTTAATGCAAAAATATTTGATTAAGAAATAATTAATAAGCTATATATATGTAAATTTTTTACAGGGCGGGCAACGTCGCCGGGTATCAGCTAGTCCTATATATTTCCAATACCCTTTTTCCTATTTCCACGCCAATTATTATAAACTAAACATGTAATCTAATGTTACGATTAATAGTTCAATTATTATAATCGTTGTTAATAATATGATTATTCAGTGAGTGCAGTAAAAAATATTTCAGCCAGTTTCGGACCCTTAATATCGTAGGTTTTAGTTACTTTTCCTATTTTCCTATTAATACCTATTTTACGAATTATCAGTGGCTTTCTGAATACCTACTTTGACCATTTTCGGTACCTGAACTTCCAGGCTCTAGTAATAAGCAATGTTCTCATCACTGCTTTTTCGCACACACGTATTGCTCTGAACGTTTGTTATGAACATTATTTCTCTTCATTCCATTCGGTTACCTCGTTGGGCAAGTCACCTTTTTGTAACCGCTGCATTTGTAGCTGAATGCTGTTTGGTGTTCTGCTCACAGTGACGGAACTTTTTCGAAGTAGATGCCAACTCACAATGACATCTCGAAATTACAACCGACTAGGCTACGCAGATCCGCAATAATTCCAAAGAGCAAAAATGCGACATGTCTGATGGTCGGGTTCAATTTTGTGCCATTAAGCAATAGAGTTTCATGCCCAGGCACGATGACTTTTTGTGTCGAAAACAGAGAAGCAGTCATCTCTAAATTTCGACATATCAGATTAGTGGCATTCCACGTTGAAGCGGACTAACACTTTCTTAAACGAAAATATCGATATTCTTTTCCAAGAAGGTAACTCAAGTTATAAGAATACATGTATCGCAAATCTGGTTCCGAGTTATCTCTTGGACGTACAGAAGCACCAGGTAATGGTGCATATGCGCATCCTTTCACATCTGCAGATAGTCTACCTGATGCATGCGAAGCTAGTAAATTTTATCTAGTTTACCCCACGATAATCAATACTATCCCCACGACTGGCTTTTGGCACACTTTCCATCCCAATAATAAAAACTGTCTTCGAAGTCTACCAGGGTGTGAATCAATGCGTTCAGCGTCTATTCAACCCGTGCGGCCACACCGGTTGCCAAATCAGGAGTAAGGGAGAAAAATAATCGCAGAAAAATGTAAAAAAGAAATGTTTTATCTGTAAAATGTCAAACTATGGATGTAAGCGAATAAACTAATTTGCAAAAGAAACAGTAATTTTTGATGCATTGCATCTAATTGCAACTACTAGCTTTGAACCAAAAAAACCAGAGAATATGTATGAGTTTATGAAGAAGTGGTAAACTTTTAATGACGGAATTTCCCGTTTTGCACCTTATTATTTATGCACTTATTGCGTGCACAAATCTGAGTTTCCTGGATAATTTTACGGGTGCGGCTTATGCACCGGAGCTGAAGATGATCATTCTGTTTTCCCTTGGATAGCGAAAAGTCGGCGTCCCCTGGTATATGCTATTCAAACTGATCATGTCATCAAACATACGACCTATTTATATTGTGTGAGTTAATTTTTCCCCTCTCTTTTAAATAAAGAGTTACTCTCTTAGGCCGGGATTACACTATAAAAGTTTGATAAAAGTTCGTTTATAAAATTTGCAAAATGCAACCAATAGTCGGATTAGTTAAGTTCGATCGAATGTGACAGATGTGTTTATTGGTTACATTTTTCAAGTTTTATAAAATAATTTTTATCAAAGTTTTATAGTGTAATACCAGCCTTAGGATTTTTTTCTTTCCTTTCTTGTCACCACTATCTAAAATTGCATCTCAGCAAGGGCTAAATGAAAAAGTCACTTGCGACCCCAGATCCCATTGAAAATATAGCCCGTCTTTACTATCAACTCTCATATTTTGGTAGAATATCCAAGATTAAGAGTCTTCAACCTTTCAGACATCGCGGGCCAAGTTTTGCCGCTGTGGTGGTCGAGTGGTTATAGTGGTGGACTCGCGATGCGAGGATCCGGGTTCGAACCCCACAGTGGTGGTCGGCTGAAGTTGGTTTTCTGTTGTTCCCAACTTCAAGGCGCGAATGCGAGCCGATCTCCCCGTTAAAAAGTCTCGCCACAGAGAGCAACAGGCCTACAACGTTACAAATATTCAATCATTACACTTCACTCACAATTTGAAGTATAGATGGCAGCACTGAAATATCGTACACAACACTAGCTACACACTCAGACTCTTAGGTGTACACACTCACTTTGTTCCAGACTCTGCCGCGAAGCTGGGCTGGAAGAGATCTCGGCAACGGGATAAGTCCGGTGGCAGAGACCCTGGCGTTCATTCATTCGCGGGCCAAATTGGAACTTCCCACGAACCCCCACGCGCCACCAACCTGTGGTATTTACAATTATAAGATGTGGAATTTATGTTCACAGTGTTTTATCTCAACAGGTGCCCAGAATAATTGAAGACTTCGCTTGTTCTTTTATTGATTTCTTTCTACGGGAAAGATTTCTGATTAATTAGAGCTTCCAATTATTCTGTAATTTTAATTGATTATTATAGTTAATGTAATTATCATTTTCGTTAATTCTGCAATTTTGGAAATATAACTTTCATTATAATTTTATTGAAATAGATTTTTTTAATAATTTTGGAATCAATATTTTTTTTATCGATTATGAAATAATTTTACCGCTAATTCCGAAATTACTTCTTTCACTAATTCTGAAAATATTTGTTTTCAAAAATTATTTCTTCCAATAATTCTGGAATTATTCTCCCCCCCCCCATTAATTATAATATTTTATCAACTATGAAATTCAATCAATAAATAATTTTACGAAATTGAATTACAAAATAATTTTACGAAATTGAATTACAAAATAATTTTACGAAATTCAATTACAAAATAATTTTACGAAATTCATTTACAAAATAATTTTACAAAATGATAATTTAAATAATTCCGAAATTATATTCTTTATTATATAATTTTGAAATTATTTTTTATTTTAAAATTTCTTAAATTAATACTTTTTTTAATTTCTGAAATTATTTCTTTCAAAAATTTCGAAAATAATTTTTCCCAGTTATTATTACAATTATTATTATTCCGAAATTTCTTTCATTAGTTTCGTGCTTTTCATTAACTGAAATTACGCTTTTCAATAACTGAAATTATTTTTTGAGGAAGGTATTTTTTAGAATTTCTGCTTCTTTTTGCGATGCGGAATTTCCCCTCCAAAAGCGGTTTGGGCCTCGTGCTCCCTCCCTCACCGGCCTGAGGTAGTAATAAAATTAGTATAATTTTCTCATTCTTGTGTATTCAATGTTATCATCCATTTTCTAAGGCTGCCGGCACACTACGGTTCGGCTGGTGCGGTTGATCTTATCAGAAACCGTGGAATTTCGCGTGAAACACACACTGCTGTTAGCAACCTTTTTATTTTTTAATGTCACGTGACATCTCGGGATTGGCTAAATTATTTTCGCCAAGCTGAAGTTGGCTCCAGCTAGCATGCAAATTCGTGTTCATAAGCTGCATTGCACTAAAACCCCCTCTTAACGGATGCTCCCTCTTTTACGGACGAATAATAATTTACAGTTGTATAATATATAAAAGTGTGAATTTCAAACCTCTTTTTAACGGTCACCCATTTTACATGGATTTAATTTTTTTGTCCTGTCCGTGTTCACAAAAAGGAGGGGTTTTACTGTATATACTAATAAAAATATTCATGTAATGAAATTTAATTTTCTGTAACAATATTTGCCGTTTGAAATTAATTCAGAGTTGAAGAAAGACAGCCTACAAGTTGACCCATTATTGATGCTTTTACCATTCGTGACCAAATCGCACAGATTTTTTCATATATGATGACTGGAATCATCATAATTAATTTAAATAACATATATTAAAAAACTATTTAAATAACATATATTAAAAAACTATTTAAATAACATATTTTTGAAGTTTAAAAAAATTGGCCATGAATTTAGCACGTTTTTCTTTGTAATTAAAGTGAATTTCCAATTAATTAAATTTCTAATTAATGGAAATTAAGCATAATAATTGTAATTTTGGGAAACCCCATATGACCAAAAAAAAAGTCAAGGAAAAAATTATTTTCTCCTATTTAAAAAAATATATATTTCTGTTGATGGTCAGGAAAAAAAATTCAGATAGGAAATCGAAATGAAATTTCTGAAAATTTCATGTTTTAAAAACTGTAAAAATCAAATTTTAAAAAACATTATGATACTCATTAAACCTTTTAGTTCCCAAAAATGTTAGTTCTTTGAGGCACCCGGGCCGTGCTCGGGTGGGCCCATGCGTTAAGACGGCACTGACTGATGCCCCGAACTCCGAGCCAGACAGGAGCGCAAATGTTAACCTTTCATCTCTCCTTCAATATTAAAAGGGGGCGCCAAAATGCGTGCTTGCCCCGGCTGACCACGCATGTCGTTGTGGCCCTGTATGTATGTTGCAAGGTTTAAGGACAGGGCCGCAACTGGATACTTTTTTAACTGGAGCTAGCAAGCTTTTGGCGTCCCCGTGTAAGGAAAGGTTAGGAGTGGTGTTAAAGGGGCAAATCGGCGCCCCCCTAGTTCAGCACTCGATACAGTGGACCCGCTCTCCCTAGTTGCGGCTTTGTAAATCAAAAACTGCTTGAAAAGAACGGTAGGTGTGAAAATTGCCTTTGTACACTCTTCGATATTACCCGCATACAACGTTTTGTCTAGATCAGCGGTTCTTAATCTTTTTTGACCCACAGAGCCCTTTCCAGTATATAATTTCTATGGCGGAGCCCCGTAGGCCTATTTTTTATTTATTCATCAAAGTTACTGATTTATTTTTATTCAAAAATATTAATAATTATTTTTTCCAAATTTACTGGTTCTTTTTTTATTTTCCTCGAGGGCCGCGGAGCCCTTGGGAGTTCACACGGAGCACCAGTTGAGAACCGCTGGCCTAGATGGTTTTTTTTTAAATTGCAAAAACAACACATAGACAGCCACATTCATATACGTTGAATGTGGACAAAATAAATGTGAAAAATAAATACCAAAAGGACAGAATAATGAAAGCAAAACACACGCAATGCAGCTCTTAGGGACATATTTCCTCCCCGGTTCATACTTGGGCTTTTAATAAATGTTTCAAAAGTTCGATACGGAAAATTTGCAAACATAAAAATTTATTCCTTCAGATGTCTAATTATTTTTATTTCTGATAATTTTTTATGAATTTATTATAAATGGTTGGGCCCCGTGGTAATTTGTACTCTTTTGGATGAGGTAACTAATTGGTTTTTTGCTAACACGTTATAATCGGGATCCAATGCATTTCATTCAAGTGTTCTAAAATATACATCTCGGTTTTAGCGTAATCACGTTAGTTTATGAATGTCATTATAACCGAGTTTTAATGTATGCTCATGTAGGAAAGCAAAAAAATTTCACTAGTTAGAAAAATTTAATTTTTTCTTCATTGGTTTTTTTTATTGTTATCAGTGCAAAAGCGCCAAACAAAGAATTAGCTTCTGTCGAATAGAACTTCACCATACAGTTCTTCGAATTTGTCTTTTCCCCTCATTTTTATGGCAATCTGAGGAGAGCAATTCCTTTGTCCAGTGCATCCGAAATCCCATCATCCTCCTTGTCAGACCACTTAATAGACAATGGAAGACAGCAACCGCAGGTCCAGCCGAACCGTCATCAGGGTGTTCAAACCTTTGCAATACACGATGGCAGCTTTCCGGTTACCCCAACCGTCCAAAAAAATGTGGATTTTCTCGGTTGAAAAAACCGCGCTCAGCGGTTGCAGTTGTATCTGTGCGTTGACAGAATGAAACTATAGATGATGCCTTCCCGCTCCCCCCAACGTCAACCGCCTGCAACCGCGCCGTAGTCATGTCCCGGCCTAAAACTGGTAAGCAGGTCACAGCAAAACACTCCGAGGGTCAAATGGGACCTGCGGGCCGTACGTGGAAGAAACCTGTCTCAGATACAACCTGTGCGACATAAGCAGATTTCCAAAAAATCGATTTCGAAAAACAAAACTATCGAATCCCGTTATAACGAACACCAAGAAACTTGAGAAATCACTTTGTTGTAACAAAATTTCGTTATAAAGGAATTTTTGGTTTTTGCATTGTTCTCATGCAAACTTATCTGGACGATTAGAAAAGTGTTCGTTAAAACGATATTTTCACTGTATCGGTAATCGTTAAAACGGGAATCGACCGTATAACAACGTCCATGTAGCTAAGAGAAAAGTAAAGAGCGGACCCCTAAAAAGATCTCATTTCGAAGAAATTTTATGGCTGTCAAAGTACCTACACCATATGGTGTTTCCGAGATCGTACTTTTGTTCTCGGCCAACGGGAAAGTGAAAGAAATATAATGGGTTTTTTTCTGGGTTTAGCTGAGCTTTATGTGCACGGAAATATGTTGTGACATGATTTATAGCCTCTATTTTTGGTCTGGGCTATTAAATTAGATTCCCGTGGACTCTTTCGCTTGTTCCTCTCTTTCTTTGTCTTTCAAAGAACAAGCAAAAGCTATATGATGATTAATGAGAGGAAGCCATGTCTTTCTTATCAGGCAATTCGCAACAAGTCGTGATCCACGAGTTACCCATTATATTTTATTGCGTCTCGGAAGAAGGTTATTTCAAAGTATTCTGATGGGTACAAGGGTCCGCTGCTAGATGCGTGGTCAGCCGGTGCAAGCTCGCATGTAAACTTGAAGGAGAGGTTAAAGGGTGAAATTCGCACCCAATCTGGCCCATGGGCCCAGGGCACCAGACCCGCCTGCTGTAACCCACCCACCCCGTAGTTGCAGCCTTGGGAAAGACGTGATGATTTCAGAACGGGGGGGGGGGGTTGCAACTGTTTTTTAAAAGCGACCAATCATTAATAACGCGATAAATCATCTTGACCTATGAGTCTATTTTTTTAAACTTTTTCTAATAATAAAATGTCTGGTTTTAAAACTTTCCAAACCTGTGCATGGTAACGGGTCTGGAATCCAAGGCTCCGAAACAAACATAAATTTTCATTATTTTTTTCATTAGTTCTTCATTATTTCTTTCACTGTTCTTCCATTATTCATTTCATTATTTTTCATTATTTATTTCATTATTTCTTCTATTAATTTTTCATTATTTATTTCATTATTTCTTCTATTAATTTTTCATTATTTATTTCATTATTTCTTCTATTAATTTTTCATTATTTATTTCATTATTTCTTCTATTAATTTTTCATTATTACTTCCATTATTTCGTTAATTTTTTATTGTTCATTCCATTAATATTTAATTATTGATTTCAATTATTCATTTATTTCATTCATTTATTATTTCATTTAATTTTTCCTTTTCTCTTATTTCATATAATGTGTTCATCACTTCATTAACTAATTTTTCATATTTTTCCCTTTCATTCATTTTTCATAATTTCTTTATTTTTTCCATAATTTCTGTCATTTATTTTTCATTATTTTTTCATTAATTTTTCATCACTTCTTTCATTAATTTTTCATCACTTCTTTCATTAATTTTTCATCACTTCTTTCATTAATTTTTCATCACTTCTTTCATAAATTTCCCATTCTTCTTTTCATTAGCTATGGCATTATTTTTCATTGATTCTGTGGTTATGGAATCACACGCCCGTAAGTTTGCATTCTTAAATTCGAAAATCATTAAACCAGATCTAAGTTAAAATTTTTGTCACTAGAGGGTGCTGCATTAAGGTACCGTAGGAGTGATTGGACCTGGACCTTTCTTCAATCTCTTCTGTGTCTTAAACGTTCATAAAGCTTCAACCGGCGATTTGTGACTGACTGAGGTCAAAACATCTTCACCAATAGCGCTTTGCTCACCGATGTCAGAATCACAGTGAAAAAACCTCATGTAAGCGCCAGTAACAGATAAATTCAAGAATGAGCTGTTAATCGTACAACCTGCCTTTCACGTGATACCAATTTACATATTTCCAGTGATTTTGCTTTCGTTCAGAGTCCTCTACTACAAAAAATTTGAACTATTTTTTTCTGCACTAAAATATTCTCCCTCCGTTAAAACGACATTCTCGCAAACCGCATTAAAATATAACAATTCCTTATATTTTTATGAATTTCTTTAACTATTTACGAATTTATATTACAACCCCCCCCCCCCCCCGAGATTAAAACTATCTATCACTTTTGCGCAGACACCAGACTTTTAAATCACAAGGCATCAACCTAGGGAAACTTCATGTTGAGTTTGAATGATGCTCTAAAAGTTTTTCTTTTCGTACGAAATGTATTTTAATGTATAACAATTTATATAGTAAGCATTGCAGAGAGAATATGAATAAATTCCAATTGCAGTTTTAAATCATTTTTTTTCACGTAAAATATATCATTTCGAACTTTGTAATATGCAAAAAAAAAAGAAATGCCTTTCACATATTGTTTATTTTGCATCAGCATTTGTATTGTTGAAACCCTTCTGTGAAGATTGATATTTTCTTTATTCACATGTTTTTTTTCCGAAATAATGTATTCGAGTGTACATACACGCAACAAGAATGTTTTATACACATTTTCAGTTTGAGAATACAATATCCAAGAGAGAGGGAGAGAGAGGATAAATACATTTTTTATTTATTTTATTTCATATGTCTGAGAATTTTTCAAATTTCTGATATAGAGTGAAAAAGAAAACTGATATGAATGGGTTTCTTTTATGTAATGGCTATGGCATCTTCCCAATACAAAATTCAAAGAGCAGTATATTTATCTGAATTAGCATTCATTGGAGTGGGTACACATTCATGAATATCTGTATGTTTTGTAGCGGAACGATCAACATGCATTTCTGTGTTTGCTTCAGTCAATAGTTGTTATCGTCGTTATTATTAGAACTTGATTTTTTTTTTTTTTGTAAAGAATGAAGGGACTGAAAGATGTACATTGAAAAGAAATATTGTAAGGTTTATGGATGTATTGGAATCGTGAATGTCGAGGCTGTTCAAATAGAGTTAATTTATAAAAGTGGGAAATGGACCTAGGACACTTTCTTAGAGGATTCCGCTTGTAATATACGTCCGATCAGAAAAGTCCACCATAAGTCAGTGTTACCTATGTTTCATCCCCGAATCAATCTACGTCAATAAACAACCTCCAATTCCAATCTCATAAATACTTCAATAATTTACTTTGTTTGACTCTATCAAATGCTTTTTGAAAAACCAAGTAGACAATATCCACATTTACAATGCTGTAAACTTTCAGTCGCGTGATCGTAAAAGCAGAGGAGGTTGGATTCACGAGACTTCTCTTCTTATCCACCTGCTGGTTTTACCGCAGTGCGGTACTCTCGTGAATACACTTCAGCCATCCCTCATAGTGTTAGAGTGCCTGCCAAATCATCACATTCCGGTACTTCCACAACAAATTTATTCCCTGATCTTCCCTCATGTGTGAATTTCTTCTTTTTCCTCGGATAAATAATTTGTTTAATAAGAGGCAACGATTCTCAGGTTCCGAAGAAGTGCAGCGAGGCAATGGAGGATTCGACAAAAAAAAAAGGCTTGCAATCGGCATTCACATCTTTGTATGAACAATGGTAAAAATTATTAAATTGCACAGGGCAGTTACTTTGATCATTTGATAATTTTTGTCGCACCACGGTCATTTTCTGCACACGAGGGCTAATTACATCGTGACTTACAATTTATTGTCGATTCCGAACCGCAGCTGTTTTTTTTTATACTCATCGAGAGGTTGGTGCGCTAACTCCTTGATGTTTTAACGTGGAGTCATGGTCCGGTTTTCCTAACTCCTTTATGTGGGACTCCCTGCTGTAGCAATCTCTTTCTGTGGTAATGTCGCTGTTTCTGTTGCACAACAGGAAAGTTTCTGCAAAGGACGAACCGGGTATCGAACTCGCGACACCTCTAAACGTCCTTTGGCATTTCAGGCGAGTATCTTATCGACCTGGGCTACCGCACCCAAAGGGTGGTTATTCCGAAGGAAACACCTAATGAACAGGTTCTGCATCATTCTACTGAAATAATAATTATAAGTTTCTAGGAACTTTTTGAACGTAAGTAGTATGTATGTTACCTCATTTAGCTCTCCTTCATTTTATTTTATTAAAATTTATTTTCTCTTCCGCAGTGTAAGTGCAGTCAGTTTTTTTTTGTGGATGTAAATAAATAAATAAACCATTACCCATTAAATTCTGCGGCTGAGTTGGTGATAGTTGAAAAATACTCGAGACATAAAATGTAAAATTTTAGTCTGATAAAATTAGTTACTATCAAGACAGATCTTGAAAGGATTGAAGGGACAACAGCGAATATTTTAAATTTTTTTTTCTTATTTTGGTTTTTTATCTTTTTCCCCTTAAGAAAATGCCCAACCGTAAACGACGACAGCCTTAATTGGTGCAAGAAACTTTTTTCCTCCGAACCGAACAGAAACCTCTTCGACTAACTTCGATCGTTTTCCGATAATTACCGGCAACGATTCCTTTCGGCCGCTTCACTTGCAAATTAAGGAGCGATATAATGCAACAGCAGCAACCAAGTTACTGCCGAGATTGTTATCACATCTGAGGTTTTATTCTGAAAACTAAGAAAACCCGTGGAGAGTTCGGTAAAATATTCTTATTCCTAAATGTAGAACAATTTCTACGTGGCTTGTTCTTAGAGTGATCCTCCCATTACATTCTTGTTTTCTGACCAACGATACTTTGATACATTGAAATATTGCATTTTCTTCGTATCGTTGATTTTATTCTTATCCACGGACGCGAATAAATCTTTTTGAATTCGATCGTATCGAAAAGTTCTTTATGTTTTTGAGATTTTTCGACGAATAATATGTGAATAATTACGTCCACGATAATAAATTGCGCTTAAATGCACACGATTAGAGTTTGAGATGAGAGCAATTTATCCGCGGGGTAAGATTTCGAAAATTTTAGAAAATCTTCTATCTGCCTGAAACAACTCACCCATTAACTTAACATCAAAATAAAACGAAAAATGTATTTTTCGACCAATACCGATTTGAATACCCTTCAATACCTTTTCTTCCGTCTTAAGGCTAAAAATTCTTGCATACCTTGATTCGAAAAATTTGTTATACAGGGTGAACTGCGAATAATCCGCCTAAAGAAAATGGGTGATACACGAACCAAAGTGGAACATAAAATATCTTACCAACCGATAAATTCCAGTCTAGGAAAAATACAAATTTGTGCAGTTTCTGAAGGACTTATCCGCAAATTAAGTGCATGTTTGGAAAGACTACATGAAATAAGATGACATGCTTTCTATCAGAATACCTAGATTTACCGGTGAGCTACAACACCTGAAAGATCGTCAAAGTTCAAAATCGAGTTGTCACCAAACTTTTTAATCGCCAATTTCGCAAACACCCTTCCAGCTACAGTCGAGAGAATTTACCAAAAACTTTTCCATTGCATAAGCTTTCGAAAGAGTTCACAAAACATATCTTTTTTTTCTTTTTTTTTCAGACGACATTTTATATTTTGTCCACTATACATCATTATATATTTGACAAAAATGTGCAATTTGCGGTTACAGATTTTTTAAACACACACACACAATTTGCTTTTGCAGAAAAAAAATGCTATAAGATGACACCCTTTCTATCATGATATCTGGATTAACAAAAAGAGCTGAATGATTGGCGTTCTGAAAAATTTAATTGTTGCAAAAATCTACTAAAATACCTACTTAGACAAACACTGATTTCAGTGATGTATTGCAAACACAAGACTGGATTTCTCCTGAACCCGATCACCGATATAGTCTATAGTAAACTCTTTCAAAAGCTAGTGCAATGGAAAAGTTTTTGATAAATTTGCTCGATTGCAGCTGGAATGGTGTTCCCGGAATCGGCGATTGATAATTTTGGCGAAAATTCGCTTTTAAATGTTGCAAAATTTTTCAGCGCTTGTAGCTCGCCATTAAATATAGATATTCTGATGGCAATGGCGTCACTTTATAGGGTCTTTATTTTCCAAACAGGTGCTTAGTTTGCGTGTAGGTTTTACAGAAACTTGACAAATTTGGGTTTTTCAGACTTAAAAAACGTACTTTTCTTCGGCAATCCAATTTCCACCATGACTCGAGAACGATTAGAGATAGGACAGGGTTACAATGGTTTTTATGCCCATTTGGGGTCGACAATGACCCATTTTAACGTTTGGCAGATTATTCACAATTCAAGAGCAGAATTACGTACATATAAAAGTTCTGGTATTATGGAACAACATTCGTATTGCTAAATGATGGAATTGAACTAAAACACAAAAAACGACCACGTGGATATAAACTCCACGGTATCACAGTATTTGTGATATTAATGTGATTTATAAACACACAAAGAAATTATCTTCATCCGTTATCTCAATCAAGATTAGGAATTCAAGTAAGCTTCGTTAACCCTTTCAGTGTTTCTTTCAAGTTTGTCTTATCCGTATTATGATTCCCACAATGGAAAAATCGCTATACCTAGGGTGACCATACGTCCCGTATTTCCCGGGACAGTCCCGGTATTTTCTCTTTTTTCGGCCGTCCCGACTTTTTGGCAAAAGTGTCCCGGTTTTTCCGTATTTCACACGACGCCTACTTGAATTTTTATTCTTTATTGAAGTCGACGATTGAGATTATTTTTCAACTCATAAATTATTTTATGATAGTTACAACTATTTATGGGATATTAATCTCCCACATTTGCTTTGGTAAACGGTTTTTTTTTCGTGGAATACATTTTAATCCACTGCAATTTGCAGTAATGCATCATTTCCCGCCATTGTGATTTTCCGTAATTTCAACAATATTTGGCAACTTTGTTTGGTTTTGGCATCCTTTTTGGCGATAATTGGCGATGTCCCGTATTTTCCCGTATTTGGAATCCCGATGTCCCGTATTTCTCTCGAGGAAATATGGTCAGCCTAGCTATACCCCCTCCCCCTCTATTTTTGTTCGATTTTGTTCAGGTGGTAGTGCTCCCCCCAACCCCAACTACTCCGAGAAGAATAAATAAAGAACCGAGGAAGAGAAATACTCTGGCTTTCTCTATTGTATAATAGGCTAAAACGAAAGGGAAAATACCGTATCTCTCTTTCTGTTATCAAATTTTGAACCAAAACTGACCCCCCCCCCCCTCCCTACTGGCAGTTGATTTAACAGTTTGGGTTGGGTGGGATATGGAAAACATGTTCGCGAAAAAAATTAAGAAACCAAGTTGCTCGGTGAGATCGCACCAGCCGCATATTCCTAAGGGCGGATATGATACTGCATTCATTACCCACGGACTGAAAGAACTGTGCACCTCCTCCGCCCCCTGTGTTAGACCTCCACTTGAACGGTAACAAATGCAGCCCCCCCCCCCCCCCCCGTTTATTATATTTCTATGTCTCACATGAATTTACATTCTCTCCCACGTTTCAACATTCTTTGAATATTTTCTTAATTACTTTGAGCTATCCAAGAGAAAACTGGTTTTATATTTTTTGCACCCATTAGTTTCAAGTAACATGAGAGCTGTTTTCTTTTTTCAATTATTTTAACGAATGAGGAAGACGAGCCTTGAAAATAATTTGCATAGCCACAGCCTCCGCCATCAAACATTTTAATTAGCAGCCCTTGAATATCATTTTAATTAGCGAAAAAAAAGAAAATAATAATAATAATGAAGTACGAAGAATTATCAATTAAGTATGAAAAGCTCAAAAAGATGGAGCTTAGAAACCATTAAAATGAATTTTCCTTCGACATGGTAAAGGATGATGAAATTTTTATAAATTTCGAAACCGTTTATAAGTTTTATAAATCAGTTTGTAATTAATTTCGACTTATTTGATTTTCTTCGTTGATGTATTAGGAGGGGATTAATTCGAATATTATATACTATTATACCTTTCTTCACTCAAATATTAATTGGAAAAATACGATTTTGTCATTCTAAAGTATTCAATTTTTTTAGCGAAGAAATGAACGAACGCATTTATCGTTGAATCTGGGAGGAAGGAAATCCACATTCCAATTAAATGTTTAAAATTAATATTTTCTACAATTAACTACCATGATGATAAAAAAATCGGCATTTCGTCATTATCCCCGAAATTCAGGAATCAATTGTTTTAAGACAGGAAAAAAAATAACTCGAGAAACAGCCGATAGATGGCACTAGCGTCAGAAAAGGTACGCAGATAACGAACAGAATGGTTCGAAATCGTTTATTTCAGCAGTATGTGTTCCATATGACCCCCACCACAGGGGATAACAAATTGCAGGCGAGTCACAAATCCAGAAACGGTAGAGTGCAGCAGGTCCGGATGTATACATAACACCTCTCGGCAGATCGCACTTTTCAGTTCCGACAGATAGGATGGACCGGATCGATACACCCGGGACCGAACCGCTCGTACCAGTGCCACCTATCGGCTTTTTTTAAAGTTTTTTTTCCTGTTTTAAAAAAAATTCCCGTGACCTAGCGATGCTAACCCTGCAAACCGTTTTTTTTATGAATTTTTAAAGTTTCTACACGGACGTTTTTGCCCACCCTGTATATATATATACTAGCTATAATACCCGGCGTTGCCCGGGTTTTCTTCAATGAGGCTTTTTTGGATCACGTGATATCTCCCTCTTTCTTTGAGGGACATGCAAACCGTGTCTAAGTTAACCAATATGGCGACTTCCTGCGCGACTTCATGAAATAAACAAATCTAGATTTAAAGGAACATAGAAACGAATATATATTTTTTTCTTTTTTAAGGGGTGCTAGGTATTTTGATCCCCCCCACCCCGAACTTTTAAGTTCTCCATCTGCCTGTTTCAGCTTTCAAAAATGCTTAATTGAAGCTGTGGAATTTCTTCGATGTACTTTACGGGCCCATAATTAATTTTAAAACATCCTAAACTATGAATTTATGCAGTTGAATATCAAAAGACAATACGGAGACATTAATTTTCATGCTTGAGAAAATATAAATAAAAAGTTCAAATCAATGTTATGGCATGAATATCCAACTCAATAGTAGGTCCGGCTAATTACTTCATATTTAATCTCCCGGGCTTGGTATATCTCTAATCGAACTCAATATTTCAAAAATCTAGAATTCAATACAATTTTTAAAATTATTGATGTGACAGAAAACTCCACAAAATTTCAGCATTTCTACAGTAAAATCGGCAATTTTAACACTGATTTCCATGGGGCATCATCCTTTGCCTTACCCTCAAAGTGATGCTGATGATGGTGTCTATTCAAAAAGCTCTGATTACTGGGAGGATTGAATAAAGTGGCAAACCATTATAAAGGCATAAATATTATACATATACGTACAGCATTAAAGAAACGACAAACCATTGTAAAGGCATATACACGTCTGAAACGCATTGCTAGGGAACCACGGTAACCAAAGTAAACGTTCGGAAAGTGATTGTTGAGGCCCAAAAACCATTGTTGCCGGACAGTTTTTTGCCCATTTGGGGCATTTTCCCTGGTCTGACGAAATTTTAAAGTAGCCTATCGTTCAAGTCGGGTCCCATTTGGAATATATGAAAAATTTGGCGACGATCGATCTAAAATTGCAGATTTGTATAGAGAACACACACACACAGACACACAGAGAATCAATTTTATATATATAGATATGTATACAAAGTTCTTTCAGCTAATTCCCTTAAGACATTTCCCCCTTGTTTTTTCGGCTGTGTTGTGTTTTATCTCGATGAGCTTTCATTTCGCAAAGATTTGTAAACGATTCTCCTGGCTCGATCATTCTATACACTACACACATGCACATACGTGTCTTTTCCTTCACATACCACCCCTGGTGATCTGTAAGTCGCCAGACAGTCTGCAAAGGCTGGGCAGCGACGGAAACGTTCAATTCTGGTCTGGTCTGGTCTCGATTGAAAAGTTCAATCTACCCAGTCTAATTCAGTCTTGAGCACTGTTGAAGATCTTGAAAATTTCTTCGGGCCTTCGTTAGATTATGGATTCGTCCTGGTCCTCATCGGCAATCAGAGCCACCAACGTGCTGTCAGGGTGAAGACGCGGCGATCTCCTCAACGAGGCGCTGGTACCGGAGTTACAGGACCTGGAGGAATCAGATCCCTTATCTTCTCAAGGTGTTGCTCTGAAGGAATTTCACTGTTTTTCTCATCTTTCCTTTTGATTCCTCTCGACGTAGTATGCCAAGCATCCATGATGTGTGGAAAACGGCAGCGTTACTGGACAGCATGTGGCGTAGTGCAAGGGAGTGCTAGGCTCAAGACGAGCATTTGCCGCTGGAAATCACTTTAAAGCTATGTAAGTTTACAGGGAAAGACCATGACCAGTTACAAATAAGATCAGCTTGCGAACAGCCCTTGCTCCTAGTATCTACCTTCTTAATAACTTCGTTGGTTGATGTTCCTGACGCCTCCGGCATATCCTAATTCAGTTGCCAATTTGCTGGCATGTCCCTCCAGAGGAGTCTCTTTGCATAAGAAGCTGGATATAAATTTGTCGCAAAAGTTAGTTAACCGCTAGTTCGTTTCCCCATTCGCCGTTGTGCCAGGAGATACGTATTAATGGGTGAGATATAAGCATGCTCCTGATCCTTCTGGTCATTGCGTTTTCTGAGAGCGGGTTTGGAATGCCCTAAATACTAGAACGGCTATCCGATCTTAATACAGTGTGTGTCGTTTTTGTGGCTGCATCCAGATCTACTGTAAATATACATTCTTTACTGTAATTACAGTGCATATGACACATCGCATCGTATTTGCAAGCTAATCGGAGAGCTAACAGCTGTCTCGCAAAGTTCAATCACAACTGACTTTTCATCGAGTCTATCTCTTAATCTCTATTCGAGCCTCGCATTTACCATCCTATTTATAGCCCTGGTAGAAACTTCGAGAAAAAGAACATTCCACAAATTTCTATTTCATAGTACCAGGTTTGTGGCACCACGGTCTGGAAGGGGGTAACCTTCTGGAAGCTTCTGTCCAACCCTCCACCAGTTCTTCGCTAATCGCATTCCTTTACGCAATACCGAAACCAGTATCAATAGATTTTGATATTTCTGAGAGCCATCGAACAAATCCCGCCATCTTTTTTCTATAGATCGTAACAATATGTTACATTTGCAGGGGGTTATATATGTTACATATATTCAAAACTCAACGTACAAACTTTTAGGGGAGGTAGAAAACACAAGAACTAAACAGAATCACATAGGAATGCATGACCGTAAACTCCAACCTGATCAGCTGGAGGATAAACACAGAAAATTTGTACGTTGAGTATTGAATCACCCTGTATATTTCAAAAGTTATTTACAGCTTTTAAAATTATTATCAGTGCGTAAATTTTTTTTTGTCAATTTTAATATTCCAGTCACTCAATGAGACAATGGTAAATGTCCAATTCACAAATATCCATCACCTCCTAATAATTATATAGTTATTAATTACTAAATATTTAATCCCAAATAGTATAAACATTAAATCAGTTAATTAATAGTGATTATCAGTTAATTAGTCACCGTCAAAAAATAATCAGTTCAGCAAGTTTATTCATTAATTGTAACTAACAATTAATTAATTAATATACGTTATGAATTAGTAAGCTCATGATGGTTAATTGATTCATTAAAAAGGGGCTTTGACTTGGGAAAAGTCCGAAATGAAAACGTTTTCAAAGCGTGTTTCGGGCTCTTACAACTCGCCTCGGTAAAAAATAGGTTCTACATGTCATCGAGCTTTTACCGTAACATTTATTTGATAACGTTTGATGAAGACATTAAAGGGAAACAAACATATATTTTTGGACATTTTAAATTCAAAAAATTCCGTGAAAGTAAAATGATTCACGATGGTAGAGAGATTTATCCTGCAATTGTTTAAAAACAAGCCTTTTACTCTAAAAGGTGAATTCCATAAATTGCTAATAAGTTTGTGAAAGGCAAGAAAGCATCGACGTGAGCGAGTTAGGTAGTAAGTCCCTTGAGTAAATACCTCGGAACAACGGATATGAATAGAAATATCGAAGCTCTTGTTATGGCTTGGTAATGAAAATCGAAATACGCTAATGCATAAAATGGAGGAATGAATCCCTTGGATGTAGGAGGAGAGAATAAAATTTGGTATTTATTATATTTTATACTTCATTTGCATTCGCGAACAAATGTACATTGTTTGGGGTATTTACTTGTGCTAGTAGGATAGATAAGCATATATATATAATTGAAAATACGAGAGTTAGGAAACAAAGTTGGGGGTGCACACAAATGTTATAATCTGTTCGCGATTTTCCGTATTTTCCCGCATTTGAGATACTAATTTTCGTATTTTTCCTCGATTAAATATATGGGCATGATAAGAATGACCAGGCCCCGAATATGTTTATTGAGTTGTGAAATCTCACAAAAATAATTTCAGCTGACGCAAAGATCAGATCGCATTGAAAGACGAGTGAAAAAAAAAAATTCATCTCCGGCAAACTAACCGAAAACAATTCACCAGCACAAAATTCACCACAAATACAATCCATCACGCAATTCACCGATAACAATTCATCCACGATCGGCCGTATTAACCGACGCAGTTTAAACTACAATAGCAAGTGAGAGGAGGAGGTGAGGTAGAAACGGATTGGTGGAATTTTTTAAGTATTTTAACAAATCCGTGTCGATGTCTAATCCTTTGACCTGCGATTGTAGTTTAAACTGTGTCGGTGAATACGGCCGTAACTGACATAGTGTTTGAGTGGATGAGCAGGTGAGTGAGTCGGTGAGTAAGTGAATTAGTGAGTGAGCAAGTGAAGTGAATGATAGAGCAAGTGAATCACGGAGTTGGTGTGTGAGTGAGCATGTGAGAAATATGATTGAGTGATTGTGGGGTTACACGAATGTCAAATGAATGAGTGAGCAAGTGAGCAAATAATCAAGTGAGTGAACAGGTGAGCAAATGAGTATCTTATATGGTCAATCACTTAATTACTCACTCGATCACTTATACATCAGTCAATCATTCACTGCCATGGCCACTCAATCGATTGTGTTCGCTCACTCGGTCACTCATACAGTCACTCACTGGTGACGAACTGCAATCGAAACTGACCGCGGAAAATTAAATCACAGCAATTCATTGCAACACCAAACACAATTCATTCCTTTGATTAATTGCTTCCCGATGAATTGCGCGGCACACAGGGAATTGTGCTATTGGTGAATTTCATATTGTATCGGTGAGTTGTGTGGCAGTAAATTGCTGTCAGTGAATTTTCCTATCGTCATAATGAATTGTTATAGGTGGATTTCCCGTATAAATATCTCCAAAAGATTCTAAATCTATTCTCCGCATTCTGAAAACAATGTTATCTCTGTTATTCTCAGAAATGTAAATTCCAAAAACACTTGAAAAATTAGATTCGGAAGAAATGCGGTTGAAAAAATAAACCCCGAGAGAAGAAAAATAAATGTTTAAATGTGTTGTGTTCAAATGCTTTCTAAAAATTTACTTTAACTTTCCTCCTGGAATTTACATAAATGCTATTCTGTTTAAAAAATGAATAAATAAAAATAAATTTATAAAAAAAGTTTAAACAAACGAAATATAGAATAAACAGGCGATTTTCAGATTCCGAAACATTCACTGAAACTCGCGTTTGGATGATGATGATGAGGCGATATATCACTGGAATATGGAATCTCTCTGTCTGTAATATAAAAAAACCGAGTAAGATATACGAAAGTTGAGGAAGAAGAGCTCAAATATCGATTTATTGGAATCACATCGTTTCCATGTTTGAAAAAAGACATCTCTTTTTCTTTATGGTCATTATTTTTCTAGCGAGAGCCATTTTCAAAATATCCATCGGTTCAACTTATTGTGTATTGCATTCGCTTACCAAATGGCAATAAATCTGGAAATGCTTCTCAAATTTATTTATTACAAAAAAATATACATGCATGTCACTGTTTCCATTGAAATCTGAGACAGTGCAACACCACCTATAGAACAAAACTTCCGCACGTATCTTGTGACGTCACTGAAGAAGGCCATTTCTCCTATTGCCATTGAATACACTGCGATAAAGGTAAAAGATATCACATCCGTCGGCCTGCTATATCCAACAGCAATAGGTGAAATGGCCTTCTTCAGTGACGTCACGAGCCTCGCGCGAGACCTTTGTTCTATAGGTGGTGTTGGACAGTATCCTTCAACCGCAGGTCCATGGAAATTTCCTGCCGATCCGCGAAACATTTTGCTTAATTCATGTAGCCGCTACATAACTTTAGATAAATGAAATATGTCTATATATATACACAATTATTATTATTATTGCCTTTCAATATCAAGAGGCAATTGGTGAAGTATAGATTGATTGACAGACTGACCGCTCACGCCCAGAGCTGAGTGAAGACCAACTTCCTCTCTTCGCCTCCTAGGAGGCTCGGTCGTGTCGGAGATCATCTTCTATTTATTCAACAAATGGAGAAATTATATACATTTTATAAAAACAATCCATCAGAAGACACTGAGGATACATACAATCAGGATTAACAAAGCGAAAAATGAAATATAAACAAGGAAAAAAGATTAGCCGCTGTGGTGGTCGAGTGGTTATAATACCGGACTCGTGATGCGAGGATCCGGGTTCGAACCCCACAGTGGTGGTCGGCTGAAGTTGGTTTTCTGTGGTTCCCAACTTCAAGGCGCAAATGCGAGCCGATCTCCCCGTTAAAAAGTCTCGCCACAGAGAGCAACAGTCCTACAACGATAAATCATCCAATCATAACACTTCACTCATAGTTAGTAAAACTGGGGGCAGATGACAGCACTACACATAACAAGCATTACACAGAAACAAAACTTTACGTCAGGTTGCACTACACGTACACGCACATTCCCGCATGTACCGATTCGTTGGGGGGTTCCGGGGGGGGTGCATGTGTGGTGTAGCAGTAGTAGGTAGGGGCTCGGGGATCCAGGATGTTCTTAAGTCAGCCACCTCGTTGGGCAATTTGCCTGTTGTGGCGTTGTATTTGTATTAAATACACGCTAATTTGCACTAATTAGCTATGCACTATTATATACATACTGTGGAAACAATCCATCAGAAAACATTGAGCACGATTCAATCAAGATTGACATAAAAGGAAAATGAAAAAATGAAACATGATTACGTACCAAAGAAAAACACACACTAATTTATACAAATTGGTTGTACACTATTATATACAAGGTGAAGTATAGAAGAAAATAATACGCCGAAAAACCAGCATGGGTTCAGGAAGGGGCAAGTCATGAGCAACCAATCTCCTTTGCTTCTATGATCACGTGACTAAGGCTTTGGGAAAAGGCAAAAACGTCGAAGTAGTTTATCTCGATTTCCAGAAGGCATTCGATCGGATCAAACATGGTGAACTCTGGAAGCGTTAACACGAGGAGGGGGAGGGGGGGTTGACTTGCTGAATTGGATAGAATCGTGATTAAGAGATAAGTCACAGCGATTTATGGTGAACGGGGTATTATCTGATCAGACAGGTGTTAAAAACGGAGTCCCTCAAGGAAGTGTCCTTGTGCCCATAACTTTTTTTCCGTTTTTGTCGATAAACCCGATCAAGGTATAGATGGGATTGTTAGCAAATTCGCAGATGACGCGTAGCTGATGTGAGTAGTCGGAAATCCAAGTCATAGGGTGGTGGTCCCTACGAACTTGAATATAACGGCAGCAGGGGTATAATGAATAGACATGATCTTTAGTGTTGATAAGTGCATGACCGCTCATTTGGGTTCGAACAACCCACGTTCTACTTACGAGTTGAATGGTGGTGCCATTCCGGATGCAACAAGGATCGCCTTATTGACAAGCGGTTTAGATTTTCCGAACACTGTTAAGCAGTGGTTCTCGTATTTTTGTGCATTTTTAACGCTCCTCAAATTGTTTATCTTACTTTTCACCGATGTTTAAATTATTTCTATCACCTCCACCGATCCTCGAAATTGTTAAACTGTTTTCACCGGTCAGCAGTTACAAAACGGTTGAAGCACACTGATCCAGGGTATAAGCGAATACTTGAATGACGGGGGAGGAAGAAATGTCCACCTCGATCATCCCGACTCCCTCTCTCCCAATAATAAAATATTTCCACTGAACGGAGCGAGTGGCCATTCTCCCCTTTGTCCCTTCTCTCTATCCGTCTATGATCAAGAGTACACATGAATGCAAAATCTTGTATTATAAGAACTTTTGTTGCGGGTCAATGCAAAAATTTTTATTCGAAAATTATTTCTGCGGATAAATGCATAATTTTTGATTCGGCATTTTTATTTCGAATGAATGTAAAATTTTTGATTTCAAAAATATTTTTGCAATAAAATGCAAAATTGTTTATTCGGATTGTTTACTTCGCTATAATCGACAAATGGCGATCTTCTCTGGCCGTCGTGGCTCTTGGACGACCTTGCCCAGGCTTTCTCTCGATGGATCCGGTATCCTGGAACTGTTTCCATAAGTTACACACGACGCTGGGCGTTAAATTGAACTCTCTACAAATCTGGACTTGAGATTGGCCTCCTTCTAGCCTCCCCACAATTCATTCCATCATCTAAACGTTGGTGGTTACTCATTTTTACTGTTACAATTTGAAATTAACCGATTGCTGCAAAATAACACCAAGAAATTCGCCGAGGTGTGCTAGCGAACGAAATGCGTCTTAACTTACGCGCGCTTATAAAGCCTGTTTCTCTACTGGCTCCGCCTACACACACGTGTACGCTTACGTATTTGACGTACAAGATTTGCATTTTTGTCTAGAAGCAGTGGTTTTACATTCAGTTCAGTTCGTTTCATGAAATTCGATAAAATATGCAAATTCTCTTAATTTATTTCACCAGTGTAGTTACACAGAATATCCTATAAGTGCTAATGGGGCTTTTATCTCATCAACCGCCTGTCGTAGAGGTATGGTTTCAATTTTAAACATGCTCAAAATAGGTTAAAAAATTACCCGGTACAAGTCTTTAGAGTGAAAATACAGTTGTCACAAAATAAAGATTTTTGTTTTGTTTTTGTGATATATATATCCCCATTATCCCTGTCATCCAATTAGAACGTTGTTGATCTGTCTTTTGAGAGTCCAACAAAAGAGATCCTATGTTTTTAACTGTAATATTCGCTGATATATTCGAATTCAAAAATCGGAGAAATGTTTGGAAGGAGCAGCTTAAACGAAGGAAAGGAGCGTTGTCCGTTAGTTTTCGCTATTCTTTTTGATAACTTTTCTCCTGTTTTTGAACCCAAATATCAAGCAAATATTGCACTTAGAATCGTGGAGTTTCTTCTGTTGGTCTCAGAAGACACAGGGCAACAACTTCCTAATTGGAAGTTAGACCGTACAAAAATTTAATTTGTAACACACTGTATTTTCACTTACAAAACTGGTACGGGGAAAATTTTGAACGCTTTTCAGCATTTTTTTGGATTGGAATCATACCTCTACGACACACGGTTGATGAGATAATGGCCGCATTAGCACTTACATGACACCCTGTATAGAGACTTTACAGAACTTACTATAAAGTAAAATATATTTGATACCGAGATATAGCATTACTTAAAAAAAGTACAGCCTGCTGCCACACTCTTATCCCGGTCGACCCTATCTCTATTCATCATTGCTCTCAATATTTGAAGATTGACAGAACAAATATTTTTTCATACCTAGTGCAGAAAACGTATTTTACTGAAGAAAAATATTCAGGCAAATTCCGAACGTTTTCAGACGCTATATTTCATTTTTCGGGGTGTGGATTCAGTTTTCTCGAAGTACGAAAAGCCATGACCATTTCTCTTCTTATTATTCAGATACGCGTTTCCGGGAAAAAAACACTGTAAATATTGAAAAGGCACGTCATAAAAGAAAAGGAGAAACACGAACTCTTTTCACCCCACGTGTCTTTTTTCTTAGGAAGACACGTGTGTGATTTTGATGCTTTCCAGAATTCTTTTCTGCATTCATTTAAGAGGTATAGAATTCCCGAGAGTAGTGAATGTAGAAACGTTAAAAAAATAATAACTTCTGCAGTAATTTGCAAAACACACGCGAACGTCAAATGGAACATTATCGATTCCCCCTTTCATCAGAGACAACTTTCTATCAGAAACAGCAACTCGTAAACAAGCAATGTGCGATTTAGTTTCGACATTCCAATTACGGATATTGAGGTATCCGACTGTGTTGTAAACGTCATTTTGGAAGGAAATACCGGTTTTTATGTATTTCTCATTTTTTGTGAAAGACCTATTTCTTGTAATTTTCAAACAGACCTTGTTTATATGAAGCTTGGAATCGAAATTACGTTCACTTTAGTGTTGGGATTTTACATACAAGTAAACAGGGGATAAAAACTTCAAATTCATTTTACGAAGAATACTATTTTTGACATTTCACCTGAGTTTGAAACATGATATATAAGAATCTATTCATTGTATAACTACGAAATTTTAATATGATATTATGCTGCGAATATTTTCAGTCTAAGGTCTGTGACATGTATTCGTCTGATTACAGTGTTTTATAGACGAAATTAAAATGGAATTTCAGAAAATTCACACACAAATTAACAGATTCGGTTGTAACTTATGAGCATACCCTACAATCAATTAGATTTTGATTCATAACCTGCACCGTTACACGCTGAATATATTGTGATAATAGCAAAATAATCTATTAATGGATTTTTTTTTCAATCGTGTTTGGAATATTACATGAATTGTTCTTAAAATTTGACACAAAAAAAGACATTTTCATAGAGAAAATGACACAGGTAGCCCAAAATTTGTCATTGTTTTCACCATTTCGGGACACTTTATATCAAAAAAGTGTTATCGAATTTCACTGCAGTACCATATTAAAGAAGAGTGACGAGAAAGCTAGTCGGATACCTTAACTCAGTTATTCCCAACGTGGGCGTTAACGCCCCCTTGAGGGAGATGGAAAGTTCCAGGGGTGCGGTAGAAGCTACGGGTATAACATAAGATCCTATGGGTTAGATTGCGTTGGGGGGGGGGGGGCGATGGGACAAAAAAATTTCTGAAGAAGGGTGCGATGGGGCAAAAAAAGTTGGGAGACTACGCGCTTAACTGAATGCGCCAAAGGTATCATAAATGATACGTACGATTTCTTGCTTTCTCCACATGTCGATTATACGGAATCATTCCGGGTATATGCATAGTAAATTCTTTATACATCCATTTAACAGCTTGAACCAACGATTTCATACACATTTCCAATTAAAAACAGTATTCAAATACTGTGCATTATTTGAATACTGCTTTCTATACAGCATTCACATCTTCTATATAACAGTATTCTAATAATATACCCATTTTCAGATATGCCATTTATTTTGCTAAGAGGTCGTATATTGAACGAGAAAAAAAATTAATTTCTTGTACGTTTTTCCCTCTATCCGCAAATTCTAAATTTTAGGAAGTTGTTGCCCTGTTTCTACAGACCCCCAACAAACGATATTCCACATATCTTGGGTAATACTATCTAAGATATTGCTAATTAAAAGTTTCAGAGTCATCTCAGAGCTTAGAAAAGTTTTAATAAGCTGCAATTATATACGAAGAGCTTTTGGAATATTCTCACGTTTTCTTTTTTCCCGAGTTTCTTCCACGTATATGCTGATGTTTCCCTAACTTCCAATGATTTCTGAATTCAAATGTTCCGGCTAATATTGCTGTCAGACAATGCATAGTTTGGGGGTTCAAAAGAGACAGGTAGGGCAACAACTGTCTTATTGTAGATTAGAGAACAGGAGAACGCATAAAAGTTAAATTTTGTATTTCGGTAGGTGCTGAGTAAAAGAAATGACATCAAAAATTGTACGTTATATGGATACCTTTTTTTTCTAAGTACTCGTATAAGCATGTTTCTGTAACCAATGGTTCAAAATATAAAGGGGTGTATTTGTTCTTTACTATTCACACTGTATAAATGTTATACAGTAAATGTTCAAACCCATTTTTGCATGTTATTGTTGTTGAGCGTTTGATTCATTTTTTGTGATCAGTTTTTTACCTTAACTTGCGCGGGTATGTGAATCTGACTTATTCGATCAAAAAATATCAGACCATAATTTTTCCTCCCATCAATCAATAAAGCTAGGGAGACGTACTTTGGCACAAGTATGTAGGTGATCTTACTGCGTGTGCTTAAATTTTTCCGGTTTGCAGAAGCTGTCAGTCGTTGGTAGACAGCGGAAGAGTGATGAAGTGTAAGAGAGCGCTGTCACATTTTCAGTTTTTAACAAAATATCAGGAAAAACTTCAACATCGCTATTGCATTGAATTTTGTGTGAAGCTTTGTGATTCCCGAAAGGAAATAATTCGCAATATTCAATAGACTCTTGTAGATGAAAAGCCACAGACATCACACCGGTAAAGCGCAGTGATACAAACGCTTGAAAGATGCCCGTGCATCAATAAAGAGTGAAGCACGTTCTGGTAGGTTCGCAACATCCGGAAATGAGATCTTCATTGACAAAGTGAGGACGCTTGTGATGCAGGATCATGGAATCTTGATCAGAAAACTTGAATACGAGGTGAGCATTAGCATTGGATCCGTCTGCTACATTTTCACTGACCATTTGGTCTTCAGGAGATGAAATGTGAAAGCAGTGCTGACCGTCTTCTTTGTCTCCAGTGGCATACTTCATCATTAGTGCGTACCGTCACGGCGTAACCATCACCAAGAAGTACTACCAAGAGGTTCTGTTTCTCAATTGGCAACTGCATCACGAATAATGCACTAGCATTGTTCATGATTTTCTTTCCATTTTGTCAAAAACGAAAATGTGACGGCTGTCACACTTTCTCACTACTCAGCGGTCTGCCCTCGGCTGGCAGCTTCTGCAAGCAGGGAAAAATTTCAAGAATACGCACCTAAGATTTCGTTTATACGTGCACACCAAACCAGATTTACTTAGCTTCATTGGTTCACGCACAAAAAGTTATGGTTGGATACTTTTTGCAGAAACATCGTATTTTCCTTTTATCTTATCGATGTATTTCAAGGCACACACATCAGAACTTATAATTATGATTCTTTCGAAAATTATGATTATAGTGTTTGTTAATCGTCATATACCATTGACGATTTTTGTCGCACCACGGTCATTTTCTGCACACAAGGACTAATTAAACCGGGACCTACAATTTATTGCCGATTCCGAACGGCAGGCTTTTTTTTTATACTCATCGAGAGGTTGGTGCGCTAACCACTCGATGGGGGACTCCCTGCGGTAGCAATTTTTTGCTGCGGTCAAGTCACCGTTTTTTGTTGTGTCACAAAAACTACTGTCACTACCCCTGTGTCAGGAAAGGTTTCTGACAAGGACGAACCGGGTATCGAACTCGCGACACCTCTAAACATCCTTTGGTACTTTAGGCGAGTATCTTATCGACCGGGTGACCACGCTCGCAATCGTCATATACTGGAAGTTTTGTTTTTAGTTGAAGGAATAGTCAATTTCATTTAAGGAAACCCAACTGAATAGCTAAAAGAAGAGAAGTTTGGTGTGTTGGAATAGTGAGTACAAGAAATGATGATATGGTTCAGGGCTGTAAATCAGGTGCCCTGAAATATTCCCTCGTAAAATTTGGAAAAGCAAGACGAGGCGCGAAAGCCATTATGTCGTTCCCGTTTGCTGGCTGAAAATATAATGCTACATAAAAACAACGTATGCCCAGAGAGGATACTTGACAGCCATTCGCTTCTATTTGGGCGTCATCCATTCAAATTTTTGATGGGAAAAGTTTTTATGAAGAAAAATCACTTTTAGGACCAGAAAAATATGGAAACTATTTCTTGTGAAACTAATAAAAAATGAGTTTTCAAGTTCAGTATGTAAACTATTCTCATTGAGAGAATTTTTAATCTCGTATCCAAATATTCAAACACTATGAGATCCTTTGAAAGAAGGTATTATAACTAATGTCATATGCAAACTCGAAATCTCTCATTCAATGCACAGACCAAAGATTAAAGATAACAATAATTTTCCGTGTTCCCCGCATTAACCGGCATGTCGCCAAACTCAAGGGATACCAGATTTTTGAATGTTGCGGTCTGGTCCATTCACTACATGCCGGGGAAAAGTGAGGTTTAATAAGGATCGCAATATGCATTCAGTCAATTTCGTGGATTTTGGAAAAAATAGATATTTAAGAATATTCCAGAATCTGTGATTTGAATTTGTCGGCATGCTGGTCACTCTCGACGTTTCCCGGCATACCACCTGATGCGAGGGAATACTATATTGTTATAACATTATATTATCACTTCGAATACCTTCTGAACCATTTAAATATTTTCTAATTAAACTTTTTCTCATAAAAAATGCTTGATTAAGACAGAGCAATAAATTTTAATAGTTCCAGCGTCCGAAATGAAAGTAACCATTTCTTATATAACTCGGTTTGCTGAATACGAGTTTGGCCATAAGAAAGCTGTTTCAGTTAAGGTTGTTTCCGAAATTGCACATTTAATATAAGTAATATACATTGTTATTATTGACACAATAAAGTACATTGAAACACAACATAGGTACGCAGAACACAAAATAAAAATATAAGAAAAAAACGACACAAATATGTAGAATCTTCACCAAAATATTGAAGCACAATATTAATATGCATAAAAACACAACACAAATGCATAGAAGAAACAAAAATACATAGAAATGCAAATATTTTACAGCATAATTATTTCATTTATTAGCGTTTGTCATGTACTTTCGTTTTGCATTGCGCTTGCACAGGGCATTAAGAGCATCTCTTATAGTTTTCAAACAGTAACACATAATAATAAATTTTAAGTTTCTCCGTCCGAAACAAAAATGACCATTTCTTAAGCAATTCCGTTTGCTAAACACAAATTTTACCGTAAAAAAGATGGTTTGGCTACGGTTTTCTAAGAAATTTTACGTATAATACATACATAATAACACAATGCAATACATTGAAATACAAAATAATTATTAAAAAAATAAAAGAATGAATTTGCAGAAAAAACAACGCAAATATATAGGAACTTCACTAATTATATAGAGACACAACATTAATATACATAAAAACACGACACTATAAAACACATCTTCCACTGGCCAAGCCAAGAAAAAAAATCCAAATGGTCGTCGATCCAGATCTGAGACCATCAACAATTGAAAACGAATTTTAGGACGCAGATTCTTCTCAAGAAATATCCTATGAACATTTCTATTCTAATTTATCCGATAATGCTAAAACCACGTCACCACTCATTATTCTGACATGCATCTACCGGCAGTTTCTTCACAGGCACACGTATATTTAGCGCTTCGTCAAGCCCACTCTGTTAGAAAAGCATTTAATTAAGACGGAGCTAATCGCAAGACGATGTGCAAACGGCTCTCTCCCGAAGGTATGGTTCGAAATAAACATCTCACATAAGTCTCAGGAAATTACGTAGTCTTCACGTTTGAATTTTAAAATCATCTAAATACAATCAATCAAATTTCATCCAATAAGTCCGTCACTTTATCTTAGGTATTGATACAAGTATGACAATAAAGTCATGTTGATACAAATTCAGTGTAAAACGCGTTAACACGTAAAACCCGTTCAATGTATCCTAATCGATATCAAATATCCTCACATGATTTAAAGATTTCCTATTTTAACCATGTGGAAATGACGAGGTATCTCACCTAACTTGATGTCTTTTATTTCTGCAACCACGAAGTATCTCGCCTCCTTTAAACTCTCTCATTTCGGCAATGATAAGCCCAGGGACGAGGCTCAATTGCACTGTTCGCAAAACCTGTCAATCAAATCCGAGGGTCAATTGCACTGGACTCGTTTCTTATCAGATGAGTTAGTTGCACGGCAGGGGGATAGATAAGATTCACTGAATTCCCTTATACCTCATTATCTTATCTTTAGTAGCTGATGTTGGAACTAGTAGTTCAAGTCATACGTCTCTCGCGTATTCGTTTTTCTCAAGTGTCCTGTGTGTTACGCTTTACCTTCGTGTGAAAAATGAAATTTAAGTACAATGAAAAAGGACCGTCATTTGCAGATGAAAACAAACTTATCGTAGGCAAGTAAAATTGCTATTTACAGCCAAAACATTTGTCAAAGGCAGATGAAGTTGCAACTTACACCCAAGATAATTGTCAAAGACAAGTGAAGTGGCCATTTAAATCCTATACACTTGTCAAAGCCATGTGAGGTTGCAGTTTATAGTCTTTAAAATTGTCAATCATGTGAGGCTGCAATTTATAGCCTTGAAAATTGTCAAAGGCAAGTGAAGTTCCCAACTATCGCTAAAATTGCTGAATGTCACCAATCGCCGAAAATGATGAAATTCGGAATGTAATTCACCAAAAAATCATATATATCTGATAAATATGTGAGATAAATATATTTTTAGACGAAATTAATTACGATAGTGTAAAATTTATTATAATATAATTTATAAGTCATGAAAATAATCTTAATTCTTGATTTCAACAATTCAACCGAATGTTGAAAATACAGGAGATAAAACGGGATATTTCATTTAAAAAATTGAACCGTAAAATACGGGACATTCTAGTCAAATTTCCAGTTCGACCACATTCCAGTTCACCGTGTGGTCACTCCTCTATATATACAAGTTTCTGGCCCGCGAGCTGCAGAAACGCTGCACATCTGGCCAGCGGACTAAAAAAGTTGTGCATCCCTGTGCATGATCATTGATAATGATGGTTTCTAAACTTACATAAATCAGATACTCAGTATTGGTTTCACCTCAGGTAACATTTTAATGCAGTGCAAACCGTTTTACACACTTCTTTTCTATGGGTGTGAAATCGTTTATTTCATTTTTTTGGCACTGCACCAGTAACCACCACGTAAAATGGTTATATCATATTTCCCCCCCCCCGTATTCGCTGGCATGCCGGGAAATAGTAAGGGACACCATCATGCGTTCGAGCCGCTGAATCATAATACTTTTAAGTATTATGTTGAGATAGTTAGGTGGTTTTCTCTCTCTCTCTTGATTTTTCATTTAAAATGTTTGATGACAAGCACAAATCGGATCGCGTGGATGACATTGATTTAAATAGAAACATCAGTGGACTTCGAAGGTCCCCCCCCCCTATAACGTGTTTGAGATTGGAATAACCAGAGTGAAAAATTCAATAACAGATGCAAAACGTTTATTTATCACAATTTATGCAAAACAGTGACCAATTGCGATCGAAGTAATCGACTGATTGCAATTGATGCAAACATTGATTGCGATTGATTCAAAACATTAATTTATATCAATTGATTCAAAACATTAATTGCCATCAATTGATTCAAAACATTAATTGATATCAATTGATTCAAAACATTAATTGATATCAATTGATTCAAAATATTTATGGATATCAATAACTAATTCAAGAGCAAGAGCATTTTTTCCCAATCTAAACATGAAGAAACAGTATTAAAAACACGCAAAAAATTAAGTATTTCTTATTAGGTTGATAATAATCAAACTAGAGCAACCAATTACTAAAAAGTCAACTTTTATTAATGCAAAACATTGACTGATTGTATGGAATACAAAACACGCAAATACAGTGATACCTCGGCTGAAGAAAAGATAATTCGTTTTGGAGTCACCTTCGTTAGCCGAAAACTTCGTAAGCCGAGGTATTATCGTGCAGTGAAACCCATCCAAAACAGACACTGCATGGGTCGGAATCAAAAACGTCCCTTCATCGATTAATGCTTTTACGTGTATGTACACCTTTACAAAATGGAAAACTCTTTAAAAAGGTATATTATTTAAGTCTCTTTAAGTACCGTGCGTACAGGTTTCACTGCGCAATACAAAAAAAATTACGATACAAATGAAGAATTCTGGGTTCAAACCATAATTACCAACAAAGTAGTGTTGGGGAAAGGCAGGCACTCTGCAATCACTCAACAATGTACAATCATCCAACATATTACAAGCACACCTGTGGGAAAAATGGAAAAATAATAGAAAAAAACTATAATATACGTATATATGCGTACGCCATCTATACGTCATTTTAGGGACGTCATGACAAAAAATGCCTTAAAAAAAGAAAGTCGTATCATCACAGGATGATGGAGCCCGCTGCTACGCTTATCATCCTTGGATGATAGGAGAACGCTAAAAATTCAAACTCATTTCCGAAATGGACGAGACTCCAACATTAAAAAAGCCGATGTCCTCATAATTATACTGCATGCCGGACAAGGCAAGAGAAGACGCTAACAAAAAAATTCACTGATTACGAAATTTCTGATAAACGAAACTAACCACTTCAAAAATTACATAGGAAAAGCAAAATGTTATCGATCTTCTATGGTCGATTCAAGTATTGATTCCATAGCGAGAGTATCATCAAGTTTATCATTCCTTCCTCTTCACCCCACACAGATAAGCTCTGACTCCAGAAATATGTAAAAGATCTATCATAAAAAAATAATAGTGCGAGTCTCATGAATATATATGAGAATGAATGTTCGAACACGTCCAGACATCAAGAGAAAAATACTGTCACCGATAACATAAATTGCATTTCGTGAAGAAGAAGAAAGGGACTGATAACAGATTCGAGTTTTTCAGTAAAAACGGAATAAACACGCAATTTTCGGATCGTGAAACACTCATTGTAACTCGGCTTAGGATGATGAGACATGATTCTTTCCTTTGTACCTGGATTTTCTCTTACGTTACTGAAAAAAAGTGAAAAAAATAATAATACATCAATATATCGGAATCCGGTGTTCTCTTATAAACGCGAAGGTCGGGGCATAAGTCATTTAAGATATCAAAATATTTTTCGTGCAAATAGGGGACCAGCAAAAAACTTCGAAACATAGAAAATATAGGGAAAACAAAATGTAATTACCAAAAATGTTGGCATAGGTGGTAGAGGCCTCTTTTTGCCAAGCCCCTTCCCCTTTGGACCATATTTTTTTCTCATACACACACGTCTAACCTAAAGCATACTCATATTCATTCAAGCGCGAGACCATTTTTACTTATAGAATCGATTTTTTGAGTATAGTTTCATGAACGTAAAATTTATGAACACGGTGTATCTACACACCCTTGATTTGCAGTGACCCTAAATTCCAGTGTAAACGCTCAAGATTATTACTAAATCAGGGGTAAAATAATTTCAGAAAATTTTAATTGTCTGTAAAATTGAAATTTTTTGGATGGGATAATTCATCTAACACAACTGCGAGTTTTTGATGTCCAACTGGAGTGGCTTTAACGCCGGAGAGGTGTCATAAACCATGTCTCGCACGGGGTGAGAATTCTGTCTGGAGCCGCTCTTGTTCTGAACCCCCCCCCCCCCAACAACATGACATAGCTTCCCTTTGGTAGAGCACTTGTCCGGCCAGCGAGAGACTGGGGTTCGATTCCCCGTGGGGGCAGTGAAGAATTTTCTTCCTTGTAATCTTCACCTCCACAAATAACCAGTCTTTCAATGAATCTTGTATTGACAAGTGGAGAGGACGTTTCTATATGCATTCCCTTTAGCTTGTTTTTGGCAGAGAATCATGATAACCGTATTTTTATAAATCAAATCATCTCTCGAATCGTGATGAAATAATAAATCCATGTGATTGTATTTGATAATATTTGCAACCAATAACTGTCTTTAAAACGCCAACGTCGGTTGAAACGACGCATTGGATATAACGACAAAATTTCACGAAACTTTCGACGTCGCTATAATGGAATTTTACTGTATGCTGCTACTCACCATTCGTCAATACATGGCCTTCAAAGCATGGCGGGCGGGGTCACGTGCGTCGTTCAAAGTACTGCCCGTGAGCCATGTATGGCATTTAAAGCTTTTTGTGCACTGCCACACATGAAAAAGTTCATATAATTACTAAATTTATAGAAATGCTGGAAGAACGTCAACAGAAAAATTTATTCCACAACTATTCATAAAAGAAGCAAATTCGCATTTACCGTAGGAAAATGTTTCAGAATTAGTGAAATAATTTCACGATTGATTGAAGAAATAATTCTCTAATTATTAAGAGGAATAATTTTATAATTTTTGATAAAATAATTTTTTAATTATTGAGAGCATTTATTTCAGAATTATTTTATTCTATTTCTGAATCAATGAAAATACATATTTCATGAAAAAAAAATTCTGAATCAATGAAAATTCATATTTCATGAAAAAAAAATTCTGAATCAATGAAAATTCATATTTCATGAAAAAAAAAATTCTGAATCAATGAAAATTCATATTTCATGAAAAAAAAATTCTGAATCAATGAAAATTCATATTTCATGAAAAAAAAAATTCTGAATCAATGAAAATTCATATTTCATGAAAAAAAAATTCTGAATCAATGAAAATTCATATTTCATGAAAAAAAATTCTGAATCAATGAAAATTCATATTTCATGAAAAAAAATTCTGAATCAATGAAAATTCATATTTCATGAAAAAAAAATTCTGAATCAATGAAAATTCATATTTCATGAAAAAAAAAATTCTGAATCAATGAAAATTCATATTTCATGAAAAAAAAATTCTGAATCAATGAAAATTCATATTTCATGAAAAAAAATTCTGAATCAATGAAAATTCATATTTCATGAAAAAAAATTCTGAATCAATGAAAATTCATATTTCATGAAAAAAAAATTCTGAATCAATGAAAATTCATATTTCATTAAAAAAAATTCTGAATCAATGAAAATTCATATTTCATGAAAAAAAAATTCTGAATCAATGAAAATTCATATTTCATGAAAAAAAAATTCTGAATCAATGAAAATTCATATTTCATGAAAAAAAAATTCTGAATCAATGAAAATTCATATTTCATGAAAAAAAAAATTCTTAATCAATGAAAATTCATATTTCATGAAAAAAAAAATTCTTAATCAATGAAAATTCATATTTCATGAAAAAAAAATTCTTAATCAATGAAAATTCATATTTCATGAAAAAAAAAATTCTGAATCAATGAAAATTCATATTTCATGAAAAAAAAATTCTGAATCAATGAAAATTCATATTTCATGAAAAAAAAATTCTGAATCAATGAAAATTCATATCTGTGATGAAAAAATGATTCCATTAATGATATTCGATGTAAAAGTAAATCAGAATTAATGAAAATTGACAACTTAATGGGGAAAATAATCTCTTAATATTACTAATTCGATGGAAAAATGGAAATTAGTATTTAATGAAAAACAAATTCTGAACCAATGAAAAAAATCATATTTAAGAAGAAATAATTTCAGAATTGATGGCTATTGATGTCTGATGAAAAAATGTTTTTAATTTAATAAAATTAATAACCAACGAAAAACAACTTTTCTGAATCAATAAAAATTCATATTTAATGGAAAAATTTCCTCACGATCCCGGTTTCAATCGGGGCCTCGGGTCTCAACAACCCCAACCGTCAAGACTCAACTGCGTGAACCTAGATATCCCAATATTATTTATTGGCCCTCGGACTTCAGGGAAATATATTTTTTTCAATATCCGAAAAGTTCAAGACCCCCCATCCCCCATCCTATACTACGCAATATTTCTCAGATATGATCCTAAATCATCGGGATCTTTTCCCATCAACGATATAAATACCGTTAAATCGAACATTATCTCGATCCCAACATGATCTCTCAAGGCGCATTATGGTACGTGACCTAAATATCAAAACATGCTGCGAATTCACTGATTATGACTTCCTCATTAATCATCGTTTAATTAAAAGTTTTGTTTGCTCACTGAGAGGTGGAAAGTGAATGGCGCTAATGAAAATCTAATTTAATATCGCACGTAAGATAAGGATTCGACTTGAGCTCGTGCTATAAATCATGTCATAACATGTTTTTTTTTTCTGTCGCAAAAGAATGAGGAAAATCCTCTAAAAACATAGAGAAAAGAATGTTAAGATCATTATATATTTTCTACTGAGTGCGAACAGAATTTATACGAGCTTAAATACATCATACGGTCGGGAAGAATGACGGTCATTATTTATTTATTTGGTCGTGTAATCACTATTTATTATTATTTATTTAGTTAGCCAAAATTTAGACTTGCAAGCACTTTATCCCATCAGGAGGCCTTCATTATAATTGTTTAAGTTGAGAAATTCGTTTAATTTTAATGATTATGCCTCGGACCAATTCTTTCACTGGTACTGGTAGTGTATAACCATGGGTGCACAACGTGAGTCCCGCGGGGCAGATGCGGCCCACCAAGGGATTCCATCCGGCTCGCGAAAGGTGTTCCGGCAAAACAGTATCAAAACACAAACCACCATAAAAGCCTAGGCTGACCATATTTCTTTCATAAAAATACGTGAAATCCTGATCCATTGGGGGAATATTACTAATTATCGCAAATATTTTCCAAAGTTACTATAGTCAAAACATTATCTAAGGCAAGTGAATTTGCCAATTATTGCCAAAAAATGTCTAAGACAAGTAAATTGACCAGTTACAGACAAATAATAGTTAGTCTTGATTGACATTTCACTTGTATAAATTGGCAATGAACGAATGAACGCTAGAACTTTGCCACTAGACTTATCCCGTTGCCGAGATCTCTTCCAGTCCAGCTTCGTAGTGTATAGTAGTGTACTGTAGTGTGCCTATACGAAGTACTGGTAAGCAAGATTGCCAATAATAGACAAAAAAATTGTCAAAGACTGGTAAAGTAGCCAATTACGGTCAAAAGAGATTGACAAAAGAAAGTAAACTCGCCAATTTCGGTCAAAAGAGATTGGCAAAAGAAAGTAAACTCGCCAATTGCAGCCAAAAAAGAGTTGTCAAAAGCTAGTAAATTCCGACTGACAAAACATTGTTTAAGACAAGTAAAGTTGCCAATTACAGCCAAAAATTTGTGTAAGGCAAGTAAATTTTCCAATTACAGACAAAAAATTGTTTAAGTAATTGGCTCATTACACACAAATTACCGGCCAATTACAGACAAAAAAATTGCAAAGCCAGTGTCAAAGATACTATCTTACTTTGACATTTCTACTTTACTTTGAAAATTTTTTGGTCTGTCAAAGACAATGTCTTTGCCAGGACAAAAAAATTGTCAAAGTAAAGTAAACTTGCCGATATTAGCTAAAACAAATTATCAAAGGCAAGTAATATACATATTACAGCAAAAAAACGTATCGAAGACATTATAGTTTTTCGTCATGAAAATATTCTCGATTCTTAACTTGAAAAATTAAAATAAGCTTCGTTGAAAATAAGGTCAAAAAGGGGACGCATTTTATAAAAAAAAATTTGGGACGACCAAAATTATATATATACGAGAATGTCCTGTGAAATACAGGTGATATAGTCACCTTATATATATATACAATTTTCTGGCTCGCCGAGAGGCAGAATTATATCTCATACCTGCCCCGCGGACTGAAAAGGTTGTGCATCACTGTGGTGTATATTATTTCCCATTAACGACTCCAAAAAACCGCTTGAAGAAGGCTTCCAAAAAAAATCGCAAACTTCGGCATTAAACTTTGGTTCAAAAGTTATAGAAAAATGCATGAAAACGCAGTTAATCAGCTATTTAAACCATCAGAATTTTTTTGCTCCTAATCAGTATGGTTTTCAAAAAAATAAAAATACAGAAATGGCAATAGTTGAATTAAATGATTACTTAAATAAAGGATTTAACAACAATGAATATTCTGTAACGTTTTTCTAGATTTAAGAGCATTCGATTTTGTGGACTTGGATATACTAACTAGAAAATTATCAATAATTGGTATAAGAGGCAATATGTTAAAATGGTTTGTAACCTATTACTATAACAGACAACACGTTGTCAAAATTGATGAAAAAAATAAGCACTTTTCAGGAAGTCAAAAAAGGAGTACCACAAGGATCTGTTCTAGGACGTTTGTTTGTTCTTCATTTATATCAATGACCCCTGTAAATTGAAGCTAAATGGCAAATTGATATCTATGGCTGTACTGTGCATGGCTATACATCTATGGCTATACATATTGCTGGCTATACATATTGCTGGCTATACATCTATCGCTATACATATTGCTGGCTATACATCTATCGCTATACATATTGCTGGCTATACATCTATGGCAATACATATTGCTGGCTATACATCTATGGCAATACATATTGCTGGCTATACATATTGCTGGCTATACATCTATGGCAATACATATTGCTGGCTATACATATTGCTGGCTATACATATTGCTGGCTATACATCTATGGCAATACATATTGCTGGCTATACATATTGCTGGCTATACATCTATGGCTATACATCTATGGCTATACATCTATGGCTATACATCTATGGCTATACATCTATGGCTATACATATTGCTGGCTATACATCTATGGCTATACATCTATGGCTATACATATTGCTGGCTATATATCTATGGCTATACATATTGCTGGCTATACATATTGCTGGCTATACATCTATGGCTATACATATTGCTGGCTATACATCTATGGCTATACATATTGATACTGTGCTATATGTTGAAGATTCCGAATTAGAAAGTGTTGTAAAAAAGGTAAAAGTGGACTTGTCAAGCATGGCTATCAATTTATGGCTAGTCAAGCATAAACTAAAATTAAAAAAAAAAGAAAACTAAATACACGTGTTTAAAAACCAGAAACGTAAATGCTAACACAGACATCTGCATTAAAATACTTCCACTGTCAAATAATAACCCATTGTAAATGTCAAGAAATAGAGTATCGGAATATGATTATTTTTGGACATGATAGCACAAGACGATTTGAAATGGACTTTGCATTGCGAGAAAGTAATTAAAAAACTAAGAATTTTTACAGCTGTTTTGTATAAACTTAAATAAGTTGTTGATAAAAATTTCTCAAAGATGTATTTTTTGCAAGGATTTATTCCATTGTGAATTATGGATTTTGTGCTTGGGGGGGGGGGGGAGACGGTGGAAGCATACGATAGCAAAATATATCAACTGAACAACACATACAGTAGAATAAGAAATCAAATAATAAGTTCTTCTAATCCGAATAAAATAGAATGCCATACATTGACACTCAGGCAAAATTATATGTACAGGATTTTAAAATTTACATTAATAAATAATAATTGGTTAACAAAAAAACCAAATCGAAATATTCAGACAGGCATATTAAAATATATCATGTCCCTAAGACAAATAAAACACTTTTCAACAAAAAAGCCAGCATTAAAAATACAATTAGCGTTAAAAATTCCACAAAAGACATTCCGTGAATTATAAAAAACTGAAATTATGCAGATATAGTTCAGTGAGTTTCATTAGAAGAGAATGAAAAAAAATACAAGTTACGTGTATACAGCTGCCTTGGGCAATATACTCTGGCTTTTGAAATGTTTTAATTTTGAATTTGAATTTTTCAACACATTTGGTTTTAAATTCAGTGTTTCTTTTTGAACGTATATATATATATATATATAAATTTGAAGATGAAATGAAAATGTATGTATAAAATGAAAATATGAAAAAATAAAAAATGGATGGAATAATGAGGAGATCGTTCTCAAGGTGGAACCCTTCACATTGTTCCAAGCAGCAAAAAATGTTTCTGATTATGGTAAGCCAAGAAAAGGCATAAAATTACCATCAGTTCCCCGAAATTTTTGCGAAAAAAAAAAAATATATATATATATATATACACACACACACACACACAAAAAGAATTATTTTAAGAAAAAAGAAAACAAAATTGAATTTTATGAGAGTGAAATAGGACCTATGCAGTGGGTCGTCATAAGGCGGAACCCCATGCATGGTTCGAAAAGTGTAGGTGTTTCTGAAGGGTGGCTATGACTAATTTCATTAAAAATGTCAATCCTTGTTCCCGACGCCTGCCTTCTCAAAAACATGTTGGACAAAAAAAAGACAATGAAAAAATGTTAAAAATACAATATTACAAAAAATATATACAGAGCTTCAGATTATAAGCTTCAAAAAAGCATGAGAAAAATATATACAAATTTACAGGAATATGATAATTACAGTGAATATTTTACAAGGATACAAAAAAAATAATTACTTTAAGAAAAAGGAAAAAGAATTGAAATCCTTGTAAAATATTCACTGTAATTATCATATTCCTGTAAATTTGTATATATTTTTCTCATTCTTCTTTGAGCTTATAATCTGAAGCTCCGTATATATTTTTTGTAATATTGTATTTTTAACATTTTTTCATTGTCTTTTTTTCGTCCAACATGTTTATGAGAAGGCAGGGGTCGGGGACAAGGATTGGCATTTTTAATGCAATTAGGCATAGCCACCCTTCAGAAACGCCTACACTTTTCGAACCATGCATGGGAGTTTCCCCTGATGACGACCCACTGCATAAATTTTCACTCTCATAAAATTCAATTTTGTTTTCCTTTTTCTTAAGGTATCCGACTACGTTGAAAAAGTCATTTTGGAAGAAAATATGGATTTTCATTTTTTATTTTTTGTAAAAGCCCTATTTGTTGTGATTCCAAAACGGGCCTTGTTTTGTTTATATGATGCTTAGAATCAAAGTTACGTTCACTTTAGTGTTGCGTTTTTACATAGAAGTAATACGTGAATGAAGACTTTAAACGTGTTTTACGAAGAATGCGATTTTTGAAATTTTACTTGACTTTGTGACATGATTTGTAAAAATTGATGCATTGTATCTTTACGAAATTTTAATGTGATATTTTGCTATATATTGTTGAGGTTATAAACCAAAATCTAAGGTCTCTCGCATATATCTTTTGAATTACGGTGTTTTATAGACAAAATGTAGGATGAAATGTCAAAAAATTCACACGTACTTAAACATATGTTGGTGTAACTTATGAACATATCATGCAATCCTTTTTAGTTCATAACCTGCAACATTACTAGCTGAATGCACTGTGAAAATTACAAATCATTTCATTAATAAAATTGTTTGCAATCGTATTTTGAATATCACATGAATTTTACCTAAAATTTGACATAAAAACGATTTTTTCATAGAAAATATAATAGATAGACCAAAATTTGTCACTGTTTTCACCATTTCGAGACATTTTCTATCAAAAAATGTATTTAAAGTTCACTCCAGAACCAATGTAAAGAAAAGTGACAAGAAAGGTAGTCTCGGATACCTTAAAATAAATCTTTTTTTTGTATTTATATATATATTGTCGCATATACTTTAGTGTATGTATGTATGTATCAAGTGTGTGTGTTTATATATATGTATATACATACACGAAAGTATATGTGACAATAAACTAAATACAAAAACATAATAATCTGGAATATAAACGCCAAAAAATGCATTGTTACAACTTTCTCATTTTCAAACACCAATTTATTCAACGCTCAATGAATTTGGCATTCATTGCCGAAATCGATTAAAATATATGGCATCTTTTTCTCAACAATATGGAAAACAAATCACGAACAAAAAAATAAATAAATACTTTATATAAAAAAATCACCGACGTTTCATAAAATTCCAGTTTCTACAACTTATAAAATATGTAATCCTTTGTATGTTGCACGTTTTACTCGAACTTTACGCAGTAGCTTTTATGCGAGATTTTTCCTGTTTTCGTCTGAATTTATATCTCGCTGCGGTGAAAGAACGGAAGCGGAAATTTCGAAGCGCGTTATTTTATATTCAAAAGGCCTCATAAATATTTATGGAAAACTATTACAGCCATATATTTATATATACGGCCTCTATATCCGAGAACGTTCAGTGTTATCTTTCGGAATTTATTTTACCATAACTTTACGGTCTTTTTTTTCCCCACTTTTTTTCAAATCTGACCGAGGTCAGCAGTGAAATACAGTTCGAAAACAGAATGCGTTCATCATTCGGCTTAAGCGGAATGGCCTCAGATAGATTTTTTTGATGCGACGTCAACAACTTCAGTCGGAGTCATTGAAAACGCAGTCAGAAAGACCACAACATCCGGAATTGTATAACTAGTTAGTTGCGAAAATTCCCGATTACTAATTGTGTTTTGATTGCCTTTCTTTCATATACAGGGGATGATTGCTTACGTTTCCCCCCTTGCCGCATTTTACTGGTGAACCATTGATCCTAAAGCGGGGATTCTCCACGAATGGCCCGCGGGCCACGTTTGGCCCTCGGAGCTTTTCTGTCGTGGTCCGCCGATCATTTTCAGAAATGTTGAAAACATTGAAAACCGAATAATTCTACATAGAGTTAGTGAAGGAAATAAATTTCGTAATTGATGGAAGCTATAATTCTAAAATAAATAAAAGAAATAATTCTAGAGTAAATGAAAGAAAAAATTTTCAGAATTAATGAAATAAATTATTTAGGAATTAGTGGAAAGCTTAGTAATCGATAAGAGAAATGATTTCATAATTTCTCATAGAAATTATTTCACAATCAGTAAAAGAAAATTTCGCATGATTATTTGATTATTGAAAAAAAAATAATTTCAAGTAATATTGAGGAAAAAGATAATTTCAGAATTACCGAAATAAATGACGAAAGTATAATTTAAAGTGATTTCAGATTAATATTAATCTCAATTTAATTAGTAGTCAATCAAAAACGTTTTCAGAATCACGAAAAAAAATATTTCATCACTAATTAACCAAGACTGATGATAAAATCAATAATTTCAGATTAAATAAGTATTCAATTACTTTTGTCCCTGTTCAACTCGGGGCCCCATTGGCCCCTTCTATTAAAAATATCACTACATTACATGAGTTGGTGGGCCCGCGATGTTCGTGGGAAGATTCTATTTGGCCAACAGTCTCTGAAAGGTTGAAGAACCCTGTCCTAGAGACAGGCATACTTCCAATTATAGAAGTTATCCAAACAACGTGTAGAACCCAGATACGTCATTCATATTGTATGTAGTTATATAGTTATTCAAATAAATACAAATACAACGCCACAACAGGCAAAATGACCAACGAGGTGGCTGAGAAAAAGATGCCCATAAAAATATGGATGTCATATATTTAAAAAAAATACAGCAACCCAATTAAAAATGCAATTAATAAAAATTATAAACAATATATACACATGATAAAATATTACACAATGCCCATAAAGAATACTTATGGTTGTCATAATCTAAGTATGGATAGCTTCTCGATTTACCCCAAAATGTTTATCGTATTTCTTTTTAAACGTGTCAATTGTGTCGCAATTTACTACCTCCGGGGGTATGCTATTCCGTTTATTGACAACCCTATTAGAGAAAAATTCCCTGCGACACCGTAACCTTGCATTGTCCCTCACCAATCGATACTGGTGTCCCCTTGTAAAAGCAGTCGATTGGCGGTGTACTAAAAGTTCATGGTCCATCCTATCCATCCCATTGAAACTTTGTAACACTTCGATCATATCTCCTCGACACATGCGTTCATCCAATGTAAACATATTCAAATAATGAAGTCTCTCTTCATAACTCGAGCCCCGTGTGCCAATAAGGACACGCGTAGCTCTTCTCTGCACCCCTTCAACCAAGTCTATGTCCCTCCGCAGGTATGGTCTCCAAAACCTTACAGCATACTCCAGTCCAGGACGAACTAAGCCTCGAAAAAGCGGAAGAATGACTTTAGGAGAGCGCGAAGAGACCTTTCTGAAAATGAAACCGAGCATTCTATTCGATTTTTTGACCCCCGCTGAACAATGTTCAGAAAACCTAAGCCGCTCGTCAATGAGAATTCCCAAATCGGTGACCCTAGTTGCATTCGGGATAGTGACGCCATTCAACTCGTAAGAGAACCGTGGGCTGTTCGAACCAAAATGAGCGACCATGCACTTATCAACACTAAACGTCATGCTCCATTCATTTGCCCATGCTGCAATCCTGTTTAAGTTGGTCTGGAGCAACTCCCTCGGAGTTTCTTTTCCAAACGGGATGACCTTATGAAAAGATTTTTTTTTTATATATTTCAATATCTATAAAAGATCTGCAACATAAAGAACATGCTGTATGTATGTTCTAAACGTCATTCGGATACTTTCTCTAATCCCAAGTATGTCTCTAGGATCGACGGTACACCAGTAAAATACGGCAAGGAAAAATTATGGAATTACTCTGTATAAATTAAAGCTCATTGACAATTTTCAAAAAAGTACCCGTTAAAGGAAAGGTGTCCGCTAACGGGGAGTGTCCGTTATTGGAGATTCCACAGTACTGTGTGTGCTATGGGTACGCGACTGGAGCTCAAAATAAAAAATCTTCCTTCACTGACGCTCCCTCCACTGATTCACAAAAAATGTGAATAAAATTTCGTAATTGACTATAATCTCGAGCATAATTTCAATTGATAACGCCCATAAAACTCCAAAGTAGCTTTTATTGAACATATAAAAACAGAAGTACACTATACATTGGGATAGTTTCTTTTTTACTTTTCTTGGGTGAATTCTTCTTGTCCATAAACAATGTTAGGCCAAACTTGGGTAACAAAGTTTCTTCTTAACTCTCCTCGAGAATCGTATATCACAAATCGTTTTCCGATAATTACCGGCCGTTAATGTTATCAGGACAGCACACAACGAATCGTTTTCTCAAGCATAAATTAAGAAGCGATGCTTAGTCCAAGCTATCGCTCGGACTGTTACCAAGTGGTTAGATATACAGGCTGTCCCAAATTATTTGCGCAGCAGATGTCTCTGCAACCGTTGAACTGCAAATTGTTTGCAAGTGACGTTTAGTTACTTAAAATTTCAAAATTTTATTGTAGGGAAGTATAGGCCTACATGAATAAAAAAAGGAAATTAACTTTTTTATGCTGTACCCGACGGTACACCAAAACCTAAAAAGTAAAACTTCCAACTATTGAAATGTAGAACCGCTCTGGAAAGCCATGTGCCAAAAATTCCATGTTTCATATTTTCAAGTGCGATATTTATCGAAATATTGAATAGTTGGGCCCCGCTGGATCGGATATACAAATGTAGTCTTGCACGGTTGGGTATACTAAATTTATTTACAGGAAAGGAGCAGAAATTTACATCGTGGCGAATCGTGCCTAAAAACAAACACACACCGGATGGACGACATCGTAACTGCTTCTTCGTTCGAACAAGTCTCAAACTCTACTCGATACGAGAGTGGATCTCGGTGCCACCTACATTTACCGGGGTGGTCCGTCTTGATTGTTGCAATTGCTTACGCGGGTAAAATCCCTCCGGTACCAAAATTTCCCCCCTAGAGACAATGCTAAAATTCCCCGCTTGATATGCTAATTGCAATGACTTTCCCTCGCTTAATATGATAATTAGTTGCAATTAAAGTTAATATAGTTAGACCTCTTTTTCTCAAAACTCTATTTCTCAAAAAACTCTATTTCTCGAAATATTAAAAAAAATCATTTCATTTTCTGTACTAAATCAATGAATTTTCATCTCTTTGTCTCGAAGTAATTTTCACTTGAATTCAAATCCGAAGGCCAAGCCCAATGATAGTAAAAATAGAACAAAAAAATTCCTTTTTTGCTTTTCTCCGGAGGTAAAAGAATTTGATAAGAAAGAATTATTCGTATTACAGCGCATTGTGTTCATGGATCTTGTCGATAATAGGTGGATACTGTGATTGACGGAGGGTAGGATGTCATGTGTGAATGACTTGTTCAACATGGAAAAAAACCAGCCAACAGACAATTCAAAGTTGCTTCAAGAAAACTACGGGTTTTGAACCAATCATCATCTCATTGATGAATTAATCAGATCTGGTGAACCAACTCGAATTTCAACGAATCTCAGAAGAATGTTGAAATTGGAATATCAGAACATTAAGGGCATTGCTGAAAAAAATTCGAATGTATTTAAGTGTATTTGCATATGGTGTGATTGAATATTGATTGTGTAACTTAACCAATAAATTTCATCAATATCTAGTAAAAAATATAGTACGTTATTTTTTTGTTTCTAATCAATCGAATTTTTCGTCATTTTTGGCATGTGTGTGTTTTTCCTTTCTTACAAAAAACTATATTTCTCGAAAACTCTCTATCTCGAAATTTTCCTATCAGTTTCGCAAAAGAGAGATTTGACTGTATTTAAAACAAAAAAGGTGCTATTGAGAGTAAGTACTGGCCTTCCCAAGTATTCAAGTTGTCTTCAATATGTACATTTAATTACTTTATTTTTGTTCTGTGTTGAGCCAATGGAGGACGCTAACTTTCTTAATGGGAAGTAAAAATCTTAGTTATTGTGATCATTGTAATTAAACATAATTATTATTTCATTTTGGATGTCCGATCTATTCGAGAAGCTTTATTAATATTGATCCTATATGAGTTTTCAATACTGAAGTTGTAAAATGACAATCGAATTGTTTCCGCATGATCGGATATTGTGTGCTGTAAATCTCTGATATCCGATTAAGTGTGGCCGACTATATATAATCTCTATGTTTTGGCAACTTATCATGGTGTTGATGGGTTTTCATTGACTCAAAAATTGTCAGTTTTCTGCATTTTTCGGACTACACAAATTTAATGAACAACCATTCTATTTTTTGTCCCCAATAAATAACAATTACATTTCCCGACAATTATGTACAATTACAGAATTTTTAAAACTTTGAATTCAATTTACGTTTCTCAATTTTTGCTTAAAGCCCTCGATCGTAGGAGATTATTTCTGAAAACTTCAAAGTCACAAGCATCTCTGTTAATATTGTACTTAAAAATATGCAATTTTTTATGAAGGGCGTCTCACAGTAGCATTTATATTTCACCAATTGAAGTTTTTGCACAAATGATTTACATGTTACTGCCAAAGCCCGAAGTGCGGCCATTTCCAGAACTGGCGAGGAGTTTCAGCCAAAGCCGAATTGCAGAAATGATTCGGACTTTGAACGGCCATTTCGCACAGCGGCCAGATATCTCTCTGGTAGGAGATATATCCATTGTTTTAATCGCCAACGTGTGATACATAATAACAGCCGTTTTTTGGATTTCTCTTATGTGATGAGAGAGCAAAAAAAAGTGAAATTTAAGAAAAACAAAACTATAAAAATAATAATATAAACATGTAGTTTTTTTTCTGCCAAATTTTGGAGCAAAAAAAAATTATTACCACATCGTCACTGCGGTTTGATGGGTTGCCATAACGTAATTATCACGAAAAAGTACTCCAATTTGACGATGATCCAGAATCATGTTTTTTGTTATCAGACTTTGGATAGGGATCAATGACCACTTCGCGAACTGACCAGCCAATGTCCACATTGGGCGGGCAATATTTAACGAAATTTGCCAATTCACGAAGTGGCCGGCCCCGTTGCGAATTAGCTAAATTCGGGCTTCGCCAGTAACATATATAAAAAGTAAATATTTCTATTTTTTTATGCGTACCGTCCTTTGGGAAATTTAAGACATTTTCAGTAACCGCACGTCATTTGAGTACTTTCTGTTTCTAAGTCAACGGAACAATTTCTACAGCCTGTATAGAAATTCCAAGAATAGAAATCACACTTAAAAGGTTATGTGTCACGAGGAAAGACGCTCACGTGAATTACTTTTAAAATTAACATCCACACCGTGGTCACATCACACATCAATCTCACAAGAAAGTTGCCGATGATCCCAAAGAATCAATAGATTAAATTTTTTTTAATTTTATGGCAGGCATACTAAACATTTCATCAATTCAATTCCAAATTTTCATCGGAACTTCACGCCAGATTTTATTTCCTCATCATTTTTGAAATTATTCCGACTTTCTCAAGGAATAAATTTGTGACAAACGATATCCTTCAGTCACATATTCCTAGGTTTTGTGCAGAAAATTCATATTTTTGAAACTTAATTTTTTAAGTTCAGCACTTTCAGCTTTAGCTGGATTGAATTATGGAAATTCGGGATCTAATGAAAAACGAAAATTCAATATTCGTGAAATATTTCCTAGAGTGTGTGCGATCTGGTTTTCCTCATTTTTTTTCCCATCGCAATAATTTCCCTTAAGATTTTCTTATAGTAAGATTTGAACTTTCTTTATGAAACGAATCCTTCGGGAAAATATAATCCAAAACCCGTATTTTCTTTGAGAGCAAGTTCGTAACTAATTCCCGTCTATGCAGATCTTGGCTTTTGTTGCTTTCTTTGCGTAACAATTTTTATTCTACGTCTCGAAAATTTAAATAATAAGCCTGGGTGAGATCTCTTCTTTTTAAGTATTACGTCTGGGATATAGCACAGCTGCAAACCAAACGTAAATACTGAGACTATTCCTTACAGTGTATATGAGATAAAACAGTAGGAATGAACGAATTTATTTTTTTTAAAAATTGCAAATTTTTTGTTTGAACTAGAAAAATTTCAACTGTCAAGAAACTTCCAAAAACAGTTCATAATTTGCTAAAGTCTAAAAAAAAGGCCTAATTTAAAAATATATATCGCTAAAACTTTTCATTTGTTCTTCTCCATTTAGCACGCCTGTGGGGAAATATTTGTATAAAAGGTATTTAATGCTATAGAAAATGCAAAATATTTTTTCTTTTGTATCAGAGAATCAAGAAATCCTAAAAAAACTGGTTTTATTGAATTAACATGCAGAGTGTATGAGAAATCCAGGACACGTTTTAAAAATGTCTAACAAATCAAGCAAATGGCATTCGAAAAGGTTCAGTTTGCTCTAAAATACTTGGCCTAAGAAGTCATAGCCTAGAATTTTTTTTTAATTTAAAAATTTCAAATTTCACTCACAGGCTGGACTGTAGAACAAACAGTTTGACAGAACACTTAAAACGCAACACAAACATTGAGTAAAAAATGTTAATGAAAATTATATGAAAGGGCTCATTCAAGTTTCACGCCAACATATTGGGAGGGAGGAGTTTCGGATTTGCTGACTTTTAATGACGGTTGAACGATGATTGCGTCATCGATCACCCTTTATGAAAGTACTAAGTACTGTTAATGGCATCTCTGTGCATTTATTTACTATCCAACTGAAAAACTTGACTTTGCGTGGCATGGGGCCCACCTTGCGCTATAGTCAAGACCAGGCACATCAGATATAATTACATAAAATCTCTGCAGAGATATTTAAAAGTTATTTGAATAATTGTAAGGTGTTAATATAAGTGCATTTGATGAATACGAAAAGGATTTGCTGATTTAGACTGGATTAGCATATATCATTTTTTAAATTAAAGTTCTCACTTGAATCTTTTGTGTTGCTGAGAGAGTTATACTTTGAATTTTAATAATATATACTACAAGAAGGCGAGGAGGATCAGAGTTTTGCTGACTTTGGCTGACAAAGGCGGAGGGTGGATCAGAAATGGCTAAAAATCTGCTGACGTGGTTCTTGAATGGCCCCAAAAACTACCATATTTCAACATGAGCACCCTTTCACCCGTTCAGATGCAGTCCGAGCTAAAAAGGACGATCGTATTGGTACGTGACAGTTTTATCGAAATGCACGAGTGAAGTTCTACCAAATATTTTCGAACCTCTATTTTTCTTCGCTTTGATTTTCAAATGAGTTCTTGAGCAAACATCACCAGTCTCTTTGGCACTGATGAAATCTTGTAAAACTCTAATAATAAGCATATCTTTCACACCCACCTCAAGTTTAATTTGTGAAAAGAACATTTAGTTAAGACGGAGCTAATCACGAGGTTATGTGCGAACGGTACATTGCCTCTCTCTGTCGGTATAGCCCCGAATAAGCATCTCATCTGAATGTATTAGGCAGTCCTCGAGTTGGAAATGTTAATTAGAAATGTTCCGAATATCAATTAGCCCTTATTCAAATGGCAGTCATATTGTCATTCTTAGGATGTTAACACAAATTTTACTCGTGTTGATTCTTCTCTCAAGTCAACGTCAAGTCAAGTCTTCAATTATTGACCACGATTTTAGTTTCAACAAAATTATTGTGAATGTCACGGATGTATTTCTAAAATGCAGTACGTTCTGAGAAAATATAATTATACATTATTCGTGGTATGTTCTCAGACCACTGACTTGTTCAGTGATTGATTTGGTGTGTTTTTGTTTCATTTTTGTTTTTGTTTCTTTTTCGGTGTTTTTTGTTTTTTGTTTTTTTTGTGTTGTTTTGTTTGATTTGGTTTGGTTTTGGATCAACTTGGTGAGGTTTTTTTTTCTTTGCTTGGTCGATTTGGTTTGTTTTTGGACGAATTTGACGTGTTTTTATTTCCTTGTTATGTTTTTCATTCTTTTCGTTTGTTCTTGGATCGATTTGGTAGATTTTGTTTCATTTTTGTGTTTAGATCATTTTGTTTGTATTTCGATCGATTCGGTTTGTTTTTGGACCGTTTAGAGTGTTTTGTTTCATTTTTTATTCGTGTTCCTTTGTTTTTGTGTTTGGATCGTTTTGACTCATTTTTTATGTTTTTGGTATGTTTTTAATCATTTTGGTATGTTTTTAATCATTTTGGTATGTTTTTAATCATTTTAGTATGTTTTTTTTCGATTTTGTTTGTATTTGGATCGTGTTTGTTTCTGGATCATTCAGTGTGTTTTGTTTCATTATTAATTCTTCTATTTGGATAAAATTTGTTTCTTTCAGTTTGTTTTTTTTTATCATTTTGGTGTGTTTTTTTTAATTTTTTCAGTATGTTTATGGATCATTTTAGAATGTTTATGGATCATTTTAGAATGTTTATGGATCATTTTAGAACGTTTATGAATCATTTTAGAATGTTTATGGATCATTTTAGAACGTTTATGGATCATATTAGAACGTTTATGGATCATTTTGGTACGTTGTTTGATCATTTTGGTACGTTGTTTGATCATTTTAGAATGTTTTGGATCATTTTGGTACGTTGTTTGATCATTTTGGTATGTTTTGGATCATTTTGGTATGTTTTGGATCATTTTGGTACGTTGTTTGATCATTTTGGTATGTTTCTGGATCACACACACAATTTAGTTTGTTTTTATTTTATTCGGTATCTTTCATTTGAATGGTTTTTTTTAAATTTGATTTTGCCTGTCTCTTTTCAACGCATTGCATGCAGTATAACCTTCGGCGCTTCTACCGAAGATTTTCTCCCGTTATATATATCTACGTACGCGGTTTATCATGTTATATACATTTTTCTGCCACCAATACTTTTAGCTTCTGTAACTCGAAGCAACTTCCACAAAACAGATGAACCGTAAGAGAGAATAATTTGCATCTTTAGAAATAATAAAGATAAAGAACCCCGCTCGTAAGATTTTAATTAGCTGCACTAGAGATAGACATATCCTTTTAATTGGCAAAAATAAGAAAACCCCTGACGAAAAAGAATAAACGATTCAATATGAAAAGCATAAAGAAAACACCAAAAGCACTTTATTTAAAAAAAATAATAATTGTTTTTTTAATGAAAATTATGCTCTTAATTGAATACCGTCGTGAAATTTATTTCCACGAACAAAAGCAGATCCTCGCATTTCAAGTATACATCATAATTTTTTTTTAAATTTAAGAATTTGCATCTTTTTAATTCAATAAGACAAAGATGCACACATATAATTTCTTAATTGGCTGTTCTGAATGCTAATACTCATATGCGTTTCTTTTCATGTGGAAACGATGATTATGAGAATAATTTTTATTGCATTTTTATAGCGTTTTCCCAAGAAATTTCTAAAATTATAATCCCTGAGACAGTTTTAGTCTATTATTTTATTGATGCCTAATGCTGAAAATACAATTATTACACGATTGATGGCTCACTAAATAACATGGTCATTACGTTCCCGCTTGTTCGATGTTTTTCAATTCTCGATTTTTGACATGAATACTTCTTTTAAATTACCTGACGATACTAAGCGTTCCCAAAAGTTGTATAACGAAAACCTTTAAACGCTCATATGCTAAGAAGTATTCAGAATATATCAGTGTTTTGATGTGTGCTGGTAGATCTCGTTAATACAAATCCAATAATAACCCCCTCTGGTTTTAATACATCTTTCAGACTTGGTATCAGACCCGCGGTTCACTTTCGTAACGAAATTATTTTACGCTATATCACGAGAAGTTTGTAGTGCAAGTACGTAGAAGCTAATGACGTTATTTAATAGCCATTTGGAAGATGAAACCAATGATGCTACGCTGGTTTTAATACCTCTTCAGGTCTGGGCACCAGGCTCACAATCTGCTTTCGGAACAAAATTGTTTTACGCTTTATCTTGAGAGGTAGGCAACACAAACAAAACACAATGACGTCGTTCAATGAACATGACTAAGACAAGACCATTTATGCTACTCTGGCTTTAATACCTCTCCCAATCTTGGCATCAGAACCGTGGTTCGATTGCGTAACGAAATTGTTTTACGCAATTTCTCGAGAGAGGTTAGCAATACAAATAGAAGCCAATGATGTTGTCTGGCAAGCATTTCCAAGACGAATCCAATGATATGTATGCCTTCTCGATTGGCACTAAATCAGAGGGTGAAGTAAAATATGCACTAATAAACACCAGGTGGTTGAGTAGTAAGATAGACATTTTAGAAACTATGATAGCTCTGGAGAACCTGGATGTTATAGCTATCACACAATCTTGGGAAAATGACTGGGGGGGGGGGGGGTGAACCCTTCTTACACATCTCTGGATATGATAATCTCTTAATCTCTTCAGAAATAAATATGGCAAGAAGGGGGGGTCGGAGTCTTGATTTCCGTGAAATCCAGTTTGCAGGCTGCAGGGTGTAATGATACTGAAACTACTTGGGATGCGCTTGAAACAAAATACATAAACTTATTGTAGGGGTTTTCATAATCTACCGCATAGAGATCCAAACTGCATCGACAAACTTCATGGTGAAATTTCCTACATGTGTAAGCATAAGAATGTTGTCGTATTAAACGATTTCAATTATCCGGGTATTCATTGGGCGAACCTTTCAACTAGAGATTAATATGAAAGAGACTTTCTTAAATTCGTGACCGATAATTTTTTGTATCAGCATGTGTCAGAAGCAACAAGGAGTGTAAAGCGATTTTGTATTTAGCTCTTACAAGTTCCGAGGATGTTCTTGAACATTTTTCGGTTGGGGACGAGTTTTCTTCCAGTGATCATCGTGTGTGCTTAGTTTTCTCTGTAACTTTTCTTCAGGAAGGTTGATAACGAAGAAATGATTCCTTGTTTTGAGAGAACCAACTTTGATCTTCTGAGACAAAGAATGACGGGAATTTTCAAAGAAAGGTTGGGATCAGTCGGGGTGGTAAGTCAATGGTGAAAAATTTAGTACAAGGTCGTTCCCTGTTTTGCAGGTCATCATACCCTTTGTTCGTAAAGATAATATAAAAGTGGATAAAATGGATGAAGTTACCTGTCTTCGTTTACTGATAAAAGAAAGGTGTTGAAAAAAGTGATAATGGATAGTAAAAAGGAAGTTGAGCCTAGGTTGGCAGATAACATTGACGCTGAAACAAAATCATTTTTCAGGTGTGTAAATAGTGGACGTATGGGAAAAGTTGCCCCCCCCCCGCGTTTGCAAGTCTATAATAGAGAATTATGCATGTGTAGAACATTCAATGATTTTTTCTCGTCAGTTTCTAACAGAGAAAACGATATTCAATGTTGTGTCGGCAATAAAACCCGCAACGATATTCAAGTGAAATATGTGGAGGTCCGAAATCTTCTGAAATATGTACGTGCAAGCAAAGCAGGACCTGATTACATTTTTCCTATGGTCTTTATTGAATGTGTTAATGAATTGTTTTGGGCTAGTCGCACAGATTTTTAGGACAGCGTTGCTGAGGATATCGTCCTTAAGGACTGGAAACTTGCTAACGTGGTCCCGATATGTAAAAATGGTAGTAGAGAAGCTGTCTCCAATTGTCATTTAGAGAGCTTGACATGCTTCCTCTCGAAAATTTTGGAAATTATTATGAAAGGGAAATTGGTAATGTGGATACACGATTATAATATATTGTAATATAATCAGCATGGGTTCAGGATGGGAGGGGAAGTCATGTGTAACTAACCTCCTTTGCTTCTGTGATCACGCGACTAAGGCTTTGACAAAGGGCAAAAATGTCGATATCGTTTATCTTTATTTCCAAAAGCATTCGATCGAGTTTAACATGGCAAACTCTTAAAGCATTTACACCAGATTGGGACTAAGGGCAACTTGCTGAATTGGATAGAATCGTGGATAGGCAACAACGGGTTATGGTGAACAGAATTCCCTGTTTGAACAGGTGTCACAAGTAAAGTCCTTCAAGGAAGTGTGCTTGGCCCCAATTTGCACTTTTTATCGATAAACTCGATAATGGTATCGATGGAAATGTTATAAAATTCGGGGATGACGTGAAGCTAATAGATGTTGTCTGAAATTGAAGCGATAGGTAGTTGCTCCAGACCAACGTAAACAGAATTCAGCATGGGCAAATGAATGAAACATGACGTTTAGCGTTGACAAGTGCATGGTCGTTCATTTTGGTTCGAACATTCACTTATGATTTGAGTGGTGTTATTATTCCGCGCGCGCGCGGATACTACTAAAATCACCGATCTGAATATTCTTATAGACAAACGGCCGAGGTTTTCAGAACACTGTTCAGTGGTGGTCTAAAAAGCTAACAGAATGTTAAGTGAATAGCTTACCTTCGGGATATTAAATTCTAACACAATTGCAAAAAGTCATAGTGATGTAATTGGATTCGTTTTAAGAATATATATTAGATGATACCATTATCCTCTGTTTGCGTTGCTAACCTTTCAAGATATAGCGTAAAACAATTTCGTTACTGAAGTGAGTTACGAGCCTGGTGGCCATGTACTAACATAATAAAATTGGTATCATCAGATTTGTCTTTGGAACCGCTACCATACGATACCAATGCCGTCTTAGGAGTTGCGAATCGCCTGAGATATGGCGTAAAATAATTTCGTTTGATCATTTTAATCGTACCACTGTCATTGTCTGCACAAATGCCTATCAGACGACGTCATGGGCATGTATTTGCGTTGTGAATCTCTCGAGATATAGCATAAAGCAATTTCGTTACGAAAGCGGGCCGCCAGCCTGGATCCTAGACCAAAAGAGGTATTAAAATCAGAGTAGCAGCATTATTAGATGTGTCCCAAAAATTCAGACATCTATCAGACATCACCATCAGGTTCTGTTTATGTTGCGCATCGCTCAAGGAATAACTTAAACAATTTCGAAAGCGTGTCTGGTGTCCGGATCGGAAGAGATGTTAAGACCAGAGTGGTATCATTGGATTTGTCTTTACTACCCTCAGACATATAAAAACCACTCATATATTCTGAATACTTGCTGAGATATGAGCGTTTTAATTATTTCGTTACGCAACTTTTTTGGGAATCCATCCGATACGTTAGAAAACGGCAACACCCCTTGTATATCTTACTTATCAAACGACCCTCGTATGAGAAAAAAAAAATCTCTCCCAATAATTCACTTGAACATTCAAATTTTTTCACGAAACATCCGAATATTCTTTTAAAGGGCTTCAGAAAAACCACATCAGTTTTTGATTTTGTGTCTTGCATCAAAAGTACTTGGAAATTCGTATTCTTTATCGATTCTCCGTGACCAGATACCAAAAAAAAAAATCGTATGTTATTTATGGAATCAATACAGGCAACAATAGTGAGAATAACCCTAGAGAAAAGTGCTCTATTTAAAAAAAAAAACCAGATCAATACATCTTTTTATTCAGATCAATATACTGTTTTATCTATTTTCTTTTTATTTAATCTTCCAATATTCCAAAGAGAAAAACAAAATCCTATACCATTATCACGAGGAAGATTTGTTTGAAAATCGCGTGTTTATTCCATTTTTATTCGAATTCACGTTATCAGGATTTTTTTTTTTCCTATTTTTTTCATCACAGAGTAAAATTTATGATAATGGGCATTTTTTGAATGTCATCCGACCATGTTTAAACATTTATTTTTGGTCATGAGATTCCTCGTATAATTTTATCATTTCTTTCCATAATACTACTTTCTTTCCCTTTGTTTTTGGATTTAATGGCGTCTCGAAAGAGATAAAAAATCCAAAAAGAATGAATTTTCAGTTTGAAAGAATGAAATGTGCACAAAAATTGGATTAAAATAGCATAATTTTTTTTCTCACATATGTTGATCATTGAAATGAATTTATATATGCTACGGTAAATATGATAAATCGGTTATTGGACATGCTAACCGGTTATTATGCTTATTTACCAATCGTCTGGGTAATTTTGAGAAATTTATCACTTTTATCGGCGAATATGCATAATACCCATGCGTCGTTGGTAAATTTGGTAAGTATTTGAAATGTTCTTCACATTATTTGAGTAATATGTGAATTTGATAAATATGAAAAAATTCCAAATGAGTCTAGTATGTGTGATGAACACATTCGGACTCCGATACGATGATTATTACGAAATTTTACGATCGTACCTCGATATAATGCTAAAATACATGTATGAATTATCATGTATAGTATATCATATAGTACTATTTATCATGTTTACCAACAACGCAACGCTTGGGTACTATGCATAATCACCGGTAAACATGATTAGAGAAATTTATCATATTTACCAACGACGCTTGGATGCTATGAATAATCTCCGGTAAAAGTGATAAAATTAGGGAGATTTATCAAACCAAAATGCATGGTAATACGCATGATAACCGCGTTTATCACACATACCGTAACATATATATATTCAAGAACACACCATTTCGATGTTAGCGCCTTTGAAAACGTGTGGGAGTTTTCATTTCATTCCCGGCCAAGAGCGAAAAATTGAGAGAAAAACTTAGGAAGCGTATGGAAAATGTGTCCCGTTCCCCATTGCCAAATTGAAGCGTAAGTGTCATGAACATACTGAACTGCTAAATAATCGCTGCGGTAGTGCTATAATCTAATGCTAGACCGTTAAATTGGAATTAATTTGAAAGCGAATGGAAATGTGTCCCAGTCCACGCTGTCAAACTGAAGTGTCGTGATCAAGCTGAATTAAAGAATCGCTGCGGAAGGTCCACTATATCAATTGATAGGGGTCGGAAAATTGAGAGGGTCGTCAAAATGTGCATCGGTCTACACCATAGTTTCCTAACCTTTTTTGTCCCATCGCCCCCCTTTTTCAGAAATTTTTTCTCTCATCCCCCCCCCACCGCAATCTAACCCATAGGATCGTATGTTATACCCGCAGCTTCTACCGCCCCCTGGAACATTCCATCGCCCCCAAGGGGGCGTTGACGCTCACGTTGGGAGTCACTGGTTTACACAGTCAAATGAAAGCATCATCAGCATATTAAGCTAAATAATCGCTGCGGTAAGCGAAACAATCAAGAGATAGGGACCTCCAGACCAACCGTGCCCCCGCTCTGTCCCCCTGATATAAGCTGATTCGTCTCAGGAGACATGGGCCACGATTGAAAATCCAAGTGATAGGGACCGGGAAATTGAAAATAGTGTGGAAATATGGACCAGTCCACACTGCCAAATGGAAGTGTCGTGGACACATTGTAGTTGAAAATTGTTACAGGAGGGCCAATGTTCAACGGATCGGGACCGGAAAATTTAGAAGCATTGAAAGCATATGAAAATGTGTCCCGGTCCACACTAGCAAACAGAAGCGCCGTGAGCATACTGAAGTAAATAACCGCTGCGGAAAGTCTAATATACCAACTAATAGGGGACAGAAAATTGAGACTCACCAAAATTCTGCCAAATGGAATCGTCGTGGTGATATCCAACTAAATAATCACTATGGTAGGTTCATCAATCATCTTGGGACCGGAAAATTGAGAAGCATCTGAAAATGTGCAACATTCCACATTTTCTAACGCAACCATCATGAACATACTGAACTTATCACTGTGGTAGATCAAGTAATCAAATGATCAGAATCAGATATTTGAGAAACATGAAAAATGACCGAGGGCCTATTTATCAACGACTCTGAAAGATTCTATTGCCCTTCAGGTACAGGCGCTTGTGATAGGACAATCCATCTAAACGTCAACTCGTGGTCGTAATGCTTTCTCCAAACTTCTTAACCCATTCACAAATGTACAGTGTAGTTTGTGAAAGATAAGGCAATACCATGAATGCATAGTGGAGTAGCGCGTAATAATTAGTGCTGGTGCAATAATCGATTAATCGGGTCGGCTAATCGATCAATTTTAGTCTCAGTCAAAAAATTTAGTTAAATCAATCGACTCGATCAATTCGATGTAAAATTCAATTATGATGGATTCGATCTCATGGCCTTAATATCTTAATATAATTATAATATCTTCTTTCATCTAGCGAGTAGGTGAGTGGAATTAATTAAATATATTTTTGTAGCATTATAATTAATAATCAAAGAAGTTGGCAAATAAGTTTGCCATAAAATGTTAGCATTTGAAAATATTCGATTGATATTCGATTAATCGATTAAAATTTTTTGATTAACCAGTTTAAAATTGTAATTGGTTCCCAGCTCTAGTAATAACATAGAAAGATATAGATGGCTTTTTTCTCAGCCAGAGATATCAAGGAAACAGTTATTTTCCGGATATTATGCTGAGGTGAGCCTCACGACACAGTGCGTGAAATTAGGAAGGCAGATTAATGTCTCCAGTGGTGTAGATGGTAGCATGCTTGCCCGGTATGCAAGAGGTCCTGGGTTCGAGTACCGGCAGAGACGTGATGACTTTTCTTTCCGAGCTCACCTCAGCATAATATCCGGAAAATAACTGTTTCCTTAATAACATAGAACTTAACTAGGGTGACCATACGTCCCGTATTTCCCGGGACAGTCCCGGTATTTTCTATTTTTTTGGCCGTCCCGACTTTTTAGCAAAAGTGTCCCGATTTTTCCCGTATTTTACACGAAGCCTACTTGAATCTTTATTCTTTATTGAAGTCAAAGATTGAAATTATTTTTCAACTTATAAATTATGTTATAATAATTACAACTATATATGAGAATATTAATCTCCTACATTTGTATTGGTGAACGTTTTTATAGTGGAATTCATTTTAATCCACTACAATTTGCAGTAATGCTTCATTTCCCGCCTTTGTGTTTTTCCGTAACTTCGGAAATATTTGGCATCTTTGTTCGGTTTTGGCGTCATTTTTGGCGATAATTGGCGATGTCCAGTATTTTCCCGTATTTCGAATCGCGATTTCCCGTATTTCGCTCGAGGAAATATGGTCAGCCTAAACTTAACAAACTAGTGAAGTACGATATTCGTGTTTCCCCCACTAGAATGAACATGTAGGAAATCGTCCAATGTAGAGTAAAATCTATTTACTCCAATGTGTGTGTGGCTCTTTTGAGGTAACGGTAGTACGGTGCTTTGCATCAGTCCGGGGTTGTGAGCGGTGCTATCTATCTATCTATACCACGATGTGTTGCATTAATAATTAAATTTTGTTGCGACGGTACGAAGTTATGGATGGGTGGTTATTTGTAGTTTTGAGCTTGGACAATACATTTTAATGTATAGAAACGTAGAAATTATAATTAATAGTACAGAATGTCGAATTTCTTAATGTATAATATCCACGCTCTTAATGAACCAGCAACATACTCTTCTTTTTTTTTTCTCAAACCGTGCACAACTCAGGCCTATCGCCATAGGCAATTTACTACCTAGTGAGTTGTGCCGGAATTGTAAGTGTGTGTACCTAACAGTCTGAGTGCATATTTAGTGTTGTGTATGATTTTTCAGTGCTGCCATCTATATCTTAGAAGTGAAGTGAGTGATGTGTAGTGACTGAATATTTGTACTGTTTGTAGGCCTGTACCAGCAAAATACTGCCACTAACTACGGTGCCCACATCACGGCTTACAGCTAATCAGATGAAAGTCCTTTCGTCAAGTATTTGCACGGTGGCGGACCTGTTTAAATAGGGGCTGGCAGTAGCACCATGATAACTATATTACTATCGGTCATTGGCACGGGTAACTATTGTGTCAATACACATTTTTGATTATTAAAAAAATAATAACCCATGTCTTTTCCAGTGAAAACCGCATCATGCTACTTTCTCTACCAGGAGTTCTTAACCTATGGGTCCCGACCCAAACTTGGGTTGCCGGGACTACCCAGATGGGTTGCTATCAAAATCTACTAACAGCCAGGGACTCTGAGCTATAGAGCCCTGACTGAAACGTGATTAGCATAGGCTTCCGAGAAGGGTCGTGTAAATCCACTTATAGCTAGGAACTCTGGAGCTATGGATCACGACCCAACTTTCATTCGTTGGGGTTTCCGAGTTGGGTCGTAAAAATTCACTAAGCTAGGGACTCGAGCTACGGGTCGAAACCTAGATTTGATTGGCAGGGGCTTCCGAGATGGGTCGTACAAATTCACTTACAGCCAGGGATACTTGAGATTATGGATCACGACCCAAACTTGATTCGCAGGGGGGCTTTCGAGATGTGTCGTAAACATTCACTTACAGTGCTGTTACAAAATGCACTTATTTCGACAGTTTTCGCTTATTTCGGAAAACAAAGTTACATGGGTTTCGAAGCTGATTTTGAGTCGAGGCTTAAAAAGGTTAAGAACCCCGGGTCTGTACCTTTCACATAACTGAGTTCTCCCTTTTTCTGTGACTATTGGACATCTAGTGCCTTTACTAGAACTTTTAGCTTAAAGCCTTATATTTTATTTCAGTTTGGAATTTCCGTTTCTTCTCGTAATAAAAAAAAAATCTGCGATCATTCATCTCCTCTTTTCTTCCCTTCAAGTTGAAATTCTATCATACATTATTGAAAAGGTCCGTCAAAGGTAAAGAAACGAGACGCAGAAAAACAAGTAAACAGTTCTCTCCACCACGTGTCCATCCTTCTCGGGCACGAAAACTTCCAAGAAGATTTTATTTTTCCGCCATTGAGAAAGAAGTTGTTTCTGTGTTTGTTTACGACGTCTCAACTTCTCGAGAAATCTTTGCTGAATGGAACGAAATAAAGAATACCTGTAAGCTTTTATCGAAACAGGAGAACTTAAAAGCAAACACACAACGAGAGCTATTTCTTATTTTATTTCTTCCGAACATTCCAGAGGAACCATCTAGTTTTCCCGCTCCAGCAATAGACTGATGTTCGACTCCACTCCGACGGATTCGGATTTAGATTTCAACTCAAAATGAAAGTTTTAAAAAAACATTTTATTCCTAGAACGTATCATGTTATTTCCACTAAGAAAAATCCACACAAGGCTTCCAATTTGTTTCCCAATTTATTATTGCGAATTTTTCAGAATAAACTGCGCGCTGGATACCTCGTGATGTAAGAGGCTGTTGTTAACATCTATGGAAATTAATAAAAGCTACTAATTATTTCGGAAATTTGATACGATCCAAATTAGTTTTGGGAGTTTTCTTCAGCATACACATCTAAAAGCTGTTTTTTTAAATATTTTCATTAAATATATTAAAAAACTAGCTTCTATCGGAAAACGTCAGTTACAAATTGAGTGGAACCGTGAATACGTTTTTGCATTTTTGATATCCAAAAAATACATTGAAAACAATAAATGACAGTAAATATTTATTTTTAATTTCTTTTGTGAAGAAATAGTTCACTTCGCATTCAAATTTTTTCAGACAAGATGATTCAGGGGTATATTTATCTTCAAATCCAATTGTTTCCAAAATTTTATTGCAAAAATTTTATGTGATATATCACACTTTTCCCGGAGGCACTTTCTCCTGGAAGTCATCTTGAAAAATCCCTGAAAGTTCCATTTCAAGTTCTAAATACATAGGGGCCGTTCAAGTATTACGTCGTCATCGATGGGGGGGAGGGGTTTACGATTTGCTGACAAGGGGAGAGGGGGTTTTGGATAATGCTTACGTCATCAACCACCCTTTATGAAAATATGAGTTAGTTTTCAGAGAGGCAGATGACGAAATTTTGTTGACAAGGGGGGGGCCCAATAGGGCTGAATGAATGAACGCCAGGGTCTCTGCCACCGGACTTATCCCGTTGCCGAGATCTCTTCCAGCCCAGCATCGTGGCAGAGTCTGGAACAAAGTGAGTGTGTACACCTAACAGTCTGAGTGTGTAGCTAGTGTTGTGTATGATATTTCAGTGCTGCCATCTATACTTCAAATTGTGAGTGAAGTGTAATGATTGAATATTTGTAACGTTGTAAGCCTGTTGCTCTCTGTGGCGAGACTTTTTACCGGGGAGATCGGCTCGCATTCGCGCCTTGAAGTTGGGAACCACAGAAAACCAACTTCAGCCGACCACCACTGTGGGGTTCGAACCCGGATCCTCGCATCGCGAGTCCGTCACTATAACCACTCGACCACCACAGCGGCGGCCACAGCAGCGCTAAATATTTGCTTACGTAATACATGAACGGCCCCATACTCTCTCCTGGGGGGTAAGGGAATGAAAGAAAAATGTGCTTGAATATAGGATAGACCGGAGTTACAGAGGGCTATAAAAAAATAATAACACAAATCATATGCTGTAAACTTTACAATTGCATTTTTCTTAAAATGAAGGACTTTTTTTTTTGCTTAAAATTTAGTACCTGACAGCAAAATGGTCAAATGCTTTAATTATTTTCGTGGAAATGGCTTGGAAAATCTTAAAATACAGCAAAAGATGAAAAAATGAAAAATATTCTGAAAATTCTAATAGGGCAGGAAAACAACCTAGGATACAGGGTGTCCCATAATTTCGTAAATTTCCTATTACTGGAGCTTAAAAAACGTTTTCACTGATTTTGACACTGGTTAATAAAGTATTATTGGTGTAGTTTGTTTACTCAGCCACGAATCAACGTCTGAAGCTCAACGAACGTTTCGGACACAGAATAGATTGAGTAAAGATTCAGGTACAGTTACCCTCGATATTCACTGGCGCAGCGCCCTCTATCGACAAAGATTTAAACTCAAAAATTTCTCTGTCATTAAAAAATGTTCCCCTGTGAACAAAAACTTTTTTTTATAAAAATCCCATTCAAATATGCTAAGCCCATCAATTTTTTTCAACTATTTACGAATTTATAGGACACCCTGTATATCTCACCGGGATGTATGAAAATAATTTCTTTCCTCAGAATTTTTACACTATTAGACAGTATTAAAACCTACGAGTTATTAGTTTCATTCACTTATTTGGAAAATCAACTGAGAGCTTCATTGAGAGGTTTTTATGTAAACCAAATGATGAATTAAGCGGAATTTCACTTGAAAAACAAACTGCGTAGATTTTTGCTTCACAAATTTTATACCGAAATCAAAGCATTGAAACAAAAATTAATATATTCTTTGAAGAATCAGCTGATAAACACTAGAATTTTTTTTTTACTTTTATTATCATGATTATGGCATAGATTGAAAAGAAAGACAGAACAATGTGCCTGACAAAATGATTTTTTTCTCATTAAAAAGATCATTTATTTCCTAAATAAATGGTGATCATGTCGTCTTTATAACACGTATGCATGTGTCAAGTTAGAAAAATTTCATTTTCCAGTACAAACATGAAGCTACGCATCATTATCCTTAACACCGTTTTTTCTCAGTTCTAATCCATACGAGGCATCAAGTTATTTTCTTCGTGATTATGAATTTCGTTTGTTTGAACGTTACGTCGAGTTGAAAACATGATATTTTAAGACGTGTTATGATGAAAAAACATGGTTTGAATTATTATAGTAGTTTCTTCATTAATCTTAATTTAATTAAAAGTTTTGTTTGTTTATTGGAAATAAAGGGAGTAGCGTTAAAACGAAAATATAATTTAATAACGCAGGGAAAGTAAGGGGGGTGTAAGATTTTGGCTGATGTTGTAAATCATGTCGTAATATATTTTCTCGTAACGAAAAAAAAAACCATTTCATTTCATACCGTGCATCGCCCAGGCTCTATCGACCATTGTCAATTTTAGCCATTGCCCTGGATGAGAGGGCTAGGCGTTGTCGGGCGCTTTATTATGCGTATAAAACACATGAATATAAAAACACATTATCAAAAAAAGCTTATATACAGATTTAAATATTTCTATTATACAATTTAAACTGAAGAGCCAAAAAAACTGGTACAGGCATGCGTATGCAAATAAAGAGATATGGAACCAATTAGAGTACGGCGCTGCGGTCGGCAACGCCTATATAACACAACAAGTGTCTGGCATAGTTGTTATATCGGTTACTGCTGCTACAATGGCAGGTTATCGAGATTTAAGTGAGTTTGAACGTGGTGTTATAGTCGGCGAACGAGAGATGGGACATAGCATCTCCGAGGTAGCGATGAAATTTGGATTTTCACGTTCGACCATTTCACAAGTGTACCGTGAATATTGGGAATCCGGTAAAAAATTAAATCTACGACATCGCTGCGGCCGGAAAAAGATCATGCAAGAACGGGACTGACGAGAATCATTAAACGTGACAGACGTGCAAATTGCTGCAGATTTCAATGCTGGGCCATCAGCAAGCGTCAGCGTGCGAACCATTCAACGAAACATCATCGATATGGGCTTTCGGAGCCGAAGGCCCACTCGTGTACCCTTGATGACTGCACGACACAAAGCTTTATGCCTCGCCTGGGCCCGACAACACCGACATTGGACTGTTGAAGACTGGAAACACGTTACCTGGTCTGACGAGTCTCGGTTCCAATTGCTTCGAGCTGATGGACGTGTACGGGTAAGGAGACAACCTCATGAATCCATGGACCCTACTACATGTCAACAGGGGACTGTTCAAGCTGGTGGAGGCTCTGTGATGGTATGGGGCGTGTGCAGTTGGCGTGATATGGGACCCCTGATACGTCTAGATACGACTCTGACAGGTGACAGGTACGTAAGCATCCTGTCTGATCACCTGCACCCATTCATGTCCATTGTGCATTCCGACGGACTTGGACAATTTCAGCAGGACAATGAGACACCCCACACGTCCAGAATTGCTACAAAGTGGCTCCAGGAACACTCTTCTGACTTTAGACACTTCCGCTGGCCACCAAAATCCCCAGACATGAACATTATTGAACATATCTGGGATGCCTTGCAACGTGCTGTTCAGAAGAGATCTCCACCCCCCTCTTACTCCTACGGATTTATGGACAGCCCTGCAGGATTCATGGTGTCAGTTACCTCCAGCACTACTTCAGACATTAGTCGAGTCCATGCCATGTCGTGTTGCGGCACTTCTGCGGGCTCGCGGGGGCCCTACACGATATTAGGCAGGTCTACCAGTTTTTTTGGCTCTTCAGTGTATTTCGATGAGCTCTTCTGATGTGTCTCTGTAGCTCTATTGAGCTTGAGCACTTTTTTGTTCTATGTGGCCAAGTGCCAGGCCCTGAACCACGTTTTCCCTCATTGGCTTGTTGGCACGGGTGAGCCTCCGCCGTGGCCAGGCCAGGTCCCGGATCGTTCTTCCCATGAAGACAGCCATGTAACGTACACGCCATTTGACTAAAAATGTATAGCTGAACCAAACGACCAGGGAGAAAAATTGCACGTGCTCCCAGTGGCACATAAAGGGGCTGGAGACCGCAGCCTAAGGGCCCTTTCACACGGAGCGGATGCGGACGAAGTTTTAACAATTGGTATATACGGAGCCTTTCAGACCAGGCGAAATTCACCCGCAACTTCGAAGTGTTCATGCGGGTCCAGATGTTGTCCGCTTGTGTCAAAACCTACGTGCGAGCTCCGCAACCGCACATACAATAGCTTTAGTTACAATATACCAGTATACCATAGCACCAGTTTTATACATTTGGTTATTCGGAGTTATTCACACGACGCGGATGCGGGTTGAATTCGACCGCATCTTTGGCGACTTTTTAAAGATGAGTTTGCACTGAATTTTTTTTTTTAATTATTTGCCATAAGTACCCTTAAAAACACCATATAAAGATCCCTGTTCATCAATAGGATGTACCCATATACGTCTATCCCTCCGTTTTCTTCTGAGATGAAGAAGATATAGCAACTTTAACTGCCTTTTGTCCATATTTTACAATTTTATACAAAAAACCTGTCAACAACGGCCGCTGACGGGACCAAAATTATTAGCCGTTCTGTAAATCATTACGAATATTAAGTAACTAAATACTCTTTAATAACTTTTAAATTTAATTAAAAACATTAATTTTTTTAAATATTTAAAATTATTTTAAATATAAATATTTTTTTAAATTTTTAATCTTTTAAGTTTTTTTCCAAACTTAAAAAAACTACTTTTATTAAACAACGTTATCCACGTACGTCGTCGTTCACTCAGGGCCGGATTAAGACGTTCAAAGGATCTAAGCACTTGAATAGTTTTGGTGCCCCCCCCCCCCCCCCCTCGATATCTGCGAGTATATTTTACTCGATATTGAGTCTATAAACTAAAAAAAGGTGAAATTTTATACTTAGACCGGTTCAAAGCCGGCGTAGTAGCCGCCTATATAAGTATATACATGGGTGAAGTAACGAACAAATGGAACTGCCGATTGCTCAATAACAACACTGTTTCCCAAGCAGAGTTATGCTCAATCTGGATGGTGGTCAATTATGCAAAGATTTTGCAGAAAAATCAGCTATAAAGACCGACAGCATGTCATGTATACAGGCAATAAGAGACGTAGAATCCCCTCATAGACTAGTGTATGACATTAGAAAAACACTAATGGACAACAAGAAGATTACAATACGATGAGTGAAAGCTCATGTTGGCATTGAGGGGAATGAAATGACTGATAAATTCGCAAAAGAGGCTACAAAACATCAACATGAAACCACCTAATGAAATTACCGGCATCCTACATTAAAAATCTGCTCTCGCAAGAAGCGTCAGAGAAATGGCAACACCATTGGCAAATATGCACAACTGGAAGAAAGGTCTTCGACGTAATACCAAAAGTGAGTAAAATGAAAGAAGTGTTTCTATACAGATTTTAGAATGGCATAAATACACAATAAATACAAAATATATATACAGTGCCCCCATTGTGACGGAAAAAGAAGAAACCTCCGTCCACAGTTTTGATTCCCTTTCTCTTTGCGGACTATTCAATATACACACACAGATGAAAACAGAGCCTGCACTGCGACGGGAATAATCAAACACATCCTCCGTTCACATTGCTGGGCATTCATACTTGAATTTCTTTTTTTATACAATTGGGGTTTCACATAAACATTACTATGAAGGCAATACATATTGGGAACAAATGTCATTATGAGCTCATACAAATATTCAAAGGTTACAAAATTATTATCACACCATGTAAGCGTATATACTAAAACATTTGTTTATTCTTCCGGTTGTTTACGGCAGGGTCGCAGAGTGCGTCGCCTTTATGATAAGGTGTGTGAAAGTACTGATTCTTTACTTCCATAATTAGCTAACGCACACACACACGTCCTTGATTCCTAATCATAAATTATACAGTGTGTATTACTTAAATAATATGGTATAGAAGCTTAAGTGTGCACCTTTACATTGAATCTGTGTCTGTTTGAAATTCTACTTCCAAATCAGTAGTGATATATGTTCTCTGCATCCAGTTATTATCAAAGTAGTTTCTTTACTATTCACCAGATAGTTCAAGGCTTGTTGTTGCAGATCTTTGTAAAATAACTTCCCCTTTCCATAAGATCTCCCGTCCGTTTGGTGGTGCTTCTAAATGGTATCCTTTTGTGTACTCACACTGTGTGACAGTGTATCACGATTGCCGAATGTCCGCATCTATACGTGCTGGTCTGGCTGTGAACCTTTGCATATTTTCACCACCACCAAACCAGAACATGGCTCCTACTCTGTCTCAAGATAGGGATATAAGCGGTTAACGAAGCCACGCTGGAGGAGCATATATTCACCGAATGGACCGTTGATATATTCGCTGAGGTATATGAATTGAAGAATCGAAGAAAAATTCGGAAAGAACAAAATAAGCTGACAAACAACGCTTCTTTTCCTTGTTTATGCCGTTGTTTTCAACCTTTACCCCAACTATCAACTTATTCAAATATTTTAGCTAATATTGCACTTAAATACGTGCCATTTTTTTTTGTTCGCCTTTCATTGAAGAGACAGAGCAATAACTTCCTAATTGGGTTTTTGAATACAGGGTGTCCGCATATAAACATGATTTTGATATTTTAATAACTATACAACCGCTTGCAACATGAATGGCATATCTGAGTCTTACAAGTTATTTGGATAATTTCTTTTATTTGTAATCATGTATCTAGGATCAACGGTTTTGCCAATAAAATGAAACAAGGGGAATTATGGGATCACCCTGTATACTCCATTCATTTTAAATCACTGATAAATTAATTAAGTCACGAAAACTTCTCTATCCAATTTCCGCTTGTTCTTAATTTGTGAAGAAACTTGATTCTCAATCTAATTCAAGAAATATAGGCCAATATATATTTTCTTCGTAGGAATTCATTTTCAACTACAGTTCTGTAATTTATTTCATCACTATAGTATCAAATATTCATGATATATACATTAATTAATCACAATTCCCTATAAGTTAATTAAAATTACCGGGTGGATAGCAAAGAAATTTAATTTTCGTTCGTATGCATGAATGCACATATTCTCACGGTAGTTTAAATGGATTTTATCAATTACTGTAAGTTTCAAAATGCGGAAAGTTAATATTCTAAATCAAATAAAGGGATTAAGTTGAAATTTCTTTAAAATACACGAAGAACGGCTGCCTCGTAAGATGTTTTTCGCGCTATCTTTTGATACAGGCTGGAGATTATTATTATGGTTTTATCTCATTTATCCAAGGGTGGTTATAATTAAACTGACATTACTCAGACCTATGTAGGGCCCGTTCGGGTGGACGCATCTCGTTGGAACTTCATAGACATGTTATATGCACTATGGGGAAAAGCAACTGCGTTCACATTATTATTCGTTATAAACTTGCACTGTATCGACCAGTATAGGTCTTTTGATCTTTCTTGGGTGATTTTTTTCGCATCTTGAATTCGTGTAAAACATTAGAACAATAAAGTGAAATTGAATTAAGAATTGAAAAAATTTCATAAAAAAATAGTTCAATTTTTCACCACGTGGAAAAAGTGGCACTTTTTATTGCAGTTTTCTCTTTCCCATAGTGCATATCACATATCTACCAAGTTATTTCCCTGTACAAGGATGACGTCACTTTTCGCTACCATACGAAGATTTTAACAACTGGCTGTTGCGAAGATATATTTTGGAAAGAGAGAAAATTCAGCGGCCCCTGCGGGAATCAAACCCACGTCCTTTCACTTTCCAGGTGAACGCCCTAGACCACTAGACTACAGAGGCACCGAATCTCTCAATCTTTCCTCGGAGTTCGTGTACACTGAAAGGGACCGTACATGGACGGCCGGACCAGACTCAGGCCAAGCTCACATCTTCTGACGCTTCCACCAGATGGCGACTTATACAAGGATGAATATCATTTTTCTCTTTCCAAAATATATCTTCGCAACAGCCAGTTGTTAAAACCTTCGTATTTCCCTGTAGTCATTGATTTATTTCCCTGATTTATTTCTCTGTTTTCACAGTTGATCTATTTCCTTGTGTTCACAATTGATGTAGTTGCTTCTGTCCAACCATCATCTTCATCAGTATCCTAATGATTCAATATTGAAACGTATCCGTTTTTTTTAATGTTCATCCGTTTTTTTTCAAGTTATCCCTGCATCCTTGCCGTACTTTTGACGATTGATCAGATTTCTACTACTACTAAACCAGACATGCACCGCATACATATTCCTCTTCGGAACTTCTACATCCGATTTCTACTGTCAAACATTTCTTTTTTTGTTATTAAGTAAATGTTCATCGTGTTAAAATGATTTTCATAAGAAAAAAAATGTTTATTAGCGAATGGCATGGCACAAAGTTATCGTAACGAATTTGCATCAAGTCGATACACTTATAGGCTTAAAATATTCCATCTTGACACACCAGTGAAGTGACGTCTTGAGCAGCTTCGACTGAGTGACTGCGTGGAAGTGAAAATTTGAACTCGATTGAAGTTCTCCACGTAGAGCAAATTCAGGTAAATCGACGTCATTCTGGATCCAAATCCGTCAAATCACGCTGTTGTCGTCAGAACTAATTAGTTTCACGAAGCAAATTTGCACGAAAGGAGTAATCTCCTTTCCACATTTTCGGACGCTGCTCTCTCTGATTTCAGACGATTCCCAAAACAACGTCACCAGTCATTAGCCACAGATGCATCTCCCGAAAGTCCAATAAACGGCTTCTTCACTTAACTATGCATAAATAGCGCACCCCCTCGAGTCCGTTTTGCCGGGTAACATCTAATTAAGACGAAGCTAATCGCGAGACGATATTCGCGAACGGTTTTCTCTCACCGTAATCCTGTATAAGCATCTTGCATACATCTGTATGGAGTGAAGCAGTCGTCGTGTAGCTTTAGTTAATTATAAATGTCCGAATACCAATTGAGTCTTATCCGACAAGATGATATAAATTATGTCCGACATCGGATGCGTTTGACGTAGGTTAATATAGTTTTGTATGCACTGGTGGATACAGATGAATATAAAGGCAGTTTACATTTTTGTATTTACACCCAGAAGACATCGGATGCATTTGGCATAGGGAAAACAACTGTTTGCTATGCACTGATGGGCACCGATGAATTATGTACAATTTTTACTAAATGGTTGTTGATTTACATTTTATACCTACCTAGAAAACATTGTGGATAGATTATCACAAAAACAAAGAATATGCAAAACATGTGAAACCAAACGGAACTGTAAACCAAACCTAATAAATGCAGTGTGCTACACTCAGAAAGGATTCCGTAACTTTGGAATGGCATAACTTAGGAACAGTGATAGATCTAAAGATGAAACGAGTAATTAGTTTAATTGGCAAGCCCAGGATTTCAGTAACACTTGTTTGCAAACAGTTAGTTACGACTTTGGCTGATAGATGGATCCACAGTCCTTCAAACGGTGATATTGTTCCTCACAAGTATGGATCAAATCACAAATATACGGATTCATCTTGCCTAGCAATGACTCAGCTTAACTGAGTCATTGCTAGGCATTGCTTAAGCGAAGACTGGAGTTAGAAGCGATTTTCCTGCAATGTATCTTTTGCAGCGGATTCGTATGACTCGTATGCATTGTTCAAGCTGATGCAGCGTTTGAGGACTCTTACTGTTAACAATGACCTGCAAATGACTCGACAGAAGTAATTTGAAAAATAAATGACTGTGGTGTCACATGTAAGTTGAAAATTTTAATTATGTAGAGTATCGCAAAACTAGTTTATTAAAAACTCCAGGCCGGCCCATCGAAAAACGTACTATTTATTTCATCTTTCTATCTGTCACTGTATCCAAGTTATGTCATTTCTAAGCTAAGAAATCAAGAAGGACTTCTCAATTTTTAGAAATGGCACCCCGTGTATCATCCTTGCTTATATCAGATAAACTATGGGTCGTAGGGAAAGGAATCTATGTAAATTTTTTTGATAGCATATGAGCACAAAGAACAATTGTTCTACGACCCATAGTTTTCGAGTAAAACTTGAATTTTTTTTCCACGAGGAAAATAAGTTGTATTAGAAACTTGAAAAACTTCGTTGGACATTATGTCACATTTTAATCCGGTGTATTACAGAGCTGGGCAAATCTCCAAAAATTTACATGGCGGGTCGGACATGTAGGACTAAACACCAGATTACAGTTCCACTCGTCTACACTACTTCACCACACACCAACTCCGGCCATATTGCTGCATTTACTGTCGCTGTTACGAGCTGGGCTGGAAATAAAGGCCCCATCTATTGGTGGTCGCCTCAATTTCGTTAAAGAAACCACTCGTTTGAGAAACCGGGACATCTTGAAAAAAAAATTATCAGACGGCATTATAGTGTCAAATTGTAAAGCAATGGATATACAGTAAAACCTCGATAAATCGTCACCTCATGTTATCAAAAAATTATGACGGCTTAAGTGGAGTGACGACTTAAGCGAAGTGCTGTCAGTTTGAATGTGCAGTACTGTGAAAATTGTATAAATTTAAAGTAATATAACATTTATTAAAACATTAATTAAAATTACAATATTAAGAAAATTTATAGATTGTTTATTTGTCTTTTTTATAGAGCTCTTATTACTTATTGTGTTAAAATACACTGGTACACATTGATTTATACTAGTAATTTTTAATTTATACTAATCAGAACAACTGTTAGATTAGTAAGTTTTTCTTCACAACAGAATACTGCACATCAATTTTACATATAGATGAAATTTAATTCTAGTGTTTTAATTCTTTATCAGTAGTTCATGAAACAACTACAAGGCAATCTTTCACATGCTAACTACAAGGCAATCTTGGTAAAATTTATCAAGGTAATCTTTCACATGCTAACTACAAGGTAATCTCGAACACAGGGTTCACTTTGAGGGACTTGTGGAGGGCCCGGGGTAGGGAAAAGCCCACATTAGAAGATCTCAGCTTTGGAAAAAAAAATGTCTGGTTTTTCAATAAAATTTTAAATTTTTTTAAGTTTAAATTTTATGCCCTAAATTAGTGGGGCCCATGCAGAAATCAGGTCTAGCTCGAACAGTCCCTAATATTTCAAAAACTTTTGTCGACAAAGGTACTTCCCTAGTGTTACTTTCGTTACTTGAACAGTTCCGTTTCGATACATAACGATTTTATGCGTATGGCAATGCTATTAACAAGCTATTTTTTCAAAGGAAAAACCATAGAAATTATCTGTTCCTCTCGCTCGAACAACTTTTTCATGGTGACGAGTTAACCGAAATTAGCGACGAATAAACGAGGGTTTAATAACATTGTGGTCTATGAAAGTTGGACACGTCTGAAGAAAAACGACGACTTAACGAGGTTTTACAGTAATTACATATTGGCACTAAAAACCTAGGCCTTATGTATGGCTTAGTTCAGCGTTTTTCAACCCTTTTCACATTGCTTACCGCTGAAATTAGATGAACATTTCCACATGAACCGACATAAATGGGAAAATTAATTTGCGTACCGGCTTACAAAACAATTATGGGGAAAATTCTCTAACCTTCTTTGACTTATTATAGTTTTTATTTTTACGTAGCCATTACAGATACGAAAAGAAATATATCTCTCCTTCCATCTATTGAATAAAAACAGAACTATCTGTTATAGTTCTCAAAATAAAATTGTTGTTGGTTTTATATCGATGTTCAGCATGGAAATTTGTGGTATTAAACTGTAATTTTCATATTTTTATGTCGTATATCGGTATAAATTCTAAAATAAACATCAAAATAAAAAAAATACATAGTTTTATACTGCATAGGTTTAAAATCAACAACCATTTTATTTCAAGAATCATGTCAGATAGTTTTATTTTTATCTAATAGGTGGCAGCAGAAGTCCTAGCGTTCAAGCAATTTCCAAAAGTGCGTTCTCTTCCACACGAAAATTATCGGAACGGGAAAGCGAATAGAATTCTCATTTGTTCATCAATGTTCAAGGGAGCGTAATTTGTTCTTCTCACCAACAGAAATGATTGGGAGTAATGCATAACAAACATCTTTCGTTCGCACATTGCTGCTCTGATGTTATCAAATAGAGCAGAAGAGCCCAGTTGGGGTATACGAGGATTCATGACCACACATAGGGTTTCTAAATTTTTCAACCACAAAAATAGATCAAAATACGTCGACTACACATTTGCATGATGGCAACGAAAAAGAAACATTCCTGTGAAATTCTACGCACATGTGCAGGAACACTTGCATTACCGTCGATGGAAAAATTTAAAAAAAAAATGGAAGTGTTCAATTTTTTCTTTATATGCCTGCGCTTTGAGAGCAGGACTCAGCGTTAATGTCCTCGTATGGCCGCGTCGGATATGCCGGTGGAAATTATTACATGCCCCGACCATGTGGTTCAATAGATTTATACAGCCCTTATATATTATTACAAATTTCTCACAGTAGAGTTGCGATATAAGAGTTGTTCCAACTCCCCATTTGAGATTGCGTTAATTTGCCTGAATTTTGTTCAGCGTGTCTCGAAGTTAACGGGCCTATTTAAAAAATTATGGAAAGCGATAGAAATACATCGTTTGCTTTATTGGGTGCTTGGGAAAATCCCAATATTTAATAAACAGGATTTCGAAATTAGATACAAAGTTCGTTAAGAGATAGCGCTTCGGACTGAAAATTCCTTAAAATACGGAATATTTTTGATATTCCGGCTGAGACGTTTTCAGGGGTTTCTGCGAATATAGGGGTTTCGAGACACTACACCATTTTATTGCTGCAAATGGGGGATATTTTGATAAAATATCGCCAGGGCATATACATACCGTTTTCTGCCTCTGCAAGCTGAATAACACATTAACACTCCCATGATACACTCACTAGTAATTTCCTATTTTTGCTACAATTGGTTCATGTTCTGTTACATTTGTTTTGCTTGTTCGTCTCTGTGGCTTTGATTTCTATGTGTTTTTATACTTTTTGACTGAATTATTTCTTGTGCGTTATCGTCAGATATTATATTATTTCACTTTTTTTTCTTGTACTACAGCGCGCAAAGGCCTTCAACCTTTCAAACACAGCTAGCCAGATTGAAACTTTCCATGAAGCCGAAGGGCCACCAACACTTGTAATTTACTGCTATCTAATAGAAGGAAGCCAATTGAGCCCTGAATTAAACAGTGGGAAAAATAATTGAAAGCTTTTATTTATTCCGAAATCATTTCTTCTAATAATTACCAATTATTATTAATATTAAAATAACTTTTTGAACTTATTACTAAAAAGTTTTTGATTACTACTAACCGACGTAATTCTGACATTGGTTTTCATTTCAAATGATTATTTATTTTGGTATTTTGAAATCATTTTTCTTATCGAATAATATTTTGAAATCATTTCTTTGGATTGCAATTATTCTTTTATGGATTGTGAAATAATTTGCCAGAAATTACGAAATATTTGTGCCCATTGATTGAAATGTTACTTTATCCACTAATTCTGAAATTATTTGTTCCAAAAACTCAAAAATGATTTGTTTCAGTGAAACTAAACCAAACGTTCATCTATTCTGTAATTACGTATTTCATTAATTCTAAAAAAATATTTTTCCATACTAATTTCTTTCATCATTTTTTTATTTAATACTAGAATTAATCGTCCTCCAATGTTTTCATCCATTTTCTGAAAATTATAAACGGGCCACGACAAAAAGCTCCGAGGGTCATGCGTTGAAGACCACTGCAGGAAATTTGCGCAAATGAAATTTTATCTTATATAGTATTTCTGTTTTATACTACGGCGCCATCTGTTGCAAAACATTGTAACTAATTTTTAATTGTATCAAACGGGCACATCAAAGTTGGCACATCCTGTACTTTTTCGCAGAAAAATTTGATTTAGTATTCGAGAATATTCCGAGATAATTTGTTATTCTATCAGTACCTGCGGCGTGTAACACAGACACTAGTCTTAGACACCACACCACGTCAGTTTCAACTCGTTTTCTTACGTATTTTAACGTTATTTTTAGGAATGTATACAAGGTGTCGAAATAGCTTACATTAAAACTACATATATCAACTTTCAACTTTATAATGATAATAGAAAACAATTGAAATTGCAGTGTCACGAATCAGGCTGTCCTTTTCATCATTGCGTATGCCCCACGATTTCTGAGGTTGATGAAATGAAATATCTGGGAATAACGTTAAATAGAAATCTTAAATGGAAATCCCACGCTATTCCAATCAGTAATAAACTAAAATATATCAATATAAGATTTTGCCATCTGAATGGTATCTGAATGGTTTGAATGTGATCATGCAGCAAGTGTAATTCTTGAATTTTAGACCGAATATTGAAGTTCCGTCGATCCTTCGTTATATTTCGTTGTATTTTTGTTTGCTGAAATCAAAAGTTTTTGACTTTTTAGACTTCTTTTTTTTGGATTTTGTCCGTCGTATTTGTTACATCTATCCCATGTATCATTCCCAATTCTTTTGTATCTTTTCATAATTGCATTAATCTCTATACAGGGTGATCAGCGAATAAGCCCTTATTTCAAAATTAAATATCTCTACAACAAAGATCAATAGAATTATGCGGTAAACGGTACGTTTATTAGCAAAACTGTAAGAATGTTGTACAGAAATTTCGAAAATTTAGTTTCTTTTTAATTTTTTAAAATTAGGAAAAAAAAAAAAACTGGAGATTTTGGGGTTCCGAAAATCCTCATTTGTGTGAAGAGAAACCACTGCATTCGCCTAAAGTTACTGCATGGGCTGCGGTATGCGCCATGTGTGCTGACAAATTGTTCCAAAATTGTAACGTAACGTTCAGTAGTAATCGTTTCTCGCACGAAGAAGGGGCCGATAATGCCTCTGGCGCATACCGAAATCCATGCAGTAACTTTAGGCGAATGCAGTGGTTTCTCTTCACACAAATGAGGATTTTCGGAACCCCAAAATCTCCAGTTTTGTTTTTTTAATTTTTTAAAATTAAAAAAAAACTAAATTTTCGAAATTTCTGTACAACATTTTTACAGTTTTGCTAATAAACGTGCCGTTTACCGCATAATTCTATTGATCTTTGTTGTAGAGATATTTAATTTTGAAATAAGGGCTTCACCCTGATATGCTCATATGTGTATATACATATATAACTTGTATAACTAGTTTTCGTGGGCCCCACTCGTGGCCTACAGGCGATGTGTGTATCTGCACCTGCCCATGTTCCCCTATATCTTTCTATTGATGTATCATTTCATGTACAACAAATGGGTAAGTGTGTGTGTGGGGCAGTGAAGTTGTATAAGGGATCCTGCTGCTGGTTGGCTTGTGGCTTGGTGTGGGTGGTCTGCTGGTCTTGGATGTCATTGGATTTTCCCACCGTGTCCACGTCTCCTGAGACGGACCAGCTTATATCCCCTAGTGGGACAGAGCGGGGGTCACGGTTGGTCTGGTGGAGGTGGTGTCGCAAACCACGTTGAGAGGGTGAAAATCACGAAAAACGCATGCAGGGTCTGAGTCCAGAGGAGACGGAAGGTGGGTGTCAGTTGATCGCCGAATGCGTTCGTGGCTTCACTCACCATATCTGGCGTAAGCAGCTTCGCGAAACGCATGTGCTGGGGCAGGATCACACGCTGCCGACGAATTAAATTAGCTCTATTATGCGGGCGTCATCCAAGCATACCTGGTATCTTCGAGCGCGTCCCGGAATCGTTTTTACGTCGTTGTAAACTGTGCAATGACGTCAGTGGCAGCCACTTCCTACAACTCTTGTAATAATTAATCAAATAAATATTTTTGTAGTTATTATTCTACTTTTTGTCGTTCCAGCGTGACGTCGAAACCCGCATGCGTCTTTCGTGATTTTCACCCTCTCAATATGGTTTGCGACACAATGTTCCATTGCAGTTTTTGTTCCTCTTGATGCCTACTAAGAACCCTCTAAGTTTGTCAGTCCATTACCAGAACACCCTGTATAAGGAACGTAATAAAGATAATAGATAAAGATAGATAAATATAATAGATAAAGATAAGGCCGAGTGGAGCCCACCTGTGATCACAACCAATTGCCCTGCGGTGAAAAAGTTCATCTTGTTTATATGTTATAATTTGATGCTTGTGGATACGGAGGTGGCAGACGTGGCTGTAGTATCCTGCGCGGAACAATCCACGGGCCTTTACATCGCCCGGTTCTTCCAGCATACTCACAATCCTTGGGGTAACAGCTTATATCTCCCATGGAAACAGAGTGGGAGTATGTTTGGTGATGGTGGTAATGGTGTATTAAGAACATTTGTGTATAAGAAGCTCCCGGATTCCTTGAGCTTAAACTTTGGAAAAAAGTTGAAAAAGTTGTATATATTACACCCATGTATAAGAGAAACTGCCCACATTTTTTTGGACCTCATTTTTTGGAAAAAAGGGGGTTCCCTATACACGTTAGAATACGGTACGCACTGTATTCCACTGTTAATTCCTGCTTCGTTCTGAAAGAGAGCGGGGTTCTCAGACAACCTTTTGAAAGCAACTACTATATCTGGTAGTTATATTTAGCGAGTAAAAATTTTACCTTTCGTCAAGAATTTCTGCGATCGATCGATTTTTGTCGCTTGTCTGAACTGTTTTCGCTCGCCGAGTAATTCTAATGAAATTAAAGCATGTCGTTATTTAAGGTCCAAAGACTTTGCCGTCAATTAACATGTTGAGCTTCGTTGGCGAAGCATTAATCGGAAAGTTTTATCGCGCTAAAAATTACAGTAACGAAGAAATAAATGGGACGAACCAAGTCCATAAATGAGTTTCCGCGTGAACAACGACAACGGTGATGATGCTTTTGTTAAATACACGAAGTTGTTTGAAGTACAATTATTCATGATGAAATATTTTCATAATAATAATTGTCTGTACGTGTCAATATTTGACTTGAAATAGTCCAACAGTGCGGGACTTACACAAATGAATGACACGATTTTAAAAATTTATGTATACGGGGTGATTATAAAAAAACTATCCCGACATATGGGCCCCTAACTATCATACCATTCACAGAAACTGAATGAAATTTTGGCATAAGGTATTTTGAGGTATGCGCTCAAGAATGATATGGAAAACAACAGTATCACTCTAACAGTTACGGTTACAGTGAGAAAATTTCGAAAATATCAAATGGCAACACCAAGTTTTTTGTATTGGAATGCTATCTCCATACTGAAAAACACTAAATAGCGTTGGAATGTAGCACGAAAATCCCCGGAGCTAGGCAAGGAAAAAGTAAAAAGGACTTTGCCGTGCACCAGAGCATTAATGTTCGTTTCATTCGTCACACCGTTTCTTCGGCTGAGATCCCAGCCTGATTAGTCCTCCACAAGGTCATGTGGAAAATTTGTGAAACACAATAAAATGCTTTATTTTATGCTGCTTCTCTGTCCTTATTGGTTGTCCTCACTTTTAGCCTATCTACCGCCGGTGATTTTCATGCTACAGTTGCCGTTCGAACGCTATTTAGGGGTTTTCACAATGGAGATCACATTCCAATACAAAAAACTTGGTGTTGCCATTTGATATTTTCGAAATTTTCTCACTGTAACCGTAACTGTTAGAGTGACACTGTTGTTTTCACTCTTGAGCGCATACATCAAAATACCTTATGCCAAAATTTCATTCAGTTTCTGTGAATGATATGATAGTTAGGGGCTCATATGTCGGGATAGTTTTTTTATAATCACCCTGTATTTCCGTACCATATTACACATAATCTGTGATACATAAAAATGAAGAAAAACATTCAAAGTGTTTTAAACATCAAAGAGTTTTCTCTAAATAGATTTAAGCACTTCCGTAGAACGTAGTAACTGAAATTGACTGAATTATTCCTTTGTTTTTTTCAGTTACAAATTTCTAAATGCACGCTGCACAGAAGTAGTGGAAAACAACCTTGCATATTTTACAGTAATACACAAAAACTTTTGTCGCGCATTGTCATCCTTTTTCGTTCTACGGAAGTGCTGCCATCTATTGAGTCATTTTTAAAATTAATTTTGAATGTTTTTTCTTTACTTTTGTGTATCACAGATTACACTGAAGTGACAAAAGTCATGGGATATCTCTTAATATTGCTGCACTTCATCGTGTAAAAAGAGGTACCACATGATATTAAGAGGTATCCCATGACTTCAGTGCGAAAAGTCATGGGATAACCTCCTTTTACCCGGCGAAATGCAGCAATATTAAAAAAAGAGCCGTTCCATGACTTTTGGCACTTCAGTGTATATTTATTATGTGTAATAGTTTTGTAAATGCATATAAATTTTTAAAATCGTGTATATCAGATTCAGCTTTGTTCTAGAATACCGCAATAAATACTGATATAAATATAATTTTTCTACTACAGTTACTACAAGCTTTTTTGTATGACAGGTAATTTAGTACTTACACTTAGTTAGACAGGTACATTAGTACTTTTTCTGTTGCGTGCGTATAAAAATATTTATAGGAAAAATTATAGAAAATTGTACTTTGCTCTCAACTATGATCCAACCATTTTTATAGACCCCAAGCTGTTACCCGCAGCTTCGCTCGCATGGATTTGGCTATCTGAAATTACTCGTCGATAATTCCCCCATGTAGCATTTGAACCCCTCATGACTCCATTGATTTACTATAGTTGGGACTTCGTAACAAAACTATGGTCCAAAATTTAAATTTCTAAAAAATCCATATTTGAGCTACATGAGGAATAAAAAAAGTGTTTTACGTTAATACTTAATCTTTCTACAGGTAATATCAGCAAAAAAAATTTTTTTGAATATCTTGAATATACAAAAGTTATGATGATTAATGTAGAAAATGATGTTATTTTGGACCATAGTTGTGTGAAATTACGGTACCCAAATGAGAGGTTTTTGAGAATTGATCACACACAACCAAAATCAACAGTTTTTTGCCAAAATGTGGTAATTTTCCCTCTTTCACTATCAAGCCAGATCTTTTTGAGGGAAGTTGCAAACAGTGTGCACGGTGTTTACTGCGCGATCAATTTTTTTCAGTAAAACAGGGCAATATTTTTTCAGCAATTTAAAAATTTCATCGAAACTGATACGCGTAAAAAATCTTTAGTGGAGAATGTACAAATTCATATAGTAGCTTGAGGAAGGTGTAACTGGTGCACACAATAAAATAATAACAACGATTCAATCAGAAACTTTGAATCAAACTAATTATTTTACGAATTGACGTATTCAAAATAGCAGAGGGTTCAGATTTTCTTGCTATTGATTTTTCTTCCAGTCACATTTGATACCGAATTCTTCATGTTGCAACAAAGATTTTTCATTTCCTTATGACTGCAATTGATTTTTTTTTATCTCGCTGAAATGTTAATAAATTTACATTACCTTTGTACAAGAAAGATTTTGGCCACTTCTAAATTTGTTTCAGCCTGCATGATTTTTGCACAGATCTTGGCAATTTTTGTTAGATGAATTTTCATTCTAGGGCGTATTCAAGGAGTGGTTGCCGGACTGACAGCAGAGACGGAATTTAGCCTCTCGCTGTCCTGGGACTACGAATTTGTTGCCCCAATGAGAGATAATCTTTTATTTCGTTTTTCTTGATTTTTTCCCATAAAAATCTTGGCCCCCCCCAATTTTCAAAATGAAAGCTGAGAGAGAGAGAGAGAGAGAGAGAGAGAGCACCAACGAGATGTTTTAAAAATATTTTAAACTGTATTTGTTATACTTTATAGTGACAATTTGTAACTGTCATCGATTTCAGTTTAATAACCGGTTTTAATGTTTTAATCCGTTTAATAACCGAGAATACTTTAATAAAAGTTAGTGGCCTGCGGGGTACGTAGGAAGTTTAATTTGGCCGCAATGTCTGAAAGGTTGAAGACCCCGGAATTGCAGCCACTACTCTACTTTCACTGCCTCTTTTGAGGTAACGGAAGTAAGGTGCTTTGCATCAGTCCGGGGTTGTGAGCGGTTCTATCTGTTTATCTACTCTACTTTCAAACATGATCCGTTTCGACCATCATCCGTGAATGAAATACACGCAACTTTGGAGTGAGTTCCTTAATTTCGGATCAGAAATAAAGAGTGAAAGGTGTGGTTGAAACTTCTTTTCCAAAAAATACAGTACTCTCAATCCATAAACCCAAGAACACCAAATCGGTTCGTACCTCAAAAAGTCCATTAATAGACGATTTGAAATTCGTAATAGAGTGTGGGATGTGGATTCTCTTAAGCAAAACAGTGCAGTCATGGCCTTCGGTATTTCCGGAACGCGTGTGGTGGAAAACTGCGCAGATTTGGCGAACTGTTCTGGTGGCCTGATGAGAAAATAACCCAACGAAAAAATTTAGGAATTCTTACGACGCACACCTTTTTTTCATATGGGAAACACGTACAAGAGCTGCAACGCACATGGGTTTCTCTCAGCATTCTTACAGACAAAGGAAGAAGATCACGCTACTGTACACGTGCCTGTTGGGCCAATGCAAACGTTGTTGGATGTCAGGCGATCGTCCTAAAATAGTCATTCGAAATAGAGTATATTTTTTGTTTAATAACTGCTGCAACGAGTTCTAGCACGTTTAAATTAGCTGCTTCGTACATCCGCAAGTAATTCTGCTTCCTCCCTTCTCTGCCCTTTCCCTTCCCTTTTCTGCAGCCACTCTTTGAACCGTATTTTTCTGACACGATTTTTCTTGCGAGTTCTATTAAGAATACACTGTCTTACCAATGCAAAACTGACAAGAACCAAACTATCGTCCGTTGCGTTCATAACAAACCAGTGAACTGAAAGGCATTCCGGAGCGTGTGTGGAGGAAGGGGGTATTCAGGCAGAATCCAGAAATCTCGACAAGTCTTCCTGATCAGTTTTTCCTTAGAAGATATCCGGAACGAGTATGGGACCATTCACTCCTAAAAAAGGATAAAATAATTTATTTTTTTAATGTTTACTTATTTTTCTCTTATTGTGGAAATGAAACAAAAACTTCTGAACTTTTATTGAAAACTACACATGTGTACAGTTTTGGGAAGTTGATTTCTGGGAAATATTCTCAGTAGCGATGGATTCGAGCCGTATTGTTACCGGCAACGCTCAAACAAAAATACTGTAAATTGCCTTAATCGCGATAGACCGGAGTTTCTGACGATCAGAGGGGAAAAAAAGGATCCAGTCTATATTTGACACTCTCGAATCTAACAATTTCGGCTTTTATGTCGTAATCGCTCTCATAACAAGCAGCTAAAGCAATGCAAAATCATCGACTGTAAAATTTAATTGATAACGAAACATAAATATTTTATGTCAAAATTTCAGCATTCAAACACATCATTGAAATCCGTTCATACGTGAACAATAACGAACAGCTGTGCGGAATTCTTAGAAGATTCCAGAAAATATAAAAACAGCCTTTCTTCTGTTCCTTTTTTCCTCCTTTTTAAATTAGTTTTAAAAATATTTTAAAGTATCCATAAATTGAATGTTTTTAGAAAATACAATTTTGCATTTTTTTTTCATATCTACATTTTACTTGGGAAAAATCCATATAAATGACTAAACTTATTGACTAAATAATATTCAGATTATCATGGATCACGTGGCAATGACTAAGAATTTTCAAACGAGCTAATAAATCATTCAATATTTTATTTTTCCCCCTTGATGGCAATTAATCGTCTGTGAAAAAAATATTCATATTGTCAATTTGCAGTATAAGTATTTTCACTTGAAATACTGAAAATTTTATTCTGTTTTAAAATGTACAACACCCAGTTACTGATTATTTCGAAATTATTTTTTAGTTACGTTATAGTTCACAATTTCCGGGTTCGGAACGGTTCATAATTCTTTAGTTTCGGCATGGTTCATAATTAATTAGTCCCTAAGTTCATAATTAGTTCATATTTCATAATAATATTAATTCTTAGTTTATAATTAATTTTTAAGTTCATTTTTGTTTCGTTTGTTCCTGGATAAGTTCATAATTCTTCCGATCGGATATACAGTATAGATGCTCTCTCGTTATAACAACTTCCAATCTTTCCACGGAAAACGGATTATTACATTGGGAGATCGTTATATCGAAAGTAAAACATATGGATAGTCATTACATAAAATCCTTTGGGACTATTCCACTGTATGGTGCAATGCAATAGTCGCTATGTCGACAGTACATAGTTCATCGCTCTCTGTTTCTTGAATAGTTATAATTACTTTTAGATGTAACAGAGTTCACCGTTTATTTCTGGAAGAGTGCATTGATGTTTGCTTCTAGAATTGTTCATTTTTGTTTGTTTGTAGAATAGTTTATAGTTTTTTGTTTGTAGAATGGTTTATCGTTGTTCGTGTCTGGAATAGTTCATCTTTGTTTTTTCCTTGAATTTCGCTTTTTGTTTTTGTAACAGTTGAATTGTTGTTGTTTTTTTTTCAGGAATAGTTAATCGTTGTTTGTTTCCACAATAGATGATCATTGCTTCGTGATGCACGAAGTTCTTCACCATTTCTTGGATGCACGAAGTTCATTATTGTGTCGTTCCGATAACCATAAATCTTTATTGTTTGATTTTTGATATAGTTATTTCCTGCATAGCAGAGCGGTCCATACTAGACGCTGGGTTACTAGCAATGGTACCAGCCACTATAAAATTTCGACAATTATTATTTTCGTCATTTATTATTTTATGCCGTTTTGATTATTATATTTGTTATTCCGAATATTCACGAACATTTTCGTAGTTGACATGCAGCCGATTTTTCTAAGTATTGAAAAAAAAAATTCAGCTATTGACTTATCTTTTTCAATTGTCATAACCGTAATTGTTTCTTTTCCCCAAAGTGCAAAGCCAGGTGTGGTCGCACCCATCACACTCAACAACCCTAAAAGCAACTCTGCTTCGTAAATTTGTTTTTGACGTAGTTCGTTATTGTTCCTCGTTGCATAGTTTATTGTTCCTCGTTGCATAGTTTATTGTTCCTCTTTGTAAAGTTTTAATTCCTTTCAGCGTAGTTCGTTATTGTTCCACTTTGCCATAGTTAGTTATTGTTACTATTTTTTGTTTTTCTTTATTTGACAAAAACACAATAACAAGTACAAACTGGTACAAAGAGACAAAAATAGAGACACAGAAACACACACACACACACATAAATACATGAATTAGAAACATTCACTCTATGACTCCAAGGGATTATGGTGTCCTTTCAGTGGATCTCCGAAAAATAATCTCCGTCGTAGTTCGTTTTTGTTCCTCTTTGCATAGTTTATTATTCTTTTTAGAGTAGTAGAGTTCATACACCGTGGGTTTTTGACATAAAGTTTGTATATTTTCCGAGAGTCATTTCTTCGTCTCGAAACCGTCAGACATATTTGTTTCTCTTGTCGCTAATTCTTTTTGACTGAGAAATTTCGACTATGACTAAAAAACTTTAATTTCCCACACGTGTGTAGACTCAGCAATAGAATTCCTCATTCCTAGGCTAACATTTCTACATATTCCTAAAGTATTGCAAATTGATCATAGGCAGTTCTCTGTAGACAAAGTTTAATGTAAACAATATTTCTTTCATAGAAATTCCAACGGAAATGGTGAATAGTCAATATCAAAGGTATAAAATTTCGACAATTATTTACGTCATTTATTATTTTAAATCGTTTTCAAGAATTTTATTAGAGAATTTAATTCAGAATATACTTCCAAAATTTATGGAAATGTGGGACACATTGATGATGAATTATAATCCTTATCGAATTTTCCAGAAAGCTTTTTCCCCTTTTCTTTTTCTTCTCCATACTAGGATCACATACGGATATTCAAATGTAAGTGCGGTTTGAAGCGAATATTCGCGTGTAGGGGTAATGTTGAAGCTAATGACATGCGAAGAAGCAATGAAGAATTCATTGATTACCCACCGACTCCAGTTCGCTACCCTTTCCGGGTCATTAATTTCTAGAAATCCGGGATATGTTCCACATTATAGCAAGAGGATGAAAAAAAATAGACTATCATACAGAGATACCACATTGCAATACGTTAGGCTTAACGACCACATTAATTTCTCTCTTCCCAGCATTTCTATATCATATTCATCATTATTATTTTATCTTTCGTTATTAATGAACGATGAAACCATTCTTTTTTTTCCATTTCTCTCATTAATAAGTAATCAGACAGAAATATTACCTTAAAACACTCGTAAAGATTCCATGATGTGAAAAATTCTGGTGTAGGAAAAAGATATATTAATTCATTTTCAGTTTCAGCCACAATTATCATCGCCATTGTTATCATGGTCGATATTCCAACGCCAGAGCTATTTATCACCGGTCCTTAAAAATGTGATGGATTTCCGTTTTTGGCCTGGTAGCCTTTGTTCCTAATCCATCTATTTTACAAACATTGACAGCAGTGGAGTTGACTACCAAGCTTGGTTAGTACTATTATTGTATTGTGGTTATATTCGTTCTCAACTGATGTGACTAGATATTAATATGTTTAGTCTGGATAATAATATGTTTAGTCTGGATAATAATATGTTTGTCTGAATAATAATCAAATGCTTTGTCTGGAAGAGATTATTCAAAGACCGTGATTTCTGATTCATACAGGATGATCCTGATTGAAGAGGTATTTGTTGCTCTATGTTTATAAAAAAGTGTTGGCCCCAGCAACGCCAAATTTGGTATACATACACAATGTCTGTAATAAAAGATGGTGTGTGCTGAGCTGTCTGTAGCGTCACCTCAATATTATTCATTGCCGCCAATATTAATAATGCCGTTATTGCAAAGTCATTAGATTTATCAAGTGCATTGTTGTTAATTTAAGGAATAGATCATTGCTTTTTTTTTTCCTGTGGATAGTTTATTATTTTCGCTTAGTTGTATCAAGTTTATTATTGTTTGTTTCTGGAACAGCTCGTTCTTGTTTGCTTCTGAAGCCGTTCATAATTGTTAAGTTTTGGCGTATTTCGTTGTTGCTTGCATTTGAGATAGTTCAATACGCTTATAGAATGAATATAGAAAGAATTATTTGCTTATAGAATGGTTTATTATTGATTCGTTCGGAAGTACAAATTTCATTGACATTTCTGGAATAGTTCATTGTTGTTTGTTTTTGGAATAGTTCACTGTTGTTTGTTTCTGGAATAGTTCACTGTTGTTTTTTTCTGGATTAGTTCATTGTTGTTTGTTTCTGGATTAGTTCATTGTTGTTTGTTTCTGGATTAGTTCATTACCGTTTCGTTTGGATGTACGAAATCCATCGTTTTCGTGGAATAATCTATAATTGTTGTGCTTCTGGAATAGTTCATTATAGTTTGTTTCTGTTGCTCCTGGAATAGGTCATTACTGCATGCTTATGTTGCTTCTGGAATATTCCCATTATTGTTTGCTTTTGTTTCTTCCAGAAGAGTTCATTGCTGTTTGCTTCTAGAATATTTTACTGTTATTTTTCAATTAAAAATCAGTTCTTATCTATATCCAGTTACACGTTTAGAGATTCTGTAGTGAACTAAAATTTGCGAGAGTATTTGGGTTTCATTTCGAATAAAAGCTCAACATCCAGCACCAGGAGCGTAAGCAGGATGACCTTTGAAGAGTGCACAAAAGGCTTAGGGGGGAGAGGCACAAAAATTTCATTCCCGAGAAAATTTTAGTTACCACCCTTCATAAAGCATTTAAATTAACAGAAATTCGTTAATAGCGCATAGAAAGTGTATTGACATTTTATATTTTAATATTTTCACCGAAATGTTCATTTTTTTTTTCAAAATTTTTTGTCGGTTTCGTGGGAGGCACGGGGCTTCCTGTGCCCTCCTCTGCGTACACCTCTCTCCAGCATCAATTTAACTCACTATTGGTCAATTTTAAAGCTATTAATTTTTTATTTAAAAAAATCAAATTTTCATGTTCTGAAAAGTTTGAAAAAAAAATTTCTATTTGGTGAAATACATATTTCTCTCTCTACTTATGCAGCACCGAAAGTCTTCTCATTAATTTTGAATGTCTCTCTCTCTCTCTCTCTCTCTCTCTTTGTTTTTTATCTGATTTTATGGTTTAAAGTCCGAATTCTTTCGCCAGATGCAGGTAATGGTAGGTCGAATCAATATCGAAGATTTCCTACCTCGATTGATTCATCAAAAGATACTCATTTTTACCGTACAACCTTTTCTTCTTTTCACTTCGATCGATGAGAATGGTCGATAATCATTCAGATTTAAAGATCGACTATGGAAGTTATACTTTAAGGTTACTCACCCGCAAATATCTCGAGCATGAAGTACCGAATAAAGTCACCAAAACTGACATTTTCTCCAATTACGTTTTTATTTAGCCCGTTGACTTAAAGAGATTCCAGTTCACTATGCAGTGTTAACTATCTTCTTAGTCACTTAATAAGTGGGGAGACTTTCTTCTCTGCTATTATGTACCCTGTTTTGCTGATTATATTCGATACAGTTATATGCATAGTTCTGAAATATTTCATAATTTTTTTGGTTTGACTGCACCTTGTTGTTGTTTCTGTCTGGAAATATGTCCATTATTGTTTGTGTCTGGAATAGTTCATTGTTTATTTGTTCCTGAAATACTCTGTCATTGTTTCATTTGGGTGTACAAAGTTCTTTGTTGGTATCTGGAACCGTTTATTGTTGCACGTTTCTGGAGATATTGTTTCGTTTGTATCTACAGAGTCTGTTGTTTGTTTCTGGAATATTTTATTATTGTTTGTATCTGGAATATTTTATTGTTGTTTGTATCTGAAATAATCTATTATTGTTTCATTTTTTGGTACAAAGCTGTGGCTTGTAGCGCATGTCAGCGTGTGCTAAACAAAAAAGTCATTGGCGATCCTAGGATCCGAAGGACAAATTATTATTTGATTTGACATGCACTACTGCCTCTTTCTCGCTATGGTGGTAGAGTTCTGAAACACACTGTATATCAGAAGTTTCCACTCAGATGTGCATAGATTCAAGTCAATGAGCATTCATTTTCAACAACATTAACATGAACTGAGCTTGCCAGGTAGATAATCAATTTCATACACGAAATGAATAATTCTATTGATTTCTCAAACCTTTACTATCCTCTCAAATAGTAAGAAAAAAGCCAACAAAGCATCCTCGAAAGTCTTCCTACCGAGTTTAAGATGGGAAGACGTGTAATGCAATTTTCCAATGTGAAGCACTTTCTTATAATTAATAAGATTAACATCAGCCTCGTGCAATACATCGCCGAAGGAAAAATTTCCCTTGACCGTACGCAGTAAATTCGATTTCAGAGAAGGCTGCACATGGATTCAGGCAAGAAATTTAAGTGAAATTCACCGATAAAACGCTTCGAATCATTGCTATTAACTTGATTAGCGCCCCATATACATGCATGCTTGTTACTTACATATAACGTTAAGGAGAATCATAATCTAATAACCAAATTCAATTTTGCTCTTTCCAAAGTGATTAACTCGGAAGATTCTTTCGCAGTAATTTCGTTAGAAGGCCTGGATTGAACATGCGATTCTGGAAAGATGGATACCTACATGTTGAAATAGCAGTTTTTAAACTTGATTTTTTTTTACAGAAGAAACATTACCCGGTGTGACCTGGAGAAAAAATGGTAGAAACGCCAAGTATGGTGGGATATGCATATATAGTCGATTCCCATTTTAACGAATACCGTTACAGCTAAATTTCGCTTTAATGAGAACTTTTCTAATTCCCTAGATAAATTTACATAAGAAGAATGTAAAAATGTGGAATACCTTTATAACGCAATTTCGTTATTATGAAGTGATTTCTCCGGTTTCTTGGAGTTCATTATAACGGGATTGAACTGTACCAACATTTCCATGGCTCTCACTGTTCGTACCAGTAACACAGCGTCAATTATTTCAGTGAATTGTGTAAATTTAAAGAAATGATTTCCCACATTCAGTTCCTCGCATAGACAAACTTTTTGAAATTAATTAATTCTGAAAATTTTCTGTTGTAAAATTGATTCAGTGAAATAATTATACAGGGTTAGCACAAATGAATGACACGATTTTGCAAATCTATATGTTCAAAACTATTATACATAATATAATCGGTGATACATAAAAATGAAGAAACATATTCATAATTTTTCCTTTTTTCTCAGTTGCAAATTTTCGATGTACATACCTTTCATAACACGAGAAACATCTAATCTGTGATCAAGTTCATTCAACACATTTTGCAGTTTTACGCAAAAAATTGTTCAAAATGCATCACTGATGGTTTTTTTCAAGTTCATACACACACACCCAACACACTGTTTTCGGATATAGCGGTTTATAAAAAATTGCCGGAAACACTTGAGCTACTGAAATTGCAGTGGATTTAAATAAATTTCACAAACAAAACGTTCGAACGAACGTTATTAACAGCTGCTGATACGAATATGAATTCAGGAGGGAAAATTCAACTGATTATACGGAAAATCGAACCGAAGTTCCCTGGCATGCCGGAGGAGCGCGCTAAGACCATAACGGAACAGAAGAAGCAAACTTATTTCCTTAGAGTTTGTAGGCGAGGAACGGCACCGTACATGGACAGAGACCTAACTCAGCCACCAGGTGACGAAAATGTCATTCTCCGCTATGTATATGAAGGATTTAATAGCTAGTTGATGTGAAGATGAATTAAGGAAAGGAAAATCCAACTGTCTCCGTCGGAGATCGAGCCACAGTCTTCTCGCATGGCGGCTGGGTGAGTACGTTGGACCACTAAACTACAGGAGCAATGCACATTCGTCAGAACATGTATAGGCTAAACGGGATCGTACATAAACATTTTACTCCATACTAGTATTTACTTTCACCAGATTGCGGCTCGTATGAAGAAGGTATGAATTGCGAAGAGTGACATCATCTTCATTAGAGGACCACTACAGGAGCACTGTAGTATTCGTCGTGGAGGCAATTGAATATTCTTTCCTAAAGATGCCAGACGTGTCCACTCACAGTCACCTGGTGGGAAATGTCAGTATATGTGAGCTAATTTAACTGAGTTAGGAATGACTGCCCATGCACTGTCCATCCCGTTCAGAGCATACAAATGGGAAGACATGGGCTCGATCAACACCATCTATAGCAGAAAGCCTCCTCCGCGTGAAGCTCGTGACGTCACTGAAGAAGTTATTCCACCTATAGTCATTGAATATACTGCAAAAAAAGGTAATGACATCGCATGCATTGGCTTGCTATATCCAATGGCTACAGTTGAAATAAATTCGTCAGTGACGTGGCGTGCTTCGCGTGGAGGCCTTCTGCTATAGATTGTGTTGACTCCATTAACCACCGAGGCAGCTGAATCTTCTTTCCTGGGTTTATCTTCGCATGAATCAGCTGTCGAAACCTTCGTAGGAATGGCGGAGAGTCACCTGGCGGCAGTGTTAGTACTGCAAGCTTTGGCCCGAGTTAGGTATGACTGTCCAAGACCGCTTTCAGCGAGGAAAAAGCTCTAGAGAGAGAGGATCCGTCGCCTTTGTAATCTTTTGTAATCTACTCACTAGGGCTCCCACCCGGTATGCCAGAGAACGTCGGTTCGATTCGTCGTGGAGGCAGTTTTGTGTGTGTGTGTGTGTGTGTGTGTGTGTGTGTGTGTGTGTGTGTGTGTGTGTGTGTGTGTGTGTGTGTGTGTGTGTGTGTGTGTGTGTGTGTGTGTGTGTGTGTGTGTGTGTGTGTGTGTGTGCGTGCGCGTGCGTGCGTGCGTGCGCGTGTGTCCTTCCCCACGTTTACACGTTTTTCGGCCAATCTCACCAACAGGTAATGCCGAATACTGAAGTAGGGAGGGAGAGGGTATTACCTCTTCTCTTCATTCAGAAAAGAAGAAAATGGGTTGCAAAAAACACCCAATGATGATTCCAATGGCAAATCACCTCTGGCAAAAAAAAAAAAGCAATGCGCTCAAAAGGAAATATTTTGCGGGTAGAGCTATAACAAGGCTACGAAAAAACCTCGCCTTGCTTCAGGAAAATGTCATAAAGCAATAAAACTGAGCAGGGGGTGAGGACAATCCATTGTGAGTGAAGTGAGACAGATCAGTATTTTCCCCTTTTTTCTGTTTCTTTTTTAAATTTTTTTAGTGGTTCGGTTATAATTGTGAAAAATCTTTTGTGAGAATTGGGAAAACAGCGTTACGAATGGTGCGCACGAGCATCTCCTTTCTCAGTTTTCTAATCTGGAACCCCTTTTCTTTCCTGAATTCATCTTCCAATCAGTCAGCTGATATCTTGAAATCCTATGAGTGATCACACATACATCAATTGCACAGAAAAGATGCCACACCAGGGCCGTAACTAGGCTAGCGGCAACCAGGGCACTGCCCCTGGGCTCCGAGCTAAATCGGGGCCTCACAGAAAATGTACACTTATTTCGTGTATTTTTTTTCCTTCTTAAGGGCCCCCAAAGAAATGTCTGCTCCCGGGCCCCGAAAAGGTACGATACAGCCTTGATCCACAGACTTATAAAACCTGCCGCTAATATCAACTTCAGGTCATTTTTATTTCCTGAAGAAGAACTTATCTCTATTACATGGAAGTAAATAACTGACCATAATAATAAAAAAAAACACATAATCCAAACAAACTGACGCCTCAAGCACATCGCTAATAAAGATGAGTGTTTCTGGATATATAGTTCGAAGATAACAATAACGTCAACGTTGAAGCTTGTTATTTTTCCTCCTTATAAAAATATAATCCGAGAATTGGATCAGGGAACCAAATAACAAAGAAAAATGTACTTTCATTGAACGCGATCCAATCAACGGCTTGTTTTTGTAATTCCCCCTTACGGCTACAATATCGGGAAATATTTCCAGAATAAACGCATAGAACAGAAAGCAAGCTGTCATGTTGCATTTGACGGATTAATCTCATTCCTATGGGGGAAGCCATTGAGCTGAATTCCAGCAACCCCGTGTCTCCATAATTTTTACAAATTATTCACCGTGTTTTAGAATATATTTCTAAAAAAAGGATAAATATTCTTATCTTTTTTTCCCCTGAATATCAAGGAGAAAATAAGTCATTGGCATGATCTTCACATGAAAATGAAAGCATGTAACCACACGGAGGTTTCTTTTCAACTTCATGGACTAATTCGGGCAGGGGTTCTAAACATTTTTTCAACCGCGACCCAAAATCAGCAACAAGATTAGCTTCGCGACCCAAAATCAGCAACAAGATTAGCTTCGCGACCCAAAATCAGCAACAAGATCAGCTTCATAACCCAAGATCAGCAACAATATCAACTTCGCGACCCAAGATCAGCAACAATATCATCTTCGCGACCCAAAATCAGCAACAAAATTAGCTTCATGACCCAAAATCAGGAACAATATCAACTTCGCGACCCAAAATCAGCAACAAGATCAGCGACCCATGTGACTTTGTTTTTCAAAATTAGTGAAACCAGTAACGCAATAAGTTCATTTATAACAGTGAAGTAAGTGAATTTTTACGACTCATCTCGGAAGCTCCTGCGAAACACGTTTGGCCCGTGATCTCTAGATCCCCAGGCTGTAAGTAAATTTTTACTACCTATCTCGGAAGCCCCTGCCAAGCAAGTCCGGCTAGTGACCCATAGCTCAAAATACCCTGGTTGTTAGGGGATTTCTATGACCCCCCCCCCCCCCGTCTTGGAAGGGAAGGCCCTGCCAATGAAGTCTGGGTTGTGACCCACATCTCACGTTCCCTAGCTTAATGGATTTTTACGACCGAACTCGAAATCCCTAACCAATGAAGGTTGGGTCATGATCCATAGATCAAGAATCCCTGGCTGCAAGTGGATTTTTGCTGTACTTCTCGGAAGTCAATATGAATCACGCTTGAGTCGGGACCCCATAGTCCCTGGTTGTTAGTAGATTTATATAACGACCCATCTCGGGAGTCCTGATGACCCACCTTTGGGTCGCGACCTATAAGCTACTGAATTAGCGTATGGCCTGGTAAACGTATGCTCGATCATATATGCATCAATTGTAAGGACAAAATCTACATACTTATAAGATCTGCCGAGAATATCAACTTAGGGTTTTCCTGAAGGAAAAAATGGTCTCATCTCTACTGCAATGAACTAAATACTGACAATAATAAAGGCACATTATCCGAATGAATTCACGCCTCCACCATATCGCTGATAAAGGCAAGTATTTCTGGATATATTGTTCGAAGATAACAATAACGTCAACGGTGAAGATTGTTATTTTTGATCCTTATAAAAATATACATAATCCGAGAATTGAATCAGGGAACCAAATAACGGAGAAAAAAGTACTCTCACTGAACGCGAACCAATCAGCGGGTTGTTTTTGTAATATCCACTTCTCACGCCTACAATATCGGGAAATATTTTCAAAATAAACACTCGGAATAGAAAGAAAGCTGTCATGTCGCGTTTGACGGATTAATGTCGTTCCTATAGGAAGCCATCAAGCTGCATATTCTAACAACCCGTGTCTCCATAATTTTATGAATTTTTCCTCCGTCTTAGAATACTTCTAAGAAAGATAAATATTCTTACAATTTTTTTTTTGTGAATATTAAGCAGAAAATAAATCATTGGCATGATCTTCACATGAGAGAGAAGTTAGAACTTTAATATAGATATTCTTTTTATTTTCGGGAATCTCTGAAGCAATGAAATTGATGGTCTTCCGCTCGGTCAATCATTACGAAGATGGATGCGTGACGTCATTGGCATAAAGCTCCTCTCATTCATCATGATTACAAGCTTGCTGCTTCAATTAATGGTCATGTGGAGAAACTTTTAATGATCCTGATCGTCTCAAGAAAATGCAACAAAAAAAAAAAGATCGTTGAATATACATACACTTCTTCTGCATCTTCTCCATGTAAGTTGAATGTTCTTTTTAGACGTGATTACGGCTTGCAATCTTGGCCGTCCAAACCTTTTTATGAAATATGTGATGTTTTTTTCCCTCCCTGTTCTCAATTAGGCTCAGTTGAATTTTGAAATTAATCAAGAAGATTATTTTCATAACTTATGTGATAATTATGACTTCTATCATTATTTATAGTATTTAAATAAAGACATTCATCTTCTATATTTGTCAAATTTATACTTTTTTATGATGAATTACATTTTGATTTGCAGTACTCTTGGCGATTCTTCAGTAATTTTACAAACAGTTCGCAACTTCACAAGTCTTTGAAAAAAATTTTTTGACTATAATCGACAACTTTACTTGCCTTGACAACATCTTGGAAGAGATATGGTTAGCCCAGCTAAGTATCGTGTTGTAGGTATTCATAATTTTCTACTGGAACAACTTTAGCTAGCCTGAATGACTCAATTGGCGGGCGCCAGTTTGTGCTCCCCCCTACTTTACAACAATATATATAATTTTAAATATATATATACATATATTTTTTTTCAAATCATACTTAAAATTACCTATAGTCTTATGTTGAACTCCTCTCGATACAACGATTTCCTTTATTACGATCAATCTCTCTATAACGATTAATTTCCGAAAGATTTTGAAATTGCTACAACGATATTTTTCAAATTCCACTCAAAATCACCGTCAATATATTTTTAAATTCCTCATCAGTTTTTGTTCCTTTGAGGTTTCTAATAACATCGGTATTTTACAATATCTTTCCTTTAACCGCTTCACTTACAAGCGATTGACGAGAAATTCGGATGATCTCTGTTTGACAAATATAAATTATATAAAGATGGATGCGTGACGTCATTGGCATAAAGCTCCTCTCATTCATCGTGATTACAAGCTTGCTGTTTCAATTAATGGTCATGTGGAGAATTAAATATTTCCTAAGCTAACGCCATTCTAGAAAAAGAAAGAAAAAGTTGAAAAGTCAGGAAAAAAAATACGTAATACATGATTACAGGGTGGGCGAAAAATCCGTAGAAACTTTAAAAATCAATAAAAAACTGGAAAAATAACGGAAATAAAAACGGTTTGCAGGGTTAGCATCGCTAGGTAACGAGAATTTTTTTACAGGAAAAAACAACTAAAACAGCCGATAGGTGGCGCTGCTATGATCAATTTATAAGAACTTGCGCTCCTAATCCACAATCGTTGCAAACCGTGTATGTGGACCTGATGCACTCTGCCGTAGCTGGATTTTTGACTCCTGCAATACATTATCCCCTGTGGTGGTGGTCATGTGGAAACATATACTGCTGTAATAAACGATTTGGGGGCATTCTGTTCGTTATTTGCGTATCTTTTCTTTGACTTGGGAACATCAGTGCCACCTATCGGCTGTTTTTGAGGTTTTCCTGTCTAAAAAAAATATTTGTTATGGGTGTCTTTTTCAACGGGCATCTTCCTTTTTTCTAAGCTACTTCGATGGGCATTTTGCCTGTTATGACCTTGTATTTGTGTTCGTAAGGACAATTGCCGATATCGCCGTAAAGCAATGTGGTCTGGGTGCCTCCTGGCTCTAAAGTATTAAGAAGATGATGGCCTTCGACTATTAAATCAGTTGGAGCCTCTTCTACAGAGAATTCCGGGACTTTAAAAGCTTATCTCAATGCCTTCTCACCCCGTCACATATTCACGCACTCAACAGAAAAATCCAGAGTATGCACAAGTGATATATATACACATCTATCTATATATATACATCACATGAAATTCTTGGTGAGTATTTTCAAGTAGTTCCGGAACGTTCATTCGAAGGTTTGGCCACTCGCATGACACGCTTGACGTCTTTTTTGGTCACCGCCATACTAACACACTCACTAGTTCCCTCTTTTAGTCATTCACATACTTGCATAATCTCTAGGTCACCTTGAGTGCTTACACGTCTCTCAAATGCTTGCACTATCTCCAGGTCACCGCCATGATCAAAAACTCTCTAGGTCCGTCTTTTGGTCTCTCACATGCTTATACACTGTTTCGGTCGCTCTTTCCGTCTTTCATTAACTTTATGTCTCGCTGCCTATGCCACTCATTGTTCACTGACATTCTAAGTAATGCTCTAGGTCACTCGTTCGGTCGCTTACTGACCTAGTCCCTCCCTCTCTCGGCAAGGGAAATTTAATCCTGTGGGAGACAAAAATTTTGCCATAATTACACCATTTTACTAATTTTCTCGCCAACTCATTCTTCAAATTGCCACCATTTCGAACTTGCCGCCCAAGACTGCCGTCTGTTAAATCCCCCTCCCCCACACCTACCCTGGAAAACCGCCTGCATCAAGCGATAAGTTCCGAAGTTTCTTAGTGTATTAAGAAAGTGACGGCCATCGAATACTAAATCGGAACGAGTCTCTTCTCCAGAAAATTCCGGAACTTTATGTGCTATTTTCAATTCAGCCTCACAACGTTACATATTCACGCACACACGTACTCACCAGAAAATCCTGAGCACGCACAACCGATATATACACATCTATCTATCTATATATACATTATAGGAAATTCTTTTGGGGGAGCCTTTTCGAGTAATTTCGCAACCTCCCTTCCAAGTTCGTGCTCCGAATGCCGAAACGAGTCAAAATCGAAACATGCACATGTAACACATACATTTGCGCCGAGAGATGTCTCCCATCCTTCTATTGGTCGGTGTTCAAGGAAAAAAAATGTCTCTGGAAAGTCGTTTTTTGAAATGGCCACTACACAAGGGACAGCTTTATCTAGTATTTGAAATTTCGGGTGATTGAAAGTGACTTGGTGGCGGTACTCGAGAAGGCTTTTAGGAAAGGTCCTGTTTACTGATATATCTTGGCTTCCTCTTTGGTCGTCGTTTCTCTAGCCAGAAGAAGTATTCACTGGCGGGAGTTTAGTGGGTTATAGCGCAGGGCAGCGAAATCGAGGAATGTGTGGTCAATATAATAAGTAGAATGGGGAGAAGGCATCAAAATTTGTATAGCCCACAAACAGTATAACAATAAACCAGTCTCTGCCTACAGAGCGAGGGACTAGGTCAGTGAGTGACGAATAGAGTGTATGCAAGCATGTGAATAACAAAAAGAGTGGCCTACAGATATCACAAGTATGTGAGCGGACAAAAATATTGACTTAGAATTGTTACAAGCACGTGAGTGAAGAAAAGAGTGACCCAAAGATTTTTCAAGCATGTGAGTGAACAAAAGAGTGATCTAGAGATTTTTCAAGCATATAAGTAATCAAAAGCCTGACATAGAAAGCGTGTGAGCATGGGAGTATCTAAAGAATGGGTTAAGTGCAAGGTACTGGGTCAGTGAGTGACTGAAATAGTCACATGAGAAGTGTGTGAGCAGGGGAGTGACCATATTGAATGTCCTAAAGAGTATCTGATCGTGTAAGTGATCTAGAGAGCATGGGAGTACCTAGAGAGCGATTGAACGTTGTTGTACCTAAGGAGTGTGTGAGCATGGGAGTGACCAAAAATCCGACCTAGAAAGTGCCCGATCATAGGAATGACGAAAAGAGTGGCCTAAAGGGTGTTTAAGCATGGGAATGGGCAAAAGAATAACCTAAAAGTATGTATGCATGTGAAGGACAAAAAGAATGGTCTTCTGAGGAGACTGTTTGATCATTAAAGTGACGAAAGAAGTAACCAAGAGAGCGTGTGAGCAATGTAGTAACCAAGAGAGCGTGTGAGCAATGTAGTAACCAAGAGAGCGTGTGAGCAATGTAGTAACCAAGAGAGCGTGTGAGCAATGTAGTAACCAAGAGAGCGTGTGAGCAATGTAGTAACCAAGAGAGCGTGTGAGCAATGTAGTAACCAAGAGAGCGTGTGAGCAATGTAGTAACCAAAAGAATGACTTAGAGAGCAAGTGACTTTGTCAGGGAGTGACTAAAAGACAGACATAGGCAGTTTGTTTGTATAGGAACGCCACCAAAGGAGTAATTTAAAGAGTGTGTGAACGTGGGAATGACTATAAAAAAAATATATGGAAAGTGCGAGCATAAAAATGACTAAAAGGGTAAGCTAGGGACTATGGGACCGGGTCAGTGACTGACCGAAAGAGCGACGTAGGGCGTGTGCAAATATGAGACAAATAATAGTGAACGGAAGACAGAGCCGTATTTATAGGAGTGGGTTCTCAATGGGCTATAGCCTAGGACGGGAAATTAACAGAATGAGTAGTCTAAAAAAAATTCGTAGGGCTCATTATCGGTAAAACAATAAATTCGCCTCTGCCTAGAGAGCGGAGTGACGAGTTCAATGAGTCTAGTACTCATTTGCCACCCTGAGCTATAGCCTGCTAAGCACTCCTCCTTTACCCGTGGGAACGTGAAACATTGAGCGATAGGTCCCGAAGTTTTCTAGTGTATTAAGAAAGTGACAGCTATCGAATACTAAATCAGTACAAGCTTCGTATCCAGAAAATTCCGGGATTTGTGTGCCCTTTCCAATTCAGTCTCACAACGTCACACATTAACGCACACACGTACTCACCAGAAAATCCTGAGCACGCACAACCGATATATATATACACATCTATCTATATATACACATTATAGGAAACTCTTGGTGAGCGCCTTTTCAGTAATTTTGCGAGCTCCCTTCAAAGTTCGTGATCCGAATCCCGAAACGAGTCAAAATCGAAACATGCACATGTAACACATACATTTACGCCGAGAGATGTCTCCCATCCTTCTGTTGGTCGGTGTTCAAGGAGAAAAAAATGTCTCTGGAAAGTCGTTTTTTGAAATGGCCGCTGCACAAGGGACAGTTTTATCTAGTATTTGCTAGTATTTGAAGTTTCCAGTAATTGGAAGTAACTTGGTGGTGATACTCGAGAAAGCTTTCAGGAAAGGTCCTGTTTACTGATATATCTTGACATTTTGTTTACTCGTCCTTTTTCTAGCCGAAAGAATTAATCACTGGTGGGTTTAGTGGGCTATAGCCCAGGGCAAAATTTGTATAGTCCACATGAAACCATACATAAATCTGCCTCTGGTTTAATGCGAGGAGCTAGATCAGTGAGTGACCAAGAGAGTAATATCAAATTTGTGTGAGCTTGCGATTGACCAAAAGAGTAGGCTAGAGAGTTTCACATGTACCTGAACAAAAGAGTTAATCTGAGAGAGTGTGTGCATGAGAGTGACCATAAGAATGACCTAAACAGCAATGAATCACGTCAGTGAGTGACCAAGTATTGACATAGAGCATGTGCAAGCCTGAATGAAAATGACTTGGTGAGTGCGGGAACATGAGAGTGACTGAAAAAATGACCCAGAGAATGAAGGACCAAGTAAGTGAATGACTAAAAGAGTAGCCAGGAGATAATACACGCCTGTAAGGGATTAAAAGAGTGACCTGGAGAGCGTATGATTATGGGAGTGACCAAAAAAAATGGCTTGAACTGAGGAAGGTACGAGTGAGAGACTAAAATAGGGACATAGAGCATGTGCAAGCATGATAGGGACAAAAAGAGTGACGTAGAGATTTTACACGCATGTAAGTGAACAAAAGAGTGAGCTAGTGATTTTACACTCATGTAAGTGAACAAAAGAGTGAGCTAGTGATTTTACACTCATGTAAGTGAACAAAAATTACCTAGAGAGCGTGCAACCGTGAGAAAAATTTAAAGAGCAAGTAACCAGGTGAGTGAGTGACCAAGGAGTGATATGGAGCGCGTGTAAGCATGAAGGTAAATAAAATGAACGAGTGGAGGGCGGGTGAGCGTAGTGATCGAAAAAATCACCCAAAGTGCAAGGAACCAAATCCAATAGTAACCAATGTCGAACCAAGTGAGTAACCAAAAAAGTAACATAGTGAGTGTGCAAGCATATTATTGATCAAAAGAAAGACCTAGAAAGAATGTGTGAGCGAGTGGTGACTAAAATTGTGACCTAGGCAGTGACGGATCAAAAAGAGTGGCAAAGAGCGTGGAAATGGAAGTAGATGTGGATATTAAAAATTAGAATGTGAGTGACAAAATGAGTGATTACAAAGTTACCAACTTTGAGTAAAATAGAGGCGCGAACAGTTGTGATATAAATCTCCACTTGACGACTTTTTTTTCGCCTCCAAACACGTCCAACGGCCAAACGAAAAGTCGTCAAACTGACGCAATGGAAACGAATTCTCCAGCGTAAAAAGCATAATAATAACAATAATGAAAACCAACAAGCATAACAATAATAAATGATAAAAATATCACTTTCCAGATAAAACACAAGAGAAATGTAACAATGTAAACGACGTCGGGCGGAGGTGCGTTTCTTTTCCGTCAGGTGGCGGAATATTCCTAGACACTTCATATTGGAGATGTTTCCAATTAACGAACGAAACTGGAACTTAACGAAGAAGAGACTTTATTTCAAAGCACACTCAAAACACACAACCTTCCCAGGACAGAGAGAAGCCACATTCCAACTCACGTTCTCTTCTCTTGGAAGATAGATTTTCTCTTCTCAACTTCTTTTAACAACGTATAAACAAACAAGATACATTATGTGGTATAAGGCCACAGAGAGAAATATCCACACTGAGTAAAATAGATTCGTTACAACAGTATAAAAAAACTAAGCTGTGACGTAAGCCCCCCCCCCCTCCCTTCCTTGGATTATTAATACAGTTGATTTAATACTTGGATTATTAAAACCTGTCTTCAACGGAATCGCAAGGGACCGAGATTTTTTCCGTTGTACACGGATTCCCGCTTAATAGAGGGTCAATTCACATAATGTGTAAAATTATCTGATGAACTCGAAAAAAAATGGAATAAAATAAATTCCGATATTTAAGAAGGGTAGTAGAGAAGTGGTGTCTAATTATCGTCCAGTGAGTTTGACGAGCTCCCTCTCGAAAATTTTGGAAATTATCATCAAAAGGCAGTTTGTGAAGTGGATAGACGAGAATAATGTATTGTCGGATAATCAGCATGGGTTCAGGAAGGGGAAGTCATGTGTAACTAACCTCCTTTGCTTCTATGATTACGTGACTAAGGCTTTGGGTAAGAGCAAAAATGTCGACGTTGTTTACCTTGATTTCCAGAAGGCATTCGATCGGGTACAACATGGCAAACTCTTGAAGCGTTTACACGAGATTGGAATAGGGGGCAACTTGCTGAATTGGATAGAATCGTGGTTAAGAGATAGGTCGCAACGAGTTATGGTGAACGGGGAATTCTCTGGTTGGACAGACGTCACAAGTGGAGTTCCTCAGGGAAGTGTCCTTGGCCCCATACTTTTTTCACTTTTTATCGACAAACTCGATCAGGGTATCGATGGAATTACTAGCAAATTCGCAGATGATGTGAAGCTAATGGGGGTAATCGGGAATGAAAGCGATAGGGAGTTGCTCCAGACCAACTTAAACAGGATTGCAGCATGGGCAAATGAATGGAGCATGACGTTTAGCATAGATAAGTGCATGGTCGCTCATTTTGGTTCGAACAACCCACGGTTCTCTTACGAGTTGAATGGTGTCACTATCCCGGATGCAACTAGAGTCACCGATTTGGGAATTCTCATTGACGAGCGACTTAAGTTTTCTGAACATTGTTCAGCGGTTGTCAAAAAAGCGAATAGAATGCTTGGTCTCATTTTCAAAAAGGTCTCTTCGCGTTCTCCTAAAGTCATTCTTCCGCTTTTTCGAGGCTTAGTTCGTCCTGGACTGGAGTATGCGGTAAGGTTTTGGAGACCATACCTACAGAGGGACATAGACTTGATTGAAGGGGTGCAGAGAAGAGCTACGCGTGTCCTTATTGGCACACAGGGCTTGAGTTATGAAGAGAGACTTCATTTTTTGAATATGTTTACATTGGATGAACGCAGGTGTCGAGGAGATATGATCGAAGTGTTCAAAATTTTCAATGGGATGGATAGGATGGACCATGAACTTTTAGTACACCGCCAATCAACCGCTTTTACAAGGGGACACCAGTATCGATTGGTGAGGGACAGTCGAATTCAGTCATAACGAACTCCAAGAGACCAAATCATACACGAGAAAAAATACCCGCGAAATTAAATTTTTTAAAACTACATTGCTGTATAACTTAAGAAACAGTAATTGCATAAATTTGCTGTTGCTTCGAAATCGCAAGTGTTCATGTGCCATTCATTTCAATTTAACAGGAAAAACGTGATTTTAAACATATTTACGACGATCTTAACGTCATTTGGTTTGCTGATTAGTTTCTATATGCAATCCAAGCAGATAATGTATTGGTCTGTATCTGTCAAACTAAAATTTGTGGTTTTTAGTGTTGATAATACGCATGCAAAACCAATTCAGCGACGCATTTTTCACAATCTTCAAAAACCTCGTTTTATTTGATAGTTGGAAATGATGTCTGAATGCCAGAGATTTGGAGTTCGAGACAAAATGAAAATGCCAAATAATTGAAATTGTGCTTCGTATAAATGAAATATTTTAATATTGAAAGCTATATATATATATAGAAATTAATCGTGACCGTAGTCAAACGTCTCATAAATGTGAAATTTTGTCATAAAACTGAGTGTAAGGCCCGAATCCCCTTGCACACAAGTGGAATTTCGAGGCATTTACGCACAACCGAGCCCCTCTTGGCCATTTTACTTTTTTCCCCCCACCCTTTCTTCCTTTTGTTTCCTTCCTAAATTTATGAAAGTAAAAAGGACATAATCATTATAAAAAGGACTGCTTTCACATCAAATTGCAGATTTTTTTGCTGGGGATACAGTCAACCCCATTATAATGAACTCCAAGAGACCGGAGTAATAAAGACATTTCGTTAAATTTCAGATTTTTATATTGTTCCTATGTAAACTTATCCGGGGGGATTAGAAAAGTTTTCTTTAAAACGATATTTTTTCCGTTATAACGGTATTCGTTAAAACGAGAGTCGAGTGTATTTCGTCTCGAAGTATTTTTTTACGTGCGTATGCAGACTGCATGGGTAACAGGGCGTATGGCACTACTTGCGAGCAGTTAGTCTTAAAGACATACCCAGCTGGAAAAAGTATCCAAATCACGTGTCCAACTCAGATATGTCATTCATGTTGTAAGGGATTGTCTAGTTATAAAATAAAAAAAACAACTTTTATACCATCCCCGTGTGCCAAAGAACCCAATTAAGACGTTGTTGCTTTGTCTTTCCCGATGACAACTAAAATAATTTCACGATTCTAAGAGCAATATTCACCGAGATATGCAAATTCGAAAAATTGAGGAAATTTGGGAAAAAAAAAACTGCATTAAATACTGGTAAAATGGTTTCCTCGCATCTAATGCTGTTTTTTTTTTCCAACTTTCTTCGAATATCTCAGTGAATATTGTACTTAGAAACGATGCATGTTTTTGTTGGAGACCGAGAAACAACTTTCCGATTGGGTTTTGGGGCACAGGGTGTCCGCATAAAAAGTTAACATTTTTATTTTAATAACTCTGTAACCCCTGGCAACATGAATCAAATATCTGAGTACAACACATTATTCGGGTAATTTTTCTTACTGGAAGTATGGCTCTATGACCAATGGTTCGCCAGTAAAATGCCATATGCCCCGTTACCTAAGCGTCCTGTATATTAAACATAGTACGGACTGTTATGTGAAATATTGTGTTGTGTTTAAGCCAACTAGCACGTTGCTTCGTTCGCCTGCGAGAGAGCGGTCACATTATGAACCAAAAATCCACTTGAAGGTAGCTTGTCACACATCCAGTGAAATATCAGATTTTCACCGTATCGAAATTCAAGTCAAAAAATTGATAATTTTCTTATTTGAAAATCTGATTAGGGGTCACTCAAGTATTACGCCAGCATCGAAGGGAGGGTGGGGGTTTCGGATTTGCTGACTCTTTTGATGATAAGGGGGGGGGGGGTTTGAAGGTTGCTTACGTCATCAACCACCCCTTTTTGAAGATATAAAATATTCTAAGCTGCTGACGAAATCTTGCTGACGAGGGAAGGGGGGGGGGGGTCAGTGTTTTGCTGACAAGGGGGGGGGGTCTAAAATGGCTGAAAATCTGCTTATGTAATACTTGAATGGCCCCTTATTTATATTTTCCAATGGGCTTGAAATCCTGATAATGAATCATTATTATGTTCATATGAACAGTTTTGTCACTGCGTTACACAATGACAAAATCCGTATATACCGGGTGACTTGAAATGTTACGCCGTCCGCCAAAGCAGTTTTTTTTTTTGCCTTGTAGCATTTGCAGCTAATTCACAATGGCACTAACAATTTTAAGGGAATTAAAATTAATTTAATACTCTAGAATACACTTTAAGACATTCATTTTTGAAAATATTGTTGGTACTGCTACCTACTTCAAAATCAGAAGTGCCTTATGTGGTGATGACGAAGCTCAGGTATAGAAAACTAAAGTCTTCATTCAACTTTGCTCCTTATAAAGAAAGCTTATAAACTGACCTGAAAGATCAAACTTCCTGTTCAGTAACTTTTCAAGACCCAAAGAGAAATCCAAAACAAAGGACGTCGACACATACAGAAGACAGGTAAGATCGTAAAAAGTGAATTTTCCCACACTCCACTTTATAGTAATGTGCTGCCATCTAATGTCAAATTTAAAAGTGACTCATGTGGTGATGATGAAGTTTAAATTAAAAAAACTATATTCTTTATTCCGCTCAGTTCCTTATAAACAAAGCTCGTGAACTGAACTGGAAATTTAAACTATATGTTCGGTTATTTTATTTGAGCATAAGCAGGCGTCCAAAACAAAGAACCTCTGAATGAGCAGACGACAGACAACAAGTCGGTTTGTTCGGTTCCTTACAAGCTTAGCTCACAAACAGAACTGGAAGTTTGTACTGCCAGTTCGGTTATTTTTTCAGAACACAAGGAGACGCCCAAAACAAGTAACCTGGAGAGAAGCAGACGACAGAGATTATATATTACTGGAGGGAGCATCCAGCTACAGCGATTGCAGCGACATCAAATGCAGGGAAATTACGTGGCCCGGTCAAAACAAACTTCCCGCCTGGCAATTTTTCCATAGAAATGTACAGTTCGGTCTCTAAATATTGGGTTTTAAAGATTAAAAGAAGGATAAAGAACTCATCTAAAGGTGAAAAAAGATTAAATTATTTTTATTTAATACCGGAATCATTTCTTTCATCATTTCTTGGATTTTCCTTCATTATTTTTTGAATATTCTTTCATTAATTCTGGAATTATTTCCTTTAATTATTATTTCTTTCATTATTTCTGAAATAATAGCTTTCATCAATTCTGGATTTGTTTCTTTCATTAATGCTGGAATTATTTCTTTTATTGATTTTCTGATTCTGATATCTCATGAATTCTGGAATTGTCTCCTTCATTAATTTTGGAATTATCTCTTTTTCATTAATTTTGGAATTATCTCTTTTTCATTAATTTTGGAATTATCTCTTTTTCATTAATTTTGGAATTATCTCTTTTTCATTAATTTTGGAATTATCTCTTTTTCATTAATTTTGGAATTATATCTTTCATTAATTTTATTATTATCTTTCATTAATTTTATTATTACCTCTCATTAATTTTATTATTATCTCTCATTAATTTTATTATTATCTCTCATTAATTTTATTATTATCTCTTTCATTAATTCTTTCACTAATTTTCGAATTATCGCTTTTATCAATGCTGTAATTATCTCTTACATTAATTCTACAATATTTTCTTCCATTAATGATTATAACTTTCATTAATTTTGGAATTATCTCGTCCATAATAACGGAGGGGGGGGGGGTCGTGTTTGTTTTCACCGAGTCACGTGATGTTCCGACGGAAGATATTGGGGGACACAGTTCTCAGCACTGCCAAGGCGGAGACCACCTACTCTCTCCAAAGGCTTGATTTATATACTGTTGGTGCTGCCATTTAATCTCGAAATTTCAGGCAACTCATGAGATGATGAAAGAGAGATAGTCTTTGTCATTTTTTGGCATGAAATTTTTTTATGAGACGAAAATTTCGGTAACAAAATTCGTAGATTTGCAACAATCGATTTTATGTAGAAAAAATAATGATTTCTTTGTACAAAATCATTCGCCCCGGGCCGTGCCCGAAGTGCCTCAAGAGAAGAGGTGCCTCAGAAAAACGAGAATTCTCCATGTAGGGCCTCCAAAAAATCCCTTGGCTCGGGGGGGGGGCTATGATGCTATTACGACGATCCTGCCCGTCACTCCTACTCTTGTGGAAATCATGGAATTCCAGTAATTGATTCCTTTACTTCTATTAATTTACATTAATTACACAAAAATAGCAATAAAAAATTCGAAAAATGATCAAAGTTATCGAATTGCAACGTATATTTGATAAAGAGATGATGAAGCGCTTTAAAAGTACGACAAAATGTTATGACTGTTCAATATGATTCAAGCCACGATGTCAACAGCTGGACCACGCGCTAATTATTATTAATGATCTACGAATTTTGTAAAATTAATTTAAATGTCATTCTCTCTCAATGGGTCGTGTTTGATTACGATACAGACTATCAACGCGTTCATGAAATAATGAAAAAAATTAGAGTAATAAAATGCGTTCTTTCTGGAAAAAAATTCCCCTCCAAGATTTATGTTCGCAACTCGAAAAGTTTGTAAGTCGGGAACAACTACATAAAATTTTTTTAGAGGGAGCCGCAAAAATTTTTTTTTTGCGTTGGGCCGCGAAATTCTTCCGAGCCCGGACCTGTGCCCGATTTTGAATTTAAATATCTCAGGGAATAATGCAGTCAAAAACATGTAATTTGTTTGTTGGACTCGGAAGAGAAAGAGCAACAATTGCCTCATTGGAAATTAGAGGGGGGGGGGGATAGTACAAAAATTTACATTTTTTATTTCGTGTACACTGTATTTTCATCCTCAAAACTCGTGCAGGGTGATTTTTGGTCATATTTTGAGAATTTTTAAAATTACAACCATACCGCTACGACGAACGGTTGATGGATAAAGGCTGTACCAACACTCCAAGGAGAAACCATTGAATCTTATAATGGCCATAATATTACCAATAGGCAGGGCCGCAACTGGGGGGGAGGGGGCAGGTGAGTCTGGTGCCCCGGGCGCATTACAAAAGGGGGCGCAACTTCAACCTATCCTTCAGCATTACGGGGGGGGTGCCTAAATGAGTAGTTGCCCTCGCTAACCAAGTATCCAGTTACGCAGTTGCGGCCCTGCCAATAGGTATCTTATTTCTGACGAATCGCCGTTATATTGGGTACTTTTTCTTTTAGATACATTCTCAAGTTTGTAATTTACACCTGGTAGCATTTCTTTTACTTCTATGGATCAAACTACACAGTTCATCCACTAATGACACATAAAAATCATGTCCTTATTCTGTAGAACTTGGTTTGCTGCATGGGGCCCATCTGGTCACTTCTGGCAACCAAGTGACAATTAGATCTGGTTCCGATTTTCAAGAGTAAATATGCAAATAGGTAGGTAGTAATTTTTAGCATGGTAGTAGTTCCTCTCTCAGAAAAGTCGCTTTGTATGCGGGCGTATGATAATGTTAAGACAGTCCCGGGCGGGCTTTATGAAAATTGTGAAAAGCTAATCGAAAAACTTGGCAATAATGTGAAGTCTAGTTTGCAATATTATTAGTTTCTCATCTTTCTTGCCATTCTTGTGATAATGATCTTCAACTATACAATCAAGTGTTCTTACAATTTTAGGATCTTCTATCGGATGATGGATGCTGATAAAAAATCGTGCATTAAAAATAAAATACCATATGATATCTTTTTGGTGGTGCCCCTTTAGTACTGATGCCCTAAGCACGTGCTTATTTTGCTTAATGGTTAATCCGGCCCTGTGACTTTCTCTGGAATGAATGTTTCAAACAAATATTTAAAAACTTTTCACACGTATTGTAGTTCCTTTTAAGTTCATAGTATGGCTACAACATGGATCTATATCCTTGATACATTATTGAAAACGATGTGAAAGGTTGAACTTTTCAATTGTGATTCATTTCTGTGTGGCTACTCCCTCATTATATACTACTTTTATCCGCTTGAAGAGAATAAAATTAATAAAACTGCTTGCTATCACTTTTTGCGATTTTCATCACTACAAGAATGTGTATTTTGGAAGCTACAACTGACATTTTCTCAACGAAACCATAATAATTTACACAAAAATAAACTAATTTGAAATAATACAAATTTCATCCAGTACAGTAACTTGATGACATTATACCGTCTTCAAGCTCAGAATTTACATTGATTGAAAATAATTTATTATATATATATATATATTTTTTTTTTACTGTATTCCATTACGTTCATTTTGCTCTTTCGTTATTTTAATAAATTAAAAATTAATCAAATTAAATTCAAACATATTTATATACTTCAGACAATTTTCGAATAACTATCTTCTAATGGAAAAACGGGTGGGGGGGGGGAGTAGAAAACTATTCACGTTCGCTAGAGGGGGCCACAGGAATGAGAAATGGTTGAAAGGGGGCCACGGACAAAAAAAGGTTGAGAACCACTGGTCTAGAGTAGTCTTTCTCAAAGTGGGCAAGAAGCTAAGCGTATAACATAACACAATCCTGTGGGTTCGCTTGAGTTGGGGGGGGGGGCGATAAGAAAAAAGAATTCTTGAAGAAGGAAGGCGACAAACAAAAAGTTTGCGCAACTATGGTCTCTACAGCATAGTTTCTCGAACTTTTAGTTCCATTGCATACATGGAACATCATCAGAATTTTTTTGTCTCATCGCCCCCCAACAACAAGTGAACCCGGACCGCCGCTCTTGATTTAAATTCCCCCCCCCCCGAACCATTCCATCGCGGCGATATTGCCAACTTTTGGAAACACTGGTCTAGAGAAGGATGTTTTGAAATATTCCCATTTGAGAGATCTCCAAAAAAAGGCATTGACTCTATCAGTTTTTTTAAGACAGAAGGCGTGACAACAAATGATGGCAAAAAATAACTAAACGACAAAACCTGTCCTCCCACGACGGGGGAAAGAGATAATCCCTCGGCAACTGACACACTGGAAAAAAAACGCCACAATGGAATGACTGTTTCATATTTCAAAGTGCGCGGTCGAACAAAGAAGAAACAAAACCCGTTTGAAAACCCCGCGGAACTAGCGCCACCTGTAGAGCAAATGATTATATCTCTGGGTACCAACCGTCCTCCTTTTTGGTATCATTCAGAGCGTCCTCCTACTTTTCGGAAAATTCATTCTTTTGCCCTCCTTTTTTTTTTGGCTTCCAGAATCATTTTCTTTTTCTTTCAGGAAAATGTTTGTTTTTGTTTTTTAAATCTGAATCATATATTTCCGAATTTTACGCACTAGAAATACCAAGACGAATCCAAAGTGCCTTCAAGCAGGTCAGGGGTTATTGAAGTATTACGTCAGCATCGAGGGGATGTTCGGATTTGCTCACTTTTGATGACAGGGGGGGGGGGAGGGTTTGAAGGTTGCTTACGTCATCAACCACCCCTTTTTGAAGATATGAAATATTCTGAGCTGCTGACGAAATTTTGCTGATAGGGGGGAGGGGGGGTCAGTGTTTTGCTGACTTATGCTGACAAGGGGGGGGAATCAAAAATGGCTGAAAATCTGCTTACGTAATACTTGAATGGCCCCTCAGGAGCTATTCTAACCATGGTCCAACTTGCCTGAAGATAACATAAAAAAGACAGTCCGAAAAAACAGCTCTGGAAGAAGAGAGCCGCAATATTGATTTCGAGAATACCATTGCTTACACTCACCGACAGCTGAGTACTGAAGTGGGGAGGGGGTACCTATTATTCATTCAGCAATAAAGAAAATATGATGAAAACAGTACTGAGTGCCGATTCCTTCGGCTGAAAAAAGCAAAACTTTCCCAAAAGAAAAAATTTTTGAGGGTATGGAAAGAAAACCCCCCTCCTTGCTCCAACCCCGCGAAGTAATAAAACTGACCAAATGGTGGACACAATTAAAGCGAGGGGAGAGGTATCATCATCAGCATTATTATTATTAATTTTACTTTTTTTTTTTTTTCAACTCCTAATGTCTGTGCTAGAGGTACGTCAAAATGTCGAGCCATTCCAAGCCCAAGACTGTTTGGCTGTCATCATCATCATCCTACTTCCCTTTTCTACCTGGTCGGAAATCCTGAATGGGGGAAAAAAATTAACCAATGGAGACGGAGACATTAAATAAGCTTGACAACTGTAGGAGCGACGTATTACTTTCTCCATATTATGACGGTTCTACGTCACAAACAGCTGCTATACCATTAATATTTGTTCCTCTCTTTGTTGACAACTTATCGGGTGAGTTCGAATAACTTTTTCCATAGGGGGCCGTTCAAGTATTACGTAAGAAAATTTTTGAGTCATTTTCGACCCCCCCCCCCATCAGCAAAAATCGGCAAAACGCTGACCCTCTCCCCCCCCCCCTTGTCAGCAAAATTTCGTCACCAGCTCTGCCTCTCTGAAACTAACTCATATTTTCATAAAGGGTGGTTGATGACGTAAGCATTATCCAAACCCCCCCCTCCCCCCATCGATGATGACGTAATACTTGAACGAAGAGCCCTAACTAGAGCCCGGATTATACGCAAATGCATACGTGCGTATGCTTTTGCGAATTTTGACCTTTTTCACTTTTAATGCACACAAATGTATGAAATTGAAGAATTCTAGAATAAGTGCATTCTTTTGAAGTTAGACGAAAGTTCATAATCACATTCTTATAATTTTTGCGGATGAGTATTGCATTTAAAAATGCACATGAATAATAAGCAATTGGCAAGTGTTCGTATCTTACCTGAAAGATAAACAGCATTTAGAGAAAGGATTTTTCAGTGAATTACCAAAGGTGTTTGTAATCTTTGACGATATCCGATGCTCAAGCCGGATTAAAAAATTTACTTATTTCATCCTGGTAAAGATAGAGCGAGTATTAAAATTCTCCACGGGGATTTTTCAAAATATGTAAGACGAATAAATTTCTGTGTAAAGAAATAATAAATTATAGAGGGCCATCACTCAGGTCCGTAGCTAGGTAGGTCCAGTCATGGCTCCCACATCCTGGAGCGAGGCCCCTAGGCTGGTATCTTTTGTGGGCCCCCGGTTAGACTTTTCATGGGTCCTTTCTGTAGTTAATTAATAGCGCGGAAAAAGCAAAAAATGATGAGAACAGTCTCCGGCCCCAGGGCTGGAGCACTGTCAGCAACCACCCCCCTTTGTGGCGCCATGGGTCTAGTGCCCCTGGGACTGGATGAAAGGGGGTGCCTAATGAACCCTTCAACTACTTCTTCTACTTTACATGTTGGTGCCAAAATGCGTTCTTGCCCCGGCTGAAAAGATATCTATTTGCGGCCCTGGCATCCCTACTATGTATCATCAACTCACCAATCACGAGAAACTAGAAATTTCCAAATAAAAAACGTGTAGAAATAATTTGTATGAGAATTTTTCAAACATTTTAAAATCATGTTTGCTTCTTTGAAAGTATTTAATTTTCAAATACATATTTTCTAAGTTTTAGTACATATTTTGGAATTTTAACCACTTTATTGGAGGGTTTTTTGGTGCATATTTTAACATTTTTTCAGTGTGAATTAGCATAATTTTGGAGCATATTTCGCCACTTTTAAGTGCATATAATACGGGATCTATATTCATAACTATTAAAACAAGCAAACATAGGAATATTACAATTTTACCTGTAAAATATTTTAAGGTTAAAAAACATGTTTTTTATCATGTTTTCAATTAAGACGAATTCCCATCATGCCGGAAAGGAAATGTATATTCACAGATAAACTCCGTGAAAGATCTCCATGTTTTCTGCCAGGCAGAGTGGACGGAGTGCCCCCAGAGTGCGGTGGGAAGCAGAGTGCACGACTTGTTGGCCCGTAATGTATGTTTCGATAAGGTTGTTAGTTGTAATGTTAGCTTTCTTCACTCCTAACTTGTTTTAAACTCCTATTTATGCCATAAGAAAATAACGGGGGGGGGAGGGGTCGTGTTTGTTTTCACCGAGCCACGTGATGTTCCGACGGAAGATATTGGGGGACACAGTTCTCAGCACTGCCAAGGCGGAGACCACCTACTCTCTCCAAAGGCTTGATTTATATACTGTTGGTGCTGCCATTTAATCTCGAAATTTCAGGCAACTCATGAGATGATGAAAGAGAGATAGTCTTTGTCATTTTTTGGCATGACATTTTTTTATGAGACGAAAATTTCGGTAACAAAATTCGTAGATTTGCAACAATCGATTTTATGTAGAAAAAATAATGATTTCTTTGTACAAAATCATTCGGAAAATATGGGTGATCGAACAAATAAGTGAAAACACGGATTATGTGGTCTTCGGATAGGGTTACCAGATTCAAAACTGAAAAAGGGGAACGCCTGGTGCGAACCTTAGGCAGTGCCGTCTTAACGCATGCTTCCCCCACCCCGGGCCGTGCCCGAAGTGCCTCAAGAGAAGAGGTGCCTCAGAAAAACGAGAATTCTCCATGTAGGGCCTCCAAAAAATCCCTTGGCTCGGGGGGGGGGGGGGGGGGCTATGATGCTATTACGACGATCCTGCCCGTCACTCCTACTCTTGTGGAAATCATGGAATTCCAGTAATTGATTCCTTTACTTCTATTAATTTACATTAATTACACAAAAATAGCAATAAAAAATTCGAAAAATGATCAAAGTTATCGAATTGCAACGTATATTTGATAAAGAGATGATGAAGCGCTTCAAAAGTACGACGAAATGTTATGACTGTTCAATATGATTCAAGCCACGATGTCAACAGCTGGACCACGCGCTAATTATTATTAATGATCTACGAATTTTGTGAAATTAATTTAAATGTCATTCTCTCTCAATGGGTCGTGTTTGATTACGACACAGACTATCAACGCATTCATGAAATAATGAAAAAAATTAGAGTAATAAAATGCGTTCTTTCTGGAAAAAAATTTCCCTCCAAGATTTATGTTCGCAACTCGAAAAGTTTGTAAGTCGGGAACAACTACATAGAATTTTTTTAGAGGGAGCCGCAAAAATTTTTTTTTGCATTCGGCCGCGAAATTCTTCCGAGCCCGGACCTGTGTCCGATTTTGAATTTAAATATCTCAGGGAATAATGCAGTCAAAAACATGTGATTTGTTTGTTGGACTCGGAAGAGAAAGAGCAACAACTGTCTCATTGGAAATTAGGGGGGGGGGATCGTACAAAAATTTACATTTTTTATTTCGTGTACACTGTATTTTCATCCTCAAAACTCGTGCAGGGTGATTTTTGGTCATATTTTGAGAATTTTTAAAATTATAACCATACCGCTACGACGAACGGTTGATGGATAAAGGCTGTACCAGTAGTTGCCCTCGCTAACCAAGTATCCAGTTACGCAGTTGCGGCCCTGCCAATAGGTATCTTATTTCTGACGAATCGCCGTTATATTGGGTACTTTTTCTTTTAGATACATTCTGAAGTTTGTAATTTACACCTGGTAGCATTTCTTTTACTTCTATGGATCAAACTACACAGTTCATCCACTAATGACACATAAAAATCATGTCCTTATTTTGTAGAACTTGGTTTACTGCGTGGGCCCACCTGAGGAACTTCTGGCAACCAAGTGACAATTAGATCTGGTTCCGATTTTCAAGAGTAAATATGCAAATAGGTAGGTAGTAATTTTTAGCATGGTAGTAGTTCCTCTCTCAGAAAAGTCGCTTTGTATGCGGGCGTATGATAATGTTAAGACAGTCCCGGGCGGGCTTTATGAAAATTGTGAAAAGCTAATCGAAAAACTTGGCAATAATGTGAAGTCTAGTTTGCAATATTATTAGATTCTCATCTTTCTTGCCATTCTTGTGATAATGATCTTCAACTATACAATCAAGTGTTCTTACAATTTTAGGATCTTCTATCGGATGATGGATGCTGATAAAAAATCGTGCATTAAAAATAAAATACCATATGATATCTTTTTGGTGGTGCCCCTTTAGTACTGATACCCTAAGCACGTGCTTATTTTGCTTAATGGTTAATCCGGCCCTGTGACTTTCTCTGGAATGAATGTTTCAAACAAATATTTAAAAACTTTTCACACGTATTGTAGTTCCTTTTAAGTTCATAGTATGGCTACAACATGGATCTATATCCTTGATACATTATTGAAAACGATGTGAAAGGTTGAACTTTTCAATTGTGATTCATTTCTGTGTGGCTACTCCCTCATTATATACTACTTTTATCCGCTTGAAGAGAATAAAATTAATAAAACTGCTTGCTATCACTTTTTGCGATTTCTATCACTACAAGAATGCGTATTTTGGAAGCTACAACTGACATTTTCTCAACGAAACCATAATAATTTACACAAAAATAAACTAATTTGAAATAATACAAATTTCATCCAGTACAGTAACTTGGTGACATTATACCGTCTTCAAGCTCAGAATTTACATTGATTGAAAATAATTTATTATATATATATATATATATATATTTTACTGTATTCTATTACGTTCATTTTTCTCTTTCGTTATTTTAATAAATTAAAAATTAATCAAATTAAATTCAAACATATTTATATACTTCAGACAATTTTCGAATAACTATCTTCTAATGGAAAAACGGGTGGGGGGGGGGGAGTAGAAAACTATTCACGTTCGCTAGAGGGGGCCACAGGAATGAGAAATGGTTGAAAGGGGGCCACGGACAAAAAAAGGTTGAGAACCACTGGTCTAGAGTAGTCTTTCTCAAAGTGGGCAAGAAGCTAAGGGTATAACATAACACAATCCTGTGGGTTCGCTTGAGTTGGGGGGGGGGGGGGCGATAAGAAAAAAGAATTCTTGAAGAAGGGAGGCGACAAACAAAAAGTTTGCGCAACTATGGTCTCTACAGCATAGTTTCTCGAACTTTTAGTTCCATTGCATACATGGAACATCATCAGAATTTTTTTGTCTCATCGCCCCCCAATAACAAGGGAACCCGGACCGCCGCTCTTGACTTAAATTCCCCCCCCCCCCAGACCATTCCATCGCGGCGATATTGCCAACTTTTGGAAACACTGGTCTAGAGAAGGATGTTTTGAAATATTCCCATTTGAGAGATCTCCAAAAAAAGGCATTGACTCTATCAGTTTTTTTAAGACAGAAGGCGTGACAACAAATGATGGCAAAAAATAACTAAACGACAAAACCTGTCCTCCCACGACGGGGGAAAGAGATAATCCCTCGGCAACTGACACACTGGAAAAAAAAACGCCACAATGGAATGACTGTTTCATATTTCAAAGTGCGCGGTCGAACAAAGAAGAAACAAAACCCGTTTGAAAACCCCGCGGAACTAGCGCCACCTGTAGAGCAAATGATTATATCTCTGGGTACCAACCGTCCTCCTTTTTGGTATCATTCAGAGCGTCCTCCTACTTTTCGGAAAATTCATTCTTTTGCTCTCCTTTTTTTTTTGGCTTACAGAATCATTTTCTTTTTCTTTCAGGAAAATGTTTGTTTTTGTTTTTTAAATCTGAATCATATATTTCCGAATTTTACGCACTAGAAATACCAAGACGAATCCAAAGTGCCTTCAAGCAGGTCAGGGGTTATTGAAGTATTACGTCAGCATCGAGGGGATGTTCGGATTTGCTCACTTTTGATGACAGGGGGGGGGAGGAGGGTTTGAAGGTTGCTTACGTCATCAACCACCCCTTTTTGAAGATATGAAATATTCTGAGCTGCTGACGAAATTTTGCTGATAGGGGGGAGGGGGGGTCAGTGTTTTGCTGACTTATGCTGACAAGGGGGGGGGGAATCAAAAATGGCTGAAAATCTGCTTACGTAATACTTGAATGGCCCCTCAGGAGCTATTCTAACCATGGTCCAACTTGCCTGAAGATAACATAAAAAAGACAGTCCGAAAAAACAGCTCTGGAAGAAGAGAGCCGCAATATTGATTTCGAGAATACCATTGCTTGCACTCACCGACAGCTGAGTACTGAAGTGGGGAGGGGGTACCTATTATTCATTCAGCAATAAAGAAAATATGATGCAAACAGTACTGAGTTCCGATTCCTTCGGCTGAAAAAAGCAAAACTTTCCCAAAAGAAAAAATTTTTGAGGGTATGGAAAGAAAACCCCTCCTTGCTGCAACCCCGCGAAGTAATAAAACTGACCAAATGGTGGACACAATTCAAGCGAGGGGAGAGGTATCATCATCAGCATTATTATTATTAATTTTACTTTTTTTTTTGCTCCAACCCCTAATGTCTGTGCTAGAGGTGCGTCAAAATGTCGAGCCATTCCAAGTCCAAGACTGTTTGGCTGTCATCATCATCATCCTACTTCCCTTTTCTACCTGGTCGGAAATCCTGAATGGGGGAAAAAAATTAACCAATGGAGACGGAGACATTAAATAAGCTTGACAACTGTAGGAGCGACGTATTACTTTCTCCATATTATGACGGTTCTACGTCACAAACAGCTGCTATACCATTAATATTTGTTCCTCTCTTTGTTGACAACTTATCGGGTGAGTTCGAATAACTTTTTCCATAGGGGGCCGTTCAAGTATTACGTAAGAAAATTTTTGAGTCATTTTCGACCCCCCCCCCATCAGCAAAAATCGGCAAAACGCTGACCCACTCCCCCCCCCCCTTGTCAGCAAAATTTCGTCACCAGCTCTGCCTCTCTGAAACTAACTCATATTTTCATAAAGGGTGGTTGATGACGTAAGCATTATCCAAACCCCCCCCTCCCCCCATCGATGATGACGTAATACTTGAACGAAGAGCCCTAACTAGAGCCCGGATTATACGCAAATGCATACGTGCGTATGCTTTTGCGAATTTTGACCTTTTTCACTTTTAATGCACACAAATGTATGAAATTGAAGAATTCTAGAATAAGTGCATTCTTTTGAAGTTAGACGAAAGTTCATAATCACATTCTTATAATTTTTGCGGATGAGTATTGCATTTAAAAATGCACATGAATAATAAGCAATTGGCAAGTGTTCGTATCTTACCTGAAAGATAAACAGCATTTAGAGAAAGGATTTTTCAGTGAATTACCAAAAGTGTTTGTAATCTTTGATGATATCCGATGCTCAAGCCGGATTAAAAAATTTACTTATTTCATCCTGGTAAAGATAGAGCGAGTATTAAAATTCTCCACGGGGATTTTTCAAAATATGTAAGACGAATAAATTTCTGTGTAAAGAAATAATAAATTATAGAGGGCCATCACTCAGGTCCGTAGCTAGGTAGGTCCAGTCATGGCTCCCACATCCTGGAGCGAGGCCCCTAGGCTGGTATCTTTCGTGGGCCCCCGGTTAGACTTTTCATGGGTCCTTTCTGTAGTTAATTAATAGCGCGGAAAAAGCAAAAAATGATGAGAACAGTCTCGGGCCCCAGGGCTGGAGCACTGTCAGCAACCACCCCCCTTTGTGGCGCCATGGGTCTAGTGCCCCTGGGACTGGATGAAAGGGGGTGCCTAATGAACCCTTCAACTACTTCTTCTACTTTACATGTTGGTGCCAAAATGCGTTCTTGCCCCGGCTGAAAAGATATCTATTTGCGGCCCTGGCATCCCTACTATGTATCATCAACTCACCAATCACGAGAAACTAGAAATTTCCAAATAAAAAACGTGTAGAAATAATTTGTATGAGAATTTTTCAAACATTTTAAAATCATGTTTGCTTCTTTGAAAGTATTTAATTTTCAAATACATATTTTCTAAGTTTTAGTACATATTTTGGAATTTTAACCACTTTATTGGAGGGTTTTTTGGTGCATATTTTAACATTTTTTCAGTGTGAATTAGCATAATTTTGGAGCATATTTCGCCACTTTTAAGTGCATATAATACGGGATCTATATTCATAACTATTAAAACAAGCAAACATAGGAATATTACAATTTTACCTGTAAAATATTTTAAGGTTAAAAAACATGTTTTTTATCATGTTTTCAATTAAGACGAATTCCCATCATGCCGGAAAGGAAATGTATATTCACAGATAAACTCCGTGAAAGATCTCCATGTTTTCTGCCAGGCAGAGTGGACGGAGTGCCCCCAGAGTGCGGTGGGAAGCCGAGTGCACGACTTGTTGGCCCGTAATGTATGTTTCGATAAGGTTGTTAGTTGTAATGTTAGCTTTCTTCACATCTGCCCACATTTTTAAACATAAGCACTGATAGAAAATCCATCATCTTAAACTGCAATTTGAGCAAAATTTCCCGTCAATTTAAATAATTTATTGATGATTTACCATATTTACCAATACGAACTGGGGATTACACATAATCACCGATAAAAGTGAAAAACAAAATTTGTCAAACTTATAAAAATGGCTGCTAACTGTGCATGAATAGACGGTTATTATGAGTAGTTATTAAATTCCAGGAACATATATAGCGGTTCTGTTTTAGTTGGGAAAAATTATTGTAGGGGTGGTGTTGTGCGTGTGTGTTTTGGCGTAAAAGTGACGCCATCTATTGCGTAAATTGGAGGAAATAACGTTATCAAGGGTGCGCGCGCAGGCGTCCGCCTTTCTCAGTTTTCGAATAGTGATCTTAGTTATATCGAATATTCTAAAACAGTGGTGCGCAAACTGTAGATCGCGACGGGGGGGGGGGGGAGGTTAGGGGGTATCGCGAGAGATTCTCCAAAACAAAAATTTCCAAATAAGAAATTCATTTTTATTTTAAAAAAATGTTGAAACTAAAGAATGAATTCTTTTCAGCTGAGCTAAATACTATGTATTTATTATACAATGTAATTTTATCAAATTCTACTTGTACAAGAATCAATACATCTGTTCCGTGTATGACCAGAATATCCATATACCAGAATGACGAATGTGCAATGTCCTTCAGCGTTCTGCCCTTGCAGAACATTGAAAATTACGGTTGAATATTTACTCTACCAATGTTGCTCTATGGAAGTTATTTCCTTAAAATGCTTTGTAACGTGTGTTTCAACAGGGATACACATTCACGTTTTAGTCACAATTTAGATATCAAAACAAAGTATCCAAACAGCGGATCAAAAAGACGAAAATTCGTACATTCCTGCTTCTGGCAAGTTAGTACCTTTACAGGGTGACTTAGAGAGAACCACCCAATATTTCAAAATTGCATATTAAGTACTATGTGGATATACGGGGGTAAATCTGTCTGCGTTTTATGAACAATTTTTGTTAATGATCGATTTCAAGCGTAGAATCATTTTGAAATGGGATGGTTCTTTCTTAATCGCCCTGTATACGAAAATCAAGGACCATACACCTCGCTACACTTCTATCCTGCATAAGGGACTCTAAGTACATCAAAAAACAAAGTAAATATTCACACGATGTTAAAAAAATTGAATAACAATAACGCCTAATTAAAATTGAAACGCGTTCTGGGAACTGCTTTCGGGACTGCATATTTATTAAAGACAAAAGTCGAAATGTCCCGGTTCCGGGACATATAGTCAGGCCTATGTAGGAGTCGCTTATAATTTTTTTTGGTCGGAGGTGGGGCTCGCGCGCTTTGAAAAGTTTGTGCACCACTCTTCTAGAAGAAGCCAGAGAGGAAACAGTAACTAGCTCCACCTGGAAAAGAAGGATAGAAAGATCCAGAAACAACACGGTAACGCAGCGGCATTATGCCGGTTTCGGTATAATCCGCCATTTCCCTTGACGGCTTTTTTTCCGACAATAAGTCGACAAAGGAAGACACGGATTATACCGAAGTTGTTCCCAGAGGCGTACTCACACACATATAGGGACGGGGGACTAAGCAGGCTTTATTTTAAAAGTTTTTAAACAGTTGAAACTGAAGGTTATGTATAACTGTGGCCCCATAAACCCGGTGTGTGCCTGCTGAAGGTCACTCCTGCGTACGTACGTACTGAATGAGTGGTCAGGAAAATTAGACTAGAATGGGAAAAGTGTCTAGAAACGCAATTTCATCAGAATTCACCCCCATTATTAACACAGAAGAACAGTTCTCGAGCGTATTTGTGATTAGTTAGGTTTTTGAAATATTTGAAATTCTGCGAATACCCTGAAGATTCTTCCGAAACGTTCTGTGAATTTGTTTCAAGTCGGATCTGCAGACTTTTTCCCCTAAGGGTATTCGGATACGTCCTTTTAGCTTTTCCACTTTTCAAACTTTGGCATTGGATTCGCGACAGTTGTTGTGTCCTTGTCGTTTGTACATGAGTTTCTATTAATTATAATGCTGGGAGGGAAATTTTCTGCCGCTATTTTGAATATTTCAATGACGACCGAAACATATAGGAACTGTCATTGTCTCGAGTTCCAATAATGCTCATGTTGAAATTTCTAATGATGTTGCTGGGGAAAATTAATCCTATACACAGTCATTCGGCTGTGATTTTAGGTCGTAATGTAGTATTTGACGACATGGAATGTGGTCATTTTCCTGTGGTCGGCTCGGTTAGAAGAAATATTTTATTTTAATTGACTTATTTATTGCTTTAAAAAGTTTTATTTTTTTAGTCATCGTGTATGTTATTGCCAAGTGTGGCCAATTCGCGCATTGGCCAAAGTCCGATTTCCACAAATGAATCGCGATTTGGCCCGCCAATTGTTGAAGTGACCGTTGATGCCTGTCAAAAGTTCGATGTGCTGATGTAAGACAGATTTGTTGGTGCCAAATCAACTTTTTTCATCGCCAACGTGCTATATATAGTGTATAAGTCAGTGGTTCTCAACCTTGGGAAGCCTGCGGCCCGGTGAATCTCTTTCGCATAAGTGAAAAGTCAGGTCACACATACAACTGACGAGAAATTAATGGGAAAATGAAACTGCGAATCACTCACTGCCCGGTGAATGATTATTATTGATTGTTCACATGACTAGTGTTAAGACCCGGTGGTTGAGAAACGCATATGTAACACGTTGGCGATGAAAAAAAGTATAGATAGCCATGTATATTATAGTAAGTACGTAAAGTAACTGTATTGGATTAGCTTCATCTGACGAGGGGGGGGGGAGAGAAATTTGGGTGAAAAAACTATTAATATATATGCAGTCGATGCTCTATATAACGGCCCCCTTTGCCCAGTTAAAAATGGGTGTTACATTGGGAGCGTCATCATATTGAAAGTAAAACATGTATGATATCCGTTGCATGAAAAAATCTGGGACTTATCCTACTGGTCATTGTAATTGAATGGTCGTTATAACGTGGGGTCGTTATAACGAGAGTCGACTGGCTAATAATATAGACACTTATAGTTTTCCTGTAAAGTTTTGAAGAAAAAAAATGATTACCGCATTGTGACTGTGTGGCTTGATAGGTTGTCATATCTTACTTGGAGATACAGTCGAATCCTGTTATAACGAATGCCAAGAGACCGGAGGAATCACTTCGTTAAAACTAAATTTCGTTATAAAAGAATTCCAAGTTACCTAGCATTGTTCCCATGTAAACTTATTTGGGGGTTAGAAAAGTGTTCGTTAAAACGGGATTCGACTGTAATTACCAAGAAATAATACTTCAAATGGCGATGACCCCCGACACATATCCGCCACCTCGTTGGGCAATTTGCCTGTTGTGGCCTTTGTATTTGTAAGTCTTTCGTTATCAGACTTTGGCCAGGAATATCTGGCAACTTCGTGAACTGGCTAGCCAAACTCAGTTCAGGCGAACATTGGCAGGGTCGATTTACAACGAAATTCGCCAATTCTCGAACTGTCCATTTTTGCGGGCTTTGGTAGTAACATATATAATTATTAATTTGAACTCTTTTCAAACTAGTCTCTATGGCCGAGCCATCGTCCAGGAAGGCGATTGTTCAAAAGTTCTCGAACGTCCAAGCGCCAGTGTGGTGGTGCCCCGTGCTGCTGGAAAATGAAGTCATCCGGATCGGTTTATAACTGTGGGAAAAGTCAATCTTGACGAACACTGAAGTGGCGGCCGAAGGAAGAGCGTTGGCGCTAACTGCGTTAAAACTCGAGATTCCCCTCTTTCTACCTACACATTATCTTATCAAAACGGATTAAAAGCTGAATAGTCATGATTTTTTTAAATCGGTTGATTCTTTTTGAAACACCCTGTATTTTAAAATAATAATGTGCCATATTAAAAGTGATAAACATTCAGTAATTATAGAGTAAATAATGCATATACATCGTATTACTCTCTTTCTGCATAGTATTATTAAATTATTTACTTTATTTTCATTAATTTATTTTTATTTCATTTCAGTTACAAATGAGATCGTTACATAATTTTATACATTATGTTAACGGAATCTTTATCAAACGGAAACCTGTGTTCAACGGAGAAAAAAATCTCGGTCCCCTGAGATTCCGTTGAAGACATGTTATACTGCATTTTTCACTAGAGCACTCTTTTTCATTTCACCTCGTTAACAAATAGGTGTCCCCCTCCCAAAATATAGGATTCAACGGTGAGAAATCGTTTAGCTTCTGCACGTAAACCAGTTTGCTTTCTCAAGCGGTTGAATTGTACTACAATATATACGACAATAGACTTTCCGGGCAGCATTACTGTATACAGGGTGTCTTGTAAGTGCTAATGCGGCTTTAGCTCATCAACTATCCGTCGTAAAGGTATACTATCAATTTTAAAAAAAATTTCAAAAGGCGTTCAAAAATTACCCTGCACCATTTTTGAGATTGAAAATACGGTGTCACAAAACCAGAAATCAAAAATTTTATACGGTACAACTGTAATATAACTTTCAATTAAGAAGATGTTGCAATGTATTTCCTGAAGCCAAAAGAAAAAAAAATTCACGTTTCTAAGTGTAATATTTGCTGAGATATTCGGATTCAAAAATTGGAGAAAAGTTGGGAAAGGACAGCACAAATAAGGGAAAGGAGCGTTGTCCGTTCGTTTTTGTCGTTCTTTCATACATTATCTCCAATTTTTGAATTTAAATACTGTATCCTTTATAAATATCAATTTTGGACAGCCTTCATGTTCCAATTCAATACGAAGTCAACCTTCATGTTTGTGGGATGAAATCTCACATCTTCATATTGGATATTTAAAAATTACCTGCTAACCGTTAACCGTGATATACTTTAATGCTTTATTTGTGGCAACACATGTTTTATTTACTTTCGTTGTTTTGCGTTCGTTCAGTTCGAACGGCTATTTTTTTGTGTATCCATTAAACTTCAATTCGTTTCTCTGCTCACTCGTACTTTAATAATTTGAATAGGTTAGGGGCCCAGTGACCCTCCCCCTCCACTTCGTAGTGAGTTTGTTTAATGGTCGTGTGTCTACGGTTGAGGCAATTTTGACTTCGGAAACGAGATTTAGTATCTGTTTACTTTTCGAGCTTAAGTTTCCAATTCAAGTGGGAAAATGGAGAAGCTTCATTCCATCGATAAGTTGGAAGGTATACAGAACTGGACAAGCTGGAAATTCGATGTGGAACTACAGCTGACAATCCAAAAAGTGATGCCGGTCGTTTCGGGACAAGTCACGTATCCTGCTTCGTTAGATGAAAACGCAACCGAGCCTGAACGCACGAAGTTTGCCGCTGATGTCAAAGCGTTTGAGGAGGCTGATGCTATTGCACGATATATAATCGGGTCGAGTGTTCGTGGTGAGTCAAAGCAGCATATTCTTACCTGCAAATCTGGTAGAGATATGTGGAATGCATTGCACACTGTATACGAACAGAAAAATGAGAGACGCTTGGACTTACTGTATCCGCAGCTATTTAACTACACCAAGGATCCAGCTGACAGTATCGCCTCCCATGTATCAAAACTGCAACGAATTTGGCAAGATTTGCAAGAGGAGCTCAAAGAAGAAAATGTAAGTCTTCCTGTTTCAATGTTACTGAATAGGATACTCAATACTCTTCCGAGTGAGTACCTGGAGTTCCAAAACGCTTGGGAGTCAGTTCCGCATAACGAAAGAAGTGTAGCGACTTTGACTGAACGTCTCAGGCTTCACGAACAGAGACTTGAAGAACAGAGATCTAGCAGTTCCGAAACGAGCACTGTAGCATTTATTGCAAAAAATGCTAGCTCGACGGCTAAGAAAAAGCTTCGAAAACTCGAAAGCCGAAGAAGAAAATTGTGAAGTGCTACTCCTGCAGGAAAGTCGGTCATATCAAAAAGAACTGCCGTGCAAGTAAAGATTATGAAACTTCTGACCAGAGTTGTCAGGGACAAGCATTCATGTCTGTCACAGATTTTAGAAAGGACTGTTGGATAATTGATTCGGGGGCTTCTCATCACATATCGACTCGTTGGAATTTCTTCTCTTCTTATGTTCCTTTTGATGAGCCAAAACCGCTTCGTCTCGGTGATGGAACTTTCATGTATGCAGAAGGATACGGCACGATTGATGTGGAAATGCTGGTATGTGGGAAGTGGAAACCAGGTCAATTGAAAGATGCTTGGTATGTGGGAAGTGGAAACCAGGTCAATTGAAAGATGCTTGGTATGTCCCTAAATCTGACCAGAATCTGTTCTCATCGGGATCTGCTCTGAATCATGGTCTCATCGAAGTTGCTACACAAAGCACAAGAGAGTTCCGAAATGGGAAGCAGACTGTTGCTGTTGGAATTCGTCAACTCAGTGGTGTGTACAAGCTTTTGATGCGTGTCATAATTTCTAAAGCTTGTCTTGCTGTGAAAAATTCTGATATTCAATTGTGGCATGAGCGACTAGGTCACCAGAACAATCAACATGTACAGAAGTTCCTCAAAAGTAAAGGTATGGACATTCAGTTCAGTCGAAATTTTTGTGATGCATGTGCATATGGTAAAATGCATAGACTCAGTTTCGGTACCAAAACAACGAGGCCAACTACAGTTGGTGAACTGATCCATGCAGATGCCTGAAAAATCGTTGGGTGGAAGCAGATATTATGTTGTATTCAAGGATGACTTCTCGAGGTACAGATCGGTATACTTCTTGAAGGCAAAGTCTGAAGTTCCTTCAAAGGTGAAGCATTTTCTTGCTGAAGTACGAACTCGAGGTCATACTGTTAAAGAGCTACTAACTGATGGTGGTTCAGAGTTCAAGAATTCCGAAGTTGAATCCACTGTAAAAGAAATTGGATTGATTCACCGAAACTCAATGCCATACACACCAGAGCAAAATGGAGCAATTGAGAGGGAAAATCGGATTCTTGTGGAAGCCGCCAGGACTATGCTACACGTCAAGGAATTGCCAGAAAAGCTATGGGCAGAAGCTGTTAATACCGCAGCCTATGTTATCAACCGAACTGGACCGAGTAATGTTGAGGAAAAATCTCCTTATGAACTGTGGTATAACAAAGAGTCACCATTCAATCATTTACGTGTGTTTGGTGCTGAATGCTTTGTGCATGTTCCAAAACAGAAAAGAAAAAATTTGATAAGAAAGCTCACAAAGGATATTTTGTTGGGTATTGTGGCGATAAAGATGGCTACAGGGTATGGATACCCAGTAAAGATGAAATAGTGCTTTCGAGAGACGTTGTGTTCAAGAATGAAATCACGAGCAAACAGATTTTCATCAACAATCCAGAGTTTACTGAAAAAGTTACCGAAGAGACAGATGGTTCCAAGCAAGTTGAATCACAGCCAGACAGAGATACGTTTAATTTACGAGACAGGTCGAAGCTAAAGAAGCCATCCAAGTTTGATGATTATGTCATGCTGGCAGAATGTGATGAGCTAGTCACTTACACAGAAGCAATGTCATCAAAGGATTCAAGTCATTGGCAAGCTGCTTTACAAGAAGAGATGAATTCTCTAATTGAAAACAAGACGTGGAAGCTGGTGGATTTGCCAAGTGATAGAAAAGCCATAGGAAGTCGATGGGTGTTCAAAGCTAAGAAAAATGCAGATGGTGCAGTGACAAGATATAAGGCACGTCTGGTCGCTAAAGGATTTGGACAGATACCTGGTGTAGATTACACTGAAACGTTCAGTCCAGTTGTTCGCTGGGATACTGTGAGGACGATGTTAAGCGAGGCTGCTAAGAAGAAATTAAAGGTTGCTCAGTTTGACATCAAACCAGCATTTCTTCATGGAGAACTAAAAGAAGAAATCTACATGAACCAGCCAGAAGGTTTCGAGAATGGTTCAAATCAGGTCTGCAAATATATGAAGAGCATCTATGGACTGAAACAGTCCCCCAGGTGCTGGAATGAAAAATTCAGCAAATTTCTAAGAAATCATGGCTTAAAATCTTCAAGTTCAGATCCATGCTTGTTTGCTAATGCAGAGAAAACCTTTTTTCTTATCCTTTATGTGGATGATGGTCTGATATTTTCCAAGGACTTGAATATGCTAAATATATTTCTTGACCAACTCAGATCTAAATTTGCAGTTGTAATAGAAATGCCAAGTACTTTTTGGGTATGCAAATTAATTATTTGGATGATGGATCGATTTTCATCCATCAGGAATTTTATTGCAGACGAACTTTAGCCCGTTTCAATATGGCAGATGCAAATCCGGTAGGCACACCTATTGAAAAGTGTTGTTTAACAGCAGAGATGTCTGCTGCTCCAGCCCTTGATGTTTCTTACAGAGAGGCTATTGGGAGCCTCATGTTCCTAGCTACGGTCACTCGACCTGATATAGCTTACACGCTTGGTATGCTCTCTCGGGTATTAGACAAACCTCAAGAGTGTCATTGGAATATTGTGAAAAGGACATTGAAATACCTACAGGGTACAGTGAATTGGGGTATTTTGTACTCACCCGATTCCAAAGCTGGTGCTTTAGAAGCATTCAGTGATTCAGATTACGCAGGGGATCCTGTGTCAAGGAGATCAACCTCAGGCATGGTGTTTTTGTGCAGCAGTGGCGCAATAACATGAAAGAGTCAACGTCAGAAATGCCTGTCTCTATCTACAACTGAAGCTGAGTTTGTGGCGGCGAGTCAAGCTGCAAAAGAAATAGTATGGCTTCGTTACTTGGTATTTCAAGTGGTATTCCTTTACTACAGGTCGACAACCAGAGTGCCATCAGACTCATAAAAAATCCAGAGTTTCACAGCAGAACCAAACACATTGATGTGAGATACAAGTTCATTCGAGAACTGTACCAGAAAGAACAGCTAGATGTGCATAACTGTTCGACTCAAGAGCAAGCTGCTGATTTATTTGTGGAAGGTTTAATCATTTGAAAGAAATGATAGGGATGTGTGCATTGAAGGAAAAATGATGTGTTGCATTGTGTATCGTTATATATATATTTTTTTCCTTTTGTATCCGTTCAGTATTCTTGCATCTGTGCTTATGTATTGGTTGTTTTCTTTTTTTTTTTATTTGTTAGCATGTTTAATTTTAGGGGGAATATTGAATATTTAAAAATTACCTGCTAACCGTGATATACTTTAATGCTTTATTTGTGGCAACACATGTTTTATTTACTTCGATCGAACTAAAATTGTAGATTTGTATAGAGAGCATACACACAGACAGACAGAAAATCAATTTTATATATATAGATAGATGAGAGAAAGTTGCTGACCAAATAATTCTACGATGAATATTAGGGAAACTCAAACAGAGGTCCAGATATAAAGTAGTGTCACCACTGTAACAAGTAGAACATTTAGGAGGGGCACAATATAGTTCTGTAACGTAGTTTCCACAACGCTTGGCGTAAAAAGTGACTACGCAGATTGCGCGCGCCAAGCGACAGGAAGAAGAAAAAATATACAGTTGTTGCGTGTCAGTGTAAGTAACATGTTGATGTTTTTTCGTGTGTGTGAATTTTTGTAAATAAATTAATGTGGTGATTGTTGACAAGTCGTCTTATAATCAGGTCAGAGTGGAGTCAGAATCCCAAAGTTCAAGCACTAGTTCGACAAGCGTGGAATTTGTGACTTTTCTGCTTCTCGACATGTTATGCAAATGAACGGAGCGTTTTCCCATTCGGATTGGTCTGATTGCCAGAATCGGAAATGCTAAGAATTTTTATCATTTTAACGTCCTAGATATGAAAAATAAAAAAAAAGTAGAAATACTGGTTTTTTTTACCAATCAGAAATTACGCGGATTTCCAGAACAAGAATGCACGCATTGCGTTCGTACTCTTATATGCCAAATTCATGGATGTCGGCCAATATAACACGCAGATAGCTGCACTTTTTGAACACGCAAAACTCTGACATCGTTGATACGTTAAAAGACACCCATAGCGCACGCATAATACTGTACTTCTCGGAATGCACCAACTCATTAGAGAAATTCAACAGAAAAATGATTGTACATACATTAATTCAGCCTTTATCTCATCAACCATCCTTCGTAGAGGTATAATTTCAATTCAAAAATTTTCAAAAGGCGTTCAGTAATTATCCTGTACCAGAGAGTGAAAATACAGTGTATCACAGAATAAAAAATATAAATTTTTAAACGGTCGTCCTATCCTCAAACTTCCAATCAGAAAGTCGTTGCCCTTGTTGGCCTCACCTGAAGTCTTATTTACTTTACTTATTAACGTTATTATTAATCTTATTAAACTTATTTTTCCACGTTTTCAAGTGCAATATTCACTGAGATAATTCGAATATTATTCGAATTCCAAATACCAGAGAAGTTGGGAAAGACTGCAAAAAGGGGGAAAAACATTTTTCGTTACTTTTTGCTGTTTTTTCAGATTTTTGCATTTAAATATAATTAAATATCTCAGTAAATATTGCAATTTAAAACTTTTTTTTTTTGGGGGGGGGGGGGCTCAGAAAAGACAGAGCAAAAACTTTCTAGTTAAAAATTAGAGGACAAGGCAACCACCTAAAAATCCTGATTTTTTTATTTTGTGACACACTGTATTTGCACTCTCAAAACTGTACAGGGAGATTCTTTAACCTCGTTTGAGCATTTTTTAAATTGGAATCATACGTCTACGACCAATGCCGTAACTAGGATTTTTTCCGCCCCTACAACTTTAAATATCGATCATTTTGAAACGGTGCTCTTCGTTCGCACCTAAAACTGCTACCCCCTCTTAAATTTTGCAGCCCGAAGCAGTTATCCCTCCTGCCACCCTCTAGTTCCGGCACTGTCTACGACAGACGGTTGATGAGATAAAAGTCGCATTAGTACTGTTCTTACAAAGCACCCTGTATATAAACAGCCGAAAAGAAGAGCCAAAGAAATACTCTATGCTTTAAGAGATTTCTCATAACGATGATATACATTCAATTAGATTCGATCTCTGCAACGATAAATCACTTACGATAATAACAAGACAGTTTATGATTGAAGAGGCCACAGCAAGATATATAGCATGGAGCGAGGCGTAGGTGGAAATAATACAACAAATGGAAATGGCAAGTGATTACGCATATGAGACCCAAAACCTCTTACTAACTTAGTGCGGTGACAACCCGAATTTTCCCCGAGTTTCTTAGTTTCGAAATAGTATTGATTTGGCTACAGACATTGACATTATTATTATACAATTTGTGATCGATGAATATGTAACTGCCATATGTCTTTGTACGTACGTCGAAAATAGAGTATATACATGTTTTGTATGTTTCGGCATTCGTAACCTTCGAACCATCTCAATTTTATATTTTCTACCAGCTATAATACCCAGTAATTTTGGGAGGATTGAAAAGGGACAAACCATTATAAAGGAATAAACTATTGTTACGAAAATTATGGATAGCGCATTTTGTTGAGAACCCCCTCCTCAAAATTTATAGAGTTGTCGATGTCCTGTCGCCAAACAATAAATGTGAAGGTACAGCGCGGAACATCCAGATTTTTCTGGAACTTTGCTTTTTCTGCCGGTCAGGTGGTGCCGACAATTTGAAAACTGTGAAATGCAGTTTTCTGGAATCTTCTTTTTCTCGAAGCTTTTCTACCGTACCTATAAATAGTGTTGTGATAACAAGAGAGAGAGTTGGTCAGAGTTGTTGGACTTTATCCTCAATGCGAGATTCTTATTTGTAGTTCGCTCTTGTAAATAACTCTAAATAGCTTTTTCGTGTGAATAAATCTGTGACGCCCTGCAAATTGTTTCATCCTCAGATCATTTCAAGGGCCTGTGAGCCGTTATCCGGAATACTATTACACGCATAATGCTGGCAGCATTAGAGAAGTGACAAACCATTGTAAAGAACAAACATGTCTGAGACGTATCGTTAAGGAACCACGGTAACCAAAGTGAACATTCCGAAAGTGATTGCTGGAACCCAAGAATCATTGTTGCCCGATGATTTTTCGCCCATTTCGCGCATTGTCCAAGCACTGACGAACTTTTTAAGTAGCTTATCGTTGAATCCAGTGTTGTTTCGTATATATGCCAAATTTGACGACAATCGATCTAAAATTTTAGATTTGTATAGAGAACATACACACAGAAAATCAATTTTAGATATACATATTTTATATATATTTCCCTTTTTCTTCTTGTTCTTCTACGTATGAGTAAATAATGCATATACATCGTAATACTCTATTTATTTAAGTATTATTAAATTACTTACTTTATTTTCAATTGATTTACTGTTATTTCATTTCAGTTGCAAACGAGGATGTTACATAATTTTACACATTATGTCAACCGAATCCTTGAAGACAAGTCATGCAGCATTTCAACTAGAGAACTCTTGTTCATCTTGTTAAAAAATAGGTGACGCCCCTTTCCCCCAATAGGATTCAACGGTGAGAAATCGTTTGGCTTCTGTACATGACCAGTATGTATCCAGTTTGCTTTGCCAAGCGGTTGAATTGTAGTACAATATATACGACAATAGACTTTCCAGGCAGCATTACTATTTACAGGGTGTCCTGTAAGTGCTAATGCTGCTTTAGCTCGTCAACCGTCCGTCGTAGGGGTATATTTTCAATTTGAAAAAAATATTCAAAAGGCGTTCAAAAATTACCCAGCACCATTTTTAGAGTGAAAATACGGTGCGTCACGAAACGAGAAATCTAAATTTTTGCGGTACCCCTGTAATATAACTTTCACTCAAGAAGATGTTGTACTGTATCTCCTGTGGCCAACAGAAAACGTTCCGTGTTTCTAAGCGCGATATTCGCTGAGATATTTGAATTCAAATATTGGAGACAAGTTGTGAAATGAGGGAAAGGAGCGTTGTCCGTTAGTTTTTGCTGTTGTTTCATAACTTTTCTCCAATTTTTGAACTTAAATATTTTAGCGAATATTGTAGTTTGAAACATTGAATTTTTTTGTTGGTTTCAGGACAGACAGGTCCTGAAGACAGCAACAACTTTCTAATTCGAAGTAGAGGACCGTATAAAATTAGATTTTTTATTTTTGTTACACACTGTATTTTCACTCTGAAAACTGATACAGGGTAAGTTCTGAACGTCTTCTGCGCATTTTTTTAATTGAAATTATATTTCTACGACAGATAGTTGATGAGATAAAGGCCGCATTAGCACTTACAGGATACCCTATATAACTATGTACCTTTTCACCTTTTTCAATTCATCAAATTCTTTGTTTTGTAAAATAGTATCCTCAACAGTTGAATAAGGATAGGATGAAGACGATATGCCGTATTCTGAGGAGGGCGGCACTAGCACTTATAGGACACCCTGCATTTTTTGTGATGTGTACGGAAACGAAAATAACACCTAAAGGCAGTTCATTACATATTTTAGTTAATTATTTATGAATTTTACCGATAGAGTAAAATTTCAATATAACGATATTCAGAGGATCAAATTACCATTGTAGAGGGGATATCGACAAGTAATAATGTTACGAACTATAGACGATAGATGTCGCAATTCTTTTATCGCGATCTTCTGTTGGCAACGAGAGTTGATACCGGTTGCGGTAAGCGCTAGAAGTTGCAATTGGCTGAGAACTAGCGGAAGGTTGGAAGAACATTCTCGAAAGTGCCGCCCCTCCAGACAGTCCGTATGGTGGTGCCGCCAAATTGGAAACTGTAAAATAGAATTTGGTAGAACATTCTATTTCTCGAAGTTTCTGCCAGGGTTATAAATAGTCTGGCGCTCACAAGATGGCAGGCTCGAAGAGATTCCTGAATAGAGAGAGATTCGATGAACAGTCAGTTGTGTTTGAACTTTGCAAGAAAGTTGTTAGCTCTCTAGCCTGTAAATACGTGTAAATGGCTGTTCTGTAAATAAATCTGTGTTGTCCGTCGAACCGCTTGTTGTTTTGCAACCTCGAAGTCTTGTGGAAAATTATCCGGAACAATATCATCATCACGCACCACCATGTTTACGCTGTTGTTGATGTTGCTTCTAAATCGGAAACTTAAGTACCGCAAATGCAATTTTATCTACCGCAAAATTTGATCATTTTGGCTAATTAATTGATTAATAAAACTCAACTAAAGGTGTTTCACTTCATAAAGAACTTTATTTTATCATAGCTTTGTGCACTACACACAAAGTAGCGATACTGCCAACCTTATCATCATTTTTGGGGCTAACGTGGTGCAAAATGCCAATATTATCATACGCCTTCGGAAGATCAAAAACCGGCGAGGTGTTTAAAAATGTACTGAAGGGTGTCATTTAAAAAATATTATTTTAGTGCAAGAGTTCTTGATACTTTCGACGCTCTTTATAACGATTATTATGATCGTTCCAATATAATGGTTGTTACGAAAAGTTACAAATGTTTTCGCTCTTCACCCCACATTATTTTACGCATAAGACCATTCAATGCGTTTTTTTGCAAAAAAATATGTATAAAATTCGTGTATTTCGTCTAATGTTCCAATGTTCTCTATGGCATTAATTATTACAATTTTTTATTATTTTCTAACCTGGCGCATTTTTAATGCAACAGCTTACATAATGAAAAAAAATAGTAATATAGTTATTCATTCCGTCCAAATATGAATTCTTTTAAGAAGTTAATTATGTTTTCAAAGTTTCGGTATAACACAACTTATATCATCTGTTTTCCGTGGAACTAAGAGGTCTTTATAACGAACCCTTTGTGGCAATGAGACAAAGGATAGAATAATATTAGCCTATAATAATGTTTAAAAAATCAATTATATTCTTATTCAATTTCAAGGACACCTGAAACATTCCCAAAGACCCCCAACGGGTCCGCGGATGTGTGGTTAAGTATCACTCTTTCAGTGGATTCATAATCTCTTAAGAAAAAAACGTTATAGAAAGTTTTATATCGTTGTATCTAGAGTTTAAGATACAACGATAAAACTTAGAGAGAGAGAGAAATTAGAAATATGAAAAATACTTTCGGAGAAAGAGATTTATCGTTAAATGGAGTATCATCATACTCATCTTTCACTGTACATAACAACAACAATCAATCAGCAGAAACAATCATTAACCAATTATCATTCGAATTCATAAACAATCATTAGAAAGATACCGTATAAATGATAAATCACAGGAACTCAGTCTAGACATCTATCGGAGGAAAAAAAATTAAAAATCTAACATATGAATTAATAAATAAAAATTTTCGGACCCATGGGGAGGGGAGTACCGTTCACACTACCACTTCCCAATTTTTCGTATTTGATATTAGCAAGCGCTGCGATTGGATGGCCCAGAACGGTGATGCTTTCTTTTGCGCAAGCGTCCTATTCTCTCACTCACACACACACACTCTCTCGTTTGGCATTTCTCTCCTACCAGGTATTGCATCCTTTTCTTTTGATCAACCGCTGCTGCTGCTGCTCCATATCGACTTTGGAGTCCGTGCAGGACACACATTCTGTGTCTTGTCAGGGGAAAAAAAAGCTCTGACTCTCTCTCTCGCTCAAACTCATAATTTATATCTCTCTGCTCTCTGACTCTCTCATCCATACATAAAAAATTCTACCTTCTCTCCCACACGTGGGAAACGGTCGCTCAAATGTGGATATCTTCTCTCAGACGCGTTGTAGAAGTGATATCATTGGTGGTGAGAAATTGCGTGTTGTCTAATTGAAATATTCCCTCTTGACGAGTTTTGGTTCCGCGTGACCACAAGTAAGTGAAACTTTTGAGCTATTTATCTCAATGCGTAAGTTAATTGCCTAATTTATGTCATGTGAACAAAATTTATTTCGAGATTTTCCTGCGTAGAAACACGTGAGGAGTTAATATTCACGATCCGATTTGACTTCATTGTTCTCTGTCTACATGGGGTTGAGAAAGTTCTTGTATATGATACATTTTTATGGTGTTGAATATTGAAGAAATGTGAATATAGATGGTGTCTCATTTTTTGAATATTTCCCCATGAGTCTCTGATATATTTCGTTTATCCTCAAATTTCTTCGGGTATGCTTTTTTGTGAAATTTTGATAAATTATTTCATGATAAAACTTCTGATACGGTTTTTCTTTTCAACAATTTCACAAAAGCTATTTCTCATCATAAAATTACTTCAGATGCTTTTTTTTTTTGATTTCATAAAAAAAAATTTTCTTCAGATACGATTTCTTGAAAATTTCATAAATTATTTCATAATAAAATTTCATCCGATACAATTTTTTTGAAAAATTCTCGAAAATAATTTTATCGTAAAATTTCTTCAGATTTTTTTTTTTTTTTGGAAATTTCAAAAAATAATAATAATTTTTCAGATACGTTTTATTTTTTTTAATGAGATAAAAGAAAATTTTTCAGCGTAAAATTTCTTCGGGTAAAATTTTTTTTTGAAAATCGGATAAAAATTATTTTATCATAAAATCTCTTATTTTATGAACATCTGTTAAAAAACCATTCCATCATAAAATTTCTTCAGATACGTTTTTCGGAAAATATGGTAAAAATTATTACATCATAAAAACACATGAGACGTGTTTTTTCCTCCTTGAAAATTTGATAAAAGATACAATTATTGGCCAATATACATCTTCGTAGAATGAATGGGTAGAGATCTAAAATAAAAGATGATATATGTTGATAAACTCGCAAAAGCGTGAACTATCTTTCGATTTTCAACATTTATAGAATTTATATACATTATTGAATACAAATAATTTTTTTTTTAATTATTTTGGACGTGAAGACATTTTTTTCTAAGCTTTATAACAGAGGGAGTAAGGGGTGTCCGATATTTTGGTCACCTGCGCCAGATTAGAAGAAATATCATTTTTGGCCGCGTTGGGGGAAAGAATGCGATTTTGGGCCAAAAAAAACGATACCGGATAGGTGGATTTCACAAAGAAGCCGAATTCATTACTATAAGACGTCAACTATCACGTCAGCTTCGACGGGGGCAGGGGGTTTGCGGACTTTTGATGACGAGGCGGGGGGGGGGACCGGGGGTTTAGACGATGCTTACGTCATCAACAACCCCACTTATAAAAATTAGAAATATTTTTTAATGACATCTTACTCGGTGTCCTAAAAACGAGAAAAACCTTTCCCTAGTTTGGGGGCACCCGAGCTAACATTCTCACTATTCGAAAGTCTTCTATACGGCCACTTTAGTGATGTCTAAATGATCCGCGGATCGCTCAAGTGGTCTGGAAATCTGACAGGGGCTCTGAAGTGCTTTATTTCTGCGCCGTGCATCACTCAAGTGATCCGTAATTACGCAGCGTGTCACTTAAGTATTCTGGGAATGTGCCGCGGATAACTTGAGTGATGTAGAACTGCACTACGGGCCGCTTAAGTGCTCTAAAACATGTCACTTAAGTGATCTCTAAATGTTCCGCGGATCGCTTAGGTGTTTTGTAACTGTGCCGCAGGTCATTCACTCAAGTCATCTGTGAATGTGCCACGGGCAGTTTAATCCTCGGGGATTGTTCCAGGTGCGACTTAAGCGATGTGTAAATGTGCTGCTTAGTTCATTTTTATAATGTTTTGTGGTGGCTGGCCACATCAAATAACCTCCGAGGGCCACATTTGTCCCGCAAGCCATGAGTTGAACGAATGAGCCTTAGCCTTGAAGGATGGGTAGCAATGAATTTCTTGAAGACAAATTTTGAGTTCTCTTAGCCTTGAAATATCATTGAAACTTACAGAAACTCATTACAATAACTTATGAAGGTATTTTCTTCGGACTTTCTAATTAAAAAAAAATTTTTTTTTTGCTCGTCTGGTGGTAGGCATAGAGCTTGCCCCCCCCCCCCGTACATCTCTGACCCCAATGTGCGTTAGAAGGTTGGGGAGGCAGAGAAGATGAAATCTCACTGACGGAGTGGGGGCGATCAAAAGGGGCTAAAAATCTGCTGACGCAATACGTGAACGGCCCCTACGTCGAAAATAAAATGATCGAAGCTCTTTTCCTTGTACTTCAATGTAAACGGCATATCAAAACTACATCCGAAACTGTATCAAACTATATATTTTCATTTGTCTGAAATAGTTTGTTTCACCGAATTAATAAACTTTCTGAGCCACATGCAGCTCGTCAGGGTTCGGCGCCGCTGATTTATGATGCAACCTGATGCGTTTCTTTGACGGGAAAAAGTATGTTAGAAAATCTAGAACACATATATTATGGTGAAATTTCTTTGAACTATAAAACTTTGAACTACTACTACTACTAAACCACACATGTACCTCGTCCATATTCCTCTGCGGAACCTCTAACGAATTGGTACATGCGGGAATGTGTCTGTGTAGTGAAACCTGACGTGAAGTTTGTTTCTGTGTAATGCTTGTTATGTGTAGTGCTGCCATCTACCACCACTTTTTCTAACTATGAGTGAAGTGTAATGATTGAATAATTAATCGTTGTAGGCCTGTTGCTCTCTGTGGTGAGACTTTTCAACGGGGAGATCGGCTCGCATTTGCGCCTCGAAGTTGGGAACCACAGGAAACAAATTTCAGATATATTAAAACTTTGAACTAAAAAATTTTTAAATAGTTCTAATGCTATATAAGTATACAAGTTGTATACAGGGTGCATAGCAAAGAGGGAAGGGGGGGGGGTCGCACAGCATTTTATTGTTGAACCGTAGTTCGTAGAGGTATACTTTAAATTAGTTAAAGTTTAACTAATTTAAACTATTACTTGAAATTTCCAAATGACGTGAAATACTCAGATATATCATTCATGTTGCAAAGGGTTGTATAGTTATTAAAATAAAAGAAAAATAACTTTTTATACACTCCCCGTGCGCCCCGAATCCCAGTTAGAAAGTTGTTGCCCTGTCTCTCCTGTGTCCCGTAAGTGCTAATACGGCCTATATTTCATTAACTGTCCGTCGTAGAAGCATACTTTTAATTTTAAAAAAAAATGCTCAAAAGCGCCTTCAAAAATTACCCTTTACCAGTTTCAGTGTGAAAATACAGTGAGCAACAAAATACGAAATCTACATTTTTATACGGTCCCCCTTTCCCCTCTAACTTCTAGTAGCAAAGTTTTTGTCCTGCATCACTTGAGACCAACAAAAAAAAAAACTCATAAGTGTAATATTCATTTATATATAATAAATATACATATTTATGGAATTCGAAAAACGGAGAAAAGTTTTGAGAAAAATAGCGTTAAACGCGGGTAAACCGGAGCATTAACTCAATTGGCTAAGAAAATCCCATTGGTTAATAAGATTATTTTCATTGAAAACTGATGTTTAAGTTTAAAAAAATGATTTGATTGACAAAAAAACAACTTTCTTTTATGAAATAATACTTTCAGGAAAACAAGAAAATCAATATCATTAAAGAATTCATAATAGAATTAATATAAATCCCAAAAAAATTTCACTTCTTTTAAAACTTCTTGATAGATTTAAGAAAAAAATTTCATTGTTAAAAATGTCTTTTAATTTCACATGATTGACTTTTAAAAAATCTTTATAAATTTCATAAATTTGAAAAGAAAATGTTTTTTTATTTTCCAAAAAATAATTTCGAAGAAATTCTTTTAAATTTCAAAAAATGATAATTTTCAAAAAAAATAATTAATTTGACCTTAACTATTGAATTTCAAACAAAAAGGATAATTTTAAATTTCATAAAAAAACATTAATTTTTATTCAATTCTTTTGATGTTACAAAAAAAAATTAATTGAAAAATGTTGAATAAAGAGTGAAAAATGATATTAAAAAAAATTATTTCGATATTAAAACAATTAATTTCACATAAAAAATTACCAAGCATGTCAAAAAAAACCATGTCCGGGAAATTCACCGACAACAATTTACCGCTAGGAAAATTCACTGACAACAGTTCGACATGAGTGAATGTTCGAGCGAGCGAGAGAATGAATAAGCGATTCAGTGAGTGAATGAATAGGCGATTCAGTGAGTGAATCAATAGGCGATTCAGTGAGCGAATGAATAACGGATGGAGTGAGTGAACGAATCATGGCTTGAGTGAGTGAATGAAGTCACCCACTCACTAAATATATTTTTCGCTTTCTAGGTCGCTCACTTTGTCAGTCACTCACTAGATCACTCACTCACTTGGTCGGTCATTATATCATCGTTCATTCTCACTAGGTCTCTCATTCCGTTACACACTCAATCTTGCCGCTGTGGTGGTCGAGTGGTTATAGTGACGGACTCGCGATGCGAGGATCCGGGTTCGAACCCCACAGTGGTGGTCGGCTGAAGTTGGTTTTCTGTGGTTCCCAACTTCAAGGCGCAAATGCGAGCCGATCTCCCCGTTAAAATGTCTCGCCACAGAGAGCAACAGTCCTACAACGATAAATCATTCAATCATAACATTTCACTCATAGTTAGAAAAACTTGTGGCAGATGGCAGCACTACACATAACAAGCATTACAGAGAAACAACAAAAAACTTCACGTCAGGTTTCACTACACGTACACGCACATTCCCGCATGTAACGGTTCGTTGGGGGTTCCGCGGGTGGGGGGATGCATGTGTGGTGCAGTAGTAGGTAGGGCCTCCAAAAAATGGCTCGGGGATCCATGATGTTCTTAAGTCAGCCACCTCGTTGGGCAATTTGCCTGTTGTGGCTTTGTATTTGTATCTAGTCGCTCACTCGTTCAATCACTAGATCACCCTGCCCACAACTAGGTCACTCATTATGACGCTCACTCACTAGGTCGCCAACTGACTCACTCAATACGTCTCCCACTCACTATGTCAATCACTCTATCTCTATGTGTCACTCGCTCACCAACATTTTATATACTACTCTTCCACTCACTCACTAACTTGTACTGTATCATTCACTGAGTCACTCATTCGGTCATTCTTCGCTCACTTATTCGTGTCGGTGAGTTTTCCCAGTGGTGAGTATTCCGTCAATGAATTATTGGTCGGTGAATTACACTGTGGTGAATTGTTGTCGGTGAATTTTCCGTAAATCAAAAAAAAACAACTATCCAGTGACAGTGATTCGTTGGCTTCAATAATGATTTTGAAAGATCATTTATTCAATTTAAACAATTCCCCAACACTGTAAAAACATGCTCATCTCCTCTTGATAGACTATTACTTCCTTAATGTCTCTCAATGCTGCATCGCTACGTCAACATACTCGTCATGCGAATAATTAAATATTTTAAACTATATACACAGTATATCAACTCAAAATATAATTATTTCCATAATTTAGGAAATTTCAAAACATTATCCAGAAACTGAATCATTTTTTTTTTCGATTCATTACCATTACACCCCATCTCGGAATTTTCTAAGAATTTATCCATTAATTTTTTCTTTTTAGAATTTCACAACAAATTTAGAAGGAAGGGAAAAAAACGCTTTCAAAAGAATTCAGAAGAAATTTGTCTCATTTCTTAAGGAATTTCTGGAAAAAATCAAAAAAAAAATTGCTTTTCTCTCCTCATTAAGTGTTAAATATGCAAGGGGTGATGTTACGTTAACTGTTTGCACTCATTGAGGTGAACTCTGCCGAAATAATAAGAGATATATATATAAGGGGAAAAAAATTAACTAATTATCTTAATTTTAGCTAAAACGTGTCGAGAAAAGGGAAAGAGGAGACTAATTATTAATCTTGATATCCCCGTGGAAAAGAAAATTTAATCCCGGGGATTTTTATCAAATTAGTAAATTTATTATGTGCGGGATTCACTTGAAGGAAATTTCGTTCAGAATCGTAGAAATATTTTGGACAGGATCTCTTAGAATTATGTTATTAGCATATCGGTAGAAGTTTCAATAAGGGGTCGTTCAAGTATTACGTCAGCATCGAGGGGGGAGGGGGGTTTCGGATTTGCTGACTTTTGCTGACGGGGGGGATGGGGTTTGAAGGTTGCTTACGTCATCAACCAGCCCTTTTTGAAGATATGAAATATTCTAAGCTGCTGACGAAATTTTGCTGACGGGGGGGGGGGAGGGGTTTCGGAATTTGCTGACTTTTGCTGACGGGGGGAAGGGTGGGTTTGAAGGTTGCTTACGTCATCAATCACCCCTTTTTGAAGATATGAAATATTCTAAGCTGCTGACGAAATTTTGCTGACGGGGATGGGGGGAGGGGTTTCGGATTTGCTGACTTTTGCTGACGGGGGGAAGGGTGGGTTTGAAGGTTGCTTACGTCATCAATCACCCCTTTTTGAAGATATGAAATATTCTAAGCTGCTGACGAAATTTTGCTGACGGGGGGAAGGGGGGTCAGTGTTTTGCTGACTTTTGCTGACAAGGGAGGGGGAGCGGGGGTCAAAAATGGCTTAAAATCTGCTTACGTAATACTTGAATGGCCCCCCTAAACGATTTTTTCTTTTGTTAGTTTGAAATTAAATTGAATTTATTTATCGATAAGTCATTTTTCTTGGGAGGAATGTGGTATATATCTTCATATTCATAATTTTTTGTTACCTGTATGTCGATAGGGATGTGCGAGAAAGATTCATTGCCAACGATTCACCGACGTGAAAATTCACCGCTAGGAAAATTCGCCGACAAAAAATTCATCGACAATGATGTAGTGGGTGAGTGAATCGGGGAGCGAATGAGTGACTGATAGGGACTTGTGAGTGAATCAGGGAGCAAATGAGTGACTGATAAAGTGGGTCAGGAACATGTGAACAAATTAGCGAGGAGTCAATCTTACGGACAATCACTCACTTTCTCGGTCCCTTCCTCACACACTCAGTCACTCATATGGTTACTCACTCACTCCACTCTGCCACTCACTTTGCCGCTCATACGGTCACTGACTCACACACTCATTCGGTCACCCATACGATCACTGACTCACTCAATACGTCACCCATACGATCACTGACTCACTCAATACGTCACCCATACGATCACTGACTCACTCAATCGGTCACTCATACGATCACTCACTCACTTTGTCACTCATACGATCACTCACTCACTTTGTCACTCATCCCCTCACTGTCACTCAGTCTCGCTCAATCACTGACTCACTCATTCACCAATGCATTCATACGATCACTGAATCTCTCATTCACCCACTTGGTCACTCAATCATTCACTGACCCACTCACTTGGTCACTCAATCATTCACTCACCCCTTCACTTGGTGACTCAATCGTTCACTCACCCCTTCACTTGGTCACTCAATCGTTCACTCACCCCTTCACTTGGTCACCTATATGGTTATTCACTCAGTCATTCATATGGTCACTCACTCGGTTACTCATAAAGTTACTCACTCACTCATCTTGTCATTCATACAGTCACCCACTTGGCCACTCATGCGGCTACTCTCTCACCCACTTACTCGGTCAGACGCTCTCTCACAAGTAAAATTCACTACCTCAATCACTCGGTCATTTACTAGCGATGAACCGCTGTCGGTAAATTTTTCCAGCGGTGATTTTCCCGTTGGTTAACTATTTGTCGGTAAATTTTCCCATTGGTAAATGGCGTGGCTTGAATTACCGTTGATGAATTTTCCTTAAATCCGATAGTGACCGGTACGTTTATATCCAAACATAACCGTATCTGAAAAAAATGTAGGGCATAATACAGTATAACCCTCTTAACGAACACCCCTCAGATCCGGTCACCCCTCTTTAACGGCCAAACAATTTCCCCTTGCATAATAAAAGTATGCATTTCAAACCCCCTGGTTATAGGTCACCTCCCCCCCCCTCATTTACGAACGAATTTTTTTTTTATTCCGCCGGTGACCGCAAAAGAGAGGTTTTACTGTAATATAGTGGCTTTGATGCGCAACTTTTTTTGATCCCGTAATCGAGGTTTGTTATTCGAATGTCGATGTCCGTTGTTGCTTGATATTGCCCTTTAGGAAAATAACCAGAACATGATTATCCTGGCAATGCACCAAATCACTAAATTTCCCAGTTTTCGCCTTGATCCAGGAGAAAACGTGAACTGAATGAGTTATTGGCAAGGCAGCTGTTGGAGAACCAACATCGAAAAAAGTTTTCCGCCAAATGTTTCTTAATGTTATGTACTTCTCTAAAAATGTTCGACTATTTCGTTTCTCTTATACTTACTTTGAAACGACGCATAATACACATTGTACACACACCAGTCTGAATAATACTTTGTCGCGCAAGAGAGTCGCTATTAAATCCAACTCCGCCAAAACACACTGACAACACTGATTTTAAACGACATGAGCGACTGACAGTCTAAACTTACATTGTGGAATGTAGGCCTACACAAGAACATAACTGGAACAAAAATTTCAAGAACTCGTTTTAGCACTAGAAGAGCCGGACTATACATTATACCTAAGAGGGTCGATGGCAGTCATTTTTACTGCTGCTTCTTTTTAGTGCTATATATTGAATCACTAAATTTTTTTTCAATCAAAAACAACATTATCCCACATTTCTTATTTGTAAATTTTCGAGAAATTTGGCTTTTCTTAAGCGTACAGGATGTCCATAAAATGACTTTTCAACTATAAATATGAAAATTTAAAGGGCAACTGTGGACAAGATTTACCATGGAAAAAAGATAAACATTGAATTTACATCGCATCGTACATTGCCCCATTTTGGTGATGTATGCAGTGTCTTCTATGCAGATAAATGCTGATACAGTACAACACCTTTTTATGTGTATATAACGGTCTTTTTTGTTCACTTTATTTAGTTGTTCGCGCGCACGCTATGGATAACATATAGTATACTATTATGCCGAGTATCCACAATCGATCACTTTCTCAGTAGGTCGGTCACTCACTTGAACTCTAGGTCACTCACTTGAACTCTAGGCCACTCACTTGAACTCTAGACCACTCATTTACTCCCTAGGTCGCTCACTTTGTTATTCTCTGACTAGGTCACTCTTTCTATCACCAACTCACCAGGTTGCTCACTCTGTAGCTCGCATACTCACTGAGTCGCTCACTTTGTCACGCGCACTCAATCATCAGGTCACGCACATACACATAAGGTAACTCATATACTGTCACTCGCTCACTCACTAGATTCCTCAGTTGAGTCACTCATCATGACACTCACTGACTAGATCACCCACTCACTCACTAGGTCACTTACTCTATCTCTAGATCACCCAATCCGTCACTCACTCACTCATTCACCAACACTAAGCACTCTGTCACTCACTGACTAACTACTGCATCATTTACTGATTCAATCACTCGGTCAATCCTCGCTCACTTACTCGCTTACCGACTCGAGTCGAATTGATGTCGGTGAATTGTTTGCCGATGAATATTTCCAGCGGTGAATTTTCCGGCTATGAACTGCTGGTGGTACATTTTCCGTCGATGACCCATCAATAACCCAATATCTTCCAGCACAGCATTCGCAATAATTGCAGCTGATAGATCAGACACACCAGTTCCATCACAAGCAAGAGCAACATTTGGTAATTTAGTTCTCATCTATGAGGATGATGGTAGAACTTCAAAAGCAAATGAAGTACTTGCTTCGGCACCAGTTGATGGACCAGCTTCAGTACTGGTAGATGGAAATGCTAACTTCAACGGTAAACTGTGTTTTGGCTCATATAGATCACTTTCCTCAGAATCGTAGGATATAGATGAGTTTTCAGTGGTTGATGAACTAGTTTCCGCCGTTTCTTCTTGAGATGACTTCAAATGGGATACCATTTTCATTTTCCTTTGTTCATTGTTTTTCAATTTCTTCGTTATTAGGACATCTACTCGACCAATGGCCATCTTGCGTGTACTTCTTTAATATGGCAAGAAATCTCGCTCTCAATTTGGGACCTTTCTCAACTTGTCATACTTAAAGTCTTCAAAATCACATTTGCATGCTGTAATGTCGAACAACTTCCGTGCTTCGCACTGAAAAGATTTCAAGTTCAACTTGAAAGTTTGAGAATCCTTCCTTGCTTTCATATTTTTCTGAAGATTCTTGTATTTACAGTAAAAGTCTTTGAAAATTTTGCATATCCGTTGTTGAGAAACCGTAAGAATTGAAGCAATTTTCCAAATATTTTCTATCTTAGCACGATAATTTCAAGAATGTCTGCAATAGCTGGATATTTTCTTAATTGTTGTGCCTTCATATTGCGTTGAGTCAGCAAATAACAAAGCATAACATCGCCATAGGTGGGCAAGACCCGAGAATCCAACTCTCTAAAATGTCACAATAAAAGCTTCTGGTCGTCATTTTGATTGGTATACACCCTCTTAGTTAAGGGGTAAGATTGCACATGAATACTGAAAACAAGGGAAAAGCATCCAGTTCACTTAACGAATCACGTGTTCAGGGGAATAGGAAAGCCTCTTCCGCGGTGCCATGTTACAGAATTCCACACGTGCGTAAAACTTTAGGGGCGATGAGGAACCTCAAGAAGTTTGAATTTTGGGGGAACAAAATTAGGAATGGCATTTCTTCACATAAAGGCATATTTTAAATTCTATTACAATGGCAATTTCAATTTTTTTTTTTTTCTATTGCATAAAACTTTAGGCATAAAACTTTCCATTTTTTCTAAAAAAAAAATTAACAAGGTAAACCTCGGACTAAATCAATGCTGAAATTCTTAATCGTTTTCAATTGAAATGAACTTTTTTGTATATATCTGTTATTCTTCCCATTTATTCACTACACACCTGAAGGAATAAATAATACACGAGAAACGAAATAAGATTATCAACACACACAAGAACTTCATTCAGTACTGACAATATTGGATACAGTAAACTTCATATAAGGAATGACTTATATCCAGGGAAGCAGTTAGATACACAAGAAGTTCTTCCTATCGGATCCCACGAGCGCTTCATTTATTGCTTATTTTATCAATTGGGTAAATACACACACACGCACACACACATATATGTCTCTGTGTGTGAATATACCTTTACCGAGTTTCCCTTATTCGTATTCCTTATACTTACATGAGCCAGTGGCGTAAGCAAGCGGAAAAGTCTCGTTAGCTCTAAACCTTTTTGCCCTGGACGATGGAAACTCCTTCAACGGTAGAAGGGAAATGTTTGTTAGAGGATTAAGAACCATGAGATAAATTGGTTTTTCCCCTGGCGTATCCTCTCTTCTTCTTATTTCCGTTGCGTATAGACACACAGTTGTGTAAGCTTCGGTGAATTTCGTTCGGAATCGTGTAAGGATAAGTAGAATATTTATACGTGATACATACGGATAAGTTGGAAGAAGGAAAGTGAAATCTGGAACATTCCAGTCGCTGGTTGTAAAACATTCAGTCGAGGATAAGGCCTGTACATGTACACTACGTATACAGTGGAACTTCTCAAGATCCGATATAATGATTGACGTATAGAAATAAATCTTTAATTCCATTTATAAATATACAAATAGGTAGTAATGTGAGCTTTAGGCGATATACAGGGTGTCCCGTAAGTGCTAATGCGGCCTATATCTCATTAACTGTCCGTCGTAGACGTATACTTTTAATTTAAAAAAAATGCTAAAATTACCCTGTACCAGTTTTGAGAGTGTAAATACAGTGTGCACCAAAATACAAAATCTAAATTTTTATATGGTCCCCCCTTTTCCCTCTAACTTCCAGTTGGAAATTTTTTGTCCTGCATCTCTTGACGCCAACAGAAAAAATTCCATATTTCTAAATGCAATATTCCATAAGATATTTTAATTCAAAAATTGGAGAGAAGTTATGAAAGAACAGCAAAAACTAACGGACAACGCTCCTTCCCACTTATTTATGCTGTTCGTTCCCCTTTCTGTGATTTTGAATTCGAATATCTCAGCGAATATTGCACTTGGGAACTTGAAATTTTCTTTGTTGGCCTCAGCAGTGACAGGACAACTAGGGCAGTGACAGGGCTTAACTGGAAGTTAAGACGACGGAGATAATGTATGAAAATTTAGATTTATTTTGTTACACACTGTATGTATTTTCACGTACGTAGTTTCCACAGACTTTTTGCCCACCCTGTACTTCGAAGAATTTAATTGGATCACCCCGTTTATTACAGTCACCCCTCTTTTACATATCCTATGAGGAAACGATGACTTACACTATACTATGAAGTAATAGAGTAAAATATTGTGAAGTTTTCGATACATCCTACTACGAATTCATGGAATTTCTCTAATTATCTTTTAAGTAATCGCTGTTATAATCCTTCATTCAACCGAACCTATATTACCAATTTGTCAATACGGGGTGCCGTGCAAGTGCTAATGCGGCCTTTATCTCATCAACCGTACGTCGTGGAGGTATATTTCCGGTTAAAAACTACCCTGTACCAGTTTTAGGTTTTATTTTCAATTTTTCGGTTATTCAATGCTTTTATTGCGATGTTGGTAAAGTTGTTTTACCTCATGTCATTTATCGCCGGCTGAACCCTTACGAATGTTTCAGATATAGATATATAAAAGGAAGTTTCCGGTCCAAAAACTTTTGCCGGGTTGACATTCAACGCCCTCTATCGACAAAATTTTGAACTACTTTTTTGTATCAAACGAGTCCCCTCTTCGTGCGAATAACTTTTTCACAAACCGCAAACGAGTATACAAATTTCTTCGCTGCAGCTTCACATAGAGTGCTCAGAAGCCAATGAGTCAATAAATATCAAAAAGGAGATGAAAGAATCTTTTAAATGATCTTTTTATTCCATGGTCAGTATAACGTAGCGATACCTGCCGTTTCAGTATAAAGATAACAACTTCAGTGCTATGGCAACTGAAAGTTTTAACAATGAAGAGGCACTTGCAATGAGAAAGTCATTTCTAGAAAATTCATTTTCACTTATTAGCTTCTGAGCCGGCCATATCAAGAATCTATTCGATGACAGTGCATAAATGAAGTTGATTACCACAGGAAGGGATGGAGAAGGAGGATTACCGAAAAATTTTTGCTAAAGAAAGGGGTGCCAAAGAAAAATTGATGTACCAAAGGGGGGTCACTAATGAAATTTTTGTCAAAAATGGGGGTCGAAAAAAAATTATTGTCACGAATGGGAGTCAGAAAAAATACTCTTGTCAAGAGACTGGTAATCGATATAATCCTTGCCTAAAAGTGAGGGGCGCTCACCTAAAAATTCTTGCCAGGGGAAGATCACCAAAAGATTCTTGTCAAAAACGTGGTCGAAGAAAAAGTCTTGTCAAAAACGTGTTCGAAGAAAAAGTCTTGTCGAAAACGTGGTCGAAGAAAAAGTCTTGTCAAAAACGTGGTCGAAGAAAAAGTCTTGTCAAAAACGTGGTCAAAGAAAAAGTCTTGTCAAAAACGTGTTCGAAGAAAAAGTCTTGTCGAAAACGTGGTCGAAGAAAAAGTCTTGTCAAAAACGTGGTCAAAGAAAAAGTCTTGTCAAAAACGTGTTCGAAGAAAAAGTCTTGTCGAACGGGAGGTCACCGAAAAAAAAAGTCTTGTCGAACGGGAGGTCACCGAAAAAAAATTCTTGTCGAAAGAGAAGACACGGTTCAAAAAAGTTTGAGAAACACCTGCCGTATACCAATCAACTGCACCAAAAGATCTATTTGTTCCCGTAATTCCTGAATTTAAGTCCAGAAAAGTGATTTTTTTTAGCCAATCAGCATGAAGTTATATTTGTCGGAGGTGCAGTATCATGTAAACTTTTAGAACGAACAAAGAAAGGTTTCACAGGTGTTATCCTCAAAAAATTATGGAAAAATGTAAGCACATTCATCTCCAACAGAAACAAATAAAAACAAATTAGCAGCGGAATGCAATTATTAAATCCCCAAAAGCTTATTAAAATGATAACAGTCGGTTAATAAGTTTCTCTCCCGCTTCTTGGTTAATTATGTGTAAAAAAACTTATTTTCACTTTTTTTCCTGTCTTTCCTCCAGTTTCTCTGTTGTAGGAACAATTAGTTATTTCCTCTCTTTTTTTCTCTCTCTCTCTCTCTCTTTCTTTATCTGTGCTGTACCTGATCATGTGTTGTTTGAACGACGTCACTCTAACACTCTAGGGTTGCAAGTTCATTCTTGGCCTGTGTTGCCATTCAAAATACTAATATTTAATTTTTTTGTTTGTGTGTGACCCAAAATAATTCCACCGGATTTTTCCACATTTTTGCGCATATTTAAATGAATAGAATCTTCAGTAATTTTTCAAAATTTTTTGAAAAGTCACCTTGGGACCTTATAAGTGAAAAAAAGTGTTTTCAATTTTTTTTTTAAATTTATATGAATTTCAGTGATTTCATTTTATTTTCTAACACTTCCTATAAGCGATCTACAGTTTTAAAATTCGGAATTATTTTCGCAAATTCGCAGCGACTCGGGAAGTGATTTGGTCAATAAATTTTTATCGATAAAATCTCTTTGAAAAATCCATATTCTTGCATCTAAAAGCTTTACCATTTGGATAGTCTCAGGTGATCACGAGAAGAAACTAACCATAAGTATAATATTTATTCCCTAATTAGATGTTTATAGTGACTATTTATTTTTTTGCCCACCCAGTATAACCGAGAAGCAATTACCGAGATTACTATGAAAAGGTAAAAAACAAAAACATGAAAAAAATTCATCAACATACAATGAACTCTAACTGAAAAGCACAACGGAATTAATTAGAGACATTCCAGAAATCATTTCAGAACGAAACCGCTCTTCATTAATAACTGAATGAAACGCCAGAAAAAATTCGACGAAGATGGAGCCCATTTTTTTCATGAATTTTTTTTCATTTTTATCCTCGAAGAAAAAATTAGGAAAAAAAAATCTTTAGTTGTTTACTTCTCTTTTTTTTTCATTTTCCTTTCAAGCAAAATCTGGAGGAAAAAAAGAAACAGCATCTGTATGTAATTACTATTTCATCAGTTTTGGTTTCGTGTCTGGTTTTATTTCTTATTTCTACAGGGAAGAAAAGAAGAAAAATATAAATAAATTTATTTTTATTTATTTATTTATTTATTTATTTTTTGTTTCGGAAGTTCGAAAAATGTGTTTGTTTGTGGGATTGACTGCATTTATTATTGATGAAAAAAACAATTTCCTAAAAAATAAAATTATTTTTACTTAAAGAAGAGAGACATTTTGTGTGAATGTGCTTCGCCAGTCCCTAATTAAGAATTTATTTCCCTTTCCTACTTCCAATGGTTCATTCGTGTTGTGAATGTGGAAGAAAAAAATGAAATGTGTTTTCAGGAAAATTCTGTTAATGATAATTGATTTATTTATTAACGTAGAAATGTTATTTTTTTATATAAATGTTACTTTAAAAACTGTTCTAATTTATACTTCCCTGTTTTGAATATTTATTAGTAGAGCCCGGATTATATGCACTTAAAGAGTGGCAAACTATGCTCTGAAAATATCTAAATATGCACTTGAAAATATCTAAATATGCACTTGAAAATATCTAAATATGCACTTGAAAATGCTAAAATATGCACTTGAAAATGCTAAAATATGCACCTGAAAATGCTAAAATATGCACTTGAAAATGCTAAAATATGCACTTGAAAATGCTAAAATATGCACTTAAAAATACTAAAATATGCACTTGAAAATGCTAAAATATGCACTTGAAAATGCTAAAATATGCACTTGAAAATACAAAAATATGCATTTAAAAATTCTAAAATGCGCACTTAAAAAATCTTTACACACACATCCATATTCTGTATGGGTATTTTTTTTTGTCAGCCACCTACCTCGTTAGGCAATTTGCCTGTTCTGGTCTTTGTGTTTGTATTTAAGAAATCCTGAGAGAAAAAAATTAAAAATTCCAAAATATGCAGCAAGAATGAGAAAATACGCGTTAAAAAATCACCATGCAAAAACAGAGCAAATATGTGTTTTTAAAATGCATATTTTCTATTTGTTAGTGCATATTCATTTACAAAGAAATATCCACACATGTATATATGCTGCATTTTCAAATAACTTCTAATATATTTTATTTAAGCATTTTTAATTTCTAGTTAGTCGTGGCTATGCTTAGTAACGAAATATAATCGAATCCCGTTATAAAGAACTCCAAGAGACCGGAGAAATCACTTCATTATAACGAGATTTCGTTATAAAGGAATTTCAGGTTGTTTGCATTGTTCCAATGTAAACTTATTTGAAGGATTGGAAAAGTGTTCGTTAAAACGGGATTCGATTGTACCAGTAAAAAAGAATTTCGAAGCTATTTCTAAAAGAATTGAACACTTTTGACGCTATCTCTAGAAACAGCGTTACAATGAAACAGTTGATGTTTGGAAAAAACAATCCCACCTGCGAGAAAAAAAACCCCGATATTATGAAAATATTGTGAGAAATTTTTAATATTTCATTTGAATTTTTTTTTGAAAATTTAAAATTTTTCAAATATTTATTTGAAAATTTAAATATTTCATCTTAAAAACTATAAAAAAGTGATTGAGCTTCAATAAACCTTCACAAATGTGCACTTATTCTGAAAACTCTTCGATTTTATGGATTTATATGCATTAATGCCATAAATAATTTTATGGGTATCCTTTTCTCAGGCACCTCGTTGGGCATTTTGCCTGTTGTGGCGCAGTATTTGTATTTGTGTTTGTATAATGCTGAAAAAAGCCAAAATGTACAAATACATATGCACATATGCATTTGCGTATAATCCGGATTCTATTAGTTTGTTTTTTTATTAGTCATGTTTTTTTCATGAATAAATGCAAAATTTCTGATTCAGAAATATATTTTATACATGTCTATTAATGTTGTCTTTGTATAACTTTTATTACTTTAAAAGAAATTGTTATTAATTAATTACGGATTATATCTGATTTGCCTACGTATGAAAACGATGAAGTATAACGAGATGATGGGAATCTGTAAACGTGCTACTCAGAATGAAAATCATCGAATTCTTATTTTTCCTACCATAATAATGACCAAAAAAAAATCGTAATCCGATACGATAATTATCCACGAAGCAATTAAAATGCCATCTAATTTGTAGGATATATTAATATAGCGAATGCGAATCGCTTTTGTATTCAGAACGAGGAACGCAGATATACTTAAGGAAATAGAAAATTTATTCCGATTTTCTCATCGTCAAGATTTCATTCATAGCCTCGAGCAATCTTCCTAAAAGGAATACGAACCTATCGAAATAGAACTTGAGAAATATCCTCTTCTAATAACCGAGCGAAATGCACTTATGTAGATTGCGTGTGCATTATTATTGCTACTGTTATCATTATTTGAAGTAATTTACACTTTAATGGTTTTCTGTAATTAGTATGTTACACACACACACTCAACTCTGGTTCACAAAATATGCATTTGTAATATTCCACAGTGAAGATCATTCCGAAGGAAAAATGATTTCGTCTTTTCTTTAAAAAATAAGGTTTCGTATTTGCATAAATTCTTGACAACTCGTTTTTTTTAATATTTTCCAGAATTATAAATTTTATTTCGATGTATTTTACTTTTAATAAAGTATGTATCGATTAGAATATTTTTACACGAAAGTTGATTCCTTCTATTTTCATTTTTCCCTGATATTGGATCATCCATACCTGGATAAAGTGTGATCAATAAATTTTAAGACCGGAACAGGGGGTGTTCCCGGTCTTAAAAGGTATGTATGTAAAGTAAGGATCATTAAACCAAACTAAACGAACCGAGCACGACCAGGCTCTGCCGCACCAGCGATATAAGCTCTGTACCCCTGGAGTGCGCGGCCGTGCCTAATAAACTCCAGCTGTCGGTCCGGCCGTGTAAGCGAGGGAACATGAAAAGGAAAAAACAAGAGGAAAGATAGAGAAAATAATAATAGACAAATAATAAAACAAAATAATGAGAAAATAATGAGAAAATAATAAAACAAAATAATGAGAAAATAATAAAACAAAATAATGAGAAAATAATAAAACAAAATAATGAGAAAATAATAAAACAAAATAATGAGAAAATAATAAAACAAAATAATGAGAAAATAATAAAACAAAATAATGAGAAAATAATAAAACAAAATAATGAGAAAATAATAAAACAAAATAATGAGAAAATAATAAAACAAAATAATGAGAAAATAATAAAAACAAATAATGAAATATATATATATATAATTGATTTCTCTCTCCCTCCCTGTGTGTGTGTGTGTGTGTGTGTGTGTGTGCGTGCGTGCGTGCGCGCGCGCGTGCGCGCGCGCGTGCGCGCTCTCTATAAGCATCTACAATTTTATATCTATCGTCCCCAAATTTTGCATTTATACCAAATGGGTCCCGGATTGAGCAATAGGCTACTTTAAAAATTTTTCAGAGCAGGGCAAATTCCAGAAACGGACAAAAAAACCGTCGTGCAACAATGGTTTCTCGGTCTGAACAATCACTTTCAGAATGCTTACTTTGGTCACCGTGGCTCCCTAGCAATGCGTTTCGGACATGCATATGCCTTTATAATGGTTTGTCACTTTTTCAATCCTCTCAGTAATTGAAGAAAACCGTATTATAGCTAGTAATAGCATTATATATATTTAAAATGAAAAATAATAATGCTTTGGTAGCTGTGAGCTCTTGGCTTCTTTTCTTGTGCAGCTAGTGGGCTTTCAGCCTCTTTTCACTTTTCGCCGTGTGGTATAATCGGATCATGGGCTCTCTGTTTTGCTGTTTGTATCACGTAGACTTGCCACCTATTTTTATTGGACTAACTGGTGGGCACCGTGCCTCTTTTCCCTGTGGTCCACTATGGACGATCACTAAAATTAAGTTATTCGACCTCAGATTCATCAAGAGAAGAAATTAATTATTGCAAGAGAAGTAATTTATGTTTAGAATGTTACTCGATATATCAATTTGAGTGATTTTAACGTGAAATACAGTGGAAAACAATTTTACAGGTCTCTCATATTTTACGAATTTTGTATCGGACCGCTGTTTTTCGTGTGATAGCCGATAGGCGTGGTTTGGTGCACGCACTGTATATAGACAATCCTAGTGCGCTGTTTGAATCTTCTCCTGCGTGCAGTGGTTGCCAGTCACTGGCAGACCGCCAATGAGTGAGGAAGTGTAAGTAAGCACTATCTCATTTTCGTTTTGACAAAATTGGCAGAGAATTAACTTGAGCAACGTTACTGCATTAATCGCGATGGACATGCCAATCACGACGCAGAACCCCTTTGGTGATGATTGTGCCGCGTGGTTCGTACTCGTGATGAGCCACGAGTCAGGAGTCGGTGTTATGAGTCCGGTAGCGTGACTTTGCGTCCTCTGAATACCAAATCGTCTGTCGAATTGAAATCAACGGATCCAATGCTATACCCAATTAATCAATAACGATTCCATTTCTAGATGTTGAGAGCCTGCCAAAACGCGCTTCCGTCTCCATCGATGTGCGGCTATCTTTGAAGTGGCTGTATCGCTCCTTTATCAGCGTGGTGCCAATTTCTTCATCTAAGAAGGCCTGTTGAATCTTGAGGATTATTTCCACTCTGGAATCACCAAGCTTCATGCAAAATTCAATGTGGTAGATTTGTTCAAGTTTTGACTGAAATTTTTTGTCAAAAGCAAAAATGCGACGACGCTCACTCACACTCACTCATCGGCATTCTCCCGGCAGGCAAAATAAACGTTCAAGCATGCGCACTAGGATCGTTTACATACATTCACCGAACTACGCCTCAATAGCCATATTGGTTTATTCACGAAAAATTATGGTCAGATAGGTTTTTTTCAACAAACATCGTTTACCCACCTTCAGGCAGGGTCACATAAACTTTACAGTCCGCGGGCCAGATATGCCGTATTTCTACCACTCTCGGGTCAGAAAATTGTATACTTCTGGTGATCGTATGACCCGTAATTTTGGCTGTCTTAATTTTTTTATAAAATGACCCGTTTTTATTCCCTTATTTCAACAATTCTTCATGGAATTTTTTAAATAAATAATTAAGATTATTGTCATAACTTTGTCATAATTATCATAATTATGACTAAATGTATTTCTGAAATATATGACATCCATATTTGTTATGGGCATCTTTTTTACAGCCACCTCGTTGGGCATTTTGCCTGCTGTGGCGTTGTATTTGTATAATAAAATTTATATCATAATATAGTGATAATATAGTGATATATATATTCATGTTACATACTTGTCACACATATAGGTGTTTTTTTTTCGTGGATTTTTTTTACTGTAAAAAACAACTTTACTTGCCAATTTTTATTGTGTGAACTCTACTTGCCTTTGACAGTTTGATGCTATCAAAAGAACTGGTAGAGGATCTTTTTGCCTGTCAATGGGTAAATTTCAGGCTTTCGAAAAACACTGTAAATTTTTAACAACATAATAAAAAAAGTCTATTTTAAACGTTAGATTATTTTCTCAGCTAAAATCCAAAACAAAAACATTCAGTGAGATCAATATATCTATCTCCCGACAATTGATTGCTTCAAATAACAAACTCACAACCTAGTAAAAATTCAATCTATTCAAATAAAAAGATAACTTTATCAATTTTAAAAATGTCCAGAATAAACTCCACATAATCTTGCATTATTTGCATTCTTCCGTATTCGCTATCGGTGTATTTTTATCCTATTTTTAAGTCTCTCCAACGATCAACGAATAGAATTGCTATCGGGGGCGGGCAAAAAGAAAACCAGGGAAATCACTCTTGAAAACACCGAAAAAACAAAAACAAAAGCTCTTTTCTCCGAAAACAAAATCCAATAACAAACTCTGGATAATCTCTTCTTTTACTAAAATGGCGAAAAAAAAATCAGTATATATATATAAAACAACACAGTAATAATAGACAATTTATAAAGTCTTATATAAAGAGATCACGAAGGATTATCTGTAGAGTTTGATGCAGTTCACTTTCCTACGGAGGTGGGCATTTGTGTTGTTCTTTCTCATCCTTGAAATATTGACTATACGACGTAAACGATCTTAAGAATAAGAAAAAGGATGAGAAATCATCCTTGTCTAAGGTTTTGAAAAGAAAGTCCTTTTCCTCTGACAGAAGCAGTCCGATTCCGATCGATAACTTGAACTTTCGAGTATTTTATCGTGTGTCGTATATTGCCAACAGCTGGCCCGCGAGGTGATTCTGCGTCTCGCACCCCCCTTCCTCCAGGCGATACTGTGTATTAAGAAGCGTTGAACTTTCAACTATGTTATGTTGCCCTGTGTGTTGTTACAGAATTCAACAAAACCACCCATAAAACCAGGGCCGTCTTAGGGCATGGACCCTCCCGGGCCTCACCGCCTACATTTTGCAGCAGATTACCTAGGATGGGGTTTTTCGAAGGCCCCCAGCTACATTTTTCACACACAGACCCCTCCTCTATATTAAATTTATCGTGTGAAACAAAAAATGATGAAAACCATATCCGGGCTGCAGCTCTGTCAGTCCCACTTTTGTGCCCGGGGGTCTCATGTCCATAAGTGACCCCACCTTATGATATTTTGTACAGTACAATAAATTTTTAAAATAAGTAGGAAATATGTAGGCTGTTTATTTCCAGCTAAGTATGGGACTACCATAGCATCACTTTGCCTAAGGCGCCCATGATGTTGAGACGGCCCTGAATATAACACGGACTTGCGGGGAGCTCAATGAATTCTAGGCCAGTGGTCTGGAGGCCAATCTTATTTGCAAAATTTTCGTTCAGTACAAATTCACTGAAAAAATCAATTCAATACGTAAAAAGGATCTTGCTTCTCGATGAGGGTCGAAAACAATGGGTAAGACAGGGGAGCCACGAGGAAAAAAATATGGTTCAAATGGGACCATGGGTTAAAAAACACTGCTGTAGAGTAGTATTCTTCAAGTACTGGTCCATCGGCCGATGCCGGGCTATACTGCAGTCTGCTTGTGACGTCAGTAAGTAGTTCATTTTCCCTCAGAATATTCAGGGACAAACTATTCCCTGCTCGTGCCAGTATCATCGTTGTGAGGAAAAAAAATGATCGGGCTCAGAATTGCCGATTTCTATGCCCTCACATCCAATCACTATGCGGTATTTGTGAGCCAATCATGAAGATTCTGATCCTTCCACTCCAAGATAATCCTTCTACTCCAAGATAAGAAGAAACAAAATAGGATGCTGTGTTTCAAAATGTGGCAAACTTGCTAGGTAGTCTGAATGACGTTTATGGCAAACAGTGCAGAGGCCATCTATCTCTAGGAGAAGCTGGCTATACAGTATGAGAGGGCTGTTTAATTCCTTTGAAGTCGCGTTCTCTGCCTTGCCTCAGTTGGGCGTAGTCTCGGAGATACAATATATACTACTACCATCTAACCTTAAATGCACCTCGTAGACATGCCTCTATGGAATTTCTAACGAATTAGTACATGGCAGAATGTGCGTGTACGTGTTGTAAATCTAAGAAGTTTGTTTCTGTGTAATGCTTGTTATGTGTGGTGCTGCCATCTGCTATCAATTTTTCAATCATGTGCGTCCTTCTCGAGCACTTTTTTTACTTTTTTTTTTAGCAGACGACATCAGCACATGGAACGTGCTGATTTGACGGAGCTTTTCTCAGTTTTAAGGGAATTACAATTCAGTTGCTTATTTTATTGTTTCAAGTGAATTTTCTCTCGTTTATGGTATTGTTTTAGTGTCACAGGTGTGCGTGTGGTATTTTTATAATCTTATTGGCTATGAAATGTATTAAATCCAAGAAATAGTTGATGAGTTAAAGTGTATTTTGATATTAGCATTATAAATAATGATAACAACTTCAAACATTGTACATCAGAATTTTTCTTTTATATATTTGCTTCCTGCCTTTTTATGTTGCAGTTGTATTTGTAATGACCAAGTCGACACTTGTAAAAGCTGCGTACGTCTAATTCGAATGAAAACAAAAAAGATAATTAAAAATTATCAGAAAGTTCCGAAGATAATTGTAATCATTTGTCTCGAATAGGCTTCCAATCAACCCAGTAAAACAAACGTACGTGATTCAACTGAAATAGATCCGTGAATACATTCTTATAGTGGAAGTTACCTCATAAGTAAATGAGAAAATTCTTGTTTTAAATACTTTAAATGTTTGAAAGAAGCAAGCCAATAAATATACGAATACTAATGACAATAATCGTAAAGATAATTTAGGAAGAATTCAGTGAAAAATGGGTAGCATAGCGATTATGCAAATTATCATAATTTCTCATGTGCACGCTCAGTTCTGTTTGAGCAATGTCAGCTTGTTGTGTGATGGAACATCTCTTATTACAGGCATCTTCGCCCCATTGCACGCTAGCGCCATGGGTGCTCCTTGAAGTAATCCTTGAGTGCTCGATGCTTGCTTGCGATCTCGTGCTCGCGAGCACTTGATCAATGTTCCAACTAAACACCTTGGAGAGGAATTGTATTCACGGATTGAAATCATCATTTCATGCATTCGTATGTTGAACTTGTCGTATGGGTGCTCATCTTTTGATAATGGGTTACAAGCAGTGCTCGCGACTGGAAAAAGGTGGAAGATTTCTGCTTTATAATATAGCTCTACGACCGATGCCGATCCGCGAAATATTTCACCCGATTCTGTAAGCATTTAATAAATAATTTCAGATTAATAAATAATTTCAGATTAATAAATAATTTCAGATTAATAAATAATTTCAGATTCACCAAATGAAATACAGTCTGTATATTGGTTCCTATTTGTGTTTTATCAGTCACCAGGTCTATGAATTATCTTCCTTATTTGTGTATTTTTTGCCAGTCAGCGAATTATCTGTCCCATTTATTTTCATGATGGTTCAAAACATGTTTCTCCTAATTTTTGCGGGTCCGCAAATTATTTTCCCCCGTTCATTTTTCGCCGGTCCTTAAACTATTTTTCTCATTTATTAATTTTTTTCTCGACCCACTAATCATTTTTCCCATTTATATATTTTTTGCCGGTCAGCAAATTATATTTCTCCTATTTGTGTTTTTTTTTTTTTTTTTTGCCATTTCCCAAATTATTTCTCCTAATTATTTATTTTTGTCGGGCAGCAAATCACTTCTCTTATTAATGTACTTTTGTACCTTTTCCTGTCAGCAAATTATTTCTCGTATTTATTCATTTTCGCAAGCTATTTCTCCTAAGGTTTTTGTCATTTCTCAAATTATTTTTGTTATTTATGTTTTTTTTTTTACTAGCCTGCAAATTAATCCTCTCCACAGTTCTAAAAAGTTTTCAAACATTGCTTCACAGAGTTTTAGTCTCTGGGGGTTCTTTATATACAGGGTGATTATAAAAAAAACTATCCCGACATATGGGCCCCTAACTATCATACCATTCACAGAAACTGAATGAAATTTTGGCATAAGGTATTTCGATGTATGCACTCAAGAATGATATGGAAAACAACAGTGTCACTCTAATAGTTACGGTTACAGTGAGAAAATTTCGAAAATATCAAATGGCAACACCAAGTTTTTTGTATTGGAATGTGATCTCCATTGTGAAAACCCCTAAATAGCGTTCGAACGGCAAATGTAGCATGAAAATCACCGGCGGTAGATAGGCTAAAAGTGAGGACAACCAATAAGGACAGAGAAGCAGCATAAAATAAAGCATTTTATTGTGTGTTCACAAATTTTCCACATGACCTTGTGGAGGACTAATCAGGCTGGGATCTCAGCCGAAGAAACGGTGTGACGAATGAAACGAACATTAATGCTCTGGTGCAAGGAAAAGTCCTTTTTACTTTTTCCTTGCCTAGCTCCGGGGATTTTCGTGCTACATTCCAACGCTATTTAGTGTTTTTCAGTATGGAGATAGCATTCCAATACAAAAAACTTGGTGTTGCCATTTGATATTTTCGAAATTTTCTCACTGTAACCGTAACTGTTAGAGTGATACTGTTGTTTTCCATATCATTCTTGAGCGCATACCTCAAAATACCTAATGCCAAAATTTCATTCAGTTTCTGTGAATGGTATGATAGTTAGGGGCCCATATGTCGGGATAGTTTTTTTACAATCACCCCGTATTTCTCCCATATTCTGTTCGGAAGCGTGTCCGGAAAATTCACTGACAACAATTGGAAATGACTGCACGAACGAGTAAGTGAATGAATAAGAGATTGAAAGAGTAAACAAATGAGCGAGTGAGTGAATGAATGAGCGAATCAATGATTAGGTGAATGAATGATCAAGTGACCAAATTATTCACTGAGTGAAAAAAATTAGTCAGTGAATGCGCTAAAATGAGTGAGCAAGAGAGCTAATGACTTGGTGAGCGAGCTTATGAGTCAGTGAGTGAGTAAATGTGTTCGTGAGTCGCTCATTATATCAATTACTCACTGGGTCACTTACTCACCGAGTTGCTCACTCTCACTCGATACTTACTAATTAAGTCGCTCACTATGTTACTCCCTGACTAAGTTACTCATTCTGTCATCAGGTCACTAATTGTGTCACACCAACTATGTCGCACGCACTCAATAGACACTCGCCCACTCACTAGATCATTTAATCTACCACTAGGTTGCTCTTTCTGCACACACTCAATAACCAAGTTACGCACTTACTCACTAGGTCACTAACTCTATCTCTAGATCACTCACTCACTAGTTTGCTTACTCACCAACGCTAAGCACTCTGTCACTCACTCACTATATATAACTACTGTATCATTTACTGACTCACTCACTCACTCAGTCATTCCTGGATCACTTACTAGCTCACTGGCTTGTGTCGAAGTGTTGTCGGTGAAATGTTAGCCGGTGAATTTTCCTGGCGGTGAATTTTTCCAACAGTGAATTGCATGGCGGTGAATTGTTGGTGATGAATTTTCCGTAAACCGTTCAGAAGTTTAAGACATACTCACTCAAATAGCCCATTCATTTCGACATGGTAACTCATTAACTTTATTGTAGCATTAGATGCCATAGTGAGGCCTACGCTATAATAGAACGGCTTCATGGTAAAACTGTAATCTTAAATATGAAATATATACACTCGTGTACAAAATTAAGAAAATTAGCACATTATGTCGAATTTCTGAAAACTAATGGGCAGATTTTAATGAAATTTGGTACACAGTTATAATAGGGAAAAAGATGTGCCATAAAAAATTCATAGTACGTACTCACGATTGTCAGTATTGTCAGTAAATCTCATCATTGCAAGAATGTCCGAAATCCACGTTGCGCAATCGAACCGATAATGAGTCGAATATGGGGTATGGTCCCCTCTCACAATCGGACAGGTCGCACAGCACGACGGCATACTGGACACGAAGCAGTTGAGGAGTCCCTGAGGCAATCGGTCCCACTCCTGCAGCAACGCAGTTTTCAACTCCGAAATGGTTTTCGGAGGTGATGACAAGATGCAATTGACCTTCCAAGGGCGTTCCAGACATGCTCTATAAGTCAGGAGATCTGGCTGGCCAATACATACGCCGAATATCCTCACCTGCCAGATAACTGCTAAGCAAATGAGCCCGATGTGGACGAGCGTTGTCCATGAACAGGAACCGAGGGCCAACTGCGCCCTGAAAAGTCGAACATAAGACCTCCTCTCTATACCTCCCAGCAGCCAGGGATACTCTGTCAAACACATGGAGGGGTGTGCGGCCGTCCAACACGTTGCCTCTAATAGACAAAATTAGACAAATTGATCAAATTCTCTTAATTTTGCATGCGAGTGTATATATTTCATATTTACTTGAGAATTAAAATACTGCGCGTAAAAATTTCAATAGAAATAAATTCAATCAATTTAAATCACTCCATTATAATAAATCTATTATAAATTATCTATTATGGAATAAATAAAACAACATAAAGCAAATAAATTAATTTATAATCCTTAACATATACGTAAAATGCTTCCAAAAAAAATCATTAATTGGCAAAAAAAAAAACAATCCAAAAATTTTTGAATATGCATTTCGATAATCCTTATAACTATAATTACGCTCGTAGCAATCAATTCCCTTTCCTAAAAAGGAAACCGAAAGAAAAGATTATCTAAATAAGTTAATTAAGATGGCGAGAGATAAATTAATAGATAGAAGAGCGTTTTTGCTCCTTCAACGAATGACACAAAAGCCCTGGAGTGTGATATTTAATTAAATATAAAATATTCATACGAGTCGCAGTGACAGAATCCAAGGCTAGAATTGTCTTGAATGACTAATTAATTTAGCTTATTAACTGATCATAGCTCCAATGATATAGTTTGGTTTTTTTTTCCTCCTATGATTATCGTTTAGGAATTTCTATTCTACGGCGTTTGTAGTTCTTTCCGCCATCGTTGAGACTGAATAATTGATTGGCGTGTTCGATCTCGAGGTTCAAACAAGTTCAGCTTTGTGTTATTTATCAAATTTCCCTTGTCTAAGAATGTAAATATCCCTCCGGATATGCTCGAGGCTATGGAGTCAAGAGGAAAGTTCTATTTCGTGTTAATTTTTCAAAAATGTTTATGTTTGGCATTTATAAGGAATTAGGATTTTCAATTATGTAGTATGCGAATCGTTCTGAAAGTTGTGGAGAAAGAACCGGAAAGCTAGGGGAATCCACATTACAAATAACATTTGTTGTTCTACAGCAGCGTTTTTTTCAATCTTTATTTACTCACGGAATACTCTCAAAAATTGTGATTTTCTAATATATTTTTTCTAATTGAGTTTCTATTAAAATTACAGTATTAATTATTCAGTTATTAACACATGCCAACAAATTTATTTCTGTCTGCAACAAACAGGCCTAAAATGGTTAGAAGGCCTGAAAAAAAATTTAAATAAATATTTACAGAGTATTTTCTTGTTTATATTGTGATCTGATCCGAAATTAACTGATCGCGAATGACGTTGTTCTTACGTTACTAGACACTAGCATAGTATACCATGTAAGGTATATCAACACTCAATATTAATTTTTATCAAAAAGCCTTTGTCGTCCTGGCGCCATTTAAACGCAAATAGGCATAAACGGAACGTGGTAGCCCACGTCGATAAGATACTCGCCTAAAGTACCAAAGGATGTTTAGTGGTGTCGCGAGTTCGATACCCGGTTCGTCCTTGTCAGAAAACTTTCCTGACACAGGGGTACAACAGAAACGGTGACATGACCCCAAAAAAAAATTGCTGCCGCAGGGAGTCCCCCATTCTTTCAATGAGAAGTTTACATACTCAACTTGAAAACTCATTTTTTATTAGTTTCACAAGAAATAGTTTCCGTATTTTTCTGGTCATAAAAGTGACTTTTCTTCATAAAAACTTTTCCCATCAAAAATTTGAATGGATGACGCCCAAATAGAAGCGAATGGCTGTCAAGTATCCTCTCTGCGCATATGTTGTTTTTATGTAGCATTATATTTTCAGCCAGCAAACGGGAACGACATAATGGCTTTCGCGCCTCGTCTTGCTTTTCCAAGTTTTACGATGGAATATTTTAGGGCACCTGATTTACAGCCCTGAACCATATCATCATTTCTCGTACTAACTATTCCAACACACCAAACTTCTCTTCTTTTAGCTATTCAGTTGGGTTTCCTTAAATGAAATTGACTATTCCTTCAGCTAAAAACAAAACTTCCAGTATATGACGATTGCGAGCGCGGTCACCCGGTCGATAAGATACTCGCCTAAAGTACCAAAGGATGTTTAGAGGTGTCGCGAGTTCGATACCCGGTTCGTCCTTGTCAGAAAACTTTCCTGACACAGGGGTACAACAGAAACGGCGACGTGAAACCAGAAAAAATTGCTATCGCAGGGAGTCCCCCATCGAGGGGTTGGTCCGCTAATCCCTCGATGAGTATAAAAACCAAGCCTGTCGTTCGGAATCGGCAATAAATTGTAGGTCCCGGTCTAATTAACCCTCGTGTGCAGAAAATGACCGTGGTGCGAGAAAAATGATCAAATAGGCGTAAATGCGTGAGAGCTAGCAAAATCGGTGTTGGGCTTAGAAGTGACAGATTTTTCATCTTTGCCATATATCTCACGTTATACGTAGCTTTCAGATAGAAATCAACGTACCGTCGAATTCGCATCAAGATTGTGAGAGTTTCAGACACGAAAGCAACCCTACGTATAAGAAAAGCCAAAAATAAATAAGAAGATTGTTTTTACACTTGCTTAACATGTTTTGCTGATGCATTGCACAGCATTGTAGTTGAATAGCTGACCAGAGTGACTGTCCCAATAGGCCATTGGTTGACTTCATGGCTACACCATAGTGGGGGGGAGAGGGAGCTGATAGGGCTCTAGCACAAGATCTCATGTTATTTCGATTTAATTTTTTACACAAAATAAATGCACTGCAAACAATCGTGGTCAGTTATTTTAGATGTGGAAAAATCATCTCCCGAATTTGCGAAATCTTTTCAAGATAATAATCGATTCCCGAAATAATAGATGCAAACCAATCGAATACATAACTCGATACAGTCGAATCTCGTTATAGCGAACTCCAAGAGACCGGAGAAATCACTTCGTTAAAATGAAATTTCGTCATAAAGGAATCTCAGGTTGTTTGCATTGTTCCTTATGTTATTGCATCTTTCTTATGTAAACTTATCTGAAGAATTAGAAAAGTGTTCGTTAAAACGAGAATTTCGCTATAACGGTATTCGTTAAAACGCAATTCAACTGTATTTGAAAATTTTCAGAAAATGTATCGTTATCATAAAAATACTTTTTAAATAACTCTATATGAAAACGTTATAATTTTGATATTTTTAATTTCAGCCAGCACTATATTTTTGCATGTTAGCTAATTAAATAAAGCTAATTATAATATAATTAATTAACATTTTAATTATTCGATAGAATCGAACTCTGATCTAATTTTGAGGGACCACAAACACTATTTCTTTGACATGATAACATCAAATAATTAATTTGACTCATACAATGAAATTATTATGTTATATTATTGAAGCAAACGATTCAGTGAACGCAGTCACGATTTTACGCAGTGGTGGTCGGCTGAAGTTTGTTTTCTGTGGTTCTGAACTTCGAGCTGCGAATGCAATTCGATCTCCCCATTAAAAAGTCTCGATTGAGCAACAGGCCTACACACAACGGTATAATTATTGATTCGTTACACTTCCCTCATAGTTCGAAAAATATATGGTAGATGGCAGCACTATAACAAGCATTACACAGAAACAAGCTTCACAACACGGACACGCACATTCAAACATGTACCAATTCGTTATAAGTTCCGTAGAGAAATATGGACGAGGTATAGGTGTGGTTTAGTAGTAGTAGTCAAGATTTTAGTCAATTTTTGGACCTTGATATAGTAGCTTTTAGCTACTTTTGCTTGTTTTCATTAATTATAAACGCTTTTTAGTGCTTATTTTACGCATTTTTAATGCCTTTTTGCCTATTTTGAGTGCCTAAACTTCCGGGCTCTACATATTAGTTTTGGGTTTGATGCTGCCATCTGTATTTTCAATTATGAATGAAGCGTAACCATCGAATATTTATACCGTTGTCGGCTACGTTGCTCGTTTCGACGACATTTCACCGATTATATCGGCTTGAATTCACGCCTTGCATTTGGGAACCACAGAAAATTGACTTCAGACGACCACCACTGTACCGCCAGCGGAGTTCAAACCCTTGTCCTTGAGAAAAGAATCCATCCCTATGACCTCGCAAACCACACAGTCTAAAATGCCAAAATATTTCTTCACAAAAAAAAAAAATGGCGCATAATTTATACGAACCAAGACAATATTATTCCTTCATTCCAATTATAAGTTAATAATCAAACTCATTGAAAAACAATCGCACCAAACAAGATAATTAACAAACTTCTCATCAAAAAAAACAACAACCAAATCAACAAATTTGTAAGGATCTCTTCCTGAAAAATAAGGAGAAAAAAAATATATATATCAATTATAAGCGATATCTTTAATATATTCAAAAATTTCCGAAATTCATTTTCAAAATAAAACCGGACATAATTGAATATTATCCGTCATACTTAAGACTTATTTGGAGGAATTCCCAGAAAATCCCAGGTATTCGGCGGAATCTTTCTCCTCGATGGTTAAAAATGTATGCATATTTATGAGGCTTTGAAGTCGAAGCTTTTCAAATTCATCAAGCCATAGGCGTATGAATGAAGGAGGTTTGGGGGGGGGGCGTGACTTCGGGAGATTCATTCTTTCTCCCATTTTTCATTCCCTTCCCATCGTATTATTCAAATTATAATACGATGGCTTCGAGGCAAAAATACTGACGGAGAAAGAAAGAGAGAGAGATTCGAAATCTTTTCATTAAACCTCTTGAATAGAAATCCCCTTTTTGTCCCCCTCCCATCCCTAAATTTGAAGGTATTTTCCATTATTTTTCACTGTCATTATTTAGATTGTCATTATTGTTATTTTTGACATTTACCATTTTTCATTAAGACGTCGTTATTGTTGTTTCTGTTTCTTTCTCCCTCCCCCCATGGATTGTCATTTCCGAGATTCGTTTTCTTGGAATGGGATTGGAGTGATCGATTGGAAAAGTATGAGATTTAACGTAATGTGAGTCATTTTAGGACGCTTCAATCTAAAAGTTTTTGTTCATTTCCAATATGATCAAAGTTTCAAACCACAATTCAACAAATCAGATAAAACTGGCATATGTATCCGTTAAATTAAGGGAAATTATTATATTGGGAGGGTGGGGTTGAGATTAAAACACAATATGAAGAAAATTTCACAAAAATTCGTTAAATTAGGGGAACCATTAAATCGGGATTCATTATTTTGCGGTCTTTCTTCTCAACAGTCCACAACCCAGAGTCTATCGCCATTGAAGCAATTCATTACCGTCTTAAACCTTTTAGCGGCAATACCGAGATATCTCGTCAAACTTGGTCTACCCTATTTCAGTCACTTCGAAATATCTCGTCCTCTAAAAACGCGTTGAAGTTGTTTTTACAAAAAAAACAAAAAAAAAAACATGTATATTCCATCTTCCCCCATACAATTAACCAACTGCTAGTGGGTGGAGTCAGCTTTTGTTCAAGGTTGGATAAGATAAGGAGAGAGAAAGAGCGTACGTAGCAATATGCATGTTTCAGGCATCAGTATTCTAAATCGGCATATGGTGTATGTGAATATACAAGGTGTCCCATAAATTCCCAACTAGTTTGAAACTCATAAAAATTGAAAGAATTTCAATATTTTATCCGTTTTGTGCGAAAAAAGCTATTCTCACAAAGGGTGATTTTTTTTTTTTTTTTTTTTGGTACAGCAAGAATTTAGTTCAAATTTTTAACGGTAGAGGAAGCTGGCTGTATAATTTACAGCTCATTTCTGGATTTTTATGTTACTGGCGCTTTCCATGAGGTTTTATTATTTAGATTTTCATTGTTGTTTTTCACGTTTACCATTCTTCACCAACAAACTTCAAGTCGAAATTTAATTGAAAAGTAGCTACAAAATGGATCAAATGTTATAACTTGTGCTGCCATCTGATGAGCATAATTTGAAACAAAATCGTAATTATTCGTGTCCGTCTAGTGGTTTTAGTCCGATGAAACTAATGGTGGAAATAGCGTGCATGACCGTATCTGAGGGTGATCGTTTAGTCGTTTAAAGCAGGGGTTCGTTCAAACCTCTGAGCCAGAATTCAGTAAACGTCTCTCTAGTAAGGGTTCTACGCCACTGGCTCTTAACCTATGGCCACGTGCCCCCCCCCCCTGTGATCCTGGGTGGGATATTCTAGGGTCCATGTGAGAAAATCGGATGAAGGGGAGCCGCGACAGATGGTGAAGGGGACCATGGAGTGCTGTGAAGAACTAATTCATCGCAGCACTCCATTGGAGCTTCTGAATGAAATATAGTGCGAGAAAATGTTACTGCTTCCAGAATCCAGTAGACCTGGCCATAGCACTAGGGTCCAATAAACTCATGGGCCTCATATCGATAGGGATCTGCGTGATGATATTTGATACTACGAGTTTCAAATGTATGTAATTAAGTAAGCAGTTACATCCATCTACGTAAGGAGTTTCATCAGTTTGCCCCGGGACCCATTATGTTGAGACAGCAATGCATAATACCCCCACTATCAGCCGCTCACTAAACTAGCCCAGGGTACGCGTGCACTCAAGATGATTTGCCGGGAGGGTCCATTGTAGGTTCCCGTCGGATCGTTCATTCACAAACCTATTTTTTTACATTAAATCGGCTCTTGGGGGATATGATCTCCCCCCCCCCTCCACTTCTAGATCTTTTTCTGGCTCAGGATTCCAGAGATCGTTTTCATTTATAAAACTGTTGTTCATTGTTAAATTTAGTTTTGATTGAATTCAATTTTCTATTAGTAAATAGGGTCTCGTTCTGGGATGCGGGTAGAGGCCATGGATAAGACGAGGATGCACGACCAGAAAATATTTTTCAAAGAGATCATGGGTGGAAAGGGTTGAGAAACAGTATTCTAGTCAAGGGCCTTCTCATCACCATGCTTTCCCTCCCGGGAAAAGTGATGCTTTCGGGTCGCATACAAATCTGAATCTGAAGCTACTAATGTACATATTAACATGAGGCCTTGCCTAGGTGTCCCATTGGTTAAGATGCCCCAGGTTTTATGGTCAGTTCCTACTGGATTATGAAACTTGTCGCGAGATTGCCCCAGCATATTACATTTGAAAGCTTCATTTCTTAGTATCTGAATTTTTTTTCACAGCCCTCTGTAGTCCTTCTTTGATTTGGTTTTCACCAGTGATTTCCTTAAAATAGCCCAGAACTGCGAGGGAGGCCATATGGTCCCGAACTGAGAAACACTGCTTTATAGTGAATTGAAGTATGCTGCGGATTCCGGGTTTACGGAAACATACTACTTGAAATATTTTCAAGGAACTAGAATATATTATATAGAATTATATATGGTGCTTTCATGAGAGGGCAGCACTTAAAGTTGAAAAATTTCCGGGGGTTTTTAATATGACTTCCAGAAGAAAGTGGCTCCGGGAAAAGTGTGAACTCCCTATCAAATACAGTGGAACTTCAGTTAACGAGCGGTTCGATTAACGAACAATTTGCATAACGAGTAAAAATTAAGAGCAATGATTCACATTACGAGCAAAATATTTTGCGCTTTGTTTATTTATTGTCACGTTATCGTAACTGAGCTAGTGGTTTTTCGCTTTCGCGTGTGCACACACACACATACACACTGTGGAATTGTGGGTAATATTCTCCCACGCAGTCTACGGTCAGCGCGCCTCACTCGAAAAATGAACATCCGTACGAGCGCGACTGTTTGCGATAAGAAACTGTATGTCGCATTGTAACCACACGTATGTGAGCTTGTTTTTTTTTCTCCAATAAGTTCTGCTTGGTCAGGGGTTGGCCACCACCAGACCAACCGTGACCTCCGCTCTGTCCCACTAGGGGATATAAGCTGGTCCGTCTCAGGAGACGTGGGCCACGGTGGAAAAGTCCAAGAGTTGGCCGTAGACGAACTGATGGAACTCCATTGCATGCAACCGCAAGAGATTATGGAACGTATCTTCACTTAAGAAGAGAGAAGTGAGAATTCCCTCATTTTTCAAATGAGATTAGAGACATGTGTAAAATCTGGGAATCTGTGCAAAATTCTGTAGAAAAGAACCAATAAAATGTAACTACAGCAAAGTGGGCGACGAATCTTCCCAACGAAAATGCAATTTAACCATTTCCCAGAAATCCTATAAAGGAGGCAAATGCAATACGTTGGATACGTTCTTTTTAATATCACTCAAAAAGAAAGTTCCACTGCATAGACTGAAATTTCTATACAAAATATCTCTATAAATCAAAATTCAAAGGGTGAAAAACGAGAATGTGGATCAAATTACTTCAAAAATTTTCCAAAAAACATGTTTCCATCATTCAATTGCATGACGACAGCAACAACTGATTCTTCTAAATACATTTATATCCAGTATATTCATTACTAGCTGATACCCGGCGACGTTGCCCGCCCCGTAAAAAACTTATATTTAGCTTATTAATTATTGCTTAATCAAAAAAAATTCTGCATCAAGTAAGAGAAAATTAATTTTATTTTTAAATATTTTAATTAAAATCTTCAGGCAATCGCTTGTGGATACACAATATTTTTTCTTTTTCCATCTGGTGCGTACAAATTTTTGGGATTACGAACAGGCGACGAAAAGCTGTCCGTGAGAAATACAGGGCTCAAGTAGGTTGATACCTGCCACTGCTAACCACTGGCCTTGCGCTTTGTTGATTGTCATGGCAAAAGCTAAACCAATCGGGAACTGTAATCGCTTTAAAGTGAATGGCATTTCTTCGGTGATAATTGGGATACGTGGAATGAAGACATTTTTCTTTGTCATATCCAGTTAGAATCGTTGCTTCAATGATGCAATTGAGCAATTTCTTCACGCAGAGTCTGGTGCCATTGCAGAGTCTCGGTGTGTCCAAATTTCTTAAAAGCATTATAGGTGCTCCGACTTTGAGGGTCAAATTGTGTGGTGGCACACCCGGAATATCCAAAGGAGTTCAGAAATTCTGCAGGATACAGAACTAAATGTCTGTGCCGTGTCTGTGACAGTGTCAACCGATTTGTAAGATGTGGAGTCTCCTGGAATAATTTTTAGGATTTTTTCGTTGATCTTGTTCACACTGTCATTCTTCGGTGCCAGAATCGCTCTCAGAAAGCCACTCATGGTTTTGGTCATTTTGTTGAATGTTTGGGAAGACTTTGTCTGCAAGTTCTTGAACTGAGTTTAACAACTGGCAAAATTCATTTGGGAACGTAATCGGTCCAGTGCTTGTGTCTACTGATTGGTCAACTGATGTGAAAATGATAGCAGTGCTGAGTCATTTTGCAGTTGAACTCGCATGTTTGTGGATAATGATAATTTTTTAACTTCGTGCCAGAGTGTTGATGATTTGAGGCAAGCATTGAGTTCATCAGTTGGCGTTGAACATTTTTATTCCCAGTTTTGTCAGCGTAGTTGTTGTTCTCTGTTGTTAGCGACGTCATACGTCCTGCTTGTGCAGCGAATATTATTCAAACGCCTTTTACGCATTTTTTAAATTGTAACTATACCTATGCCGCTGTGGTGGTCGAGTGGTTATAGTGCCGGACTCGTGATGCGAGGATCCGGGTTCGAACCCCACAGTGGTGGTCGGCTGAAGTTGGTTTTCTGTGGTTCCCAACTTCAAGGTGCAAATGCGAGCCGATCTCCCCGTTAAAAAGTCTCGCCACAGAGAGCAACAGTCCTACAACGGTAAATCATTCAACCATAACACTTTACTCATAGTTAGAAAAAAAACTGGGGGCAGATGACAGCACTACACATAACAAGCATTACACAGAAACAAACTTTACGTCAGGTTGCACTACACATACACGCACATTCCCGCATGTACCGGTTCGTTGGGGGGGGGGGGTGCATGTGTGGTGTAGCAGTAGTAGGTAGGGCCTCCAAAAAATGGCTCGGGGATCCATGATGTTCTTAAGTCAGCCACCTCGTTGGGCAATTTGCCTGTTGTGGCGTTGTATTTGTATACGATGGGCGGTTGATGAGATAAAGGCCGCATTAGCACACCCTGTATACAGGCAAGCAAAAATACCCGGCGCTTCCCGGGTTTTCTTCAATTACTGGGACGATTGGAAATGTGACGAACCGCTATAAATGAATAAACTGTTATAATAATAGAATTAAAGTACAAACCATTGTAAAGGCATACATTCACGTCTGAAACGCATTGTTGGAAACCACGGTAACCAAAGTAAACGTTCCGAAAGTAATTGTTGAGGCCCCGAAACCATTGTTGTCTGGCAGTTTTTCGCCCATTTCGGGCATTTGCCTAGCTCTGACCAACTTTTAAAGTAGCCTACGGTTCAATCCCGGACCTGTTTGGTATATATGCAAAATCTGGCGACGATCGGTCTAAAACTGTAGATTTTTATAAATAGCATACATACATACATACTTTCACATTTATATATAAGATGTTCATTGACATAGATGAAAATTCATTGCGAAACAAAATCGAATGACAACTTCTTTAATAAAGATAGATTTTTCAAAGAAAAACACGATCAGATTCTTTTTCTAGGATAAAGAGTTGTTATTAAAGTAAACAATTTTACACAGAAAAAAAAATTTTTCATCATTATTTTTCAATTTAAGCGGCTTATTCATCAAGTTCTGATTCAAAATTATTGCCCCATTCTTTGAATTTCTAATGAATTTTTCTATTCTTAGAAAATTCCCCCGGGAAAAACAAGTAATCTTTTCTCCTCCTTAATAACAATGATTGTTTTTTTAATAATAATAACAATATTATCTTTATACACGGCGCAATCATCTGGGAGTAATATTTCTCTTTCAATACAGAACCACTTTAATGTCCGAAACCGAAAGAAATTGGATTTTTATTCGGAAAAGAAATCCACGATTTTCCTGAAAATTTCCTTCTGTTTTAGGAGAGATGAAAACGCTTTTATATCCCTAAAAAAAATTTATTATTATTTCTCCCGTTAACTATTTCTATATAATTAATGAGTGTGATTATGGTTTTTACCTCTTCTGAAAATAATCAGGGACTAATCAGTATGAGGATTTCTCGCTAATGATGTCGTTCGAGTTGACCAACATATGTCAAGAAAAAATGTGATATAAAACTGGTTATATCATATATAATAACCGGTTAATTATTAATTATGCATAATCGCCAAGCATTTTCGTAAGTTTGATATATTATCCTAAATTTATCACTTTTACCGGTGATTATGCGTATTACCCAAGCGTCGCTGGTAAATTTAACAAATACAAAAAAATTGTCACTTTTTACGGTGATTATGCATGACACCCAAGCGTCAAGCCATCGATAAACATGATAAATCCTACTATATGATATATACTATGCATGGTAATTCATACATGTATTGTATTATTACATCAGGAGTACGATCGTAAAATTTGTTTTCAGTATATCGGGATCCAATTATATTCATCACACATAGTAGACTCATTTGAATTATATATATTTATCAAATTCACCAATTACACTAGGGAATTATACATAATCACAGATAAAGGCGATAAACTTCAAATATTTATCAAATTCACCAACGAAACTTGTTTATTATGCATAATCGCCAGTAAAAATGGTAATAGTACCCGAGTGGCGTGGTGGTAAGATGCCCGTCTACCATCGTGAAGGTTGCTGTCGCGGTCCCAGGTTCAAACCCGAGGAAAGATATAGATACGATATTTTCCCTTACGAGCTCGGGGCGGCCACCATAGACAGCGCCTTCATTTCCAACCCATCTCGTTAATGGCAGTAAATTGCAATATAGAGATATGGCCAGAGTTTGTGTTTGGTGAAATAGTAAAAGTGATAATGCTTTCAGTATTTATCAAACTTACCAAGACGATTGACGATTACGAACAATAACCGGTTAATATATATATATACAAATACAACGCCACAACAGGCAAATTGCCCAACGAGGTGGCTGACTTAAGAACATCATGGATCCCCGAGCTATCACAACAATACAAAAAAAATACAATATTGCAACAATGCTGGTTTTAAGTAAATTAAAAAAAAAAGGTTTGAGTTTAAACTGATATTTTCTGGTTAATGTTTATCAGAAGTCGCCATCTGGTGGCAGTGCCAATAATTATGAGCTTCGGTTTTAGTTATCTCATTTGTTTCTCTTCCATCCTCTGCATAAGCCACGGGAACTGAAATTCGTTACCATTACGCAATAATACTTTTATGCTGCTTTTACTCGAATTAATAAATAGTCATCCTTCCTGACAACCCATTTTCATCATCAGTCCTTTTATTTGCATTTTTAATTGCATTTTTAATTAGGTTGCTATGTGTTTGAAATATATGACATCCATATTTTTATGGGCATCTTTTTCTCAGCCACCTCGTTGGGCATTTTGCCTGTTATGGCGTTGTATTTGTATTATGTCGAGAGCACACACACATTGGATTCCGAAATTTCAAAATGTGTAGGGAAAAAACAGTCACTTTTTGATACTTGAATTTGTTCCTTCAGCAGAAGGCTTCATCTTTTCAACTCATAACATAACAAAAAATTCAGTTTGGTGTCTAGAAAGCTTATAAAAAGAAAATCAAGAAATTATTTTAGGTCCTTCTGTTCTTTGAAGTGAGGTGATGAGTCATAATCAGGTCTGTACTCGTCTGAATATCGTACGTCTTCCGATTCACTCTCCTCTGACATTCATGATTCAGTGATCTCTCCTAATTTCACTCACCGTGTAGTATGTCTGTGTGGTTACACATAGTTTAGGATAGTCAGAGATTTAATTTCATAAATGTATTTCGTTCCGAAATCTCTTCACAAGCAACCCAAAAAACTTCACGAAAAAAATTATTTAAAAATCTTAATTACATAAAAACCTTACGTGTTAGCACATTTTTAATAACATATTCTTATTCTACACCCAAAAAAAAAAATCAATAAGAATTCACGCATCACATGCCATATACAAAATGGCTGTTGGTTAGTGTTATTATACAAATACAAATACAACGCCACAACAGGCAAATTGCCCAACGAGGTGGCTGACTTAAGAACATCATGGATCCCCGAGCCCCTACCTACTACTGCTACACCACACATGCACCCCCCCCCCCCGCGAAACCCCCCAACGAGTCGGTACATGCGGGAATGTGCGTGTACGTGTAGTGAAACCTGACGTAAAGTTTGTTTCTGTGTAATGCTTGTTATGTGTAGTGCTGTCATCTGCCCCCAGTTTTACTAACTATGAGTGAAGTGTTATGGTTGCATGATTTACCGTTGTAGGACTGTTGCTCTCTGTGGCGAGACTTTTTAACGGGGAGATCGGCTCGCATTTGCGCCTTGAAGTTGGGAACCACAGAAAACCAACTTCAGCCGACCACCACTGTGGGGTTCGAACCCGGATTCTCGCATCACGAGTCCGGCACTATAACCACTCGACCACCACAGCGGCTACTGACCGCTTATAACTTTTAAGGCGATGTAAAAAAACTTAGTAACAAGTGGTAAAACGATGTAACAAGTGGTCGGCTGAAGTTGGTTTTCTGTGGTTCCCAACTTCAAGGCGCAAATGCGAACCGATCTCCCCGTTAAAAAGTCTCGCCCACAGAGAGCAACAGTCCTACAACGATAAATCATTCAATCATAACACTTTACTTATAGTTAGAAAAACTGGTGGCAGGTGGCAGCACTACACATAACAAGCATTACAGAGAAGCAGGAAAAAACTTCACGTCAGGTTTCACTACACGTACACGCACATTCCCGCATGTACCGATTCGTTGGGGGTTCCGCGGGGGGGGGGGTGTGGGCGGGGTGCATGTGTGGTGTAGTAGTAGTAGGTAGGGCCTCCAAAAAATGGCTCGGGGATCCATGATGTTCTTAAGTAAGCCACCTCGTTGGGCAATTTGCCTGTTGTGGCGTTGTATTTGTATTTGTATTTATTTTGAAAAAGTTGTATCTCGTAAGCAAATGCAAATCTTCTTATTATAAATGTTTAAAGTACTGAAAAAAGCAAGCCCTTAAATGTACAAATACTAACGACACAAAAATCGAAAAGATAATTTTTGAAATAATGCAGCAAAATCGCTGAACAGCGATTGTACAAACGACCGTAATTAACAAGGTAGCAAAGCGGATGCACTCGGTTCCGCAGCTGGTACCGCCTCATGAGACAGCCCTTGTTATATGGCCCTGGTTACAAACACTCATTTCCTGCGACCGATTCATTCAGGGTTGAATATTATATGGCACTAAATCTCTCGAATCATGTATAATTATATTGTATCACAACATTGCCATAGACTCCGCCAATGAAGGGGGGTATAACACAGTTCTATATGCATAAACTAGCTTATATCGTTAACCCGTTTCCCACGAGCGTTTCTGGTGACCAGTTCTGTCACCTACGCCTGTTATTATTAATTCGTCCATTCCGCGCTGAACTGACGTACATGTATGGAACATCACGAATTGATTAGCCACTCGCTCTGACCTTCGACATGCACATTGTACTGTTGCATCGCGTTTGCCTGAAGCAAAGACTCATCTATAATATTGCTGACTGTGGTCCGGTATAATGATATATGCATTGCATGCAATGCTACTGTTTCAATCTTGAGTGGATGAGCATGCCGTGCAAATAGTGGCCACGGGGATTCATTAGGGTCATAACAAGGTAGCTGGATGACCAAGTGAGGGGGTGTTAATCTAGTAAAATAGGATTATATAGCCATCATCTTATCATCATTTGGTGCTACAATAAATTTTCTGGGTGTCATAAATTTAATTGCGTCATAAAATATATCATCGTGTTTCGTTCTCTTCTGGGCTGCAACATATCTTTCAACCGCATCTTTTGACATAATGGCAACATGTTTTAATTTAGTACTGCAACATACATTTCGACATTATACTTTTAGTTTTGTGCCACAACATATCTTTTAACAGCATCTTTCAATTGCATATCACAACATATCTATCGACATCTTCTTTTAATTTTTGCTGCAACGTATTTTTCGAGAGCACACTTCAATTGAGTGCCGCAACACATCTTTCGATAGCTTCTTTTAACTGTGTACTGCAAAATATCTTTCGACAACATCTTTCCATCATTTGCCACAACACATCTTTCGACCTCGTCTTCGAATCGCGTGTCGTAATTTCTTTTTGGCATCTTTCCATCATCTGCCGCAACACATCTTTCGACCTCGTCTGTGAATCGTGTGTCATAATATATCTTTCGACATCTTCCCATATTTGCCAGAACACATCTTTCCACAACATCTTCCCGTCATTTTCCAGAACACATCTTTCGACAACATCTTCCGATCATTTTCCAGAACACCTGTCGACAACATCTTCCCATCATTTGCCAGAACACATCCTTCTACATCTTCCCATCATTTGCCAGAACACATCTTTCGACAACATCTTCCCATCATTTGCCAGAACACATCTTTCGACAACATCTTCCCATCATTTGCCAGAACACATCTTTCGACAACATCTTCCCATCATTTGCCAGAACACATCTTTCGACAACATCTTCCCATCATTTGCCAGAACACATCTTTCGACAACATCTTCCCATCATTTGCCAGAACACATCTTTCGACAACATCTTCCCATCATTTGCCAGAACACATCTTTCGACCTCGTCTTCGAAACGTGTCATATCTTTCGACAACATTTCCCTATCGTTTGCCACAATACATCTTTCTACAGTTTCTTTTAACTGCGTGCCACAACATTTTTTTTTCGTGTATAATTATTTTTTTAGTGCCGCAACAATAGCATTTCATTGCACAACATAAATATATTTTGTGTGCCACAACATATATTTTGATATACTCTTTTATTATCGTGTGTCCCAACTCATTTTTCAACGGCATTTTCCAATTTTGTGCCACAGTAAATCTTTCAACAACATCTTTTAATTGTGAACCACAACATATTTTTTCACAGCGTCTCTTAACCGTGTACCACATAGTGTGTTCATATATTTTTCTAACGCATCTTTTAATTAATTGGGTGCCACAACACATATTTCGACAGCATCTTTTAATTGTATGCCGCAACACATCTTTCAATTTGTTTTCCACAATTTTTTTTGTGTGTGCTTTTTTTCTATAAACAGAACAGCGAGACAGGGCACGGAGCTCACTGATCGGATCCACCTCATTTACAAAATGTCTGTACACTATAAATTTACTCAGACATCAATTACCAAGCGGGAAGAATCTCGCGCCTTGATGCAATCTGCACGGGACACCCTGTATTCATGGTATCTTGAATAAATTATGAGAAAAAAATAAATATGATCTAAAAAAAAAACTATAAGAAAAAAATTAAACTATAAATCTAACAAATTTCTACGGGGAAAAAAAAATCTTTTTCATAACTTCAGATTCAATAACTTCGTAACAATTTATCAAAAAATGTTATTCCCGTAACACGAATCAATGAAAAGGCATTCATGGGAGAGGGAAAAGTTTACGTCACGAGTTGCATTATATATTATAAAATTTTAAGCGATCCACGGTAGAGAAAAACTCTCTGCTAAACTTCCGTCTAGCAGAAATTTAGGTTAAGGAATTTATTTTTTTTTTCCGGAACTCTTTCTTTTGTGTGCAGTGAAATTGAATTTCATCGAAATTCGCAAACAAAGCACAACCCCATATGTATATATATATATATATATATATCTTTTCAATATTTTCGCTCTCCTTTATATATAGTTTGCTTTTATTTCTTCCACAGTTTCGGAAATTAAATTTAAAATCCAAAAGTGCAAGCAATTTTATTTCTACCATTCCTTTGCCTACTAAACCACAAATGTCAATATATATGTATATATATATTTGCTTTTTTTCGTATCTACTCGTGATATTTCAAGGGAAAAAGAATTATTTTGGATTTTAAACTAACATAAAGTTTTTGATCTGAAGAAAAGACTCATTTTTCATCTTCTTTCTATATAGAGAAATTTCATTTTTCCTTGAAGAATTTCTTTAAGTTTTCTGTCTGGAATTTAATTCATCAAATATTACTATTTCTTTCTTTCTTTCTTTTTATTTCTCGACGTTTACTGTGACGTTTGTATCGTGATTTATTTCGAGATATCTCGTTATGAGACGGAGGAATGCGGAAGTTATATTACGAAGTGAAATTTCTCAACACGTGAGCTTGTGATGAAATTACTTTTCTGGTGGAATTATGATGAGTTCTTGCGCAATGAAGTCCGACAGAAGAAAGATTCTGTACATCGTACGATATCCCGACAAGCAGAGGCGCATTTATAGTATTTCCGCCTGTGGGGCCACACGAATTATGCGGCCCTTCTCAAATTCTAGTCTAATTTTCTTGATTACACTTTCTTCGAATTCGCTACCTGTGATTTTACCTGCTTGGCCTCCTCCCCCTCTTGCACGTACAATTGTGTATTCAAGTCACTCTTTTGGTCACTTCCATACTCACACACTAATTTATATTTTTGGTCACTGAGATGCTTGCACACTGTTTTCGTCACTCACATACTTGAACACACTATACGCCACACTTTTGGTTGCTCTCTGACCTGGTTCCTCGCATTATGCGACACTCTTTTGATCATTCACATTTTTACAAGTACTCTTGGACCTAAAGTGCATGCGAGCATCCGAATGACCAAAAGAATGGCATGCACTCTGGGTCGCTATATTGGACATTAATAAACTTCTTTACACTCTCGATCACTCTTTCGATCATTCACATGTTTTCACACTCTCCAGATTACTCTTTTGGTCATTCACATGCTTACATATACGCTCTAAGTTACTCTTTCGCTCACTCGTGTTCGCGAACTCTCTAGATTATGGTCACTCGATCTCCTAATCATTAGCTGTCTGCGAAGAGGCGGATTTATTCGCTGACAAACCATGGAGAACTTTCCCTTGTTCTTTGTCCTATTATATTTATTCGGAGAAATAATATACTTCTTTCATAGAATACAGACAAACTCGGTTGTAACGACACCTCAGCTTCAGCGTCAATATCTGATGGTCCGGACTCATACCTATAGAAAATAATGATAATGGACCTTGCTTATAACATCGAAGAAAATGCTGTTACCTTAGTTTTAATAAGATGGTTTTTGTCGGTTTTGCTTCTGTTTTTATGACGTTTTTCCAAAAAATACCTGCATTTGAAGCTCATCAGTTTCGAGTAATGACTAAATCTTTTTCTATTGGTATCTATCGTTGAAAACGAGAATTTATTACACGTTTGATGCTGAATCTCGCTTATTAAAACACACATTACCGGAATTTTGTTCATAATTTCCTCCTCCCTGACGCTTTTGGTAGAAAAACAAGACCTGTTTTTTCAACAAAGCTTATTTTAATTCATGATACTTACTAAAATCAGGGAAGAAGATAGTTTGCATAATTTTTAAATTACAATATGATAATTTTCCATGCGCGCGTGTGTGTGTGAGGCATACATTTTAAATCACTGCAGGCTTACTGCAGCTCTCTCTATACAGTGTTCGTGCAAATGAATGACACGATTTTAAAAATGTGTATTTTTTCACAACTATTACACATAATATAATCTGAAATATTCATGAAAATAAAGAAAAACATTCAAATATTTTTTTTCACCGTCAGTGGCAGCTTAAGTTCAGCGCAGTGACTGAAATTACAAATACAATACAAATACAAATACAACGCCACAACAGGCAAAATGCCCAACGAGGTGGCTGATAAAAAGATGCCCATAAAAATATAGTTGTCATATGTTTCAAAAATACAGCAACCCAATTAAAAATGCAATTAACACAAATTACAAACAATATATACACATGATAAAATATTATACAATGCCCATAAAGAATACTTATGGTTGTCTTATTCTAAGAATGGATAGCTTCTCGATTTACCCCAACATGTTTATCGTATTTCTTTTTAAACGTGTCAATTGTGTTACAATTTACTACCTCCGGGGGTAAGCTATTCCATTTATTAACAACCCTATTGGAGAAAAATTCCCTGCGACACCATAACCTCGCATTGTCCCTCACCAATCGATACTGGTGTCCCCTTGTAAAAGCAGTCGATTGGCGGTGTACTAAAAGTTCATGGTCCATCCTATCCATCCCATTGAAAATTTTGAACACTTCGATCATATCTCCTCGACACCTGCGTTCATCCAATGTAAACATATTCAAAAAATGAAGTCTTTCTTCATAACTCAAGCCCTGTGTGCCAATAAGGACACGCGTAGCTCTTCTCTGCACCCCTTCAACCAAGTCTATGTCCCTCTGTACGTATGGTCTCCAAAACCTTACAGCATACTCCAGTCCAGGACGAACTAAGCCTCGAAAAAGCGGAAGAATGACTTTAGGAGAACGCGAAGAGACCTTTTTGAAAATGAGACCAAGCATTCTACTCGCTTTCTTCACCACCGTGAACAATGTTCAGAAAACCTAAGTCGCTCGTCAATGAGAATTCCCAAATCGGTGACTCTAGTTGCATCCGGGATAGTGACACCATTCAACTCGTAAGAGAACCGTGGGTTGTTCGAACCAAAATGAGCGACCATGCACTTATCTACGCTAAACGTCATGCTCCATTCATTTGGCCATGCTGCAATCTTGTTTAAGTTGGTCTGGAGCAACTCCCTATCGCTTTCATTCCCGATTACCCCCATTAGCTTCACATCATCTGCGAATTTGCTAGTAATTCCATCGATATCCTGATCGAGTTTATCGATAAAAAGTGAAAAAAGTATGGGGCCAAGGACACTTCCCTGAGGAACTCCACTTGTGACGTCTGTCCAACCAGAGAATTCCCCGTTCACCATAACTCGTTGCGACCTGTCTCTTAACCACGATTCTATCCAATTCAGCAAGTTGCCCCCTATTCCAATCTCGTGTAAACGCTTCAAGAGTTTGCCATGTTGGACCCGATCGAATGCCTTCTGGAAATCAAGGTAAACAACGTCGACATTTTTGCTCTTACCCAAAGCCTTAGTCACGTAATCATAGAAGCAAAGGAGGTTAGTTACACATGACTTCCCCTTCCTGAACCCATGCTGATTATCCGACAATACATTATTCTCGTCTATCCACTTCACAAACTGCCTTTTGATGATAATTTCCAAAATTTTCGAGAGGGAGCTCGTCAAACTCACTGGACGATAATTAGACACCACTTCTCTACTACCCTTCTTAAATATCGGAACAACGTTAGCCAGTTTCCAATCTCTCGGGACGATACCCTCAGCAACACTACTCCTGTATATCTGTGCGACTGGCCCCAACAATTCATTAGCACCTTCCCTGAGAACCCTGGGATAGATATCATCTGGTCCTGGTGCTTTGCTTGCACATACATTTCTTAGAAGATTTAGGACCTCCACGTGTTCCACTTGAATATCGTTGAGCGTTTTATTACCCCATGCAACACCCGTATATCGAATATCATTATCTCCATTAAAAACCGACGCGAAAAAGTCATTGAAAGCACTACACATGCCTACATTGCTCTCTACTTTTGAGCCTCCTATCGAGAGGGGGCCAACTGTCCCCTTACATCCATTATTGACGTATCGAAAAAATGATTTTGGGTCAGAGCCAATGTTATCTGCCAACCTAGATTCAACTTGCTTTTTACTATCCCTTATCGCTTTCTTCAACAGTCTTCTTTTATCAGTAAACAATGATAGGTCACCTCGTCCACTTTTATACTCTCTGAATGCTCTTTTCTTTTCAAGATAAAGGTTCCGCACGCTATCCGTGAACCATAGAGGGTGTGATGTACAAACACGCTTTTTTCGAACAAAGGGTATGACGTCGTGCAAAACAGAGGACAGCTTCGTACTAAATTCATCCCATTGACTTACCACCCCTACTGATTCCAACCGGTCTTTGAAAACTTCCGCTAACCTTCTTCGCAAAACATCAAAGTTAGTTCTCCGAAAACAAGGAACCAGTCTTTTGTTATCAACCTTACCCGAGGAAAAGTTACAGAGAAATCTGACGATACGATGATCACTGGAAGAAAACTCTTCCCCCACCGAAACATGTTCAACTAGATCCTCAGAACTAGTAAGAACTAAATCCAAAATAGCAGTACCCCTAGTGGCTTCTGATACATGCTGATACAAAAAATTTTCGAGCACCAACTTAAGAAAGTCTCTTTCATACTGATTTCCAGATGAAAGGTTCTCCCAATCAATACCCGGGTAATTGAAATCCCCTAGTATGAGAACCCTCTTTCGCTTACACATGTAGGGAATTTCATCATGCATTTTGGCGATATAGTTTTCATCCCTATTCGGTGGATTGTAACAAACCCCAACAATAAGCTTATGACGTCTTTTGTTCTCAAGTTCAAATTGAATGAACCATTCTTTTGTTGTTGTTTTTTTTTCAGTTTCAAATTTCTGCATTTACGCTGCACAGAAGTACACTGCTGGCCACCGTAAATGCAACACCCTGAAGGAAGCATGCAAATAATAAGAAATTTACAACATGCATTAGCGGAGGTGAGATATGCAAATGATTAGAATTTCAGCGCAGACGCACATCACGCGCGCCTGTGGCGCCACTTCAAAGTGCTATTTAAGGCTTGGAGATTTCGACGATTTGAAGTACGGCAATTGTGTTTTTCTTGTGGTTTTTTCAAAAAAAACGATCAATTATGCCTCATAGAAAACAGCGTTCATCTTTTGATCAAGTATCCGAGTTCGACAGAGGAAGGATAGTGGCCTACCGAGATTGTGGATTATCTTTCAGGGAAATCGGTAGTCGTGTTGGACGAAACCAAACAACTGTAATGCGGATATGGGATCGTTGGATGCAGGAGGGTACGACGGACCGACGTGTTCGATCGCATCCACCTCAGTGCACCACTTCACGTGATGACGTGCGTATGGCAGTGACGGATCGCTCAGCCACATCACGAACCATAGCACAGCACATTCAGTCTGTACCGCATCATCCAGTGTCTGCGCGTACCATTCGACGCCGTTTACAGCAGAGTGGGTCTGTCCGCAAGACGTCCATTGCTTCGTCTACCCTTGACGCAGAACCACAGACGTCTCCGCCGCCAATGGTGCGATGAAAGAAGGATGTGGACGGCACAATGGAATGAAATTGTCTTTACTGACGAGTCACGCTTCTGTCTGCAACACCACGATGGTCGGATTCGAGTCTGGAGACACCGTGGAGAGAGGATGCTGAACAGCTCCGTTATGCACCGCCACACTGGTCCTGCACCGGGTATTATGGTATGGGGCGGTATTGGATATCACCCTCGCACTCCTCTAGTACGCATTGCCGGTACTTTAAAAAGCCAGCGCTACATCTCCGAGGTGTTGGAGCCAGTTGTCCTTCCTTACCTTCGGGGCTTGCCCACAGCCATATTTCAACAAGATAATGCGCGACCACACGTGGCACGCATTGTCCAAAGGTTCTTCGTCAATCGCCAGATTGAATTGCTTCCCTGGCCAGCTCGCTCTCCGGATCTTTCGCCGATAGAAAACATGTGGTCCATGGTTGCTCAACGATTGACCCAGATTACATCCCCAGCTGCCACACCAGATCAACTTTGGCAACGCGTGGAAGCTGCTTGGTCTGCTGTACCCCAAGAACACATCCAAAGTCTCTTTGAATCAATGCCGAGGCGTATGGCAGCGGTGATCTCCAACAATGGCGGCTACTCTGGCTACTGATTTTGGCAGTAACCACACTTCACAGAAGTCTATAAATTTAATCATTTGATGCTTGGTCAACATGTTATCTACAAAATAAATATTGTTGCGATATCTCTTGTCTTTCTTGGTGTTGCAATTTGGGTGGCCAGCAGTGTATCAGAAACAAACCTTTGTTGTGTGCTGTGAATCTTCTAATACACAAATATATTCTTCTCTCGTTGTCACCATTTTTAATTTCCGACAATGCGTTTACGGAAGTGCTGCCATCTATTGAGCAATACTGAAAAGTGCGAATTTTTTTTTTTATTCTTATGTATCACAGATTATATTATGGCACAAGAAATTTGAAAATATATGTAATTTTTTTAAAATCATGTCATCCATTTATGCAAATCTTGTATATCTCGTCTAAGCTCATTTATTGTAGTTTAAAAATTAGTACAATAATATTTTTATTATTAATATTTGACAATAGTTCAATATTTTCGGCGAGATTTCTCGAATAAATGATCCCAATGTCCCGTGCTGTTAACGATTAAATATGGTCACCCCAATGATAATGAAATAGCAACTTCATGTGTGTACAGTATTTAATTTCATATAATTATACAGGTTGGACGAGAGAAGTCCTGCATACATTTTAAAAAGTAATAACAAATCAACCAATTGGCAAAAAAAAAGGTGCTCTGTTTGCACTTAATTAAAGGCAAAAAAATCAAATTTTACTCTTGTGCCGTTGTAAAAACTAAACCCCGGTATAAACTTTAATACAAACAGTATATAATTGACTTTTGCGTTGCATAGAAATATCACATTTCAACATGAGCACCCCTTTCCAGCTTGGGGCTACATCTAAACAGGTGAAGGAGTGCTCATGTTGAAATATGGTATTTTACGTTAACACAAATTGTCAAAACATCAATTATGTGCTGTTTGCATTACATTTTATGTGTCGTGTCGAGTTTATCGTTTTTACAACGTCCTATGTGAGTGAAATTTGAATTTTTCTAATTTAACAAAAAAATAAAATCTAGGCAATGATAAGTTTTTCAGTACAAACCACCCTTTTTATGTCGAATGTTGGATCTATTATTAATATTTTAAAGGTGTCCAAACTTTTGCACCCGGTATTTTTGCCGAAAAAGGTTCGATAAAAAAAAATTAACACAGCAAAACTCATACAGGGTGTCCTGTAAGTGCTAATGTGGCGTTTATTTCAGCCACCATCTGTCGCAGAGGTATGATTCTAATTGGAAAAATGCTCAAAATGTGTTCAAAAGTTACTCAGTACCAGTCTTGAGAGTAAACTACAGTGTGTCACAAGATATTTAAACGGGCCCCCTCGTAATCTAACTTCTAATTAGAAAGTTGTTGCCCTGTACCTCCTGAGGCCAACAGAAAAAATTCCATGTTTCTAATTGCAATATTCGCTAGAATATTTGAAGTCAAAAATCGGAGAAAAGTTGAGGGCTGAAAGAACAGCAAAAACAAACGGACAACGATCCTTTCCCAACTTTCCCCGATTTTTAAATTCCAACATCTCAGCGAATATTGCGCGTTGAAATTTGTAATTCCTTTCGTTGGCTGGCCTCAGGAGAAGCAGAGCAACAACTTTCTAGTCAGAGGACTCAGGGAACGTATAAAAATTTAAATTTCCCGTTTTGTGACACGCTGTATTTTCACTCTCAAAAATTGTACAGGTTAATTCGTGAACGCTTTTTGGCAGTTTTTTAAACTGAAACTATATACGTCTACGACGGAGGGTTAATGAGATAGAGGCCACATTAACACTTCCAGGACACCCTGTATAAACTCGGTCGCAACGGGAAAATTGCCTAACGATCTTCAAGATTTTTTCCTCCTTATTAAAGAACTAATCCGGAAAAAAACTCTCTTTCTATTCCAAAAAAACATCCTCTCATAATCAAAATATTCAAATCCATCCGAAAACAAAATTATGCAAACAAAATTTCTCCGCTCCCAAATAAAATTACGAAACAAAAAAACCATATCAGAATGTGCTGAAAAATTTAATAAAATCATATTCAATTTCATTAAATTTTTAATACGGTTCACTAAACGCGAGAATTCAATACCGGAGTTTTCCCATTTCAAAGTGGATTTTTCCCGGAAATTTTCGGGGGGGGGACATTTTTAATTAATGGGATTCCCGGAGTTTAAATTCCTTATAAACGAAAATATCTCGAGCATATATAAGAGCTGTTATTACAATTTCGCAAACACGAGCTAGGAAATTCTTGACGTTATTAAATAAGAGAATCGTGTTTACATTAGGAAATTCTTCAATCAGAGCGGCCATGCATTCCATTTTTCAATAGAAAAAGAAATTTATTTGAGGTTGGAATTGATTTCAATTGCTTATCTATACTCCGATGTTTGTTTTGATGGAGATCTCATAGAGTGTAACTATGAGCGAGATAACACGAGAGCTTCAATTGCAACTTGCAACTCTAATTGGATTGGTGGGTATATACTATATGGCTGATACTCCTCGGGGATGTCCAACACAAACGCGTGCACTAAACATGACATTGTTCCGATACGGTGCACAATATTACGAAGGATATCATTAACTGGATCACCGAGTTGATTTACCAGATCATTATAATTGAATATGTCGATGGAGTTTTCTTGGAACCATTGGCAATGCACGGCTGTTGGAGGACATGCACTACCCGAGGGAGGAAAATTCAACACCATGTAGTAGGAGTGCACGTTTTTTTTTTTTCAGTCCGCAGGGCATAAACTGTTATGTACAGGGTGTCCTGTAAGGGCTAGTGCGGAAAAACCAGCATTTAACTCTGTTTTTTCTCAAATTCCCTCCGTTTTTCGAACTCGAGAATGTCACTGTGAATATTGCCGTTAGAAACATGGAATCTTTTAGGTTGACAACAAGAGAGACAGTGCAAATACTTTCTAATTGGGTTTTTTGGGCATTATTGGTTGTTACCTTTGAATTGGTTATGGTTTTGAAGAGTAAATTTGTAAATATGCAAGGTGTTACGGTTGCTTACAGCTAAGTATGAGTCCCAGAACATCACTTTTCTCAGGGGCTAGTGATGGGGGAGACGAACGGGCATAGAACGCCCCCTCCTACAAGAAAAGAGCTCACGAAACTCTAGACCAAGGTAGGTGCGGACGCATAGTGATGTGTCGGGAGAAGCGATTTATTGTATAGGTTCATTGTGCGGATTGCCCAGTATTTTACACGCACCTATTTTTCCCATATAATTTAGTTTGACTTTTGGGTGATGTAGATTCGTGCCTGGCCAAGGGTTCCAAAGATCGATCTTATTAATTATAGTTTTTGTTCCTTGTAAAAATTTAGTTTCACAAAATGCAATTCAATACGTTGAAAGAATCTCGCCCCTGGTTGAGGGTAGGGGGTCCTGGGAAAGACGGGGGGGGGGTACGAGAAGAAAATCTGTTTCAAAGGGGAGGGGGCGAAGAAGGTTGAGATCCATTGCTCTAGAAGCCCATAGACCATAGTTTTCCAACCTTTTTTGTCCCATCGCCCCCTTCCTCAGAAATTTTTTTCTCCCAACGCAATCTAACCCATAGAATCCTATGTTATACCCATAACTTCTACCACCCCCTGAACCATTCCATCACCCACGTTGGGAATCACTGCCATAGAGTGTGCGGACTATGTTTTCGGATGACACGCGTGCGAAGCGGGCTCCTTTTTCAGCGGCATGCGAGATACTGGTGCAAGTTACACAGACACCGATGCAATCGCTCAAGGGATTTTGGTGCCGGACCGCGAAATATTTCTCCCAATTCGGAAACACCACTAATAAATTTTGGAGGTTTAATTTAAATATAGTTTTTATCTTTTTATTTCGGTCTTACAGCCGTCAGTCTACGAATCATTTCTCCCGTTTATTTGTTTTGCCGGCACGTACATAATGTACTTCAATTTTTTTTTTCCTGGTCCTCGACTTATTTCCTCTAGTTGTTTTATTTATTTTTGTCGGTCCGCAAATCATTTGTGCCATTCATTCATTTTGCACGTCCAAAAATTATTTCTGCCATTTCTTTATTTCATTCCGGTCCCCACATTATTTGTCTCATTTCCTTTTCTGCCGGTCCGCAAATCATTTCTGGCATTCATTCATTTTTTGCCCGTCCGCAAATCATTTCTGTCATGAATTTTCCTACCGGTCCGCAAATAATTTCTGTCAATTATTTTTCAGCTGGTAGGCAAATTATTTCTTCCGCTTACTTTTTTGGCCCGTAAATGATTTCTCCCATTTATTTATTTTTTGTCAGTTTAAAAATTATTTCTCACATTCACTTTTTTTTTTCTTGGTTCACAACTCACTTCTGGCATTCATTCATTTTTGCCAGTCTGCAAATCTTTTCTAGCATTCATTCATTTTTGCCGGTCCGCAAATCATTTCTGTCATTTATTTTTCAACTTGGTCGGCAAAATATTTCTTCCGCTTACTTTTAGTCCTCACAGTCTCCCATTAGTCTAAAAATTATTTCTCCCATTCACTTTTTTTTGCCGGTCCGCAAATCATTTCTTTCTATCATTAATTTTTCTTACCGGTCCGAAAATCATTTTTATCATTTATTTTTCACAGCTGGTCCGCAAATTATTTCTTCCGCTTAATTTTTTGGTCCGCAAATGATTTCTCCAATTCATTTATTTTTTGTAAGTAAAAATTCTTTCTCCCATTTATTTTTTCTGTTTGTCCGCAAATCATTTCTGCCATTCATTCATATTTTGCCGCTCCGAAAACTATTTTTCTCTCATTCACATTTTTAGTCCGCAAATGATTTCCTCATATTTATCTTGTTTTATTTTGGTCCTTAATTGATTTCTTAAATTTACGTAGTTTTTGCAGATCCGTAGATTAGTTCTCTAATTTTAGCCGGTCTGTGAATTTCTTCAACTATTTTCACCTTTACGCAGCCATAAAAAAACTAGAACAATGATCTACACTATTTATATCCCTTTTCATGTGTTATGCCGATTTTTTATGTTACAGCACCATCTAGTATTGAAATTTCTAATTTTTTTTCAATTGTAAGAAAAAAAACTCTACGCTATGGATGAGTATTTTACTGCAAATCCTACATTTTTATATCAATTTCCAAGATTCTTCACAGACTTTTTGCCCACCCTGTATCCTTCACAGACCCTGTGCCCACCTTAAAGCCGCATGGTCAACGAGCAGTAAAAAAATAAGAGTTTATAGACTTACCAGCAACCTCTTTAATCAAATCAAATCATGTTCAATTGTCTTCTCGAGATGCCGTTTTCTTTCGGTCCAAATAAAATAAAAGTCATAGAAATCCATGGAAATATATAGAGAAGAAAATTCGAGGAGAAAAGGACCAAAACTTGTCCGATCCTGGAAAAAAAAAGGAAAAATATATAAAGAAAGCGGGAAAAGGAGAAAGCCGCAAATAAAACTGACAAAAACTGACAGTTGAAATGAGAAAGGACCCGGTCTAGAGGGAGCAATGCAATGGGAAAAATAAAAGTCCATCTCTTCCTCTTTGGTGTTTCCACACGCTGCCATGTCCAAAAACTTCCAATTCAATACTATTTTTTTCGTAGGATCTTTTATTTGGAACAGAGATCCGAGTGGAAAACTTCCCAAAAAAAATAATAATATTGAAGAAAATACTGGGAATTGAACGCGATGTAATCGAGCTGTCGAAGGTTTATTGGCAGTTTCTTCGTGAGAGGGCCAACGAAATGATCCAAGACTCTTGACACATTTTGCTGGTTGATTCCTATGTGCAAGTTTATTATGATAAAGGCAATAAAGGCATCTAACAAATCGATACGTACGAAGATTTTTAACTGCTAAAGCTGACGCGAGGATGAGTTTAAGAAAGAAATATAATTCAACTTCCTTTGTGTGTGTGTGCTAGGAATCGAACCAGCGTCCTCTCACTTTCCGGATGACCGCACCAGACTACAAAGGCAATGCCCGAGTGGCGTGATGGTAAGATGCTCGTCGGTCCTGGGTTCGAATCCGAGGAAGTATATAGAGGAGATATTTTCCCGCACGAACTTGAGGCGACCATCAATAGACAGCGCGTTTCCATTTCCAACCCATCTCATTAGTGGCAGTAAATTGCAATATAGTGATATGGCCAGAGTTAGTATTTGGTGAAGTAGACTACAAAGGCACGAATATCTCAGATTGAGACATTCATGAGATTGAGATAGCCGGTGCGTTTGTAGTCTAGTGCGCTCACCCGGAAAGTGAGAGGACGTGTTTTTGATTCCCCTCTGTAAAGGTACAGTTGAATTTTTCTCTTCCCTAAATACATCTTTGCATCAGCCAGCTGTTAAAAATCTTCGTAATATTACACATGCCCAAATCAGCATGAATCTTGCACTGGTCTGAATCTATATGAATCTTTTATTCGTGTATAAACTACATATTATATTTGCCTTAGTCAGAAACAGTACCAACATCTGTCTGAATCCGTGAAATAAGAATTCTAGACAGCCCTCTGAACTTTCGACGTTTGCACAAGTTGATTCGATTCCTAGACCATAACCTACATCTACTCGATAATAAGATGCGAACTGTAGGCACAAGTGGTCGACATTCATTCTCAGAGGGCCCGTCTTATGATCCATCAAGTGAGGTAGTACGGATAACGATTAAAAGACATAATTTGCGCCCAAGAAGACAAGCATAGGCTGTTTCATCCACTTCTGGTGGGTGTGAATGATATGGAGGCACCAGCCATTTAGACGTATATTCGATATATAGATTGGATAAATTCAATTCCACATTCTACCATATACGATACAAGATTATTTGTACTATTATCTACATAAGGACAACGATACGATTACGGACTGATTAACTGTGGACGATTTTATGATTATAATTTGTATTCTAAATTCCTTATTGTATATATACGTATATATGAAATATTGTTGTTCGTTATTTTCATATAAATTAATAAATTTCCGGAGACACCCCTTACCCTGGGAACGCTTCAATATCTCTCTGAGATGGAAAGCGGGTGTGCCCGGTTCTTCATGTTCAATGTCTGAATCCGTATGATATTCTACATATACATAATACGGGTTCATATGCAGAATATATACATATCTATATATGGATATGGATATATACACACATATACTGTAGATATGGATTCATTTATTTCATAATTACATGTTCTTATCCGTCTGAATCCGTATCATTTAACATATATTGGAATCCGAATGAGATTCACATTTTTCTGGATCCGTATAAGATTCAGATCATTCTGAATTAGTATTATCATCTGTCTAAATTATTATTATCATTATTATTATTATATCATCATTTTATTAAATTATTCATCTGTCTGAATCCTTATGATTTTTTCATCGGTTTCAATACGTACGATTTTCTCATCGGTCTCAATCCGCATGATTTTTCACATCCGTCTGAATCATCTGTCTGGATACGTATGGTTTTCACATTGGTATGAATCAGTATGATGTTCACATTGGTATGAATCAATATGATGTTCACATTGGTATGAGAGAGAATCAATATGATGTTCACATTGGTATGAGAGAGAATCAGTATGATGTTCACATTGGTATGAATCAATATGATGTTCACATTGGTATGAATCAGTATGATGTTCACATTGGTATGAATCAGTATGATGAGATATAGATGGCTTTTTTCTCAGCCAGAGATATCAAGGAAACAGTTATTTTCCGGATATTATGCTGAGGTGAGCTCGGAAAGAAAAGTCATCACGTCTTCGCCGGGCCCTCTTGCAAGAGGGCCTGGGTTCGAGTCCCGGCGGAGACGTGATGACTTTTCTTTCCGAGCTCACCTCAGCATAATATCCGGAAAATAACTGTTTCCTTGAAATCAGTATGATGTTCACATTGGTATGAATCCGTATGGTTTCCACATCTGTCTAAATGAATTAGTATGGTTTCCACATCTGTATAAATTAATTCGTATGATTTGCGCATCTATCTGAATCCGTATGATTTGCGCATCTATCGGAATCCGTATGATTTGCGCATCTATCGGAATCCGTATGATTTGCGTATCTGTCTGAATGGATCCGTATGATTTGCGCATCTGTCTGAATGGTCCGTATGATTTGCGCATCTGTCTGAATGGTCCGTATGATTTGTGCATCTGTCTGAATGGATCCGTATGATTTCCGCATCTGTCTGAATCAACATGATTTCCTACCGGTCTGAATCCGTATGATTTTCTGATCTTCACAGCGGTCAAGTCCGTGTGATTTTGACATCGGTCTAAATCTGTACATATAGGTTATCGATATGTGTCATGCAGAAACTCGTATTTTCCTGATGGAATCTAATTTTCGCACTGCTCCAAATCATTATTCATCTTGAGTCAGGCTTAAGAAGTAATAATTTCCCACTGACGTGAAAATATAGATTTCTCATCCCTCATCTGATCATTCTGATAGTCTGAATAAATTAATTATGAACACAAAAAAGATTGTCACGACGTACAATCATATGCGGATTGCACCAATCTAACATGACTTTGCATATTTCGCTATTTTTACGTGATAGAGCATATTTTCACAACTTTAAGGCATATTTTATGATTTTCGATAGAAAGTAAATTCTTTCCTAGCTATTCCAATCCCGCTACAGACTGGTTTTTGCAGTTCCTGCCTCTGACGAGAACTCCTAGGTCTAGGATTTATGCACCAAAAATGAAACGTCGTTGCTGATTCATAAAAAATCCTATTTGTAAAAAAATCTAAATAAATCTAATTTGTAATGATCACATTACAAATAAAAGAATTTCAAATCCGTCCGAAGGGCTACTTTTTAAATATTTTGTGTAACATTATTGTACCAATTTTCTATCCATTGATTAATGACCCTCTGATAATATAAATACCATTGAATAATGAGCACCTCAGGTCCTCAGTAGGATTCAGAATCGAATCTAAAAACTCACCGGAAAATAATTAATTCTTTTTAGCCTTTGATTCCTGGGATTTCTGACATGAAATTGAAAAGTAAGAAATCACAGAAAGATGCCAGGATGAAGATCCCAACTGTCTCTTCATCCGGATACCAAATAAGTCCTTGTTCTAGGATACCAATTTAGTTTTGTTTCTTTCCTGGTGATCGGATCGAAGGTCATCCATTATCGGTAGAGATGAGGATTACCAGTGAATCCCTCCTTCACGGTCGAGGATTTTGAGACAAAACAGAACTGAAAAAGTTTTTTTGCACTTATTTTCTTTTTTTTTCGGAGAGAATACCAGGTTTTTATCATTATTTTCCTTTTTTTCCCGTCTCTTTCCGAGAAGAGCTGCCGTTGCCATTTTCGTGGAATGTAAGCAAAGCTTACGAAGATCACGCACATCAATAACTACCGTAGGCTTCTGTGATTTTTTTTTTTTTCTGTGATTTTCTTTCGGATGGAAGTAAATCCGAAAAGAATTTTGTTTTTTTGGAAAATTCCGTTATAAAATAAAAATGGGATAGATTATATTTTTTTTCAACAAAATTTACGTCAATTATTTTCAAGGCATAAAAATTGCCCGTCCATTTCCCAAACATCGCAATAAAGAATTTATGTCTTGTAGGACAAGACATTTTTTTTTTGTTCAAATTAATGCATTCAGACTACCAGAATGATCAGATGGAAGATGAACATATTTCCCGCACAGGTAGAAAATTAAATTATTACATCCTGATTAGAGATGCTTAGCAATTATTCAACAGTGCGAAAATTAGATTCCTTCAGAAAAATATGGGTCATAATCAATATGAAAAATATCATAACGAATATTGATATATATATAGATTTCATGCGGATTCAGCCAAATGTGAGAATCATGCCACTTCAGACAAATGTGAATCTCATACAGATTCAGAGAGATGTGATTCTCATACGGATTCAAATAGATATGAATCTCATATGGATTCAAATAGATATAAATCTCATACGGATTCAAATAGATATAAATCTCATACGGATTCAAATACATATAAATCTCATACGGATTCAAATAGATATAAATCTCATACGGATTCAAATAGATATAAATCTCATACGGATTCAAATACATATAAATCTCATACGGATTCAAATAGATATAAATCTCATACGGATTCATGCCGTCATCAGTATCATAAAGTTTCAGACTAATGCAACATTCACGGTTATTCACGCTAATATAAAATACTATATTGCTGTATTATCCTGTGGCAGATTGGACCCGTGCAAGTTTCATATGAGTCTCAAACAGCTTCAGATTAGTGAAAGATTCATGCTGAATAGCCAAAGTGTATTATACTCATACGCATTCAGACTAATTTAAGATTTTTGCTGATTAAGGCCGATATAGGTTTTATACAGATCCATACCAATACGAATCGCAAACTGATTCAGACCCATGCAAGATACGTGCTAACTGAGAGCGATATGATATGTGGAATAAAGCCGGTGCAAAATTCATACAGGTTCAGACCATTGTAAGATTCACGCTGATTAAGGCTCACATGTGTGTTATAGAGATTAATGTCAGTGAAAAATCTATACAAATTATGGACCAAAACTTTCTGATACGATTATACAGAGGGCATAGATAGCAGGGCGTATGGCATTTTACTGGCCAACCGTTAATCCTAGAGCTTCCAATTAGAAAAAGCATCCAACTAACGTATAGTACTCAGGTATGTCATTCGTGTTGCAATAGCCAGCATATTTGTTGGCCGCTGTGGTGGTCGAGTGGTCATAGTGACGGACTCGCATCGCGGGAACCCGGGTTCGAGCCCACCGTCGCCACAGTGGTGGTCGGCTGAAGTTGGTTTTCTGTGGTTCCCAACTTCAAGGCGCAAATGCGAGCCGATCTCCCCGTTAAAAAGTCTCGCCACAGAGAGCAACAGACCTACAAACAGTACAAATATTCAGTCACGACACATCACTCACTTCACTTCTGAGATACAGATGGCCGCACTGAAAAATCATACACAACACTTGATGCGCACTCAGACTGTTAGGTACACAATTACACTTCCGGCACAACTCACTAGGTAGAAAATTGCCTATGGCGATAGACCTGAGTTGTGCTCGGTTTGAAAAAAAAAAGTATATTTGTTGGAGGACCCGGGTTCGAGCCCCACCGTCACCACAGTGGTGGTCGGCTGAAGTTGGTGTTCCGTGGTTTCCAACTTCAAGGCGCAAATGCAAGCCGATCTCCCCGTTAAAAAGTCTCGCCACAGAGAGCAACAGTCCTACAAACAGTACAAATATTCAGTCATTACACTTCACTTCTGAGATATAGATGGCAGCACTAAAAAATCATACACAACACTAGATACGCACTCAGACTGTTGGGTGCACATACACTTCCGGCACAACTCACTAGGTAGTAAATTGCCCATTGCAATAGACCTGAGTTGTGCTCGGCTTGAAAAAAAAAAAGTATATTTGTTGAAATAAAAAAAATGACTTTTCCCACTGACATTGTGCTCAATAACCCAGTTACAAAGTAGTTGTCCTGTCTCTCCTGATGACAACAAAAAAATCCATGTTTCTAAATGCAAAACTCACCGTGGTATTTGAATTCGAAAAACGGTGGGACGTTTGGAAAAAAACATTGAACATTGAAGGACCGGACACACCCCGCTTCCCATCTCAGAGAGATATCGAAGCTTTCCCGGAGGATGGGTGTATCCGGAAATTTATTAATTTATGTGAAAATAACAATGATATACATATATACAATAAATAATCTGGAATAAATAATCGTACAAATTGTGATCATATAGCATCATCCACAGATAATCAGTCCGTAATCGTAATAGTCCTTATATAAATAATCAAAAAATAATTTTTGTCTTGTATGTGATAAAATCTGGAAGTGAGTTTATCCAATCTAGAATATACCAATCTCAGCAATCAAGCTGTAATAAGATATAAATTGACGTCTATATGTCTGGCATCTCCATTTCATTCACACCCGCCGGAAAAAAGATGAAACAGTTGACACTTGTCTTCTTGGGCGTAAATTGTATCGATTATTAGATGTCGGTGAAACAACCGATGCATGTCTTCTTGGCCGTAAATTGTACTTTTTAATAGGTAACCGTGTTACCTCTCTTGTTGGCTCGTAAGACGGGTCCTCAAAGCGCGAATTGCGTCCCCTTGATCCCGCAGCTCGTGTCTTATTGTGGAGTAGATGTAGGTTGCGGTCCAGGAATCGAATCAACCTCTGCAAACGTTGAAAGTTCAGAGGGCTGTCTAGAATTCTCATTTTCCAAGCAAGCATTCTGGACTCTGGCAGTTGGCCAAAGTGGAAGTCTCTCGTCTGGGGACACGTGGTTATATAGTGCCATAGGGAACCATTTGAACCGCAGATGCATACGCTGTTACTAGAACGTTTAAAACGCAGAAGATACACCGGAAAAGGGCCATGCTCGGTGATAGCGATTGTTTTCTCTCTAGGCCATACGTTCAAACGCCATTGAACTCGTCGTTGTATCTTGTATGCGTCCTTTGCTGCACATGTATTCCAATTGGTCTGCCACCCCTGCAACACGTCCTCTTTAAGCACCCGATGGACCAAACTCCTTGGCCAAAGTTGGTCGTCTTGAGACGGAAGTTTTGTGGCCTCCTTGGCAAGTTTGTCGGCTATTTCATTGCCAAAGATGCCTGCGTGGGCTTTAACCCAGGCCAATCGGATTCTCGTGTTGGCGCATAAAATTCGGCGAATCTCCCGTACATTATGATGCACAGAACGTGGGTTTTTGATTGATAACAGGCCCGAAGCGCTGTCTGAGAGGATCAGCACTGGTTTCGATAAGGCGTGTGCCCTTGAAACGGCATTCAGAATCGCATATATTTCAGCTTGAAAAACACTGTTTTCTTTTGCGAGCCGCCTGCTCCATTGTTCCTCGATGGATCCATCTTCTTTTATAACTACATAAGCGCACCCTGTACCGTCAGAAGACTTCGAGCCGTCTGTATAGATCTTTACTGTTCCAGGAGCCAGCTTAATGCATTCAGCACCAGACAGCACAACCTGATTTGCGTCAATGTCCACGCTGGGATGCATGAGCCATAGCTTGTGTTGCTTTTCAAAACGTTTGGAAAAAAACAGCGTTATATGCTTTTAAACCGCTTTATCCGTTGGAAACACAAGGTGGGGGCTGCAAAATCATGTTTGTCCCGGTTGAAAAAAAAATTCAAGTTACGGCCCTCATCTGGGGTCTTAAGAAATTAATTGAACTGTTGAAAACGGAGCAAGAGCGATTTACCTGTGTATAGTAGTCTTCACAGTTGATAAATGATGTGTGAGAAGAAGCCAAAATAAAGGATGCAGCCTTCCATCTGACGAATTTACTATAGAATTCGAGACATTTGTACTGATCGAAAACTAAACTTATTTTTAAAAAAAAAGAAATCACAAAAAAAAATACCGTTAGAAATAGATTTTATTGTGAAAAGAATTTTCTTTAAATTTATTGAATGCATACGATCTTTATTTATCATGAATATAATGACAATATAATAACTTAAATGTTTCGTAATTCCCTTAACTCTTTTTTTGATAAAAACGAAACACAAAAACACATATTCATAGATTAGTCTCCCGTTTCGTCGTATTGTAACATCCGTAATATTATAAAAATCGAAACTCGAGAAATAACTTTAACCCTCTATGGTCTGTTGTATATATTTGATTACAGATGGCAAATGCATGGTCAAAAAACGCATTACACTAATTTTTTCTCGATTTTGCTTTTAGAAGGTGCACACCTTTTAGTGTCATTTCAGTACAAAATACGGCTGTATAAGTGCAATAGTACAATAATTTTGCTTTTAAATCTAGAAACTGTTGATTTCTTATCGGTATCATTTTTTATGAGCTGCTGAAATTTTACGTGATCAGAAATTCATAAAATCGCACCAAACTGAGGTCATTGGAAATAAAATATAAACTAAAAACTATTCAACTTTGCTAAACAAGATTTTGTCTAGGAAACAGTTATTTTCCGGATATTATGCCGAGGTGAGCTTGGAAAGAAAAGTCATCACGTCTCTTCCGGGACTCGAACCCAGACCCTCTTGCATACCGGGCAAGCATGCTACCACCTACACCACTGGAGACACATGAATCCGCTTTCCTAATTTCACGCACTGTGTCGTGAGGCGCTGAAGTAGAGGCATTAGTAGCCTCTCTTAACTTCGGGAAATGGCCCCCGGGTGGGACGGTTTAGTTGCTACCATCATCATACTTCAGCGCCTCACGACACAGTGCGTGAAATTAGGAAGGCAGATTCACGTGTCTCCAGTGGTGTAGATGGTAGCATGCTTGCCCGGTATGCAAAAGGGCCTGGGTTCGAGTCCCGGCGGAGACGTGATGACTTTTCTTTCCGAGCTCACCTCGGCATAATATCCGGAAAATAACTGTTTCCTTGATATCTCTGGCTGAGAAAGAAGCCATCTATATCTCTCTAAGATTTTGTCTGTTTATCGATAACGTTAATATCAAGGAAAACTGTATAGTATACTTCAGTTACTTTTAATGTTAGCTAATCAAAAAATCCACTGAAATTAATTAATTTGTCGTGTGAGTGTATTGTTTCCATTGAAAATATGCTAGCAGCACTAATTGAGATCCGTTTTTTGTGAAAAAAAATATGGGGGGGGGGGGTTAAAAGTAGTCTACCTGTATAAGTGTCTTCACTGTAATAATATGTGTTGTCGGAAGAAGCCGACATTAAGGATACAGTCTTATATTTAACTGAAATTTCTAAAAAGTTCGGTATAATTGATACTACACAGATCCGATTTATACTGATTGCAAATTTTACAAATTTCGAAAAAGAACAAAAAAAACTGACTTAAAAACATAAAATAATATTTTAACATTTTCTTTTATTAAACAATGCACAACAATCTCTGTTGAACATGCGTTTTCTAACCAGTTTATCGTAATTCCCTAAACTTGTTAGATAAGAACGAAACAAAAACACATATTAATAGATTTTCTTCCACACATTTTTTCCCCACACTACAACATCCTATGCTAAAAAAGAAAAACTGGAAAAAATCCTGAAAATTTTCACCAGCCGAAATATTTCCCCAAAACAAAACGAGCCATTAGAAAACTATAAAAGAAGATGCATGATAAATTTTAGAGGGATGTGGGTGTTAAACTTGAAAAATGGCCAGTGGCTTGGGAATAATAAGAAAGCACTGCATTTCCTTTAGCACCGTATAAAACACCGGAAGGGAACATTCATTTTCTGTTTCAAGGAATATGCGAGTATCAGAAACAGGAATTTCCCCCCTAAATATATACGTGTCCATACATATATATGTATATCTCCGAAACTCTCCGCCGAAACATTTGTTCGAACCATTTATATCCATTGAGCTCTTCTGGCCTGTCTACCTGCCAAAAGTAACAGTGAATTATGGCCTATCGAAAGTGGTTAGGAGTACTTGCGGAACTCAGGTGGCTTCGAAATGAGTCATTTTATAGTTTCTTCTCTGCCAGAACTTTCCAGAAAACGAAAAAAAGATTTCTCTTTGGTATCTCTTCTTTTTTTTTTCTGGGAGGTTCCTCCTGAAAGCCTAATAGGTCTTAAAGATAGAACGGAGGTAATGAATTGATGGGAAGTAATGCTCTAGATATCATGGGAAAACTCGTAAGTGTTGCTCAACGTAGGTGTAGATGTAAAATTTGAACGCATCGCATTTCCCCCCCACATGTTTTCAGGTCATTAATACCTCGAGGATGTATAATTGACTTGCATATGCTGAGTATGTAAGAGTTCTGGTTGTGTGGGGGTGGGGTCTGTGGATTTTATGGAATGTTACCAAGAATGGTTCTCGGTAGCTCATGTTGGGTGAGGGGATGAGGGGATTAATTGCCTAGTTTTTGTTTGTATTTTCATTTTCCTAAGAACAGCCATTGAGTTACAAGTACATAACCGCAATGGAAAATAAATAAAATGTACGTGTAAAATAAATGAATAAAATCATAGAGAAGAAAAAATAACTGAAATATACAGTAGGAATATAGTGAATAAAATAATAAAGTAGAAAATAAAGAACTGAAATATACAGTAGAAAGATAAATAATTAAAATAAACAGCAGCAAAAAAGTGAGTAAAATACAGTATAAAGTAAATAATTCAAATACACAATACATAATAAATGAATTAAATGTTATGCAATAGACAACAAACAAGAAATACAGCAGAAAATGAATAAAATATATTGTTGGAAATTAATAAATGTATAAAACAAAGATAAAATGGATAAATAAAAGATAAAGTAGAAAAAAAATGAATGAAATTTCCGGTAGAAAATGAATATATAAAATGTACTTAAGCTTGAAACAAAATATACATTAGAAAATTAATCAATACATATAAAATACACAGTACAGATAAGGTCAATGTCCGAATTTCAGTCTTTGACCAGCCAGTTCACAACGGAGCGCCCCAGTGGCGTAGTGGTAAGATGCTCGTCTTCCAGCTATGAAGGTGACCATCAAGGTCCATGGGTTCGAATCCGTGCATAGAACTTCAGAAGCAAGTTCTTTACCTATTGAACCTGGGGTGACCACAGATGGGTGGACCCTTAATTTCCCACCCAACTCCACTGGTGGGAAATTGCCGTATGACGATACATAACCGGCGTTGGTGTGCGGTAAAGTAGCCAGTTCACAAAGTGGCTGGAGATCCCTGGCCAAATCCCGAAAAGAAAAGGCATGACTCGGGAGTCATGATCCTTTGGCGTATTTTTTCGTGATAATTATGTCCTGAAATGTTATTACTCTGCGATATGACTCACTGAGTCATTCATACGTCACTCACACTAACATACTTATGCGGTCATTCGTACGGTCACTCACACTAACATACTTATGCGGTCATTCGTACGGTCACTCACTTCGTCATTCATAGTCACTCACACGATCATTCAATCGGTCACTCGATCATTCAATCGGTCACTCGCTTGATCATTCAATCGGTCACTCGCTTGATCATTCAATCGGTCACTCACTTGATCATTCAATCGCTCACTCATTTGGTCACTCACTAGTTCATTCTACCGGTCACTCACCAAGTCGTTCGACCGGTCACTCATCAAGTCGTTCAACCGGTCACTCGCTTGATCACTCATACGATCACTCACTTGGCCATTTATACGGTCAATCACTTAGTCATTCATACTGTCATGCACTTGATCACGCACTTGGCTACTCATACTGTCACTCTCACTCATTCACACGATCACTCTCTTGGCCATTTATACGGTCAATCACTTAGACATTTATACGGTCAATCACTTAGACATTCATACTGTCGTGCACTTGATCCCGCATTTGATTACTCATACTGTCACTCTCTTGATCATTCACATGTTTATTCACCATCACACACTCACGCGGTCACTCACTCACCCATTGAGTCAATCGTACACTTATAGGGTCACTCACCCATTGAGTCAATCGCACACTTATAGGGTCACTCACCCATTGAGTCAATCGCACACTTATAGGGTCACTCACCCATTGAGTCAATCGCACGCTTATATGGTCACTCACACGGCAGTTACTCATGCGATCAATCATACGGTCACGGACGGCAAAATGTCAGGGGCAAAATATGCGACGGGTGAAATGTCAGAAGCGAAATTTCCGGGTCCACAGAATTTAAGCCTTACTTCCATACACGTAAGGCCTCAAAAATCCATAAACCTTGGCGCCACGAAGATTACCAGGGGAAATTCCGAAAACATGCGTAATTTTGTCATTCGAGTAATTTCCGTAAATCTTTCGAAATACCGAGTCAACTAGCAATAATGCCTCAAAACAATCACACAATACAAATTCCTGGTCTAACACGGACATGTCCCCCTGTTTGAACGAATTATTCGAACGAGGTGGTTATAACGAAATCCACTCAGAATTTTAGAAATTTCCTCGGCAGTACGGAAATGATTTTAAATACGTTAATCACCTTTAATGGATTTTTCCCTAAAGGTTTTCCGTAAAATCGAGGATTTTACATCAATAACCTCCGGAATTAGAATAAGTTCCCTCCGCGCGTCCATCCACATTCGTAGCCCCCTCTTATAAAGTAATCCGTACTCAAAACAAACGACTTAAGCTTCACAATAACACGGTTTTCGGGAACTTCCAGGAAAACTACTAAACCATAACAATAATGGTGATGATGATGATGAGATAACAGTAAAAGGGAACAAATTTTTTGACAGCAGTGAAAAGAGGATTATGGGAAATCGTTGAAAATGAGGGAATTGGACGGGAGTGAGATTCCATTTTTCCCTCAAGCATTTCATAAAACTTCAATGGAGAGAGAGAAAACTAAGTCACTCAATGCTTGTCACTGAGTCACTAGTTTATTCGGCAGCTACTCATTCGTTTACTCACTTGCTCAATATCTCGAGTATGAACTAGATCGTTCATGGTGTTCACTCAGTCTGTCACTCAAATACTCACTCACGGCCGTATTCACTGACAGAGTTTAAACTGCAAGCCTAGGTTTAAGGATTAGCGATCGACGCGGATTGTGGTTTAAAATCCAGAATTTCACCAATCCGTCTCGATCTTCAATCCTTTCACCTGCGACTGAAGTTGAAACTCTGTCGGTGAATATGGCCGTTAGCCACATATTCGCTCAATCGCTCACTCAACCATTCATCGGTTCAGTCATACGGTTACTCGATCGCTCTGTCAGTCACCTACTCAATTGTTCAGTTATACGGTAACTGACTGCTACTACTACTACTATTAAACCAGGCATGCACCTCCTACATATTCCTCTGCGGAACTTCTAACGAATTGGTACATATTGGAATGTATAGTGATGTATAGTGAACCTTCCGTGACGTTTGTTTGTGTGTAATGCTTGTTATGTGTAGTGCTGCCATCTGCAATCAATTTTTTAAACTCATAGAGTTTTTTCTCAACTCATAGTGAGTGAAGTGTAATCAATGAATAAGTGTAACGTTTATGCCTGTTGCTCTCTGCGGCTCGTATTCGTGCCTCGAAGTACGATAACTGACTCTCAAACGGTCACTTACCCATTCACTGGTTCACTCATATAATTACTTAATCGTTCGCTCACCCATTGGATTGGTCACTCATATGGTCACTCACTTGATAGTTCATTCACTCATCCGATCACTCGCTTACTAACTCACTCGATCCCTCACTTGATAGCTCATCCACTCACTCGATCCCTCACTTGATAGCTCATCCACTCACTCGATCCCTCACTTGATAACTCACTTGTTCAATCACTCACTCGGCCTCTCAGAGTATGCTCACTCATATGGTCACTCCCATGGCCGTTAATACGGTCATTCACCCACTCATTCTGTCCTTCATATAGTTATTCAATCACCCATTAACTCAATATAAAGTTACTCCGTCATTCATATACTTTCCCTCATTCACTCACTAGCTCATTCATCAACTCATTCAGGCACTCACACATTGACTCTCTTGCTAACTCACTGGCGATGAAGTTGTTGGTGAATTGTTTGACGGTAAATTTTTTTTGCTATCAGAGTGAATTGCGTGGCGCGGTGAATTTTCCATAATTCCCCCTCAAACAACCTGATTATAAGCCTTACTCCCGATACACATAATAATACAAGTCATAATAATAATAATAACGATGACAATAGAAATGGAAGTAAGTTTTTCGACATTATTGATAAGAGGATTATGGGAAATTGTTGAAAATTGGGAAATTGGGGTGAGGGAAGAAGTGAAATTTCATGAAAGTCATCAAGTCCTACCACAGAAATACCCTCTGGTATTTATAAAACTTCCATATAAAACTCAGTCACTCAATCGTTTACTCACTTAATCATTCACTCTACTCACTCACTAAATCATTGACAGTCACTCTCTCGGTCACTCATACTCAATCACTCTGTCGCTCACCTACTCGTTCAATTGTACGGTCACTGACTCACTCAATCACTCTCAATCGATCACTTACTCATCCACCGATCATATATATATACTGTATATATACATAACTCCTACGATTACTCGCTTACTCATACGATCACTGCCAGCTCAATCACTTATTCACTTGGTCACTGATACGATCGCTGACTCGCTCAATAGCTCATATACTTAGTCACACAACCATTCGCCGGTTCACTCATGCAGTTACTCAATCTCCCAGTTACCCACTGGATTGGTCACTCATAAGTGCACTCGCTTGATAGCCCACTCACCTGCTCACTTGATCACTCATACAGTCACTCACGTGGTCCGTCATTTATACTGCCACTCGCCAAATCACGTGGTATTTTATACGCTTACTCACCTGCTCATTCGATCACTTATGTAGTCACTCACCTACCCATTCGGTCACTTATGTAGTCACTCACCTACCCATTCGGTCACTTATGTGGTTACTCACCTACCCATTCGGTCACTTATGTGGTCACTCACCTACCCATTCGGTCACTCATGTCACATAAAATTACTCAATCATGCACTTGCTCGGTCACTCACACGTTTACTCATCCACTCACTACCTTAATCGGTAGTGGTAGCTCATTCGCCAATTCATCCGGTCACTCACACATTTGCTCAATCACTCGGCCAACCCACCGGTAGTGAACAGTTGTTGGTGAATTATTTGACGGTGAATTTTTTTCCCCCATAATTCCCCTGAAAAACAACCTGATTATAAGCCTCACTCCTGATATACACACACACACGTAATACTACAAGCCATAATGATAATTATGACGATGATAACAGTAAAAATTGGAGCAAATACTTTTCGACATTAGTGATAAGAGGATTATGGGAAATCGTTAAAAACGGGGAATCGGGGAAGGAAGGAGTGGAATTCCATGAAAGCCATCGAGTCAAATTTTTCCCTCTGGCATTTATAAAACTCCCATAGAAAAGGCAAAAGGCGACTGGAAAATCGTTTACGTGCAGATTAAAATAGTGGCAGGAAATCGTTCATTTCGGGCAAAACTTTTCCGTGGGAAGTTCCAGGTCTGTGTAAATGCACAGTGGAGGGGGAATCTCCCCATGGTGGAGTTTCTCGAACATTCCCCGTCGAACAGGAAACTTCTTGAATATTCATAAGCCAACTTCGGTGGTAATGTCTATGTGTGTGTGCGTCTATATATACCCTTTAGCCTCTGTTCCTTCCCGAACCATTAACTTTTCCTGAAGTCTTAGAAGAGGAAGCCTTTTGCCTGTGTGTGTGTGTGGTACAGTAAAGTGAGCGGAGCTGTATTCAGATGTATGTATTTATGTTGATCGGATCGCGGAGCACGTAAATATAGGCTTAGATTCCACCTGATTTATTGTAATAATGGTTGTTCGATAATAGAAGTTGAACATGGGAAGGGATTCTGTTATTCCGCAGAAACTTCCAGAGATTGCCGTAGGAAAGGCGAGATAGAGGAGCTCAATTCATAAGAGGTACTCAATTAGACCTTCAATTATTCGTCTTTACATTGCGCACCCCTTCGTTTCTTCTAAAAGCACCCCTGGTCTTCAGTTACGTCAGACAGTTCAGTGCAATACAGAAACTTAAGTAGAACGCTGATTTTGTGTTCCAAGTCATTTATTACGAATAATTAGACCTGCGCTTTAAGGGAACCATACAGCGTTTGTATGAACATATTTCAAAAGCAACTGAGAATATGTAAATATGTATTTGTTGCCATACACCGATACAATGGAAATTTTTGGCATTAGTTTCGCTTATCTTGAAAATAATGCAAATAATTTAAGTAACTTATGTGATTCAAGATGCGTATAGGATACTGGCTGTTATGTAGAGGTGCCGATTTTTTTCTAAAGAAAAATTCACATTTGTCAAAAAAGGTGACACGAACCCACTCCCTCTCGCATTCCGGACAAGTGCGCTACCACCACGTAATAAAAGCAAATAAATATTTCTTCCTTAAAGCCTTATGACGAAAGCTACGGTGTGATGGAGGGTATCGTTCCGTTAACGGACGGCACGGTACCGTTAAGCATACATGCGCTCCAAAGAAGAAATTTTCTAATTTTTTTACCAAAATCAATATTTCTATATAGCACAGCCAGTTTTCTATATATCTTGTATTATAAAGTGGAGAAGACATCTTCCTGTACTTATACAGGGTTGTTATGAATAAATTGACACTTCTCTCTCAGACGGAAGTAGCGCCCAATCTGATGGAGGTGTTTTGAATTTGGCATATATAGGTTACTAGCTTCAGTACACTGCTGTGATAGAGTTTTCTCCATATACTGGCAGCATTAAAGAAGTGACAAATCATTGCAAAAGGCGTATACATGTCTCAAACACATTGTTGAAAAACCACAGTGACCGAAATTAACATTCAAAAAGTCGCTGTTGATACCCAAAAACCATTGTTGTCCGACAGTTTGTCGCCCATTCCGGACATTGACCCAACTCTGGTGAACTTTTAAAGTGTCCTATCGTTCAAGTCGGGTCCTGTGTGGTATACAAATTCTAAATTTGGCAGAGATTGGTCTAAAAATTGTAGATTTACATAGAAAATATGCACACACAAAATCAATTTTATATATATTATTTTATACATAAAATTTTACAAAATAGACGTGGACCGTGGGGAAAAGAAAGATTTTCAATGAAGAAATAGTTCAAAGTTTTGACCACCCGGTGAAAAAATGGCGCTATTCCATCGCAGTTATCGTTTTTTCATGGTCCAAATAACTTATATACCAAGTTTCAATGACATACATCCACCACAACGGGTGCTACATAGGTCGGAGTAGTGTCAGTATAATTAAACTGACATAATTATCTTCATCATACTGACACTACTGTCTACTCCTACCTATGTAGCGTCCGTTGTGGTGGACGTATTTCATTGAAACTTGGTATGTACGTTATTCAGACCATGCGGGAAAAAATAACTGTGATAGAAAAGCGCCATTTTTTCACCGGGATGTCAAAAATTTCACTATTTTTATTGAATCATTCTTTTCTCCATAGTCCATATATCCTATATATCAAGCTTCTTCAAAATACCTCCGTCAGAATAGGCACTACATACGTCTGAGAAGTGTCAGCTTATTTATAACCATCCTATATGAGTTCATTCAAGTTAATCTTTTTGTCGTTCACATGCTTTCACACCCTCTATGCCCCTGTTATCGTCGCACGCTCAACAGGTCATTCTTTTGGCCATTCACATGCTTCCACATTCTCTAGGTTTCTCCAAGTGGTGTGATTTTTTCTAAACGACACTACTTTATTGCAATTCAAAACAAAGAACTGCTTTGAGAAAAATATCAGTAACAAAAAGTTTTCTTCTTTAAAAGTGATTCGGCATTGTCATCAGAGAATAAAATGCCCATTGATGGGTAAAGATGGAGATTGTGTCCTTAAGCACGGTATCGTCATTCTAGAACACGTCACTGTAAATGGAGAAGATGTTATCCTCTTCGGGAAGAAAATGTCCATTGACGGTTAAAGAGAGTCATACGTACTCGTAGCGCACAGTATCGTAATTCAACTTTACCACATACCAACTCTGGTCATATATCGCCATACGGCAATTCCCAACCAGTGGACTTGTATGGGAAATGAAAGCACCGTCCATCGATGGTCGCCCCAAGCTCAGTAGGTAAAGAACTCGTTTCTGATATTTTTGCCCATATTCAACCCCATAGACGTTGACTGTAACCTTCATAGTGGAAGACGGTCATTTTACCACTGCGATATTCGGGTGCTTATATCGTCATTATGGATTATGTCATCGTCTTTCTGGAACGTATTTTCATTATCAAGCATGTCATCGTCTTTCCCGAATGCATTTTCATTATCAAGCATGTCATCGTCTTTCAGGAACGCATTTTCACTATCAAGCATGTCATCGTCTTTCCGGAACGCATTTTCACTATCAAGCATGTCATCGTCTTTCCGGAACGCATTTTCACAATCAAGCATGTCATCGTCTTTCCAGATCGCATTTTCATTATCAAGCATGTCATCGTCTTTCTGGAACGTATTTTCATTATCAAGCATGTCATCGTCTTTCCCGAATGCATTTTCATTATCAAGCATGTCATCGTCTTTCAGGAACGCATTTTCACTATCAAGCATGTCATCGTCTTTCCGGAACGCATTTTCACTATCAAGCACGTCATCGTCTTTCCGGAACGCATTTTCACTATCAAGCATGTCATCGTCTTTCCAGATCGCATTTTCATTATCAAGCATGTCATCGTCTTTCTGGAACGCATTTTCATTATCAAGCATGTCATCGTCTTTCACGAACGCATTTTTATTATCAAGCATTTCATCGTCTTTCCAGATCGCATTTTCACTATCAAGCATGTCATCGTCTTTCCGGAACGCATTTTCACAATCAAGCATGTCATCGTCTTTCCGGAACGCATTTTCATTATCAAGCATGTCATCTTCTTTCTGGAACACATTTTCATTATCAAGCATGTCATCGTCTTTCTGGAATACGCTATCACCACTCAGGAACCCCTTATCGTCTTCAGAGAGAAAACGTCCCACTTACGGGTAGAGATGTTCATTAAGCACATGGTCATTCTGGAACACGCCTTCGTCGTCAGAGAAGAAAATGTCCATTGACGAATAAACACGATCATTAAGCATGCCAAATAACCCAGCAGACTCTCATTTTATTGCTAATTCTATTCCAAAACAACAGAAACTAAATCAGCCCACAATCCCCCTGAGACTTGCATAGTGAAAGTAGGGAAATCATTTTTTTGTCAAGCAGTGTATAATCATACATAAAATTGCTATAGGTCGTAAAACATACATCAAGCAATTTTACTTTCATGTAAAATGAATAATTTTCGTGTCGTTTTATTTCCAGAAAACGTTAACTATGGACAAGTTATTTGGCAATTACCCGAGTTACTTTTTGATGATGATCTTTACCTGCTGTGCAATGAGCTATGCCGTCAAGTTCCCAATTTGTGATGACTCCCCGATGTTTCTGTGGCGATCAGGTAAGACGATTAGCATGCGTATATCCATCTGATCATTCTCAATCGCTGTATCAAACATGATTCTCTCATGAGCGTTATCAGTTCATCATGATTAACTGGTGATTGATATATATATATATATTTGTATATTATCCATTTCTAAAAGGCGACTGGGGTCCATGCATAAGTTCACAAGGTTGCGGGATCGGACAACGTGAGAGAAACGTCACATGTACGGACTACGAATCACGTGAGCAGCACGATTCCAGGTGCGGCGCGTCAGCGAAACCGAACATGGTGGAAGAATGTTTCAAGTCATGTGATAAGCTTACGAAATACTTGAGGTAAAAAAAAGAACATACTCAGCATTTCCATCTACTTGCCGATCGTTTTATTTTAGCGGTTCTTAACCTATGGACCTCTACCCAAACTTGGTTCGTGGGGTTTCTGAGATTCGGTCGTTCAAATCCACCAATAATCAGGGGTTTCTGAGCTATGGGTCAAGACCCGAACTTCATTCACGGTGGCTACCGAGATGGGGTGTAAAAATCCACCTACAGGCAGGGATTCTTGAGCAATGGGTCACGATCCTAACTTGATTCTAAGGCCTTCCAAAATAGGTCGTAGAAATCCACTTACACACCAGAATTCTTGAGCTATGGGTCGAGACTCAAACTTGATTTGTGGGGATCTTCCGAGATGGGTCTTATGAATTCAAATCCAGATAAGGATTATTGAGCTATGTGTCGCACGCCACCCAAACCTGATTCTCAGCCGCTTCCTGGATGAGTCGTAGAAATCCCCTTAATCACGTTATAAATTCATTTATTGCGTCACCGCACCATCATTTCGAACTGTCACTAATTTCAGACTCTAATTTTGTTCCACTAATTCTAGCACTTTCACTAATTTCCAAAAACAAGCAGTACCATGGGTGGCGAAGCTGATCAGCTGATCTGTTGATTTTGGGTCATGGCTGAAACAGGTTAAGAACCCTTGACTTATTTTATGTGTATCTTCACCTTTATTTTTGTCAAATTCAGGTGGGTAGTCGGCAAATGGTCAGCGTGTGTCCCAACGAGGCCTGTGCCAACGACCTGTCGAACGTCGATGATGTCGGGAATAGCCCAGAGAGAAGTCCATTGCCTTTACGATGACCCGAACGGACCCACGAAGAAAGTGGAAAGTTCTGCTTGTAGGACTTACTGGAAGCAACCAGATTCGGTTCAGACTTGTTCGATCGATTGTCCCCAGGATTGCGTCGTCGCGGACTTCGACATGCACTCGTGCAGTAACGACAGCAGCAGCTATTACTGCCAGAAATACCGGGACGTGTTTTACCAAAGGGTCATCGTTGCACCGGAACAAGGTGGAAGGCAATGTCCGAGGCTGCAGGACCACCTCTACTGCTCGGCTGGTGAGTGCGATGACGAAAGAGAGGAAGAGACCGCCGAATACTATGTGCTGAAGGTGAGAGTAAATCCTATTTTGCCTATTTTATCATTTCAAAATACATTAGTAAAAATCTTGCCTCCCTCCCTGGATTGGACGGTTAGTGGAACGCAAACACGTTATAGCCGGGCGTAGAATTCCCTTCATGTGGAGCCTTCGGCGCACAGTACTGGCAGATATTGTCTTACTAAGTGACGCTGCAACCATGGATGTATAAGTTATGGAGGTCGCTCGTCGATTCCGCTTGGCTACTGTTGCAATATACCGATTATGGAATCAATCGGTATATTGCTATAGCAACCAAGCGGGATCGACGAGTGACCTCCCCAACTATTACATCCGTGGTTGAAGCATCTCTTGGTAAGACGATATCTGCCAGTACTGTGCGCCAAAGTCTTTACGTGAAGGAACAGTACGCCCGAGAACCAAATGTTGGTAATCTACTAATTGTCCAATCCAGAGGAGCAAAATTAAAGTGGTGTATAGTTATGTTATATTAGCCACCACGTGCTTAACTTTTCGAAACCAGTGTAATATGGAGTATTGATAAAAGGATCCCTTTAATTTGGCGAATCGATTCAAGTAACTATTGATAATGTAGTGAATCAGAGTTAGAACTATATGCAATAATATATATAAACTGCACGTATCGCCAACTCTTACACTTGGCTAGTCCAGAAAGTAACAAAGGTTCTTTGAGAAGATGAGAACGCTACTTCTTTACCTATCACCGGCTCATGTGATCATCTAGTCCATGGGTGGTCAACCCGCGGCACGAGTACTTCATGGTATCAGGAGTGGCGCGCGAACGCTTTTTTTTCAAAACTTAAAGAAATTCCATTCCGTTTTTCACAATCAAAGAAATTCTCTCTAACTTTCAATCAATCCTTGTTTTATGAATGATGGTCTTGTAGGCTATACCAAACCTATATTTAGCATGGTAGACACTCTTATAATGACGAGTGTGTGATGATTTTACATTCAATGCGTTTCTGTTAGGTTATGTATCTTTGGGCATAGTTAATGGACGTTGTTCCATGTGTTCGAGATTCACAAGGGTCGCCCACATGGGAGAAATGCATTGATAATACAATCAAATTCTATATTCATGAAGAGTTCTTGGGGGAGACGGGCTAAGCCCTCTCACAAGTCATCAAGTTCCGGTGTCTATGACCATCATGGTGTAGGTAAGATGAGCATCTACCGACATACGTACATATGCAATCTGCATTGCGGTAATGTTTATGACTCAAAAATAAAAACAACATTTAGTACTCAAAGGAGTGGCATAAGCTGAGCATCTTTCCGAAAATAAGAGAACAGCCGATCAAAATATTTCACAGAAATCGAGAGAAAATTCTCGTGTCCCATAAAAGCTGGGCATCAGGTCTGCGTGTCAAAATTCGTAGAGTGGTACGCGCATCGAAAATAATCTTGATTGCGGCACGGCTTGGAAAAGGGGTTGTCCACCCCTGGTCTAGTGCAGCGACAGATAGAGTGTGTAGGGCTTTTATTTTTACAGAAACCTTTGTTACATTTTGGACTAGCCAGGGTGCTAGGCTCGGCAGGTGTAAGAGTTCACAACTGGCTTTTTTCGTATTTTTAAATCACCGAAGTACAATACATTTTTTGAGCATTAAAGTGGCTAATAATAAAATGTTGGTCATTCTGATCCACTTAGATTTGGACGTTTTGTCGATCTCATGTTTGAATATTATACAAGGTGCGTTCCATAGGAACTGAGAGTAAAATCACATCAAGAAACATAGGTACAGCAAATAATAATGTATTGCTTTTCAAAATGTCTTTCCTCAGATGATATATGCGATGGTTCGATTCACTTTCCAAAGCAAGTAGAGAAGTTTTTATCAGGTTTTCTATAGCAGCTGAGGCCTCCTGCTATAGACGTTTGTAGTGTTAACCCTGCACAGCTGAAATTTCCCATCGATGAATTGTTTGTCGCGCACGGTGAATTTTTCATGAATCATCAAAATTGGCGCAGGGATGCCATTTCAAGACAGTAATCATGATAACCGAAAAGTGCAAGGTGTCCCATGAATCCGCAAGCGAACAGTTTAAAAATTAATAAATATTGAAGGAATTTGTGTATTTGAATTCGGTTTGCACGAGTTATTCTCAAAATGGGAAAAAAAGTTTGGTACAGGAAAAAAAATTTGTTCAAAGTTTTGTCGATTGAGGGCACTGCAAGGAAAATAAGGGAGGAATGATTGGATCTGAACCTTTTTTCAATCTCTCCTGTGTTCAAAACGTACGTAAAGCTTCTGCCGGCTATTCGTTGCTGAGATACAAAAACTTCGCCATCACGATAAAAAAAACTCATGTGAGCGTCGGTTACATGGGAAATTCAGCAATGAGCCTTCAATCATATATCTTGCATTTTATAGGACTCTGATTTGCACATTTTCAATGATAAGCTTCTTCAATGCCCTCTATCGACAAAAGTTGTAACTAAATTTTTATTCACACAAAAATCCCTCTTCGTGAGAATAACTTTTTCATAAATCGTATTTAAATATACAGATTCCTTCAAATTTTATGAATTTTTTAAATATTTACGAATTTATAGGACACCCTGTATATTCCAGGGACACGTCACAGCCCTTTTCTCACATGTAGGGAAATATATTATTTATACGATAAAGCTAAATACGTTAGCTATGTAATATTATACGCCTCCAGCTTCATTTTCTTTGAGGCACAGTTGGAGAAACTTTCCAATTTTATCCAAATAGTTCGAAGTGGAGGAAAGCGCCCTCTTGGTCCATTAAAAAGTTCATAAGTGTTTTTCACACAAAGCTGCATCATCTGATTCTGCCACAGTGCCAACTATGATCTTATATCCTTGCAACAGCTTTTGCAAATGTGGCAACAACGAGCCGACAGAGTGATAAGAGTGCACACGTCACTCTTCTCCCCTCAACACGCTCAGGAACAACAACGTCGTGTCCCCCCTCCCCTCCCCCACATTGATGCATTAACGATATTCAACCAACCCTTGCATTCAGGTTTACAAATCCCTGCACTTTAAGCAATCTTCCATTTAAAAGGTTCATGTTAAGCATATTTTTAACATAGGATCCTATGGGTTTACTTGAGTTGGGGGGCAATGAGAGGAAAAAATTTCTGATGAAAGGGGCGATGGAACAAAAAGTTTGGGAGACTATGGTCTAGGAAGTGCATAAAATTTCCCCTAGCTGTTTGCGTATTACATATGGTTTGCGATTGAATTCCTTATTCATCTATTCTCATGTAAAAATAGTGTATTGTTAGATATTTGGAATGCAAACAGATTTGCAAGTGTACTCCTCTCCTAGCAACTAATTCTGTATTCCTTCCGCATCTTTTCCCAATGTAGTTTTTATATTCAGTATGTGTCATGCAGTTTTTTCCCCTTTCCAGTAGTGCCAGTAGTGTAATTTTATGCATACCCAATGTGTAAGTAATGTCCTTTTTTTTTTCCGCGGTAATTGCTTTTAACTGTACGATATTTTCGATACTTTGTTTCAAACACATTATCTTGACACTCTCTGCCCCATGTCCTGCTTTTTTAAGCACTGCCTGTACCCGTCATCGAAAGAAGAGCACCCTTACGGCAAGTTCATACGAACGCATGAAATCGGGATGATTTCAATCCTTGAATGCAATTTTTACAAGGTGCTCTAATTGGAAAGTCGATCAAGTGCTCGCGAGCTGGAAATCTAAATACGAGCATCTATCACTCTGGGTACTTCAGGGGTCACCGTGGTGCTCGCGAGCAACGGGTTGAACATGCCCCCCCCCCATAGAGAATGACAGTACCAAGCAGGGCCGTCTTAAGAGCATCATGGGCCCCCGGACCAAGTGGTTTTTGTGAGGCCCTAACAGGTAAATTCTAGAAAATTTCAATCAAATCTAATTTTTGTGAGGCCCCTCTTCTCCTGAGGCCACCGGGCCGTGCCCGGGTGGGCCCATGCGTTAAGACGTCACTGGTACCAAGTATTATTTTCACGTAAAACCGGAGTTTCATGTTAAGCGGGTTCACGTTAACGAGGTTCGACTGTACTATAAATAACTTCAAGTAAAACGAAAAATGCAATGAAATAAAGCCATCAAAAAATTATCGATAAAAACGGGTTCACAGCCACATAATTAAATATTCCACAGAATGAAAGAAAAACTAAAATTCGGATACATAGCAAGAAAAATGTTCTTGTTGCGACCATTTATTATAAAATAAAAGTTTACTTCTAAAATTATCTTCACATGAAAGAAAAAATTGTCTTTTATCCCCTTAAACTCAATTTATCGAGAGCAAAAACTAATGAATTTTCAACAATTTTTTCATTAATTTTACTTTTTTTCAGGGGGTAAAAAAAAAACTCAAAGATTAAGCGAGACCTGACCAAGCATATAAGATGAAGGAGCTCCTTGAACATAACTTAAATTACCTGGTTATTAATCGATGTTCGTTTCATGTCGATGTGTATGCTTATCTCTATCTTATCTCATATAATTTATCTTCTTTTTTTTTTTACTTCTTCCCCCTAATGTAAAGACTTCGTTCCTTGTTATTAATTCGGCTTTACGCCTTCCGTTGTAATGCACTTCATTAATTTTCGCACGCTATAAATGCAGATTAAGGCTTGCGGAATGCGTCTTGAAAAACTCTTTAAAATACCATTTTTAGTAAATTGAAAAAGGAAAAAATGGCTTAATACATATAAATATATATATATATGGCAATTCGGCTTTTATTTCTAGTATATATAATACGGAGATAAATGAGGAAAAAAATGTTATATGATACAGAAATAGTTTCCGTTGGGAATTTTTTAGGAAATTCGAAATTTCAATGGTTTCTTTCAACGTAGGGGTTTTTTTAACTAATGGGTCGTGACAGAATTTTGGGTCACAGGTGCTTCTGGGATAGGTCGTATAGATCCACTTAATAATTACAACAGGTCATAAATCCTTCTTTGTACGCCCCTGGTTTAAAGCCCTTGGAAGGCGTAGGTGGGACTGACGTTGCCTAGCAGATCCGGGCAAATCTGTTTCCGGGCATGTAAAAGTTTCGACCGGGTGGTGTATTTTTGTATGCGGGCATGTGAAGATGAAAATTAAATATTTACGGTTTTATTTTAATTTTTTCATCGATGATGATTTAAGTGCTCCTACACACCAAGTGGAATTCGACAGAAATGATTTCTGTGATAGCCATGATACAAATGGTAACGTATTTTGAATATACAGGGTGATCATAATTAAAGTTCCCCTACTCTGAGTAGTTTTTCTCAAAAACGGCTAATCCGAATACAGTAAATTTTTTAGGATATCTTAATGACAACATGGAAGAGAGATTTATTACTGTCGACCACCAGGTGAAAAAAATTGAATTTTCCTTTTTTCCCACGGACCATTATAGCATATATATATATATATATACATATATGTGTGTGTATATGTCCTCCAAAATGGACGCTACATAGGTCGAAGTAGTGTCAGTACACTGAACGTTGCTTACACTGGTCTGGAACATCAGTATACTGAAATTACTCAGACCTATGTAACGCCCGTTCTGGTAGACGTATTACATTGAAACTTGTTGTATACGCTATATAAACCATGGGAAAATGTAAGATGCAATAAAAAAGTGCCACTTTTTCCCCTGGTGGTTGAAAATTGAACTTTTTTTTTTCATAAATCTCCCATGGTCTCATTAAGATATCCTACAAATTTGGCGGTACTTGAATAAGCAGTGTTTGAGAAAAATTACTCAGAGTACGGGAACTTTAATTGTAAGTACATTTCAGTACATTTCAGAATTTAGTACAGTTCCGGAACGCTGTAAAAGAATAGTAATTATGCATAATATAAGTGTTTGAATCAGATATTTTTTTGACTGAAAATCATTAGAATTTTTTAAAGTAAGTAAATTGACAGGTTTACTGTTTAGATTTTAGTTTAATAAAAAGCATTAAATGGAAAAAAGGCCGTGCAAAATAAGTCGCAAAATTATAAGGTCATATTTTTATGTTTTTAGGCCATAAATGATTGCATATTTCTATGATTGTTTGTTCATAAAAATCCGAGTACACCAAATCATAAGTTACGTACATGGTGGCATAGTTAAAATGACACTACTCAAACCTATGTAGCACCCATTCGTGTGGACGTATTTAGTTGAAACTGGGTATGGAGGTTATACGAACCATGGGGGGGGGGGGGGATGCAGTGTCAGTATACTGAAACTACTTGAACCTATGTGGTGCCCGTTCTGGAGGACGTATTCCATTTAAACTTGTTATATATACGCTATATGGACAATGGGAAAATGTAAAATGCAATAACACAGCGCCACGTTTTCACCTGGTGCTTGAAAATTAAACAAAACTTCATTTTTTTTTTTAAATTTCATAAATATCTTTCCATGGTCTCACAAAGATATGCTAAAAATTTGGCTGTATTTGGATAAGCAGTTTTCAAAAAAAAATACCCAGTGTATGGGAGCTTTAATTATAATCACCTTGTATTTTTTTACGGTCTTAATGTTTAGCAGCACGGTGTGGACATTGGCCCTCATATTCTGCAGTTGAGCTCATAGGCTGGAATCTTTGTTGGTTCCCCAGGCTAGGATTTTCTTTGCGAATTTCTCGGTTAATTTCAACTCTTTAGTCAACTGTTAACTCTTTCCGCAAAAATAATAATGGGATCAATTCATCCTAATCTAGGATGATTAGACGTCCCGATTTTTCACCAGTAAATGTAACAGCTGGTTTGTCTTGATTTTTCTCTACACTAATCGAAGATCCAATAAAATCAAATTGTTTTTAAGAAAAAAAATGGACACGGTGGTTAATATGTGGGGGAGGGGTGGTACACTTCCCCGTGCCGGTAACTTTTCTATGAAAGATAAATGGACCTAAATGTATTACTTGTACGCTGGGAGGCCTGCCACCTATTGGATAAAAGTAAATTTATCTGTTATAATTCTTAAAATAAAATTATTGTTTGTAAATTCCATATTGTTGGTAAATAAAAACCAATGTTCTGCATGAAAATTAACAGCGTAGCGTAATGAAACTATAAATTTGCTATTTCTATGCTGTTGATGTAAATTTTATGTGCCAAAATATCGGTTACTATGTATTTATATTTGCTGTAGAAATTGATTCTGCGGTAACTTTAAATACATAGTGACGGATATTTATACCGGTATCCATAATAAGAATAAATTTATAGTTCCATACTCCATGTTGCTAATCAGGGCAGTAACAAGGATTTTTGATGCCCGGGAAAAAAAAAATATTTTTTTCCCGCTCCCACAACTTTAAAATTTGATAATTAATAAAAGTTTTCTGTTCCCGATAAAAAGTTCAACCCCCTAAATTTTCCGCCTGGGGCAGTTGTCGCCCCCCCCCCCCCAGTTACGCTCCTGCTGTTCATTTTCATGCATAACATCTATTTAAAACCAACAATCATTTTATTTCAAGAATTCCAGCAGATTTTTCTTTTTTGATCAACAGATGGTGTCCTAACTTTGCGACTCCCGTAGGTACAGTATTTATAATAGTAAGGTATAAATATAAAATACAAGGTTATTAATACATAAAGTTCCCGTACTCTGAGTAGTTTTTCTCGAAAACTTCTGATCCGAGAATATACGTCGTATGCAGCCAAATTTTCAGGATGAGACCATGGGCGAGAGATTTATGAAATAAAAAGTAGTTCAATTTTTGACCATCAGGTGAACAAGTGTCGCTTCTTCGCATTACATTTTCCTTTTTTATATATGGTCCATATAGCGTATGCACCAAGTTTCGATGGAATATTTTCATCAGAACGGACGCTTCATGGGTCTGAGTAGTGTCAGTACACTGAAACTACTTAGACAGATGTAGCGACCGTTCTGGTGGACGTATACCATTGAAACTTATTGATATATACGCTATATGGACCATTGAAAATGTCTGGCCCAGACATTTTTGGAGTTCTCTTACACCCAGAGTTCCTTACCTATGGGTCACGACCCAAACTTTAGTCACAGAGTCTTCTCAGATGTTTCCACATATGAAAAATCCCAAAAATCAACATATGATCCGGTTATAAATCCTTCCTCTACTGGGTTTAACAAATACTGATATATCTTAATAGGATCCCAGTTGACCGCATTTTTCTCTCAGAAATATAGTCAGCCTAATTATAATGGATTATAGAAGATTCGCCTAATCAATCAAAAGACGTTCTGGAGTTTCATCAAAAGACATTCTGGAGTTTCATCAAAAGACATTCTGGAGTTTCATCAAAAGACATTCTGGAGTTTCATCAAAAGACATTCTGGAGTTTCATCAAAAGACATTCTGGAGTTTCATCAAAAGACATTCTGGAGTTTCATCAAAAGACATTCTGGAGTTTCATCAAAAGACATTCTGGAGTTTCATCAAAAGACATTCTGGAGTTTCATCAAAAGACATTCTGGATTTTCATCAATTCGAAAAAGACTGTCTATCCGGTCCAATTCTTAGGCCTTACACAGGCCTGAATCTACTGTGTTTATAACCAATTCCGTAAAGTTTCTTGTTCCATATCTCTCACTTTAATAAGAGGTTGGTCATTAGCCGGTCGGGGTGGGGGGACTTCCCGGAGTGGCAATGTACCTTGCGGTTGTCTTGCCACCATCTTTCTTCTTAAAACGATAATAGTACCTATGTGCCATAAAATATTCGCACAAGGACTGAGCGATTTTCATTCTAACGAAAAACTCTGGGCGTCTTTGGTGCAGTAGGTAACAGTTTTATATCGCCCGGAACAAATCAAGCCATTGAATACATTTTTTTTAATACTTAGCTTATTTTCTTACAGCTGGGTAAGTGGGGCCCTTGCGTGCCTTTATACAAGCAGAGAGTTTTGAAAAATGATTTCTTCGAATTGGGACTCGCACCAAAGCTTGGTGTGACGAAGCGGAAACTCAGTTGTTTGAATTCTATGGCCGAGGAAGTTAATATTAGGTTCGTATCACCATCTCTAATAGCAGTTTCCATCATAAAAAATATTGCATTCAGTAAAATATGATCGATATTGACCTTTCTATTCGTTTGATAGTCTTTGCCGACCAGCTGTAAATATCGTCGAAGAACAGAGATGCGTGGTCCCACAAGACTGTGAGCTCTCGCCTTGGACGGAATGGCAGGTTTCACAAGAAGGCTGCGTCAACTCCGTTGGGCAAATCACACCAGAGGTACGAATAAGGAAACGGATCTTGGTTTCACCACCCATGGCCAATGGCAAGCCGTGTGGCCGGCTGTACGAAAAACGAGGTGTCTTAGGGAATTTGCCGCCTTGCACAACGTAAGTTCTTTTCATGTGATAAGTTCTTCTGCAAACACAAAATACATGAAGTGGTTTTAAAATATCGAACAAGTTATTGACTGAAAAAATCCGTAACAATAGGTTCTCGCGAACGACATCGAAATAAGAAATACACAAGCTGGTCCAGAGATATTTTTAGCTCTAAACTTTTCCCGTGTCTAGTGACTACTGTAGTCGTCTAAAGATGACCAAACATAATCCTAACAGTCCGAGATCCCAAAAAACTTAAAATTAGGACACCACGATGGCACAAAATTCTGACAATTCATCGCAACAACACAAAATCTGACAGCCGAAATACCGAACAATACCAGCATTTTAACATTACATTCCAAATTTCCAAATAAGAGGAGAAAATAGACGATTATTCACGCAGCATGAAATAACAACAGTACCAAAATCACGAGATTCTGAAATAACAACAGTACCAAAATCACGAGATTCTGAAATAACAACAGTACCAAAATCACGAGATTCTGAAATAACAACAGTACCAAAATCACGAGATTCTGAAATAACAACAGTACCAAAATCACGAGATTCTGAAATAACAACAGTACCAAAATCACAAGATTCTGAAATAACAACACTGCCAAAATCACAGAATCCTGCAATAACAACAGTACCAAAATCACAAGATTTTGAAATAACAAATACTACCAGTCTCAAAAACCTGAAATAACACTACCGGAATTTCAAACTAACAACACGACAGAAATCCCAAAAAACCTGAAATAGCAATAACTACCCAAAAACCCCGAATGCTCAAAAAAGAAAAACTACCGGAATTCCAGAATAACACTACCCAAATCCTAAAAAAGCCTGAAATAAAACTGCCGAAATCTCAAAATCCTGAATTAGCACGACCAAAAAAAGCCGGGAATAACCTTTTTTTCATTTATTTTCACCGTAATTGCTCGTAAGTAATAGAAAAATGTCTCGTTTTTAAAGGTTTGTGTGGCAGCCTCTCGAATGGGGCCCTTGCGTAGTGTATACACATGGGCATGCAAATACTATCGATGTGCACAAGCCCTCGTGTGGGGGAGGCGTTCATACTAGAAACATGACATGTATACGACTATCAGGTAAATCAGATTATAATCACCTTTTTTTTTCTTAACGTAGATATTCGTTCCTGTGTCATGTATAACATTGGTTCATGTCCATATTTTACAGATATGGTGCCAGTAAACCACACGTTCTGTTCGGAACCTACACCAGACTTAATAGAAAGATGCGAAATTCCTTGCAAGAGAGATTGTCAGGTGTCTCAGTGGTCTCGGTGGAGTCGATGTCTGCCCAGTAAGAACATGACGGACATGCTTCAGCCATTGGAAAGTGGTAAGTTCGAAAAATAAATTAAGTTAAAACAGACGATCATATGGAGGACGATGAGAAAGCATAAATTAATTAAGCATAAATTACCATTTTTTTTCTGCTATGACTTCACCAGTTTCACTTGTAGCTGTAATAAGGCGTGTGCGGTGATTTCGTGTCCTGCCCTCTCCCATCTAATAGTTCGATCATTTTCCGCCACATTAACATCAAAGCACCAGGTAGAATCGCAAATGACACCACTGCTGCCAAACTATGAACGATGTTTGGAATTACTACCGGTTTCGAACTTGGCAACATAAGCCATAAAAATAAATTGTCTGATGTTCGCGATGGAACCTTGACATCGTAGCACGTGAAAATCCCAGTGCATGCTTACTTCCGATACGTTAGGCCCCGACAATTCACCCATAATCAAATGCACTTAGGTCAGGGGTCCACGGACATCATTTAGGGTCCTTGGAGTGATTTCGTGTATTCCGTGAGCTTGGATGAGAAAACACAATTAGCGAATCGTTATTTTTTTTACATTACCTATTTCTTGAATCAAATTTTTGTAGAGGGTCCTTAGGCTTCATTTAATTGGCACAAGGGATCCGTTTATTTTTTATGCTACTGGCACAAAGGGATCCACAGAACACACGACGTTAAGATCCCTCGGCTGAGATCCTTCGTTTTACCCGCAATGCGTTCAACTATCACTGTTTCCACGAGCAGCACTTATAATGCCGATGCTTCTTACGACATGCCCGGTTCGCACTCTTCAGTGCGTATTGGGTTTGGATCTGCAAGAAGTCAACTGACTAAGACTTTGCTACCTCTAACGGCAATGTCTAACGATCCTTTTACCCAGGGGTCTTAAACCCATAATCCGCCGGCCAAATGTGGCCCTCCGACCATTTTTAAAAAATAACTGTTTTACATAGAATAATTAAAAAAAAAAAAAAAAAAAACTTTTACAGAGCTCTGGCCATTGAAATCTGTACTGCTGTATTTAGAACTCGTAGGTACTTTCCAGATTCAATAGTAATACTGTGCATTTGATACATGAAAAGGGCCGTCGTAACGAATTTGTGGTTCCCCGAACCAAAAAGTTTTGTGGTGTATGAGCCCGTTTCCCACATACACTGGTGCGATCTCTCAGCGGTATATCGATATGGTACACGTTTTGTCAGTTGTCTTTGGGCTGGCAGAGCGTTGCCGTCCGCAACATCATGCATGAGATGCGTGTGTGTCTGCCTTTCCCTTGCTTTGTAACTCAAGACAGAAATGACGATAAGTACTAAAACAAGCGCTTCATATGGGCATGTATAACCTTACCATGTATAACCAACTTACTGTTGGCATCGATAACTTGAAGCTGATGAAATACGGCAAGAGTCGTAGTATACTTCGTGAATATACACCGAAGTGCCAAAAGTCATGGGATACCTCTATATATTGCTGCACTTCGCCGGGTAAAAGGAGATCCCACACGATATTAAGATGTATCCCATGACTTTTGGCATTTCAGTGTAAGATGCGATGTAAAAATTCTGGAAATTCATCAGTCGTTACTGTTTCAAGTTGAACGAGTAAGTTGAACGAGTATTATCAGTAAAATATATACTGTGTTTCAAGCCAAACACCACAGGTGAGGATCCGGATCAATGTGACGGGACGACAAACTGGACGATGATGACAAGCCGGACGATGTAACGGGAGGAGGGTGAATTGTGTAACTTCGCTTGATCGTCCCATATTTTACGGACAAATTGTCTCAAATTATTCGACTCTTGGGAGGGTGGTCGTTCCCATCACCCCCCCCCCCCCCGGAGCCGCTCCTGAGTGAAGGCAGACAGCTACGAATGATGCCGCAGACTGGCATCTTCAGCTGCAAATGGAGAGTGTAGCCACACGCAGTTTCGAACGTCATTTATTTAAGGAAAACACAAATTACATGGGAGAGATAACAGCGGCTACAATACAAACAACACGGCGTGGACGCCATGACAACAACTTCCTCGTTCGAACAATTCTCGAACACCACTGCCACGAGAGCGAATTTCGGGCGCGCCACCTATATTCACGGACACACTTGTGACCCTTCTTGGTTTTCGCTGGAGACATTCTGTACGGAGACACAGGCTGTTGGTGAACTATTACTGGTGTTGATGTGATACTGAACGACTGGAGTAGGTTCTCACCGACGTTACTCGATTCTGAACTGAATATCCTTAGAGCAATAGCAGTCGACCGTGGCTACCGCAGCTCTCTCATTGATAATCTACACAGCAAACTGATTGAAAACACTTCCAAAACCAAGCCTAAACTTGAACATAAAAACTTTATCTAATTTGTCTTTCTTCCCAAAAACCAGCCAACGCATCGCTAAAATCCTTCGAAAATACAATTTTTCTGTGGTTTTCACCCCCGTCAATAAACTTCGCTTCTCTCAACTGAAAGATCCCATTGACACACTCAACAACTGGGGCATCTACAGCATTTCATGCCAATGCGGATTATCATATATAGACCAAACTAAACGTGCCCTAAAATACCGTTTAAATGAGCATAGAAGATACGTAACCAACCAAGACTTTAACCGCTCATCCATAGCCCAACACTGCTGGTGCTTTGATTATAAATTTGACTTCTCTTCTGCCAAAATCATTTAAAAATGCCTGTCACCGTCTGACATGGATTTCTTCGAATCATTCCACATCAACAAAAACACAAACCACTTGGTCAACGACCTAGCCAGCACACCACCCTTCTCAAAAATCTGGCAACAGTTTCTACAATAATTATTCTTTTCCATCAGCATCACTATCACGTTCTCGGTTGCGATTGGCTACGTCATTTTTCTTTTTTCTGTCCTCCTCCTCTACTCTCTTATTGCCGGTCCATTTTGAATTTGACTCTTGTCTACAACAGCGAGTAACTCCCGCTATAAGGAGTTTCTCAATATTTTTCGTTCTTCTTTGTGTCTGCTACTGATGAAGGAACTTCATATAGTTCTGAAACGCGTATAGCCGTGTTCATTTTGGGTAAATCGAACGTCGATTATTCAATTGTACTATCAAACCCAAAAGGTAATTCATTGCTATTACAAGTTCGTAAAATATTCCCATGGGCGACGCCGTTGGTGGCAGTATTTTCACTGCCATCATTGGAGCCGCCCTAAACGCGCGAAGCCGGTGCGATCTTCGCGCGTTTTTTTCTTTTTTGCTGGGGGGGGGGGGGGATCGCATTCACAACAATGATTTTTGTCATAAATTCTGAATTTTCATCAATTCCAGAATTCTGAACTTTTAGCGATGTTTTAGAAGTATTTGTTTAGGTTATTCTGAATTTTCATGGTTCCTGGAATTATTTCTTACATTTATTCTGAATTTTCGATTCTCTTCTTTCACAGAAGAAAAAAATCTGCCAACTAAGGGGCCCCGCTATTATTTTCGTACAGGACCCCCGCGTCTGGTTGGGACGGCCCTGGTCGTCACCAGGTTCGTCAGATATCAAACGGCTGATCGAAGAAAGCAAGCCTTTAAGTCTTGCTTCAGGGAAAACTCCTAGAAAATTTTCAAATAATACTGAATATCTGTAAGGTCATTTGACAAAAATGACCTGATCTTATGTCAAACAAAAACGCAGTCACCGCAAAAGGAAGAAAACTAACATTTTTTTAACTTTACATACTACTCTACTTTTAACCATTAGGCAACAGCAATTTCCGGAGAAAAGCTGCTCTCAGTGAATAAAAAAAGAACTTTTTTTCAGTTGAAATTTGTGAACTATAGATGCAATCAAACTCACAAACTTGAAAACTGAATATAATCAAAAAGAACGGTGTGATTTAAACAGAGAATCTGCAATGAATCCACAATCACTGGCAAAATAGTATGATTGGGGTCATTACCGTCTTAAGGCATGGGCCCAGACAGGTGTCTCACAAAAATGAGATCTGGTTGAAATTTTCGAAAATTTGCCTCAGAAAAATCACTTGACTCGAGGGACCCATGCGGGTCCTTAAAACGGTCCTGATTGGGGTAAGCAAGGTCTCTACCACTACTCAACAACGTACACCCATCCAACACAGTACAAGCAAACCTGTGAGAAAATAGAAAGGCAATAATAGATAAAATTGGAATGTACTTATTATGCGTGCACCATCTGTACGTCATTTAAAGAATTTCATCTCAGAAGAAAAAATTGCAATCATTCCTTGATGATGATTGAGCATTCACGCAACTACGGTATCATCCCTGGATGATGGGAGCACACTGATTGTTAAGGGACCTCGCGACCTTGAATACAGCAGTAGATAAAACTGAAATATTATATAATTTGGAAAAAAAGAATTCAAATTTGTTGCCCCTTTATGGAGGTCGCGAATCGCAATTTGGTAACCACTGCTCTACAGTCCATATTTCTGCTGTTGTTTCCCGCTCCTGCTTCAGGCCCGTGTGGCTGTAGCCTAAAGCCTTGCCCCACGAGTTCCGAATCACCCTGTATAAGATGCAGCGAGGGAAAAAATTCCCCCCCAAAAAATTTCCCTTAAACGAACGAAAAACATTATATCATGTATAAACACTTTGAAGAAAGAAACTCTTTTCGAGATATTTTTTAAAAATAAGTAAATCCAAGAACGGAAAGTGTTTCTGCCACGCATTAAGCAGAAGGAAAAGTGTCTTTATGCAAATTACGGCCCATTTCAAAGCGACTTTTCAATTTTCCTACAGAACGAGCCTTTTTTCTTTTCCGCTCTGATCTTAACACGCATAGTGTTAGGGACTAGGGAAAAGAACAATAGTGCTAGCGTATATATATATATATATGAATTTTTTTTTCTTATATCTCATTTTGTGGCAACAACAATATAAAATATTCTTATCCTTTTTCGGGTAAAGGCGTATCTCTTCATAAATATTAATGTTAAACACTATTTAGGTGTTATTTTTCTTTTATTCCTAGTGTTTTTCTTTACCTGACGGAAAGGTTTACGCAAATGAGTTGCAGAGAGTAGTAAACTCTTCTCTTTTTTTTGTACGTATCTGTGAGTGTATGTAAGTACACTTGACGTAAATATCCGTTCGCGTTGGTGGTTGTAAAGTGGCAATTTTCGGAATTTCCATGTTAGTCTTGGAGAGAGGAAAGAAAATATTCAGATTCTCGAATTCTTTCTAGGAATTTTATTCCGTTCTTATTTGCAATTGTGATTGGTTTTGCCTTACAAAAAAGAGAAGTATTCTTGAGAATAGATTCTCATGTACTGATTTTCCTTTCTTCTCTATCTTGAATGACACCCGAACAACCATTAGGGTGGCTAACAGTGTATACAATGAGAAAACATTCTTCGAAGTGTCAATTTAAATCCTATATACTCTAGGAAAACAATTTCTCACGGAATTGAAAATATATAAGAATAAACAGCTCCTTTTTTTATTTTTCTTTCCGGTTTTATTACTTTAGGTTGGAATATATTTTAATGATCTATACACAACAGTCGCGAGTCACATAATTGTTATCATTTCTTGTCTTTGACATTGATTTTTTTGAAGCTAATGAAATAAGGCAAGAGTTGTGTTTGAATGTCATCTTATATCTACACCAAGACAGTTGTCTGTGTATAAATATACGATGAAATGTAAAGAATTCTGAAAATGTATCGGTCGCTGCTGAACAAGCTTTCTTCAATGAAATATATTTCAAATAAGAAACGATTGTCGTGTTTCAGGCAGGGCATTAGAGTACTCTGAAATCGAGTGGTTTGTGAAATATTCAAACAAATTATTTAAATTACAAAATCATTTTTCTAGATGTGAGCTGGTGATCACGCTAATGCGATTTGATTATTTGTGTGCACTACTATTTCGCATGACTACTTTGAAAATTTTGTCTTGGTGTTCAATAGCAATGGCAGAATATTTACCGTCAAACCTCGTTGTAGCATGGAAATGTGTGAGAAATATGGATTTTGATCAAATCAAACCTGTTTGAATGGATTAAGCGACACTTTAAAGAGCACTGGGGAAAGACCAACGCGTGTAGACCAAAAATTGCAAAAAGGAACTACGGCTAAACGCGTTTCGGAACTATATATATGGAGTTCCTTCATCAGTAGCAAAGAAAGAATAGTGAAAATACTCGTTATAGCGGAAGTTACTCGCTGTGTTACATCACTATCACATTCTCTTTTGTGATTGGCACCTTCATTTTTCTTTCCTCTTCCTTTGGTCTTGTTGCCGGTTCATTTTGAATTCGACTCTTTGTCTACAGTGAGTAACAGTGAGTAACTTCCACTATAAGGAGTATTTTCACTATTCTTTCTTTGCTACTGATGAAGGAACTTCATATATATAGTTCCGAAACGCGTTTAGCCGTAGTTACTTTTTGCAATTTTTGGTCTACATGCATTGGTCTTTCCCTTAGTGATGTGTTACAAATAATCAGGAAGTGGTTTCCTTGAACCGTGGTCTAATTGCCTGGCAGCTGCATATATCCCCATCTTGAAAAATGCTCGCAACATGAGAAAGAGCATCGTCTTGCAACAAAATAGCACTGTGTCTAAATGATTCTGTCATTTGTTCTTGATGGCTTTGTTTAATGGGCCAGTGTAATGGACCAACCAAAGCCCTTCTTCGGGGACGGTTCCAACACCGACTATAGCAGAAGGCCTCTCTCCGCGCGAAGCGCGTGACATCACTGAAGAACGTCATCTCACCTGTAGCCATTGGATATAGCAGGCCGACGCATGCACCATTTTCACCCTTTTCTTGTAGTATATCCAATGGCTATAGATGAAATGACCTTCTTTGTGACGTTACGAGCTTCGCGCGGAACCCTTCTGCTATAGACGGTGTTGGCGGTGCCAGCCTTCTCTTCAAGGAGTGTGAAGTGAGATGCTCGTATGTATGAATGCCTCACAGTCTGGGGCTGCTACGGACAAAATCTCTACCAGTACCGGTGCAAACATATTGTGGCAACCTATGCCTACCCCCTAATGCACAATTTATCAAAACAATTCTTAACAAAAACTTTTCTTTTGACCTTTGACCTCGTATTTGGCACCCCCTTCCCCATCCCTTTGCCCGTGTTGCCCAAGAGCTGTCACGTCCCACACTGACTGCTTCTTGCAAACGCCAGTGCGTTCTCTTTCTTTCAGTAGCTGAAATTAAAATTCCCATCGTCCTATAAAGTAGAAGAGCGATTCCATATCATGCATTTATGTATCCCATTTACATTTTGCAGGTTTCAAGAAGCGGAGTCGTTCAATCGTGGTGAACCCGGCAGCCGGTGGGAAACCCTGTCCGCACTTAGAGGAAATGGATGAATGTTGGGAAGCTGAGCTGTCCGAATGGAGATACGGAAACTGGTCGGAATGCGTTCTCGAACAACCTGCCGCGAAATGTGGGACCGGTGCCATGACCCGTGACTATACCTGCGTTAGCTGGCGGGGTGTGAGTACTTATAGCAATATATATTAAAAATTCAGTTATTACTATTTATGGCTGTTGCCAGACGTGGCATTCACATATCTTACACATTAAACAGGAAAGGCTCGGGGAGTTCTTCTGCCGCCTCCACGTACCGAGGATGTTGACGGTCGAGGACTGCCGAATCCCTTGCCCCAACGACTGCCTGTACACTGAATGGTCCGACTGGTCAACGTGCAGCCGCCACTGTTCGTCCGGAAACAAAGGTGGAGTCATGACCAGAAACAGGACGGTCCTGGCGGTAACTGGCCCCGGTGGACAGCCCTGCTTCGGTGGACACAAACAGAAGGAGTTCTGCAACTGGCACAGCTGCTCGCTGTTCCATTGGACATCGCTGGCTTGGGGCAAATGCATCGTCCAAGACGCCAAACGCAGCTGCGGTGAAGGTGTCCAGAAACGCCAAGTACTGTGCACCAGAGGGAACAACACTCATAAAGATCCTAGCCTGTAAGTTACATGAAAAATTCTATGTTTTTAGAAATTTTGTACTACCCTGTTTACGTATTTTAATTTGTCCAATTCTATTTCATTTTCTTTCTTTTTTTTTGTACATTTTCAATTCGATTTAGCTGCGACAACCTCCAAAAGCCTCCAGATGTCCAAATATGTCACATTCCTTGTCCGCAAGACTGTAAAGTGACCGAGTTCACGGAGTGGTCCACGTGCGAACTTGAATGTCCTCCTGGTAAAAATAGAAAATTCGATTTAAAAATTTGTTTGTGTCACGGTCTCAGGTCTAGTTTCTTTGGGAAAGGGCCAGCAACTGGCCTCTTCGCGAAGACGAAATATTTCATGGGCCATAACGTCATAACGTGTATACAGCCACTCCCTGATATACGAAGTTCTAAAAGTGTTAGGAACAAAAACGTTTGCGTTGCTTTTGTAATTTTAGGCTGATTTTGGCGATATTTGGCTGAAATTGTTCAAATCAAAGCGTCCCGTTCAAATTTATTGCCGTAAAAATTTTACCATCGTCGTTGGGATAAGAAATCTTCAAAGATCTGCACAGGACATGGAACAGCCTGTCTTCATCTCAAGCTGTACTTTCCACCGAGACCATTTTAAAATACGCCAAGGCTCATTCATTCCGCTATTTTTCTTGAATTTGAATCTTGGTGAAACAACTTCACCGAGATCATCTAAAAATTAGTCAACACGTGACTCATTCGTATTCATTACGTGAATTCCTTTGATTTTCCGGTCCCAGGCACGTCGAGGCAAGTTCACCGAGACAATTACAAAATAAGCCAAGGCTATTCGTCACGTGGATTGCATTGATTTCATGATATCGAAGCATACCACGAAGATCTCACGGCATCCTAAATTCCCTCGGCACAATTATTTGAAAATCGCTATGCTGGACACTTCAGTGAAATATAGTAGGTGTTCTCAAAACTCACAATCGCGACTTTCGAAAGTGCTCGCAAGTCGGGGAGTCGCTGTGTACATGTAGGTAACTATCGACCGACCAATAATTACACGCGGGATTCCTTAAGAAAAATACAGAAAAGTGTTTTCCGTTTTGGGATCGGACGAATATTAAGGGAGTTACAGTCTTGAAACTTTGCGACGTATCATTTTTCTAACGGTCAATTATGTGTCATTCACGTATTACGTCAGCATCGATGGGGGGGGGGCGATTTGCTGACTTTTGATGACAGGGTGGGGGGGTTTGAAGGATGCTTACGTCATCAACCACCCTTTATAAAAATATGAAATATTCTTAATGACATCTTACTCGGTGCACCAAACACGAGAAAATCTTTCGCTAGTTTGTGGACACTTGAACTAACATTCTTCCTATTGATGAGTCCCCTATAGAGCCCCATTAGTGATCGCGGATCCAAGTACTCTGGAACTGTGCCGCACGTCACTCAAATCATCCTTGTGCCTGTATGTGCCGCGGATCACTTAAGTTTTCTGGGAATGTTCCGCGGGTAACTTGAGTGATGTAGAACCGCACTAAGGGCCGCTTACGTTCTCCAAAAATGTTCCACATGCCACTCAAGGGATCTCTAAATGTTCCACGGATCGCTTTAGTGTTCTGGAACTGTGCCGCGAGTCACTTGAGTGATCTGTGAATGTTTAGTTCATTTTTACAAAATTAGGTTTGGGGGTCAGGCCACATCAGAGATCGCATCAGCCTCGCACGCAGGGCCTCAAAAACCCAAACTTTACACTTTTTTTCCTAATTTTAGGGGGGGGGGCAATGTTTTATCCTGCGCCCGGGGCCTCAACCGACTAAAATCAGCTTCAGGTCGCAATGAATTTCTTGAAAAGAAGTTTTGAGTTCTTAGCCTTCAAATAGCATTGAAATTAACAGAAATTTATTATAATAGCATATAAAAGTATTTTCTTTCGAAATTTTAATTTTTTTATTAAGTATTTTTTTTTGCATTAAATAATAATTTTTTGATTATCTGAGGGAGGGGAGCACGAGCGTCCCTATGCCCCTTCCCCCTCCGTGTACGTCTCTGATCTCACCGATATGCGTTAGGGGGCAGAGATGACAAGGGGAAAAGGGGGGGCAGAGTTTTGCTGATTTTTGCTGACGGGGGGGGGGGGTCAAAAATGGCTAAAACTTTGCTGACGTAATACTTGAATGGTCCCTTACGCGCAAAGGCACCGAACGAAAGTAAATTTCTTCCTCAGCGGAGGGAGGGTGGGTTGCCACTTTCCAAAAATGAACTGAAATATTCAATCCTGTTTGAGGCCAAGTTCGATCGTCTTCTTTCACGATTGGCGCTTTTTCTCTTCGTGAAGGGTAATGTTATAACCTTGTTATTACGTAATAAATTCTCCCACTATACTAGCAAAATTGTCACCAGTAATATAATCAATTTTCAAAGCGTGATTACTCAGTAATTATGGGGCAAATCAAAAAAAACTGTGATTCCTTCCATATTAGTTTTCCACAAGTAATCACGTGCGCAGTTATTTGGCAGTCGATAGTTACCTCCCTGCATAATAATCACATAAGAAATTCGTAAATATGAAATGACAAAAAGAAAATTATGTTTGAACAGAGAACGTGAATCCGTGATGACTTATTTTAATTTTTCTGACGTCAGGCTCTTTGCAGAACAGGGAACGATACGTCGTGCAAAGCGCCAAAAATGGCGGCGCTCCTTGTCCCGAACCACTCAACGAAACGAGGCCATGCAACAAGGACGACTTATCAACGTGTCCTCCACCAAGTAAAATGAGGCTGATGACCAGATGGGTACTGGGACGATGGACTGGCTGCATAATGCCTTCCTATGGAAGCTCCTGTGGCATTGGGTTCCATGTACGGAGTGAGTAGATGACACAATCATTTTTGTTTAAGATTTTTAATTTGCACGCAGTGCTGTCAGATGTTCAAGAAGTACCTGAATTTTATTTTAATTTTCTTCAACCCTTCACTAGATGTCAGTTGTGTCGATACAGACAACAACATAGTCGAAATTCACAATTGCATAAGGGACGGACTCGACTTTCTGGATTTCAGTTCGGCGTCTATGATAGTGCCTGTCGCTTTCCAGAAATGCCAGATATACTGCGGGGATGGGAAGCCTTCTTGCAGCTTGTCTACTTGGTCCCATTGGTCTCATTGCCGGCATCGGTACAAAGCCAAGAGGTACCGAATCCGTCAGTTGATTGGTGAGTTTTCGCTCCCCTAAGAGTAGTCATTAGTCCCCATTTTCGCAATTATTTTCTTTAAAATAATCAGAATGACAATTTTGATGTTTTTTTCTTTAATGTATTTAGGTCGAAGCTACAGGAATCAAGATTGCAAATCGCGTTTCAATCTCATACACGAAGAGAAATGTCCATTCATACCCTTCATAATGAACGAAGGAGCCCCGTGGACGGCATGCGTTTTGGAAACGGACACTGCTACGTCGTCCACCATCAACGACCAGGTCGTTCCTCACAGCTGTGGATCTGGATATAAGTACAGGGCCGGGCTGTTGCTGGAGGGCGGGACAGAAGTGGAACCAGGTATCGACGAAATTCATTGAAACACTAACTTTACAGACTTGAAGATGATAACTTTAGACTTTAACATCGAAAGACTTTAACCTTAAAGCAACCTTTTGAAAACTACACTTCGTGTTTATAAGAAGGTCACTCCATAAAGGTGTGTCTACGTATGAAGGGTCCGGTGGGGGGAATCATTTTTCAACCAAAATTAGACGCATAACTCCATCATAGAAATAGTAGGTCCCTACACATATACACACATAACACTTTCTGGTATGAATTCGTTAATTTCCTACAGCAGCATTTCTCAACCTATGGTCCGCGTCGGTGTTACAGGTGGTCTGCAGGCAGACTTGATTATTTCAATTCTAACTAAATGAAAAAAAATTTTATTGATGTTAGTAATATTCTCATAGGTTCAAATAAAAATTATAGACCTTCATATAGACCTAAGGTACAGCCACATCTAATCAAAGATGATACTGAAAATCACAACATCAAATGTGAAGTAAATTGTAACCGAAAAATTTCAACTTATGACGAATTCGCTAAAATTGCAGAAGTTTCGGAAAATAAAAGACTGCAGCAAAATTCGCAGAAAACGAAAATATATTCAAGGGGAAAAGAAAATTCATCATCGCTGGGGACCACTTTCATTATGAGAAACCGGGATCCGAAATACGGCAAAATATGGGACAATGCCAATTATCACCAAATACGTGGCCATAAGTCGGTAAAATTATCAACTCTTGCTTAAATGGCTGAAAAGTATGAAACAGTGGTGAAAAGTGAAGGACTATATTGGGAGACTCGCAGTGTATCGAAATGTAGTTTACGGAAAAAACGTTGAACATAAAAAAATATGTAAGATCCAAGATGAGTATTTATATTTTTAGTATAATTATCATAGTATAATTTATATGTTATGAAAGTTATCTTCATTCACTATTTTAAGTAAAGATTACAAACGTGAATAAGCTTCGAAAAAAGAAAAATAACAGGAAAAACGGGACAGTTGCGTGAAATCGGAACGGACAAAAGCACAGGAATGTCTCGTAAAAATACAGACGCGTGGTTACGCTAGTCATTCTGTAAGTTGGAGGTCCGTCGAATTGTCTGAGATATGTTTAATTAGGCGACTTCCAGAGATATCTATTTTTTTAATATCATAAATATTTCCTTTTTGTTTTTTGATGTACTTAGAGTCCCTTATGCATGATGAAAGTGCAGTATAACATAATCTATATGACATGAATGTCGCTCTCCACTTGTTAATACAAGATATACGGAAGACTGGATGTTGTGAAGATATTTATTATTTGAGATGTTAATTTTTTTAAGGAAGGAAAAACTCCTCTCTGCCTCTACCGGGAGTCGAACCCGGGTCCCTCGATTGCGGACGAGTGCTCTGACCACTAAGCTACAGAGAAGACTGAGATTTTCCTTCGCTAGAGCGTATATATGCCGAACGGAACCGTGCAATGGACGGTGAAACCGATCACTAATAGCTCATGGACGACGAACCACCAGATGGCTATATATACGACATGAATGTCGCTCTCCACTTGTTAATACAAGATATACGGAAGACTGATGTTGTGAAGATATTCATATACAGGCATAATCATATAGGCATATATACGCTCTAGCGAAGGGAAATCTCTATCTCCTCTGTAGCATAGTGGTCAGAGCACTCGTCCGGAAATCGAGATACCCGGGTTCGACTCCCGGTAGAGGCAGAGATGAGCTTTTTCCTTCCTTAAAAAATTAACATCTCAAATAATAAATATCCTCACAACATCCAGTCTTCCGTATATCTTGTATTAACAAGTGGAGAGCGACATTCATGTCATATATATAGCCATCTGGTGGCTCGTCGTCCATGAGCTATTAGCTGATCGGTTTCACGGTTCCGTTCGGCATATATACGCTCTATCTCCTCTGTAGCGTAGTGGTCAGAGCACTCGTCCGGCAATCGAGGGACCCGGGTTCGACTCGAGGCAGAGAGGAGTTTTTTCCTTCCTTAAAAAATCAACATCTCAAATAATAAATATCTTCACAACATCCAGTTTTCTGTATATCTTGCAATAACATAATTTATTTGTCCCCAGTCAATATGACAATACTATACAAATTAGAGAGTTTACAATTAAAAATTACATATCTTACAATATTTGAAAGAAAATGCAAAGAGAAAGAAAAACATATTTGAATGGGCACGGTAGAACAGTTAATTCATTATGTGATGAAGAAAGCTGGGACAGGGAAGAGAGCAGTTAAAGCTAGTAAAATGCTTTCGACCCTATGACAATAGGGTTTGGCATCCAATAGGGTTTGGCAATTGTGCCAATGCCCCCAATTTTATGGCAACCAAAAGCAGATATAAGAGAATTTCATGCTATGGTTGTTTTTTTACTTTAAATCAATGGCAAAGTTTTAATAATATAGAAGGGAGAAGAGAAAAAGTTAGATAAAAATGAATAGAATCTACACCCTTTTCATGTTAACTATCTACATAACCAAATCGAGTTATGTTTCCATTTAAATTAACCTGTCGAATTAATTTATTATTTGATATGAGTTACTTACCCCGACCCCCATACGGGGGTTCCCCGGTGGGAGCATTTATTTTCTCAATCAAAAAAAAAAATTACATGTTAGAAATATATACATTCTATATCACCGGAGCACCATTGGTCCGAGATTAACAATTCACCTTACAAGATTCGAGTAACACCATTAACAACCCACGAGCAGGAATTTGGTGCTTCCGATTACCACTTTTCAATCTACATGTTAAAAATATATACATTCTATATCCCCGGAGCACCATTGGTCCGAGGTTAACAATTCACTTTACAAAACTCGGCAACACCATTAACAACCCACGAGCAGGAATTTGGTGCTCCCGATTACCAATTTTCAATTTACATGTTAAAAATTTGATATCGGGTTAAATTAATTTTTCATTTCATAATATATGTTTAAATTTCATTTATTGCCTTCTCATTCATTAATTTGTTAATGTGACATTGCTATTGCAGTATTTTACTTACTCTCCCCGTATAGCAGGGCCTTGATTTTCGTGTACTAAGTTATTAAGAAAGATTTCAAAATGATTCTACACTTGAAATCGACAATTTAAAAAAAATTTCATAAAACGTGGACACATTTCTCCCCGTATAATCATTCTATTCAGTGTTTATAATTCGCCCTGTAAAAGTACCAACTTGATATCGTCCGCCGCATGCCAGAAGCACGAATGTACAAATTTTTTTCTCTTTTTGATCAACTGTTTAGATACCTGGTTTTGCTATCTCAGTTTGAAACACACGTTGCAAAACATTTTAGGAAAATAACTTCTAATAGAATAACATGGGAAGAGTGAACATTCAAACGTCATTTCCCACGTTCTTTTTTTCTTTTGCAAGGACATTGCATTTCGGTGATTCCGGCATGACGGAGCCGATATATTGATTATCGTGCAAGTAAAAATTGATGGAATTGCATTGTATGATACATGGTAATTAGCTCAGCTGAATAAAGGCATTCTTTAGTTTTGATGTATTTTTAAATAAAAATGCATTTTTTATTTGGAAACTTTTATTTTGGAGAATCTCTTGCAACCCCCCCCCTCCCCCACACCCCTGCTGTGCCCAGAAAGCCAGTTATAAAGTTGTTGCTCTGTCTCTCCTGATGCCAACGAAAAAAATCCACGTTTCTAGGTGCAATATTCAGAGGCATTCGAATTCGAAAAACGGAGGAAAGTTGGGAAAAAAAACAGCGTTAAATGTGAAAAGCCCGTTTTTTAACGCTGTTTTTACCCAAATTTCTTCCATTTTTCGAATTCGAATATATCTGTGAATATTGCACTTGATTTGCTGCCATCCTTATTCGATATTAGAATTGAAAGTGGCAGAAGCCTGAACATTCTTTGTTTGGGTGACTTTCTTGTTGAAGGTCAGCGTGCTTTCAATAACCGCCATTTTATAAGTAGGACAATGTTGGCTCCTCAAATTTTGAAAAAAAAAATCCTCAACTCATCACCATTTTGCATCCAGAAGGTTTCGAACCTGTCCTTGCGATTCGAGTCCAGGACGATGTCCACACGACCTCGCCGTCTAACGAAGGACTACTATAGTGAAACCTCTCGATAATGGATACCCATGAGACCGAGGTTTCTGTCAGCTAACGAGGATTGTCTATTGACGAAATACATTTTTAAAAGTGTCAGTTAACGGGGAGTGTTCGCTATCGGGGGTTCTTCTGTACGACTTCCACAGCTAATGACATAGAATCACATGCTGCTCTGTAAGAGAGGCGCTCTCCATAAAAAAAATGAATTACATAATATTTTCTTTACGTAGGTCTCGAACGGGACGTCTGCCTAGTGGACTGCCCGGTGGATTGCTTGATGTCAATTTGGTCCGCGTGGTCGGAATGCGACATCCCTTGTGGCCAAGGATATAGGAAAAGGAACAGGACGGTCGTGATACATGCAAATGAGGTCGGACGCCCTTGTCCATCTGATCTGGTCAACGGTACGGTAGGTATTGTTCGTTTATCTCTTTCTGTTTGAAATTTTATTGCATCAGTGCATTATGAGGACTTCTGCTTGTCGTTATTATTCACAGGAGATACAGACGGAAATCTGTGGCGTGATCTGTTCGGAATTTCAATGGTTGCCAGATGGATGGAGTCAGTGTGAAATTCAGAATTTCGGGACTTCTACGGATATCCCCTGTGGCCATGGAACTCAAATGAGAACTATCAGGTAAGAAATTGCCTCCCGTTGGAAAAGATCATTCTCTATGTAGTCATCGAAAATTCCTTCAGGTGAAAGTGTTGCAACCGACCACCCATCGGCCTACAACAATTGGACAATAATTCATGCTGAAAAATTCACCGACAACAATTCACCGCCACGCAATTTACCGAAATGAAAATTTATCGCTGGGAAAATTCGCCACAAAGTGAGTGAGGGAATGAGCACGTGAATGAGAAAGGGAGTAAGTTGGTAAGCAAGTGAGTGTGTGATTGATCAAGTGAAGTCAGGAAGTTAAGTGGTGAGCAAATGAGTGAATAGAGACGAGCAAATCAGTAACTGAAGGTATTAGTATCTGAGCAAGTGGATGAATTACCAAGAAGTGAGTGTGCAGGTGAGAAAATGAGCAAGCACGTGAGCAAATGAGTGATTGTGTGAGCATTTGAGAAAATGACGGAGTAGGTGACTGAGTGAGTCACTCATGCGGTCACGTACTCACACATCCACTCGCTTGCTCAATCGCTCTGTCACTCATACGGTTACTCACTCGAAAACTCATACGGTTACTCACTCGAAAACTCATACGGTTACTCACTCGAAAACTCATACGGTTACTCACTCGAAAACTCATTCGGTCACTCCCTCGCTCACACATTCCCTCTCTTACTCGATCACTCCCTCGCTCACACAATCCCTCTCTTACTCGATCACTCCCTCGCTCACACAATCCCTCTCTTACTCGATCACTCCCTCGCTCACACAATCCCTCTCTTACTCGATCACTCCCTCGCTCACACAATCCCTCTCTTACTCGATCACTCACACACTGTTGAAGAACTCTATTGGGGAATTTTCCACAGTGGTGATTTTTTCATCGGTAAATTTTCCTATGGGTAGATAGCATGGCAGTGAATTGCTGTTGGTGAATTTTCCGTAATTCGCGGACGGGAATGCACTAGAAGCTCAGTGGGACATTATTCCGATAAGACGCGTGCCACATCGCAAAACCTTTGAACAAATTCATTGGTTTCTGAGCAGGACGGGCTCCATTCGAGATATTAAGGCAAAACGGGATGCATTCAAGACGTTAGGAAGGGGGGGGGGGTCATTCCCGTTAGGATCCAGTGAGTGTCAAGAGTATGAGAATACCACGAAAAATCCCGTTGCGCAATGACTCCGGTTCAATCGAATGTTTTTAGATCCGTTTTGATTGACCTAGGAGGTGCTGAAATGCCCATTAACGTGTATAGACGGCTTTGATCACATTGAGAAATTATTTTCCTCGAGTTTTCAAATGTTTGAAGTAGTGGAGAAGATTATTTTCTCTCACAAGTTTTAATACATGCAAATGATTTTCAGATGCATAGAGAAACGCACCGAGCATGAGGTGGACGATACCCATTGCGATCCTCTTCACAGACCAATCACAAAGAGGTCCTGCATAATTTATTGTCCAGGCGACTGCGCCGTTTCCGAATGGGCGATGTGGAAGTCTTGCTCCGAGGTACGTACGACAAAAACATATATTGTTCTGTTTCTACTATTGAAGAGTATAAAATCACGCAAAAAATAAAATATTTTAAAATCCGATCATTCACCTGATGCGTTTCTTCTCCGCCATGTTGCAGCCATGTAGACCAGGAGACCACCAAGAGGAAAGGAGGAGAATTCTCCGTAATCCCAGCCCAGAGGGGAATAAATGTCCATCATTGGTCAGAAGAGAACCTTGCGTGTTAAATCGGACGTGTTTCGAACACACGTGGCAGGTACGCAACTGGAGCTCGTGCATACTTCCAGAAGGTTCGATCTGTGGCGAGGGCCTTCAGAAAAGATCTATGGTGTGTCTTCGGAGCGATGGAAGGCAGGTCGACGCAAAGGAGTGTGGGAAGGTAAGACTACTACTTTCTTTCTTTCAAACCTAGTATAACTCCGGTCTACCACCCATTGGCAATTCACTACCGAATGCGTTGTGCCGGAAGTGAACAAGTGTACCTGACAGTCCAAATCCTGCGCTACTACTTAATCGTTCATGCACCTCGTACACATTCCTCTGTGGAATTTCTGACGAATCGGTACATGTCAGAAAGTGTCGTGTGGGTGTATGTGTGCATGCATGGCCCTAGAGTATTTCTGTCGTCAGTTGTGTTCTTGTCTCGTGCTCTTGCTAGTGCTGCCATCTGTCTGGTGTATTCGATATTTTGAAGTAAAGATGGTAAATGCTTGAATTTTTATGTTATGTAAGCATCATGTTGAAGGTGTTTGTGCGCGTGCAGAGACTTTTTCAAATGAGAGATCAGCTCACACACACACACACACATGCACGCTTCTAGTGTTGGGCTGCCACCTGTTCTTCAAACTATGGGTGAAGAAGACTAACTGAATATTTGTACCGATGTAGGTTCGTTGCTTTCCGTGACGACCCCTTTCAACGGCGAGATCAACTAGCATTCACAACTCGAATTTGGGAACCGCAGCAAACCAACCTCAGCTGACCACCACTGTTGCACAGGTTGGGGTTCAAACCCGGGTCTTCGCGATGCGAATCCCTCAGATATGACCCACACGATCGCACAGCGTCAAGAACTGCTACTGTATGTGTAATCGTTTTTTATGCAATTATAAGTCCTTTCTGTATTTATTCAAACTAATGCTCGATTTCCGTAGGAGATGTCTTACTCGAAGCATCCGCTATCGAAACCCTGTTATGTGGACTGCCCGATAGACTGCGTGGTCAGCCAATGGACAGATTGGAATCGGGAGAGATGCACGTTATGCGGAACATCAAGTATGTCCGAACCTAAAGTATTTAATTGTAAGAACTATACATTCTGGTTTATAACTGTGTTTGAAATTAAGATATGAACACCCTCTTGACAATTGCTTATAACCTGGAATGGTACTCCACAGCTCAGCATTCTTAGCTAGATATTTAAATACAATCAAACTCTGATATAACGACATTGATGATAGCACGACATTTGTCTTTGCAATCGAGTTGTCATTTCAAACGAGGTTGGCATTTTTCAAGGCTTATTTGACGAAAAATATAATCAAATGCAATCAAATCCTGTGCATTAAGTTGTTATTTCGTTATGATTGGAGTGACCATATCTGATCGATAAAAATACAGGAGATTTGAATCATAAACATGGGACATCTCCAACTCTCGCTAAAAATGTTGTAAATTGTCAATGAAATTGTCAAATATTGCTTGTTATAAATAACTCTTGGTGAGAAAAACAGCAAGTCTGCAGTAAATTTAAATGCATTTCACATTTCATCGGGGAGAAATTGAACGTGTGGCCAATGATGGTGAGATGAATATTTATAGTATCAAAGTATAATTCATAACCTGTGCGAATTCATAATGACCTTTATCCGAAATCTTCTACGAAAGGTTAACAATTAACGCTTTATTGAAAAAAGGGGACATTGAAAAAAAAGTTCAAGTGCAAAAGTTCTTGTAAAATGAGAATATGTATCGGATTGTCCCGTATACGGGTCATATCAGTGAGCAAGTCAGAGTTTTTTTTCATCGTTAGGTTTGAATAGAATAACTAACATTCCTTGAATGTAATCAGCTCTAAAGCTCTGAATTTCTTTAAAAAAAAAAACAACAATGATACGGAAGCAAAATTGACGAAAAATGTGCCGTTATATCCAAGGTCCGTAGCGTTTTCATCAGCGTTATAAGCAAGGTTCAGTAACATACAGACCTGCCAACTCTCCCGATTTTGCATCCTTCCTCCCGCTCTCCGGATTCGTTAAAATTTCTCCGGATTTTGGCAGAAAATTAGATTTTACGCGAGCTTTCACGTTTTCGGGGCTTCAATGATTACCGTCGTCGTTAGGGAAAACACCCATAGAGAACAACCGTAGTCATTTCCATCGAACAGCCTTAAAAAAGTCTCTGTGACCGCATTTAAGCAACTGGCAAAGACGCGACTTCGTTTTCGTAGCGTTTATCGGCAACCATTTATCAGGGACCTTGGCATTATCAGCATGACCTTGGTTGCTGAAATTCCTGTATAATCGTTATTGTATTCCATTAACAGCCATGCGGTAAACATGTTTTTTTCGTCGGCAGCTTTGTAATTTGAATTTTTTTTAATTGTTTCTTCCGATTAAACATCTTCAGAAAGAAAATATAAAACTTTAAGCTATATAAAGCTAAATATATAAAACTTTTAAGAGTTCATATACCCAAGATTATCAATCACTGATAGCATCCACGAAAGGAAACACTTATACTTAATGAGCAGTATGTAGATGTGATTTCTCTATTCTGCATTGAAAGACTGACATGGAATTATATTCTGCTCCGGGGTAATCCAGAACCTGCCTTGGGAGGGGGCGATGTAACTCTTTTTCTTAATTGATTAAAAAAATTTCTATTTTTTCGAAAATTTTTAATGATTTTTTTTTTGATCGAGTCTATGAGTGTCGGGGGGGGGGGTACCTCCCTCGGTAGAATCTCCGGATTTCTGGATTTCAAAAGTTGGTACGCCCGAACATAATTTTCTATGGAAATCAGCTGACTTATGCTAATTATTGACGTTTAACCGAAGTATTGTTACAATCGTTTTTATAACCGAGTTTGACTGTTCTACTACACGAACTGTATGGTTATCTTAAGATATGCCACATGATTGTAAAAAATCATTTTTGAATTTCATTACAGCACACATGAAGAGGACAAGGCATATTATTCAGGCCAACAGTGCCGCAGGCCAACCCTGTCCATCGGAACTGGAGCAATACAAATCTTGCCCATACAGACCCTGTTTCCACTGGAACATATCGGATTGGTCCGAATGTGACTTGCAAGTAAATTTTCTCCCGTTTGATAAACATCAACGGCCACAGCCATTAAATGAAATTATGTGCACAAGTGATCATTGATATCGTGTTTCGTTTCACGTCCTGCTAACGAAAGGTGTAATTTAAACCTGTTCGCAGGGTGCAGACTGCGGTTATGGAGTCAGGCGGAGGCTCATCCGATGTTTCCGGTACGACGACATGCCTACGGACAAAATCCACTGCTTAGCCACGAACTTGACATTTTCACCGCAGACGTGGGTGGACCCGAAATGGCTGGCGTGGGCGGAAGAAAAAGCGGTGAGTGGAATTTAAAGAACTTTTCTCTTCTTTTGTTAATATAAACGAGGGAAGCGGACAATATATTATATTCTAGAATTCAATTTACCATAACATACTCATACTTCGATCCTAGGTAGGTTTCTCTAATTTTGTGGCTGACTGAATAAGAGAAATCCACCTAGTATCTAATTACGGTATTTTCGCCCTCATACTAGATGCCACATAACAAGGCATAGATTCGATCAGCGCTGTGAGTAGGAAAGTACCGCCGGTACTGCTTTCCAAACATAGGCTGTGGATCGGTCTACAATTCACACAAGAGACGCAATTCTGCGTGCAGAAATTCTCTTTTAGTATTGCTTTTCAAATATCAGATGCAGCTATAGTTCGGTCAGGGTCATCTGCGTGCAGAAATGGCCTGGTGGTACTGGTACTGCTTTCCAAACATCAGCCGCAGCTTTCTGTTATTAAGGCATGGTCTGCTGCGTGCAGAAATGTGCTGGTGCCTTGCTTTCCAAATATCGGCCGTAACTGTCTATAATAAAGGCAGGGTCTTCTGAGTGCGGAAATAGTCTGGTAGTGTTACTTTCCAAACATCAGTTGCAGCTGTCTGTAATTCAGGCAGGGTATGCTGCGTGAAAAAATGGTCTGGTGGTCGTTCTTTTCTATGATGACCCTGACTAAATTATTGACAGTCGCAACTGTCAATAATTTAGTCAGGGTCATCTGCGTGCAGAAATGGCCTGGTGGTAATGCTTTCCGAACATCAGCAGCAGCTTTCTATTATTCGGACATAGTCTTGTGCGTGCAGAAATGTGCTGGTGGCCTACCTTTTCAAATATCGGCTGCAGCTGTCTATAATAAAGGCAGGGTCTTCTGAGTGAGGAAATGGTCTGGTAGTGTTACTTTCCAAACATCAGTTGCAGCTGTCTGTAATTCAGGCAGGGTATGCTGCGTGAAAAAATGGTCTGGTGGTCATTCTTTTCTAACATCAGTCGCAACTGTCAATAATTAAGGCAGGGTCTTCTGCGTCCAGAAATGCACTGGTGGTACTACCGTCTAAACATCGGTTGCAGTTATACATAATCATGGTCTGCTGCGTGCAGAAACCGTCTGATGGTGTTACTTTTCAAACATATGTTACAGCTGTCTGTAATTCAGGCAAGCACAAGCTTGCTGCGTGCAGAAATGTGCTGGTAGTGTTTCTTTTTCGTCAGCCGCAGCGGATTGAGAGTGGCTTGCACCAGTTCCTAAACATTGCTATTAGCGAACATTCAAAGACATTTCTGAGCCACCATGGGCTCGTACAGTTACAATCAGTAATGCATGGTCTCATGGGGGCTGTCGTTGATATTTTCAGCCTCCTACCAGTGTGGCATAGGTAGAAAAGACACTCGTCGATAAATGTTGACGTGATTCGCTATGAATCACGAGCGCAACCTTCTCTACTATTCACGACTCAATTCACTACAGCTACTGCTGGTTACATTGACTGGTTATCCACGGCAGCCACTTCCCTCCTCGATGCACACAGGCGAGGATGGCTTTATACTAGATTTGCATGCCATTATTTATCCTTAATACCGTAGAACTGCAATGCATCAGAATGAAACAGAATGCGTGCATATTTCACAGGACGAAGAAGAATGCTACGTATCATGTCCGGGTGATTGCGAAGTGAGTGAATGGTCGGAGTGGAGCCATTGCCATAAAGATTGCCGTGGAGGCCAGAGCAGTAAGATTTACATTATTTCATTCATGACGCTTTGTGCTGATAAAAATGTGGAATATATATACGACAAAATCTTTAACTCTGTTCTAGAAATGATCTGGTTTTAATTTTGTTATATAATTGCAGTTGGTTATCAAACAAGCTCCAGAATAATCCTGAAACCGAAGAGCTTTTCGAATAGCGAATGCCAACATAGCTTATGGAGGACCAAACCTTGTTGGGGTATTTTTTACATCAACATAACAGCCGTATTCAATAAGTTTTCGAAATTTTAATAGAAATTATGCAATTTTTCTTTCATTAAGCAAATTTCCTTACATATTTTTTATTCCGATGAATAGGATACGACTGTATAGATTTCGGTTGGAAATTCGATGAGAATAATACGTTGGTGTGTGAGAGAGGAGATGGCCTCGTTGTCAGAGGTGATTTTTTCAAATTCGTTTTGTTATTTAATCTTTTCAGACCCTTGTGCCACAAATGACCGGGTTGCTTTTCTCGCTGTAGAATTTTGTTTTCGTTACCTCAGGGAGTTAAGGCTTGACTTGAAGGATTGAGTAAGTTTTGAGTTAAAAATACGGTGATGAACTTTCATCAGAGGGCAGCACTTTGAGTTGAACTTTCGGGGAGGGGTTAAAATTTCTTCCGGGTTTAAGATGTGCCTCCGAGGAAAAGCGTGATTTATTACATAAATTTAGCAATAAAGTTCTGTAAAAATTTGTATGCAAAGATGTATATACCTTGCATCATCTTAGCTGAAAAGAAATTGAACGAAGTGAAGAAGTGAATTATTTCTTCAAAAAAAAATATTGAAAATTAAAAAAAAATTTAAATAAAGGCTTTCATTTATGGTTTTAATGCATTTTTTGGGTATCAAAAGTGTAAAAATATTTTGAAAATGCCAGAAATAGAATGCTCGGGTCTGAAAGATACATTTAGAGCTCTCCTACAATGAGATTGGACTCGGATACAGCACAATACGTGGATTGGTCGATAAGTCTTACAAAGTTGCACCCTCTCCACACGGCGAGACTGAATTCGATCTTCAGTAGCCTGATGACCAGGAGAATGAACGATTCAAGTTACCCGTTCTCCCTCACATGTAGGCCCTAAATTTCAAAACTCAGAAGACTTTGAACCTCGACTCCAAAGACTGACCAGACTCCACTGACTTTGAAAACCGAATCTTACCTTATCGTATCAGCAAAGGGCGGTTTCGACCGTAGAACCTAGGAGACAGAAAAAATTATTCTGCTTCTAAGGGGGGGCACATGATCATGAGAAGAGAGTCTTCTTAGGAAATTCGCCGCCCCCTGCCCGGGAAATGGTCCCTTTTTAAGATAAGAATAGCATACCTAGTTAACAAGTCGCGTAGCTAGTCTGCGATACTCAAATGTCTTCGACCGACTCGAGCTAAAGAAATAAATACAAGTGTTAGTTCGCCGGGATACAGTAATTTGGTAGCCAGGTAACACCAGTAGTCCCATGTGAGGAGGGCCTTGATCGTTTCGGTGATTCGCATTGAAACATTCCCGTTTTTGTGTCTCTTGGTACCGCATGAAATTAAGTTTGGTCTTATTCATGTTAAGTTAGGTCTCACAGTAACCTTGATTGAGACTAGTTCTCACTGGTCAAAAAACCATTTCTACTACTACTACTACCACCACTACTACTTTACCAACTCTGGTCATATTGTCTAACGGTAATTTACTATCATTCTAGTGTGGTTAACTCGGGTCCATTTAGGGACAGAACGCGTGTGTGTCCTTCTTCAGGATCGAAGCCGCAAAACCAGACGGCAATCTTCATGGTTGTACAAGAGCATCTTACCACTGCACCATTCGGGCAAGAGAAAACATCTGGATTTTCATTATTCCCGTTCGGTCTCTACGACCATTCTGTAGCAGATAGCGGGGGGGGGGGTCTGACTTTTTCTCGGAAGGATCTGGTGGAAAGTCAACAAGCATCGGCAACCTGTCACCTGACGAAGCTTTGAGCCGTTTGCATAAATGGAGTGATTTGAAACGAACTTCTTTGATGTGAGGACAATATGTGAGCCTCACGCGTCGATTACTCCTATGACTTATCTCTTCAGTCCACATTACTAGCGAGCTCAGCAAATCACACGAATACAAGTCCAAGCGCAACACCCATATTTAAGAAAATCAATCGCAATAGACGCGAATGCGCGAGCTGATCCCCCTGTTAAGAAGTCTCGCCACAGACAACAACAGGTCTGCAACGGTACAAATATTCAAACGTTACATTTCACTCACAGTTTGAAAAATAGATGGCAGCAATATAACAAGCATTACAGAGAAACAAACTCCGCGTTAGGTTTACAGCACGTACACGCAAATTCCAACATCTGATGCCCGAATAACATGTACCACCACCACCAGACCAACCGTGACCCCCGCTCTGTCCAACTAGGGGGTATAAGCTGGCCAGTCTCAGGAGACGTAGGCCACGGTGGACAAATCCAATGACATCCAAGACCAGCAAACCAGCCACACCAAGCCACAAGCCAACCAGCAGCAGGACCCCTCATACATCTTCACCCCCCCCCACACACACACACACACACACACACACTTCCCCATTTGTTGTACATGAAATATCAGTAGAAAGATATGGGGGAACATGGGCAGGTGCAGAGACGCACATCGCCTGCAGGCCATGAGTGGGGCCCACGAAAACTAGTTATACAAGTTATATTTATATACACATATGAGCATATAGACAACAATGCAATTATGAAAAGATACAAAAGAATTGCGAATGATACATGGGTGATCATAGATGCAACAAATACGACGTACAACAACATGTACCGATTCGTTATAAGTTCAGCAGAGGAATATGGACGAAGTACATGCGTGGTTTAGCAGTTGTAGTCATAATAGATTTAGCGACGGAAACGAATTTGAATTAAAACAAAATTCTCTCTTCATTTCTCACCGGTTAATTCTATTTCAAAGATAGTTTCCAATGTCAAGTCTCGTTGTAGGAATACTAAATGCGGGACCAAATTTAGGATCTTTATAATATGTATCCAAAAGATGTTTTGACAATGTTGGTTTTTTTCGTGTAGGTGCATGCACAGAAACTCCTAAACCCTGTTCGCCAGAATGCGAGGCCCGACTGGGTGGAAGATGCGACACCTCGAAAGGTTTGTGCTATTGCCTTCGTCCGGACGGGCGTCGCGTCCCAATACCAGATGTACATTCTGTAACGTCGAGGAAATGCCTCTCGATTGCCGGCGGACCACCGAAAATCGAGATGATGCCCAAAAATCCGTCGAATCTTACTGGGACCACTCAAGAAATAATTCTCAAATACTATCCAGGTATAAATACTGCTTACTCTAAGGAAAACGTTGACTGCATTCTGCGTTCTTATACGTTCCCTGTTGTGAAAGCTAGTCTTTACTTTGTCCTTCAGACATGTATGCTATAAGTTGATTTGTGGTGCTTGAAGTTCAAGTAAAAATTTATATCTGTTTGTTCGACTTACAGATGACAGTCAAGTAAGCATATGGATGTATGCTATGATATCAATAGGGACCGCATTTGTGGTCTTCGTGGCTGCGACCATGTACTTGATGTGGTAAGTTGAACTCTGTTTTTGGATTGTGTGTATGAATAGGATATTTTTTACTATCCGATGGTAAACATTGAATTACTCGATTTACATTCTGTTATACAGTTGTTGTGAAAGTCGTTCAGAGACTTCCTCTTCAATTTCTTCATAGAATTATAGAAGAATGTGCATGTTTTTAAAAAAGACAGTTATATTACCTCTTTGAGAACAACGTAAACGGCAAGATCCAATTCCGAAAGATTTGGCATGGTATGATCACGACTGATAATATAGCTTAGTAATTCCCAATATGTGCGTTAACGTCCCCTGGGGAGCGATGGGATCTTTCAGGGGGGCGGTAGAAGCTACGGGTATAACATAGGATCCTATGAGTTAGATTGCGTTGGGGGGGGGAAAGTCGATGGGAGAAAAAAATTTCTGAAGAAGGGGAGATGGGACAAAAAAGTTGGGAAACTATGATATAGCTTATGCATCATATTGTGTAATGTAAGCCGGTCCTTCACGTATTAGATCTTCAAAAAGCACACATCAAAAAATCCATATATCGTGGCAGCTATACAACAATATAATCACAGGGTGATTCAAAACTAAACTCAACGTACAAACTTTTAGAGGAGATAGAAAATACAAAAACGAAACAGAATCACATGGGAATGCATGTCCGGAAATCCCAACCTGATCAGTTGGAGGATAAACGAAGATGCAGAAATCACAAGCTAAAACTTTTCACGAGGGCAGTACGTGTACATGTTGAATTTCACAACAAGTACTCAAAGTTCTTACCGTCTACAGTTATGCACACACTGTTTGTTTTTGTCTTTTCTGCTTCCCCTATAAAAGTTTCTACGTTGAGTTTTGAATCACCCTGTATATATTGCATCGCTTACTGTTTCAAAAATGTCACATCAGACTCAACCACTGAAGAGCATGCCTGAATTTTGATGCACAGGCCTCGTCGCCATTCCTAAGCTTCCAATCGGGAATACAGTTTGCCAAAATTTTCGATGTGACATAAAATTTTGCATTTACACTTTTTGTTAATTTCAATTAATTCGTTCTTTTTGCCCCGCTGTCAGTCGATCCAGTATACGTAGGCGAATGACCAGCGTCCAGAGACAAGGCAGCGTCCGAAGAAGATGCCTGCAGAGCCCCAAGGAAATGGAAGAGCCAAACATTTACACCTAAAATACGTCTTGTGTGTGTTTGTGTGTGTGTGTGTGTATGTGTCTCTCTCTGCACCCTATACCATGTACTAACTGTACTGGTTTAAGTGATTATTGTTTAATCGTTGTTGTTGTTGTTGCTGCTGTGTTTTCGTTAATGTTTTGGTTATTTTTCACATTCTAAGAATGAACAAAACGTGCCAAGAAAGGAAAAAATGTATATGTTCTGTTCTGAAGATCAAATATTCTAATACTCTGTGTCGCCTATTCATCATCATCATCACCCCCTTTTTTTTAGTTTGATTATCGATAACCACACAAATAGTGATTTTATTTGACACAACAAACACAACGTGAATTTAAAAATGAACAAAACAGTGTGTCATATCAATTTTTTGAAAGGAAAGAAAGAAAACGCGGGTTTTTTTTCTGCTCAATCGATTGTATTTGTTTGGGGTCGATATCGATTATTCAAGCGATAGGTTTTAATCGATACTACATTCATCATTTGAGGACAAAACCCAACTGAAACATATCATGGTACAGTATACAGTCTTGTAGCCTACGTGAAGGTTATTTTCTATGTGAATACCGTTTGAGATTATATCTTGTTTGAAACGCGAGTGTTCGTAATTTCGCTCATGGGCAGTGGCTTCCGGCATCTTTCGCAATCAAACAGACGTCACTTAGAAAAAACTTCGACAGTTTACGTGTTTCAGTCGCTGTGCGGTCGTGTGAGCATCGTGCTGGACTCTGATCGTGAGGTTCCAGGTTCAAATCCCGTTGGTGGCGCAGTGGTGGTCGGCTGAGGTTGGTTTTCTGTAGTTTTCAAACTTCGAGGCACAAATTCGAGCAGGTCTCCAATTTGAAAAAGTCTCTCCACAGAGAGCAGGCAGACTTTCAGCATGTTACTTACATAACATGAAAATTTAAGCATTTACCATATTCACCTCAACATATGCAAGACAAATGGCAAAACCAACGCGAAACAATCACAACTCTGTAAACATGAATACGCTAGAACCACGTATATACTCATACACAATACATTCCTGTAAGTACCGATTCGTTAGAAATTCCGCAGAGTAATGTCTACGTGGTGCGTGTACGGTAGAGTAGTATTATTTAAGTTTCCTATCATGTGATATGAAAACCTCTAAGGATACTTGAATCGATCTCGAGCAGCCCGAAGACTAAGATACTATAAGGCTGAAGGACTCGAGTTTCTCGTCTTCTGTCGCGCAGAGCAACTAAAAACACTTCAAAACCAAATTGAAAAGCCCGAGGAAAGATGACACAGTCTTCTAGTTTCTTACTTTCACATAATCGCAAGTGATTTTAGTAGCACCGTGTGAGGGAAAACAGGCAACTACTCGAGGAGTCGTTCAGTCGAACAGTCTCATGGTGATGGTGGTGTGAGGGTGGTCTAAGAGGTCGCCCTGACACCTGTGAAATAAGTTCCATTGCTGCCTTTCTGACCACAAAGAATGTGTCACCTGCAGAGATTCATCCCAAGATGTATACAGAGCCGATCTTTAGGGTGTCGCCCCCCCCCCTGCTCAATGGCACCCGCACTCGCGGTAGATTATTGTAGGCTTTCCCCAATTCTTAAATTCATTTTTGCATCTCACAGTTCTGAATTTTCTTTAGTTCTCGATTTTTTTTCTTTCGTTAATTCTGAATTTTCATCAATTCTGGAATTTTCCCCCCGTTAATTCTGAATTTTTGTAAATTCTGGCATTTTTTTCCTTTCCTTAATTTTGTATTTCATCAATTCTAGAAATTCTTTTCCCGTTAATTCTTATTTTTCATCAATTCTGGCATTTGTTTCCCGTTAATTTTCAATTTTCGTAACTTCTGGCATTTCTTTTTCTTTCATTAATTATGAATTTCCATTGCCCAGAATTCTTTTCTTTTTTCTTTTTTTTAAATCAAGTGAGCCTAAAGTTTTCATTGGTTTCGGGAATTGTTTCTCTCATTAGTTTACATTACCCTCGGTGATGAATTTTCATCAATTTTTTTGTAAACTTCCATTTAATTGCGTGTCCAAATATTTTTTTTTATGGGTTTTTCTCCGCATTATTGTATATTCTAGAATCGCTGATTTTCCGCTAATACAAAATAATATAAAATCGTGGTTATAAGATGGGTGATCATTAATAATTTTTGTTGCCCCGGAATTGTTGAGACGCATCCGACCCCGCTATTAGTTTCGCACCAGGTCCCGTGTCTGGTAAGGGTAACCCTGGATATATAAAGTGCATTGCATTCCCTTCATTGCCAAGTGCTTTAATGCAAAGTTCATACATCAGTGAGATTGTCGTGGATATCGGAAAGCCAGGACAACATGCATGATGAACCACGTTTGGACCGGACGTCAGAAACACTTCACAGATCTGGCAATAAATTTCTGCCAGAGAAGCATTTCTTGCTGTTAGGAAGCACGTAACGGATCTTATTCGATATGCTCTGGGCCGACATTCACGACACAAAACGCGGAATGAATTTCGCATGAATCTATATAATAAACTTATCAGTTTTTTTTTCACTATAAGGTTCATCCCGGGCCCACAGGCTAGAGCCCCCATCATACATCTACATGAGTACGTGATTTTAAAAAAAATGGTTCCAACTTGTCTGCGAGGAATGCACGTACGCAATATTACGAACGCACGTGTTTTAAAGAGATATGTCCAAACGGTCGTAACATAAAAAACAACTCTCGTATCAGAATTGCCAAACAGTTTATTTCATAGACATGTTAGTTTCGGTTTCCCTGAAACTCTCTCCATTGGATGACTGATGATTCAATCGATTCATTTCACTGTTTTAAAAAAAAAAAATCGATATCAATCTCAATCAAACATAATTTTATGTGTGACGATTATTTTTTAAACAAAGAAAAAACACAACCATTGTATATCAAAACTTGTAGCTTATGCCGTTTGTTTGTTGCTGGAACGTGTACATTTTATCAACTGTAATTGTATAAACAAAAATGAATAAATATATACACGTTGTGCTTTGATTGTATTGTGATGTTTTTCTTTATGTAATAACCGCTGTGACTTCCTCAACTCTATGTATACAAGTTTGTTTCAAAAAATCAGAACATCCCCAATAATTTACGAGAGCAGTTCATGAAATGCTAAAGGTGGAAATCCAAGTGAGTGTGCGCGCACACAAAAGATAATAACTACTATTTCACCAATTCCGGCCATGTCGCTACTCTGCAATTTACCGTCACTAAAGAGTTTAGTCGGAAAGAAAGCGCCATCTATCGGTGGTCGCCTCATGCTGGTTAGGGGAAAATATCTTGTTACCTAAATTTTTACACCGGATCCTGACGGCCATCTTCAAGGTGGGAGACGAGCATCTTACCACCACGCCACACGGGACGCCTTTCAATGCTCTGGTATCTTTTCAATCTGCGAGTAAATCTTTCGCTTTTTACAGGAGGGCTACTACTAAACCACACGCGTGCACCTCGTCCACATTTCTTTGCGGAACTTCTAATTGTGTTGGATTGTCCGCGTATGTGTTCCGAACCTAACGTGAAATTTATTTATTCGTGTTATGTGTAGTGCTGCCATCAATTTTTCAAAGTCTGAGTGGAATGTAATGATTGAATAATTGTGTCGTTGTGAGCCTGTTCCTTACAGGAGGGCTACGATTTCCATTTTTATCTTTTCAGACAGGGTTCTTCAACGCATAGCCCGCGGAATACATGTGGTCCTCGAACCACATGTACACCGACCATTTTTAAAAAGCAGCTAAAAAATCATTGAGAGACGATTAAATGAAATAAAAGAATTCGATCCAGCCTGCATGTTACAGAGAGTTACACTCTTTGTACATGCGAGTACAATTTAGAATTGTACGATGCTTTCCATATTCCTCAGTCCGGCTGCCTTGTGCATTTGATACATTGCTGGGGCCGTCTTATCAAGTAAGAGACCCTCCGGGGCGCGAATAGTTAATAAGGTTCCTGATGTCATGTATTGTATATTAAGAGGGAGAAAGTTGGCATATAAAAATACAATATACAAGGGAAAACCAACGTAAGTTTACCCAAAATTGGAAGAGAACAACCGCTCGACGCGTTTCGGAACTATATGAAGTACCTTCTACAGTGGCAAAGACATTAGTAGACATTACAGTAGCAAATACTCCTTATATCGGAAGTTACTCTCTGTTCAAGACAAAGAGTCGAAATTAAGAGTTCTTCACTTCCACTTCATTTCTACTCTTTGCTTTGAACAGCGAGTAAATCCCACGCTATTAGGAGTATTTCCCTCTCTACTCTTTGGTATTTATATGGTATTTATATACCATTTTTAGTGCTTATATTTCAATTAATCATCACTTTAAAGCAACTTTCAATTCAATCTCAAACAATAATCGTCTCAAATTGGTATTATACATGTTAAATCCTCAAGATGGTCACTATAAACACATTGCCCTAAATAAATACAACACCTACTAATACACCCATTGCCATAAAAATATGCGCAAGGCCGGACTTGGGAACGTGCGAAGGGTGCACCCGCACCGGGCCGCTAAATTTTAGGGGCCGCAAAACGGGATAAAAATATTTTGATTGCATTTAGACTTTATCGTTTGACTCGGGTTAAAAGGGTTGAATTTTTTAAAGAGAAATTTTTTCTTACCCTTCAAATAGCATTGCAATTAACAGAAATCGATTATAATAACATATAAAGGTATTAAATTTCGAAATTTCAATTTTTAAAAAAATATTTTTTGCATTGAAAAATTACTTTATTTTTTCGTCTGAGGGGGAGGGAGGCACACGAGCCCCTATTCTCCCCTCCCACGTACGTTTCTCATCCCACCAATATGCGTTAGGAGGTAGGGGGCAGTGATGACGAAATTTTGCTGACGGGGGGGGGGGTTAGAGTTTTGCTTACTTTTACTGACAAGGGGGGGGCGGAGGGGGTCAAAAATGGCTAAAAGTTTGCTTACGTAATACTTGAGCGGCCCCAAAGGAACATGGTGTCGCAAACCACGTTCAGAGGGTGAAAATCACGAAAGACGCATGTGGGTTTCGACGTCACGCTGGAACGACAAAAAGTAGAATAATAACTACAAAAATATTTATTTGATTAATTATTTCGCCACTTCCTACAAGAGTTGTAGGAAGTGGCGGCCGCTGACGTCATTGCACAGTTTACAACAACGTAAAAACGATTCCGGGACGCGCTCGAAGATACCAGGTATGCTTGGATGACGCCCGCATAATAGAGCTAATTTAATTCGTCGGCAGCGTGTGATCCTGCCCCAGCACATGCGTTTCGCGAAGCTGCTTACGCCAGATATGGTGAGTGAAGCCACGAACGCATTCAGCGATCAACTGCCATCCAACATTCGTCTCCTCTTGACTCAGAGCCTGCATGCGTTTTTCACCCTCTCAACGTGGTTTGCGACTCAATGTTCCATTGCAATTATTGTTCCTCTTGATGCCTACTAACAACCCTCTGAGTTTGTCGGTCCATTAACAGAACACCCTGTATATCTTCGTTGAGACAACGCGGCGGGCCATGTTCTAAATAAGAGGAGAGAATCTCTTAGAGTAGGTATTTTTTGGCGTTAACAAAGTTCAACTGTGTTGGACATTTCAGATTAATTACAAAAGAAAAAAAGAAAAGAAAAAATATGATAGCTCATCGATATGAGCTGTGATGTGGGGAGGGGGGGGGGAGGATTAAAGTTAAATAAATAAATTAAAAAAAATTAAGATAAAAAAAAAATCTCGCATTATTGAGAGCTAATAATTCTGCACCAAAAAAACGGCACAGCTTGTTTAAAAGCGAGACGTATAGTCAAGCACATTTTTTTTTTGTGAACAATTCGCAGCTGTTCATTAATACTGATGAATTTTGATGAATTGAATGCCGCTTGGTTGTCGAGTGGTTAGGGAGCTAGCCTCTCACTGTGCAGGTCTGGGTTCGGGCATGGATGTTTACTAACACTAACAAATTCCCTGGGCGGATCATGCTGATCTCTTGGGAATACGTGAGGATCTCTCTCACGTTAAAAAAAAAAAAAATCTGGTTTATCCCAAAGTCTCCACGGCTAAAGCCATTTCAGACTCCCACCTAGGTCGTCTTCAGAGCGGAACATGAGACTTCACATCCGGGCGACTGGTGAGCTCGAGCTGCCGCCTTGCTCATTATACCATTGTATAATAAGTAACAAAATGGTTTGGCTGTTGCAGCAATTTTGAAACAAAAGAAGCGACAAAATTGCAAAAAATATCACCTCACGTTCTTTATGCTGGTAACTTGAGTATTAGCTTCAAACGTAAAATTTTCTTGATTGCTCCAGCTGGGATGGGACCGACAAGAATAACTTGAGCACCCAAGAATTTCAAATGACGAGTTCCCTCAATATTTCATTAATATACAAAGCAATGCACATACTTCCCCCCCCCCCTCCCCACCGTGAGTAGCATGCAATATCTGGCATCCTCAGTCATTCCCCTACAAGGGTGGGGCAGACGGGGGCATCGGCCCTGGGGCCCGGAACGATAATGCCATAATTTTTTCCCCCATGCTATAAACTCACTTTTAAACGGCCAGTCAAAAGTCTATCTTCAGGGTCCGCCAAAGATCCCAGTCTAGGGGCCCTGCTCCAGGATGTGGGGACTGCCGCTGTGGTGGTTTAGTGTCATAGTGACGGAATTGCCTCTCGAAGACCCGGATCCGAACCCCACCTTCGCTCCAGTGGTGTTCGGCTGAAGTTGGTTTCCTGTGGTTCCCAACTTCGAGACGACAATGCGAGCCGATCTCCCCGTTAAAAAAAGTCTCGCCTCGTAAAACAGAGCAACAGGCCTGCAACAATACAATACAATTATTCAATCATTATACTTCACTCTTCAGTTAGAAAAATTGACGGCAGACGGCAGCTCTACACATAGCCGTTGTGGTGGTCGAGTGCTCATAATGACGGATTCGCATCGCGGCTACCTGGGTTCAGGCCCCACCGTCGCCATAGTGGCGGTCGGCGGAAGTTGGTTTTCTGTGGTTCCCAACTTCGAGGCACAAATACGAGCCGATCTCCCCATTAAAAAGTCTCGCTACAGACAGCAACAGGCTTACAAACAGTACAAGTATTCAGTCATTACACTTCACTTCTGAAATATAGATGGCAACACTGAAAAATCAGACACAACACTAGATACGCACTCAGACTGATAGGTACTTACACTTCCGGCGCAATTCACTATGGAAATAGATTGCATATGGCGATAGACCTGAGTTTTGCTCAGTTTCAAAGAAAGAAAGCACTACACATAACAAAGCATTGCTTAGAAACTAAATTCACGTTAGGTTCACAACACATACTGTACATGCACAGCTTCCAGCGTGGGACCAGGTCTTCGCCACCTGCTAAAATCTCTTCAGTGCGACAGAACGGTGGGCCATGATCTGATTAGGGGCAGTGAATGTGGGGATTATGTCCCCCAGTAACTCTTCATTGTTATGCCTTATCTTAACCCTTTGAGTGGGGGGGGGGGGGGACCGGCAATCCCAGAAAGTACATATGGGACTTGTTTAAATCTAAAAATAAATCCACATTCATAGCTGTATGTTTCCACATAGTGGTGGCCAATTTGACAACTCCGGTAGTTCTAGGAGGAATTTAAAGTCTGGTAAAATTAAGTTTTTGAATTTTTTAACTCTTGGATTGCTTTATCAAATCGTCACTGGTAGTGTCATCTATTCACGAGTTTGAGAAACCGAACTTTTCAGATCTGTCACTAGGTGGCAGTTTTGGTCATGAATCTCGGAGATCAAAAAGAGGCCAGTGAAAAAAAGTTTAAGAAATCATAGCAAATGTAGGCGATGAATTTTCATGTTTATAATCATAAATCATAATTATCAATCTCGAAAAATCTTTTTACTTCCTTGGATATAGTGAAAAAAAAAATTCAAGGAAGCTTGATTTGAAATAACGTAATGTCTGGGAAAATTACCGTCTTTTGGTGTTCATGGGGATTTAACTCCACTGCAATTAGCAAAAGCTCTCTATTCCGCTCAAGTTTTTTGCAATTTCAGCTCTCTTCGGCGATTTTCCCCCTCACATTCATCGCCCGCATTTTTGTCTATAAAATTATGGTCAATCTAATCGTTCGCTGATGAACAGTAATACGTGGGTCGTATGGTTACATTATTCAGGAGAGATCCATTCTCAGTTATTTGGATAGGTGCAGGCAAAGCGCTTGAAGAGGTCAAGCGCTTCAAGCGCTTTGGGTGCAGGACGCTACATAATACTCTCAATGTTTACATTCAATCAAAGTCATGTCAGCTGCTGCAAGCAGGTCGTGGACCGTAAGTATATATATGTTTTTTGGGGGAGTCACACTGAGCTCCGTTTGTGTTTATAATGGTGCTCGAAGGTCGCTTGAATGGTGCTCTCCAATAACGCGCTGTTTTTAATATTACAGGTGGTGAAGCCACATATACCTCTGATAAAGTTTCGGAAAGGTGCCAAGCCACATCCAGGTGAAACTAATATTTATATACCGTTTTCAGTGCTTATATTTCAATTAATCATCACTTTAAAGCAACTTTCGATTCAATATCTAACAATAATCGTCTCAAATCAGTCTTATACATGTTAAATCTTCGAGATGGTCACTATAAACACCTTGCCCTAAATAAATACAACACCTACTAATGCACCCATTGCCATAAAAATATGGGCAGGGCCGGACTTGGGCACGTGCCAAGGGTGCACCCGCACCGGGCCGATAAATTTTAGGGGCCGCAAAATGGGATAAAAATATTTTGATTGCATGTAGGCTTTATCGTTTGACTCAGGTTAACAAAGCAGGTAAATTCCCAATCTTACCGCGATTTGGCGACTTTTTATTGCCAAACTCGCTAAAGAATATTCTCATTGAGGAGAAAATTCGAGAATATTATCTGGAGAGACTACTTTTACAAATTACTGGGAAATATTCTTATAGAAAATAATAAGAATTATTCTCAAGTTATTTATAATAGTCTTTCCAGAGATTATTCTCAAGAATATTTGTAACAACATTCTAATAAATAATCTTTATAAATAACTTGAGAATAAATAAGAATATTCTCTGGTAATTTGTAATAGTAGTCCTTTGAGAGAATACTCTGTTCCCCCCCTCCCCCTTCCCATAAGAAGACAGGGAATATTAAGTTTGTAGCCCACAATATTAAAGTTTAAAAGCAAGAAAATGAAACCAATATGGCTGAATTGCACAACTTGCAAAGAAATCTGAGTGACACAGAATTTAAGTGTATGTTTTACCACTAAAGCTCAAAAGCCATTAATGTGCACATTACCTAGCTAATCTGCAGATTAACTGATTTGTTCCGTTAACGTGCGGAATCAAGAGTTTTCCGCATTTTACTTAGGTAAAATGTGCACATTAACAACTTCCGTATCGTTGGGGGTCATTCAAGTATTACGTCAGTATTGGGGGATTTTGGATTTGCTGACTTTTGATGTGGATGGGGGGGGGGGGGGTTGAAGGTTGCTCATGTCATATCATTATTGTCATCTGTCTGGCAAAATTATTTTGGGAAAGACAAAATTGGAATCTGGGAAGTAACGTTTTTCGTTACATGATTCATTTCTCGCCACAGTTAGAAGAAAAATCAGGTGATTTCATTCTACAGCAGGATGGTGCACCACCCTATTGGCACTTAGCTGTTTGTGGGTTTTTAAATGACAAATTGCCACACCTGTGGATTTGTTGCTGAGCATCCCAGGACCTTGCCCTTCATCAGTGGCCTCCTCGCAACCCTAACATCACTCTGTGCTAGTTTTTTTTCACCACTACCAAATAACGTTGACAAATGTAAGACACGTATATCTGCAGCCTTTCAAACCGTCACACCAGACATGCTGAAAAGAGTGTGGGATGAGTTATCATACCGCCTCAATATCCTTCGTGTTACTGAAGGGGCTCACATTGAACACTTATAACTGTGTCGAATTTAAACTTTCAAATGTTATTTTTATTTTCCAATGAACAACAAGTTTGTACTTTGTTTCATTTTCTTTCAATAGCCCTGCAAAGTTGGGATATTCATTTATGTACACCCTGTATAAATTTCGCATGACTTGAAGTTGTTGCGAAGCCTCGGCCCAACAGAAGTAGTTTGTGGGTACCAACATAGTGCACGCTAGTTTCTGATTCTGCAAATCTGGGCCGTTACTGATTAGTTTAAAACTTGAATTTCTGAGTTTTTTTAACCAATTCATGATGATACAGAATCGAAAGCCAGCGTGCACTATCTTTGCACCCTAACACAGTGTAAATAATGAGGAAAAATTCTTTACTAAAGTTAGACTGAGCTCAATATGCATTGGCCCCACGGAAACTAATTTCAACAATACAACAGTGCAGTGTGGAAAAATACTTGTCACATCCAGGATCTAAATGAGTACCACGAAGAAATCCAAGGCAACAACAAGTGTGAAAATCTTAACTCTGAATAATTTGGATTTTGTTTGCATAGTGTGACAATTTGATTTAGAAATTTTATGAATTTCTAGAAAATTGATATGACCAAGTCGTCTGTCCATATCTCCAATCAGCGGGAGTTGGTTCATCGTAGCTGGATGTTCAAAATCTACTCTTTCTTTCACCTCAGTAGGCCTGATGAAAAAACACCCTGGGGGTACAGGAATATAGAGAACTGTAGAGGTATTCTAAGCTATGACATCCTAACTCCCCAGGTAGAGTTTACCAGCGAGGTGACAAACTATGGCCGAATGAGAGTCAAGCAGAAATAAAAGTGTAAACAGATAGTGTTATCGCTGCCTCTTCTCTTTTATACTGAAAATATGACCTGGCACCATCAATGACATTGCTTATTTGCCTATATTTATTATTCCTTTCATCATCTTGGAATAGCAACATGGCAGCAGTGGAGATGCTGTCAAACTTCTGTTTACCGATCATGCCAGGTCGACACCAAATGATCAGACTTGTGATATTTATGTGAGAATTATTCAATTAATAACAAAAATTTACTTTAAAGTTCTTCGAAGTCAGCCTGGGGAGGGGGGCAAATGGGTATCTACCCGGGGAGCAAATTTGACAAACCTGATTTGTAGTCTGACTCCATATTAACAAATGGTTGAAAATTAAGAACATTTATTTTTCAGAAAACCATTTACAAGCGATTTATTTTCACATTATAAAAGACAAAAATATATCCAACTGCACATGAGCAACACACTGAAAGGAATGAGGTCCCAAGAGGGAAACAGTTCTACTTGTCCCCCATTTCTCACCTCTGAGACACATGCATCACGAGGTGTACATAATTGCAACCGTTTGTTACTATGTAGTCGGACCACAAATGCACCACCACCCACAATGGTGGTGTCCATAAAGTGGTGACCCGGATGTGATTTGAACATGCAACCTTCTGATTCGTCTCTGACACCCAAGCAGTAACTGAGCAAGAGATGATGCCACATAGTAGTTGGAATGCTGACTTCCACTATTATTTCCCCCTCTCCGGGTCCATGCATCTAGTGATAGGAGCCCACACTGTTAGCTCGCCAAAATTTTATTTTTATTACAATAAAGTAATATCTTGTGCATTTTTTAAAATTGTACAATTTTTTATTCATACATGAAAAAATTAATAAGTTGAATTTTTTTGTTTTTTGCAGACATATCTCACTCTAGCGGCAGTTCAAACTCTGTTCCGACAAGCTCAAGTCTTTCGTCATCGAAATCAAAAGGATCTGCTATTGAAGAGTGGGAGCTACCGGCTAGGTACCATAGAAAGTCTCTGTCATCTTTAGAAATGGAAATCATAGAGGTAATTGGGCTTGGAAAAATATCTTTTTTTTTTCTTTTTTGTCGGTGGCCCCGATCATCCAAGTTTGGATAATCAGGAGATGCCTTAAATCTTGGTGAACTGATTCAATGGATGCCGCAGCATGCAACACAAAAGCTGTATACGCTTTCTTTATCGGGGCACAACTCAGGTCTATTGCCATCTATGTGCAATTTACTGCCTAGTGAGTTTTGCCGGAAGTGTAAATGTGTGTGTACCTAACGGTCTGAGTGTATCTAGTGGTGTGTCTGATTTTTCAGTGATGCCATCTAATATTTCAGAAGTGTAATGATTGAATATTTGTACTGTTTCTAGGCCTGTTGCTCTCTGTGACGAGACTTTTTAACAGGGGGATCGGCTTGCATTTGCGCCTTGATGTTGGGAACTATAGAAAACCAACTGCAGCTGACCACCACTGTGGCAGCGGTGAGGCTCAAGCCCGGGTCCACGCGATGCAAGTCCATAAGAGCTGTACACTGAAGAAAATTCACTGTGTGAATTTTACACTGGTGTCCCAAATGGGCGTCATCACCTTTTGCTGTAGGTCAGTGATTCCCAACGTGGGCATTAATGCCCCCTGGGGAGTGATAGAATGTTCCAGAGGGCAGTAGAAGCTAAGGGGTGTAACATAGGATCCTATGGGTTAGATTGCGATGGGATAAAAAATTTCTGAAGAAGGGGGCAATGGGACAAAAAAGGTTGGGAAACCTTTAACCTGGGACCAGGTAAGTCTGGTCCGTATAAGCTCTGCTACTCAGGATCATCATTAAATATTATAATATTCATAAATTAATCTTATTATGATCTCGCTCATTTTTCCCATACAGATTCGAACAATTGGTTCATAAAATCGAGCATCTGCTGTATCAAGCTAAACAGGGGTGGAAACTCTGCGTCAATTGCGGCGCACTGCGCCAAAATTAACATCTTGCGCTATCCTGCTCCAATAGGGTATTTTTCTGCGCTAAATAGCAAATTTTGCTTCAGTATGCCCGGAATTTCGGAAAGGACGTCAAAAAAATTTTTGTTCCTGCTTTCCGCGAAACGATTCTTTCCGAAAAGAGATTGTTTTATTCCACTGTACTTCAACTATCGGCCTTTCCATCGCGAAACCCCAATAATATCCTTGATCGTGCAACTGAGGATGGTTTGCAATGGTCTTTTAGCTTTAAAGCGCAAATGCGAGTCAGTTTCTGTTTTAAAAAAAAAGTCGCTACTGGAAGCAGCAGAAATTACTGTAGTCGATTGTCATTGCATCAAATCCCGGTCTTTCATGAAAAAAATATTCTGGGAGTGAAAAGAGCATGTCCGCCGAATTATGATTGCTAATTTAGAAACTTTGCCGAATAACGAGCGTTAAATCGAATAATGTGTGTTAAATCGCCGAATAACAAGTAAGATTGCTAAATAACGAGTGTCAGCTCGCCAATCTTGCCAAATAATGAGTGCTGAATCACTAACCATCGTGTTGATTCTTCCGAAATTCTCTCCCATTTTGCAACAATTTCTTTCTGAGTATAAACAAATTAAATTTGATATAGAAAATTTATAATATCTATAAAGACTAGAAAATGTTTAGCCCATTTGAAGGGCTGCTGTTCCAGACAGCAAATAGTGCCCTCAGTATGAAAAAATCATAAATACACTGGTGCGAAAAATTTTATGACAGCCGCTCTTTCAAACAAGGTGTCAAAAGCCTGAAACACCAAAAACAAAAAAGCTGATGAAAAGATGTTTGATAACAAAAGACAGTGCAGTTGTTTTATTTTGAAAAGGGGTGAGGGTTAACGAAAATATTGTTGTTAATGTTGCTGCTCCAATTTATAAATATCTGCTCCAAATCCTATATTTTGTTGCTCCAAAACTGCTCCGAATCCTCAAAAATCCTGAATTTTGCTGCTCCAAAGCTGTTCCGAAATGGACTTTGTCACTTCCCACCCCTGAGCTAAATGCATTACCAACAACCTACCCAACTTTTGTCTGTGGGGATGAACTTGACAAAGGTTTCTCAAAGAAACTCTTTTGTTAAACTGCTCTGAGAGGGGGGGGGGCTGCGGATAAGCATTTATTAGGGGAAAGGGGATGTCATGCGTGGAAAAAGTTTGAGACCCCCTAAGCTAAACTAAAATTAAAAATCTGAAAATTCTGGGATTACAGATTTCAGAAACGTCACCACATGGCATTCACAATCATTATGAAATACCACCCTTGAAGATAAAAGAGCTGCTCTTTGCAAAAGTGTATTCCCTTAAAGTAGGGGGGAGCGCACAACCTCCAGCCTGCGAGAGATGTTCCAGTAGACGTGTATCAATACACGCAACACTATAAATGCTTAGGCTGACTACATTTTCTTCATAAAAATATGGTAAATCGAGATCCATATAGGATATCATCAAAAATAAGGTCTTAGGCTAGTTAAGTTGCCAATTGTGGCCAAAAAACTTTCAAAAGAGAAGTAAAGTTGCCAATTTAAGCTAAAAAATTTTTAAAGACAAATAATGTTGACAATTGCAGCAAAGAAATTGTCAAAGAGAAGTAAATTTGCCAGTCACAGCCAAAAAAATGGTCAAATGCATTGATTTATAAGTAATTAAAATAATCTCAATGCTTCATTTCAAAAATTAGAGTAAGCCTCGTTGATAATAAAGGGAAAAACAGGACATTTGATAAAAATAGTTGGAATGATAAAAATCACTGGCATGTCCCATAAAATGTAGGTCATATGGTTGCCCTTACAAGTTTCTCCATGGTGATAATTACCGCATATCTGGCCCCACAGACTGAAAAAGTTGTGCCACCCCCCTCCAACTTCTGCCATCATTGTTTCTTGAAAATTTAAGATTCCCTTGATAACTCAAGCTTTGTTTAGCATGTCAACTAACTGTTGAGACGCTTCACAATAAATGCACGTACCAATAGGAGGCTCGGTGAAACCTAATTGAAAAGGCAAAAAAGCTTTGCAGACTGAAGAAAAATGTAAGCACGGGTGCAAAAATGGTTTATATAAAATTTTCCCCCAGCATGTTTTGTCCCCCAGTACATTTTACATACACATACCTTGACCATATAAGTGACCGTATGAGAGTGGGTACTGAGTGAGTAACCATATGAGCGAGCATGTGAGTGACAGTATGAATGACCAAGTGAGTGACCATACGAATGACCAAGTGAGTGACCATACGAATGACCAAGTGAGTGACCATACGAATGACCATATGAATGACCAAGTGAGTGATCATACGAATGGCCAAGTGAACAACAGTCAGTCACTCACTTGATCATTCATATGATCATGTACTCAACCTTACACTAATTCATGTGGTTACTCACCCAATCACTTGTTCATCCACTCACTCATATGGTCAGGGCAGGCAAAATTTCCAGATCTCGCGCAGGCCGATTTTTCCCTCTAGCTGCCCCTGCCACATATAGCGTACATACTACACAACACTGATGCTGGTTTTGGAGGGGCAATAGTAATTCAAGCATTAATTTTCTCTAAATAGAATCTTACATTTTGTTTACTATGTACTTTTAAAGTGTGTTTCTATATATTCCTATCACATGCTAATTTCCCCACCTCCCTTCTTTTTTTTCAGCGAGGTGGTCCAGAATGACATTAGAAAACGATTAGTCAAATTTTGTACATAAAAGATTTCACAAGGGAAAAAAAATTAAAGAACCCATCAATAACCACACCTTTGAGAGATGATGCTTAGGCTGTTGCGTGCTACCTATTTGCCCGACGCCTTCGTGCCACCTGTTTGTTTTTTTTAGCACTGAACATAGATGCTCACATATTTATAAATATGTGAAGCATAACCTTATACGAAAGATGTGTACTGTCTGAATATATATTTATTTGAACCTAAATGTCTCGCCTTTTGTTGTGAAAAACTTTTATGAGTAATTCCTAGATATACTGTGCAATCAAAAACAAAATAGTACTCTTGGGGTGGGGGGGGGGGGTTATTTTATTCACAGAGAAGGGTTGAGAGAGATGCAGTGAAACCTTGATACTTGCAGGCGAATGAAAAATATTGTTGTAGAGGGATTACTGTTACATCTACATCTGTGAGTCCCAACGTGGGACCCACGTCCCGCAAGGGGGAGGAGGCAATTCGAGAATGAATTTTTCTATTGAGGCTTGTGTGTGTAGGCTTTTCAGAATTCCCACAATTTTTTTTATCAGTTCAAATTTATACTTTTAAAATAATTTATTAACAAATTATTTGTTTTCTTTGGAAGGATTTTGACCAGGGGCTCTCAATTTTTTGTGTTTCACCAACAATTTGTGCCCGTAAAATGAAGTTATTGCCTGAGTGGCATGGTGGTAAGATGCTCATCTACCACCTTGAAGGCAGCCTTCACGGTGGTAGATTTCACGGTCCCAGGTTCAAACCCAAGAGAGGATATAGGTAGGATGTTTTTCCCTTATGAGCTTGCAGCAACCACTAATACACAGCGCGTTCATTTCCAACCCATCTCAGTTATGGCAGTAAATTACAATATAGCGATATGGCCAGAGTTGGTGAAGCAGTAAGATAAAGTCCACAGACCCTCTTGTACGAGTAAAATGAAGGTCATGAACCCCTTTACAAAATAATATACTGTATATACGACAATGTGAAAACAGAGTTGTTTTTTCACTCCAAACTCAAGGGCCGCCTAAAGACTCCTGGTTAAGAATCATTGCTTTCGACTAAACAAACAATCGTTTTGACTCCCGCTACAAGAATTAAAAGTGATAAGGGTAGGAGGCAATTCCAAACAAAATTTGAAAAAATATCATTGTACAGGGATTTATCATTATATTGAGTATAGTTTTAGTGAGGTTTCACTGTAAATTCATTACTCTAAAAATCTATAGCCAATGATAATCTTATCAATCGCATTGATTCATGATCAAGGCAGTCTTAACAGGACACGGGCATTTTACTGGCCAAGGTAAACATAAAAAATCTATTTGCAGGCCAGTGCCGTCTTAACACATGGGGCCATCCGGGCACCTCAAAAGAAAAGGGCCTCACAAAAACGAGATCTGGCAAAAAAAATTTCTAGAATTTACCAGGTAGGGCCTCAGAAAAACCACTTGGCCCATGATGCTCTTAAGACTGCCCTGTTTCAAGCATAGGTAGAAGTAGACTTGGAAAGTCATGGTGGGGGACACAATGATGCCACTTCATTTTCTGCATGTACATTATACCAGATGCTGGGGGGAGGGGAGAGAACTCCCTTCCCGTTGTATGTCTGCCCATGTTTGCAGGTAAAAAAGAAGTATCTGAAACACCATTGATAGTAGACACTCTAAACTGTCTAACATTAAAATGGCTCAAATATTTTTCCCCAAGGGAAAAAAAATTACATTTAAGCCATATTTGTGATTTTTTGAAGGGGGAAAAAATAACAGTTTAAACCAAACAACCTTGCTCCTCACCCATTTTTGCATTACTGTTATTCAATTCTTGAAGATTGTGACTTGATATCTAAGGCTTCAAAAACCAATGATTAAAGACAGAATTAATAAATAGAAGATTCACAGTGTCTTATAAAAAAAATCGACAACCAATCAAAACCATCCTTTTTATTCTAATTTCATTTTATTGCATTAAAACTTAAAAAGAGTTAGAATTCTTTATAAATATCCAAATAGTTAAAGGCTACATATTTATATTACATATAATCGTTTAAAACAAATTAATGACAATTTTTGAAAAACTTAAGCGAAACAGCACAATGTGCTATAAAAAAAAATGTGCGATAACAAATTGTTTTGATTTGTGGGGTGTGTTCAGAGGCATTTTCTCAAAATTAAAATTCACACAATCAAAATTCAAAACATACATTATATGGGTTAGCCAATCGGAAGGCAAGAACAGCAAGTGTTTGTTCATTAAAAAAAGGTTTTAACAGAAGTAATACTGGAAAATATAAAAAATCAGATGCTTAATGATTATTACAGATAATCGAGTGAATAGAATTTTTACAATCTTTAATCCATCGAGAGTTAGAAATTGAGGATTAATTGCTGATACAATGCTTTTAAGTAGAATATAAATTTGAATCCTATGTAAACACACAGGGGAGGAAATTGAGAAATCCACGCACTTTTCTAATTGTGAAATATATCTGTTCGTAACACCAGAAGGACAAATACACCGATCAAAATGACTGGAGGTTGATTTTCATTCTAAAATCTGGATTTTCACGAGTTTTTTTTTTAATGTTTGAATGCAGATGCGAATGAATATATAAAAACAGGATTTTTAAAATAAATTTTATAATTAAATTTTATTTTTTAACAGTTTTAAATGATTCTTTTTTCAAGTTACGACTTGGGGTATATTCCTAAAAAATTAGTTAATTCAATTTTTTCCCCCTTTTTATTAGTTATTTTGGCATGTAACAAACAAATCTATTGGGGGGGGGGGGGAAGAGAATTATCATGTTTGAAGAGGATAATACCCATAAGCTCCTTGTTACATGCATTAAAAAAAATTACATTCTAAACACAAGAATTCTATTTACACATCACTCTACACTTTTCAATACCTTCATTATGTTGGAAACATATTTTAAGCATTGAAAATCTATCACTTTCGTTATGGCATAGCGGGACCTGATATCGCTGTCTTTTTCACTAGTTTAATAATAGCGATTGTTGTTAGCAAAATTCTGATCCCTGAACAAATAAGGGCCTCAGTGTTTTAGCTAAATTCAGCGGGGGGGAATTAACTTTCCTAGTTTCATTTTTTCCCCTACAAGTTGATCAAGCATTTACTGGGGCTATATCAAATGTTGTGGGGAAAATGTACACTGGCAAAGGAATGCTTTCACGCCATCTGATCAACACTATACTTTGTTTCATTGAAAGACTTGACGGTTTCAAAAAAAAAAAATCACTTTGCAATTATATTTCATTGCGTTGAATGCAGTAGAATAATATTTTTCTTTCCCAGGAAACACAAAATGTAACTTCACGTATAAATGTGTCAAGCACATGCACATTTCATATAAAGGGGTTCCTGCCTGAACGGTGAAACTCAAAGGAGTTCATATGAAATTTCCATTCAGTCTTTTATTATTAAAATACTTATCAAGGTAATATTAGTTTGCTTTAGTCTTTTCAGAGTACCGATGAAGAAAAACAATCATCACAAGTTCAAATTTCTACTAGCTCTCAGTCAAGAGTCAGTGATTTGTATTATATTTTTGGTCGTATAAGTATTTTTATTTTATAATTAGCCGAGGTGAACGTCTTTATTCATATAAATTTGATACCATGATTCCACAAAATACGCTCATGTCCATAAATTAAGAATAATTCAGAATCACGCGGAAATTGAAATCTAAAGTAAAAATTTCACCTGTAGAATTATCACACACATCTGCAAGAATGATATGCAAATTTCAGGAAGCTACCAGATGATGACGAGAGTGTAAGAGGGGGGTATATAAGGAATGGTGGCAAAGTGAAATTGTTCACAAGAGTTCTGTAAGGCGCTCAATGCGTGCCATAAGCGAATAGTTATGACACAGAGGACGCATGTGGATGATTTTTTACACGGTAGAATTATCGGCCGCCTGGAATGTGGGCGTACTCAGATGGAAGTATCCGAGGAACTTGGAATTGCCCAAAGTGTCATCTCTAGGCTTTGGCAACGATTCCAAGATAACGGAAATGTCAGTAGACGTTACAGTACAGGTCGCCCCCTGAGTTACAACGCCGAATGAAGACCGGTATTTGGCAGTAACTGCCAAAAGCAACAGGCGGAGCACAGCATCCGACCTGGCTCGTCAGCTATCTGCAGCCACGGGTACCACAGTTTCAAGGCAAACAGTGTACAGACATTAGGGAGATATTGGTCTATATGCTCGCAGGACTGTCAGATGTGTTCCGCTTACGGCAACTCACTGTCGGCAACGATTAGCCTGGAGTAGAGAACATGCAATGTGGACATCGTCACAGTCTGCTTGTGTGATGTTTCCCAGCGAGTCCAGGTTTAGCTTGCAGTCTGATTCACGTCGGACTTTCATATGGAGAATGCCAGGTACCCGTTACCACCAAGACAACATCATTGAACAACACAGTTACGGTGGTGCAGCATTGCTCGTTTGGGGTGGAATTATACTGGGTTCCAGAACAGATCTGCATGTTCAAACCGGAACCATGAAAGCCCAAATTTATCGGGACATCATTCTGGAACAATGTGTACGTTTGTTTAGGGGTGCCATGGGCGCAGAATTTGTGTTTATGGATGACAACGCCCGTTCTCACCGAGCAAACATCGTAAACGAATGCCTTGAATCTGAGGATATAACCCGTATGGAATGGCCAGCATTCTCACCTGACTTGAATGTGATAGAGCATGTGTGGGACATGCTTGGCCGATGAGTTGCAGCCCATCAACCACCTCCTACATGTGTACTGGAACTTCGGAGAGAATTGCTTGCTGAGTGGAGTGATCTTCCCCAAGATCAGATCGATAATTTGATACTCAGCATGCCTAGGCGTTGTACGGACTGTATTTCATCGCATGGGAGACATACAATGTATTAACCATCATACCAACCATGTAATAGTAAGTTTTTGTAAAGGAGATATTTTTTTTACAATTGCTCCAGGGAGCAAAAATGGTAGTTTTATGAATGGTATTATACATACACCATCGTTTTTGTTCTTAATTTTTTGTTTAATAAATGGACTTTATGAATAAGTAACATTTGTTTTGTTTCTGAACCTTTATTTGCCGGAGCTGGCATTATCCTTAATTTATGGGCATGAGTGTATTTGCAGTACATGGCTATGAAAATGCCTATATCATGACCAGTGGTATAACTAAAAATATCTCCGCCAATTTTTTTTTAAATTTTTAATTGGACAGCGTAATATTTATACATTTTTAAGAAAAGTCTTGAAATTTCAATATTCTAAATGATCTGGTTCATTATGAAAATCGAGAGAGAAGTTCGAAAATGGTCAAAATGACCGGCATGGTCCTTCTAGTTTTAATTTGTGCGTGTTCACAATTTGAGCAAGAAAATTTCATTTCTTCAATGTAATTAGCTTGTATCATAATAACGTGATTATGAGTTCCAGAAACCTTACTGACATTAAGTTTTTAGTCTTTAACTACAAGATCTATCAAATATTGAGCCTATAGTTCACGAGGAGAGGGGGAACGAACAATACTATTTTAATATTCTTATAGCCAATAATTGAAGCCAAATCCAATTTAAGCAGTCGTACATAACCTAAATTTTATCACTAAAGAATTAACTCTTTGATTCTCAAAATGCAGATATTGGCTTCCCCTGTTTGAGCAAGAGATGTTTTATTTCGCTACATAAAGATCATTTTATGATGGACCTATGGTTTCATGTAGATCCTGAACATGACTCTGGTTCTAGATATGAAAGACTGGATAGTGAAGTGATACTGGTTATTATTAAATGCCTAGGTTTTTCATCATTTTCTATGTGAATTCAAATGTAAAAATGCGTGGGAGAATAGCAACTATGAATTTTTAGAATCCAAAAGTAGGGGCCAAACTTTGAAATTTGGAAAAGGTGGTAAAGCACACACCAAGTCAATCAATTTTTTTCTTGGCGTGGTTGGAAATGAAACTTTAAGGTGCCAGAGCAGGCCAACATTTTGCAGCTGCGACCGAACATTAATGTTTCAATCAGCTTCCCGACCCATTAGTCTACTTTAAATAAAATTATTATCCGATGTTCCATTTCAAAAAAGAAAAAGGGGTGAAACCAGTTCATGCATTCTAACAGGCAGGCTCCTCTATGGTGAATTTATAGCGTAAAAAAAAAAAAAGTTAATCGTGATGGAGCAATTTGTCTGCCAGCGGCAGACAAATTGCTTCTGAGGCTTCTGAGGGCCATGATCTGATTGGGGGGGGGGGAGGAAATTATTTAAACTGTCACGAGTTCTGAAAATTTTTTCTTTCATAAATTCTGGAACTTTTCTCTCTCACTAATTCCTGATTATTTTTCATGTCTACATTCCATAATTATGTCATGTTGGATACCGAATATGTCGGAACCCGAAAATGTATCAGGGCTGGACAAATCGCAAAAAAAATTAAGTGCTGAAACAAATTTTTCACCTGAAGAAAAAGATTCAAAATAATACTTTTGCCTTTTTCAGGGCATAGCGACCCAATATGATGTATCTGAAACACCTCGGAATGGGGACTGGCCATAACTCTGATGTGTATGAATACTTATATAGGTCAATTTCGAACTAGATAGGTCTGACAGAATCTTGTATACAGCCACGTTTCATAGAGTTTCAAATTGGACTGGTACTCTAGATTCGTACTCGTCTAATTAGCCCTCATATGCATAAAAGCATGATGCCACAATATGATAAATTTAATAATTATTCTCTTGGAAATGAGACAGAATTCTGTGTGTGTGGTCATTGTACTTTGTTTCAGCTCATGAAATTTCATCTCGGTATTCTGTGAGGCTGATAAAAGAGGCTGCGGGAGGGGGTTTCTTCGGGAATATTTCATCCATAAAATTCACAAGCATAAAATTTTGTTACAGGAAAACAACTTTGAAATTGCACATCAAAAATGTTCCCAACATTGGGAAAAAGAAAGGCATACATAATCCAATGATAACAATTTAACATTTTCTTGAAAAGACTGTCTCTCTGATACTAGTCATACTTAGTGTTTGAATACTCAATATAAGGAGCCCACCACCCACAACAGACAAAGGGAGTCTGTTAGCAGAAAATATGTTCACATCTGAAAATGCTATTCTGTTTCAGTCGAAGCAAAGAATAATAACATTAATATAATAATGATCTCTGAACAAAATCTATGTTCAACAATGAAATAAGTCTTTTCTCAAAATAAAGTCCAAGCAATGCTATAAAAAATGATACAAACTAGCAACACACGAAATACAATAACATTAATAGAAATATGTAAATTATGCAAAAAAAAAAAAGTGGAAATATATATTTTTATGACATAGACATTTCTATCACAGTTAGAGGGGAAAAAAGAAAAATATTCATCAACATCAATAAATACATGATTTTGAGAACGTGAATTCTGCCATGGTTGGCTGCGTACAAAGAAAGAAGATTACATGCAAAGTATTTTCAAAAATAACATGATTCAAGGAAACATTTTCTGGATATTATGCACAGGTGAACTCAGAAAGATCCTTAGTATGATATCCTTGGATATTTCCTTGATGGAAAGATATGGTAAGCCCCATTCACATGTGCAATAAAACATCCCGGGAAGTTCCCGGTAACGAGGATTTTTACTACAAACGTGACGTTTAGTTTATGCCGGTAATCCCCCTCTTCTTTCCGGAAGTCGTCACCGGTTACATGGATTGAACGGAAGTGATTGATTCAAGATGGCTGATGAAGAAGCTTAAAGTAGTTTTCACGGCACAAAGGATTATGGGAGAGAAAGTTGGTGTGGACCACTAATCCACCCCAAGAAAGATGGGCTTTTTCTTCTCTACGAGGAGAAAAAAAGTTGTCATGCCAGTAATTATCACCAAAGCTACCAATCTTGCACATGTGAACGGGGCTGTAGTGCACTTTCCTGGTATGAAAGAGGGCCTGAGTTTGAGTTCCGGCGGAGATGAGATAACTTTTCTTTCAGAGTTCACTTCAGCGTAATATCCAGAAAATATGTATTTGTGATATCTTGGGCCGAGAAAAGAGCCATCTATCAATAGCTTGATTATTCCATAGATAAGCTATGCATGACAACACAAAATTAGAAATCTGTAACCAAATTATGAAAGGAGATTCTTCTTCCAATCAAATTTTTGTTGTTTGTTTTATACAAATCACCGGTCGCTGTTTGCAAAATATTCATACTCTGCTCATATGACAGTCCGGTGAGAGTAAAAATGATTTCACATGTTCGTATTAGTTATTGGTACAGATATATTCTTGAATAGACCTATTTTAAATATCATATTCATGGAAAAAAAATGCAGGGCAAAAAATTCTGTATAACAGTGATCCTAAAACCAAAATGCACAGTGTTTATATGACATTCTGAAGACCATCATTTTTTGGTTCGCAAACACACATCAGCTATACCCAGCATTAGAATACACTGGATCCTCAGAATGCTTACCTACCGCATGCAAACTAAATTAGGCCCTCAGAGTCCTCTGATGTGGCCTGTGACCTCAAATCTTTCAAAATTTGATTATTAACAATAGAATGCTAAGTTTCTGACACATATAATTAGTATTCTGGGTTGATTAAAAATCTCTATTACAGATGAGTGACACTAATCAGGAAACAGAGTCACTAATGCTATTCACCTTTTTTTTGTCTGTGTTGAGATTAAACAGTGGATATCCTGACTGGAGCATTCAATTTCCTACTCTGTTGATGGCAACCAGTCTCGGATGAATAGTAGTGCATCAAAAGTCAATGGAAAATAATAATTCCTAGTTTTTTGTTTGAAAACTGTCATTGTACCTCTTGAAAATGAATAGTAAAATTATATGAAACATTGGATTTCGTTGTGGCCAGTGATCGTCTATCAAACCATTTGACTTTTCAAATCAAGTTATTGGTCTCTGCTTTCAAAACAGTTGAGCATTGCCTGGATTAAACTCAAATCAGGGCTGCAATGACCCCTAGAAAGGTTACCAGACACTCTTGTGTTAATCTTATGACACCTGATCTACGAAAATGCGGGGGGGGGGGGAAATCGACCCTGCTTTTTTATCATTTTTATTACTAATGTGAAACCTAATGTGGCCGCACCTATCACAAATGCCTAAGGACAGGGCTACTATTGCTTAACTGTGCGCATCATAAACATTCCGCTATTGATTTTCTAACAAATTGATACATGCATTTCTTCTGAGAATATGTGTGGCCCTGACATATTTATAATAGAGTTACGATTGTTTCATGGTCTACTCATGCTTTTTTCCTGTCTCCCATCAGGGTTGTCTTAAGTACATCATGTCATAGCTGCTAACTTTGGAGAATGAGATTTTCGTGCGCATCCAAATTCTGCACAAAAGTAAATATAAAAGGGATTTTCAAAAACAACAAAAGGATATTTCATTAATAAAAGTAAAATTGTAGGGATTTTTTTCACTTTACAGAAACGTGACATCCTGCAAACCATTGTTGATTAGCACCAAGTCGCCAACCAGTAGGTCAAATTACCTGTCATTACCACTGAAATCGAATCTTGCGAACAAAAAAAAACATGCCATTCGGCCAGAAATGGAACGTATAGACTGAATGGGAAATATAGTCAAAGCAGATACAAATCATCTCGCTAATTTCAGAAGTGGAAAGGTCGCATTGACGCTGGTGGCTAATTTTGTCCATTCCCACACCTTCAAAATTAAATATTTTTTGTGATTTAACAAAATGGTGACAATTTACATTACGCTTGTGACAATTCGGGGCATAAAAAAAATCAACTGTTTTTTTCCCGAGTAAATTCCTTACGAATATTTTTTCCCCCAAAAGTAGGGACTTTTTACAATCACGGTTGAAATTCTGAAGATAAGAATTTTTTGAGAGATGAAATAGAAATTCTTTAGCCTCCCGGAAAATCCGGAGACTTGGCAGCTATGTCATGTACCCCTGGACCAGGTGATTTTTCTAAGGCCCACCCCTGCAAATATATATGCTCTCTCAAAAATTTCAACTAGATTTAATTTTTTTTGATTACTCCTTTTCTCTTGAGGTCCAGGTAGAGCCCATGCATTGAGACAGACCCTATTTGAAATGAAAATGGCGGAATTTTGACGTTATGTGGTCATCACATTGAAGAGCTGCAAAATTTGAGAGATGGCAAATTTTTGGTTCAAAAAATATGCTGAAGTTTATTATAGCTCAATTGAGAGGTGCTAGCAATTAACGCATTCAGAAATTTGCAGTCCATTCTGCAAATTCTCCACTATGCCAAAATATTTTTACACCTTACAGGGGTAATATTGGCCCCTCCCCTTTAAGCTTCATGTTTTTGTTCAATATGCTTATATTTTTGATTTTATATATTTACCAAAAACTTGTTTTCATCTAAATATATTTTTAACTAAATATCTATAAACTTTTAGGGACTCTAATAGGTCGAAAATGTGTTTCAATTTTCATAGCGCTATTGCAAGGTCAACATACTTGCCTATTCTGAGGCCTGAACGTAAAGATTAATTGAAAATATCTTATTTTTTATGTCTTATTTTCATTATTAAAGTTGATATTTTGTGCCTTTAGCAAAAACGTTTGGTGGTTGGGCATGAAGGAAGTAAAATACTTAAATGCACAGGAGTATAAACAATCCTGAATATATGGGCCTGATCCTTCCCCCCAAAGACTTTGTGGTATTAAGGACTTGTGGATTAAGTTGATAAAAAAACGAGGTATACTTGAGGTAATGAGTAGTTATAAATAAAATATTCCAAAATCCATAGAACATCAATAAGCAGACACATAAAAGGAAAGGGAGTATAAATAGGGTTCCACTCAGTGCCGCAACTAGATGCTTGGTCAGCTGAGGAAAACACACCCCCACTTGTAATGTTGAAAGAGAGGTTTAAGAGTGAAATATGTGCCCTCTCTGGTCCAACACACCAGATCTATCTATAGAGATCATAGAATGATGACTTTTAAAAGCTTTAAGAATCCATCGATTTGACTTCTGCCTCTTGATAATATCGGAACATTCTGAATAAAATCATCAAAAAATATATATTAAAGTGGAAAAAAACATGAATAGGAATGTTATCTTGGAAAAAACATGCAAAGTATCAATTATAAAAACATAGTTTAGGGAGAATGTGGATTTACACACATTCGAGGAACTGATGATAAAAGAGAAATACTCATATAATTCAATGAATATACGATGAGAACTACGAGACAGATTCCTACTACGGTGGTAAAGCAATATGTATATATACCAATATATATATATAATATATAAAGATGTTAAACTTTTCTTAATAAATATTAAATAAAACAATGTTCAGTCTTCACTGGGTTATAAATACATATAAAAGTTTAAAAAACGTTTTTGCTACGTTAACAATTTGCAGATAACATCCAGCTGCGTACCAAAACCAAAACATATGACATACATATATTATATATCGTACACTTATATAACTTCTTTATATAACTACAATCATCATCGAATAACAAAACGTAGACATACACAAAGTTTCAACAAACATCACGCAGAAATCCGCACAGCAGTGAAAAAAAAAAAAAAACACAAGGCTCAATGTGCGAAGAAGAGGAAGTGGGAGGAGGGAGAAGAAGTATGTTTGAGCCCTTGATATTCGAGAGAGAGACATTGACTGGAGATTTTGTAAAAAAAAAAAGGAAAAAAATGTTTTTTGAGAATGTGATTCTTTCTCGACTCCGACGGATAGCATGATTTATCGTTTGAACAGGAAATTCACATTACTGACAACATAGTCTTTAACTGGTTCGTAGTATTCACGCCGCAGGACGATCATCTCCGGTACTTTGCGTATGTCGCTGAACAGCGATGAATCGGATTCCATCACGACAATGAGAAGGCACGAGAGCAATAGCAACACAAACAAACTAGCTAGCACAAACACTCGCACAATATTGACATGTGGTGGAAGTGGATATGATGATGGAATAGGGAAACGTCTCTTTGGAAGCTTTATGTGAGGAGGCAGGAAGTCCTCGATGCATGCTGCCGGTGATTGGACTGTGTTCTGAGTTGTCTGTGGGGCATCCAGATTTTCCTCGTCGCTGTACAAGCTTTCTCCTTCCGTGTCAGTGCCTTGATTGACTCTGTGGATCACAGCGTTTCCGGATATGGTTCCCACACTTCCGTCTATTGTGTGATCATCGGTAGATGACATCTCGTCAAAAGTTGCTCGTGAATTCATATCGGCTGCTTCCGCATCCTCCTCATCTAATGTTCTGAGACCAGGAACTGCAGCCATGTCGTTTTCTGAGGTCATAACAGTATCAGAGTTTTTTGATCCAGTGACATTGTTGTTGTATGTATTTGGAGTGGAATGATTAGCATGAACTACATCATTACAGAGTGCTGCACAGGAAAACAAAACATGGGAAAAGTGGTTGAGTGAAAAACATTTTAACCACAACTACATAAAAAATTTTATATGTCTAAGGCCGGGATTACACTATTAAAGTTTTGTAAAAGTGCTGTTATAAAACCTGAAAACACAACCAATAAGCTGATCTGCCACATTTCCTCGAATGTAACTGATCAGTTTATTTGTTGTATTTTTTAGGTTTTATAAAAGCACTTTTACAAAACTTTAGTGTAATCCTGGCCTAAACCAGGGCCAGAACTAGGATTTTTAGGTTGTTTTGCTGCCCCACCACTTTAAAATTCAATCATTTTATAACAAGTGTTTTGTGTTCCCACCTAAAATTGGCCAACCAGAGAAGTTACCCCCGCCTAGTTCCGGTCCTGCTAACACTGACATATAAGATAATTATTCTATTGCTTCTATCCTCCTCTAAAAATCGGAAATCATGAAAAAGGTGAAGAGGAGACATTAAACCCGCAAAAATCTTTTCAACCTAAAAAAATTTTTAGTTTTCAAGGCAATGGTAGTTCACAGCACTGTTCTCTCTAAGCTGTGTGTGTACCTGTTGAAAATGCTTCAGCGCATGCAAAATCACAAAATAAACCGGATGATATCAAGCCAGATAGTCTAGTGTCTACTGTATATGAGTTTTTCTAATTTTTCAAATAAAACCTACAAATTGATAAAAAAGTAATAATATAATTTGAAGTCAGTACTATTTTTTATGTCCTCTAAAAGTAGTGATTGCGCAAACCTGCAACACAGCTTTCAGCTGCTACTGGTTTGAGAAAAAATGTGGAAAGCTTGATCAGATATTCTTGAGCATATCTGATTTAATGCAGAGTCGTACATTCTCAAAAATAAAATAAGAATAATTGAAGGGTTTGTCAGAATAATGATCTATATTAAATTTAGACTTGAAATCAGTTTTTTGACTAAATGTTTCACATAGCTTCCATTACACGTTACTCAAGTGAGTTCCTGCAGAAACCAGCATATGCCATTGCTATGACACTTTACACAGCTGCAATCGTGAGTTCTATAATTGGAACAACAGTCTATGTTGCTATTGTGCTCATTTTCTTAAGTTACCTTCCCAGACAGAATAACAGTCTATGCTACTTTCAGGCAAAAAAAAAAAAATTCCCTGCTTCGGCAATGACTTTCATTGCCTCTCCTCTAAAGTTGGAAAAACACAACATAGACCATTGTTCAGCCGAACTCTTCAGTTAATGAAGACAAGATTCATTCTGCACAATCTGCAATGTTCTATTGAAACCTCAGAATCTCTCCCATACACATCAGCACTCATAAAGCACATAACATTCATCATTACAGTTTCTCTAGTACATAAACCTCTGAAAATTAGATAGACAGTCACACAGCAAACATGTAAATAAAATCATATCCAATGACATATTTTCTCATCAAAAATATGTAAAGTATTACCTTTTGGTAGTTTCCTTGGGGAAGATGATGGCGAACCACCATCAGCCTGCTTGCGGAAAGATGGAGGCCTTGTCAACATACGATTAAAATGTGGTTGGTCCCTTTTGATCAATTTTGTATCCTCAACCACTTCTTTCTCCACACGACCACTGCAATCAAAAATTAGGAACCATATAAATTTAAACTGGTTCGACATGTTTACACAGATGTGAAAATACTTATGAGCATTGATAAGAAAAGAAGTTTATAGCAGTGATATACGCTATTCATAATTTGGCAATATTTCGAATGATTTTACATTTTGTGTTGTTTTGGTAGAAATGAATCATCCCGTTTCAATCTGAACAGATTTTTAGAGGGGGAAATACTATTTTAAAGAGATGTAGTTTTCCTCTATGTTCCAGATTTCTTATGCTTCACCAAATAAAATCAGCTGCTGAAAGCCATGAAAATTTACGACAATGTGCAGGGGTCTGTCCAGCCAAAATTTGGGTCTGTTTTCTAGACCCTTCAAAAAATTCTGGATCTGAAAAACGGACCCTTCAAAAAATTCTAGATCCAAAAAACAGATCATCCACAAAATAAAAATGAATGTTATAGATTATTTTGCTTCCCACAAAATGAATCACCATTTTCACAAAAACAGGACCCTACAAAAAAAGTCAACCAACCCCTGTTGTGATCAAACATGACTTCACAGTACCTGCTACTGTAGATTCTAATCAATAGAAAAAAAACTGACAATTGATGTTACAGTATGCATGCACAGGCATACCTGTCAAGTACATCGGAGAATGTGTAGTAGTGTTAATGTATTGCAAAATTAAAAGTTATTAGAACATTTCAAAAATTGTTTTAAATGCATTGCTTTGAAAAATAACTTGTCAATACCTTCCGTGTTCTCCAGCATTCTTAAAAGTTTTAAAGTGCACCATGGTGCTCATGAGTAATTGGTTTACATTTATTTGGTACAAAGTCTTCTAAACTAATTCTTCTCATTGACCTTTTTCCTCCGAAAAGAATAAACTCCTATCGCCCTGACTAATTCAACCCTTAAGATCCCACTGTACAGCTGTTCCTTCTGGCATGGCCTCCCCCATCCTGGTAAAACACTGGTTCGTTTCTACCTACACAGCCCATAAAGCTCTGCTCATAAGCTCGGGCATTCTGTGAACCAGTTTTACACTACCCAGGGCATTTTAATGCACAAAGTTTTTAAAATTAAGTTATGGAGAAGAACACCTTGAAAGTTGTTTAACTAGACTCGGAGGGTTCAAACCCGAGACCCCTATGATGCGAATCCGTCATTATGACCACTCGACCACCACAATGGCAAGTTAAAGGACTGATATGAGACCATGTATCTCCCTCTGAAATTTGGACAAATGAAACTTGCCGCAATGCAATGATGGGTTGTAACTTTGTTACTTTCTACTGAATTTCCTGTCATAACTCCAACTAGTGCTAAACAAAACATGATAATTCCCTGATGATAATCCTTTGCTTCACAGCATATGAGTGGGTGAGAGGTTTGTTACATTAAATTTTTTTGTTTGATTGCATATCAGTTATAAAGAATATCACATGTGTAAAAAAATTTCCACAGTCTGGTGCATCTTCTACATTAGCCCACTTACATTATATTATGCCATATATGGTTGAAATGAATTCAATTTTTTTAGAAACAATTATAAATTAATGTACCTGTATCTAAATTTACAGCCTCTGGAAAACAATCCTCCACCGGTGGTTATATTTGGAACTTCACTTGAAGAATTCATCCTACATAAAATTGTAAGGTAGTGAAACATAAAAACTTAGGCAACTTATAAAAACTTAAACATAAATGCTATATATGTAATTATTTACATCTACATTGATGAACTAGTGTGAAAGTTTTATGGCAACTGAAAAATTATTATGAAGAGACAGTTATATGAAGAAACTCGGCATAGAAAAATATATGGCACTGTAGTATGAAATCAAACTTGGAACTAACATGTATTCAGATTTGATAAATATAATAATGACACCTCCATAAAATTATCAATGATCAATTCATATACATACGTGAAAAAGTACCGTTGTTCAACAGCACACTTCCATAAATGATGACATGCGCCATGTGATGGGCACTTGAAACCGATAAGATGTTTTTTCTGATCATGGGAAGAAAGAGACAATACATCTCTGAGTTTCTAAATAACAACCAATTTGTCAGCATATATATATATACAGGTTTAAAAATTGTCATTTTGGTGGTGCTCAAGTATGATGGGAAGAGGTAACCTTATAAATGAATATATGTGAGTAAAAGATATACATCGACTATACAGAATATTGATATATGTAAACTAATTTCACACCACAGAAGCATTAAAAGACAAAATAATGGTTCTATTGGGGTGAATTACCAAAATATTTCTATGAATAGTGGTATGGATAAGGAGATTCAAGTTAGAATTGGAAAAAGTTCTTCTGGACTGTTATTGGTACGAGCTTATTATTATTATTTTTTCAACATTTCTATCTATGTTGCACGTGCATGAGCATGATTTCCCTATTAAGCAATGTTTGAATGATTCTGAATTACATCTATATGGCCCACCTATCACTACTTTAATTTGTGTTAAACCACATATAATATCTAATACATTTTGAATAGACAGATATTTAAAAACAAAACAGATCATTGAAATATTGATAGCAAAATGTTTAGAATGCATAACAATCTATAAATTCCTCACTTTTGTCCTTGAGTCCTGTGAGCATGAAGTAAAAATGAAATAGTAATGTTCAATGTTGTCAGACAGTTCGATGTCACAACAAGTGCATCATTACAAGCATTTAATGTAAAAATAATAATATAATAACAGAATAGTTTTTATTTAAAATCTGGCATGGGGGTTACCTCATTGAAAAGTAAATGGACGATGAACATTTTCCCTTCATAGTTGATTTTCTGAATGTCATTCCTATGAAATAATTGAATAGACAAGAACTGTTTTAGTAGTGTGTTTGTCTTCATGCCAATGTGTGCACATAATAAAATATACGTGTTTAAAAGTATTAGCTCAAAAGGTGCAAAGATTTAGTGAAATGCCTCAAAAATATCTCACAAATCTTTCAATCGATTAGAACCATCAGGGGGTCTGCCCAGATTTTTGTAGGTTCCTGTTTTATGAAAATTTTCTCCTTACTTTTGTGAAAAGAGTTCTTAATTTTGTGAATAATGAGTAATTTTATAGGAACCAAAATAAGATAGTTAACAAATCACAAAATGAAATACCAAATCATAGTTTCACAAATTTTTATTTTGTGAAGTATTAAATTTTCAGATACAGAATTTTGTGAAGGGTCTGGAAAACAGGCCCAAATTTTGGCTGGACAGACGCCTGGTCACATTTGGCATATGCATAAAGCACACCTCCAATCTGACATTGACACAAATATATGCACAGAGATTTCTAAGAAATTAGTTAAATCGGGATCACACACAGACTATATAATTTTTATTCCCTTTGGACACTCAAGACACACAAGATATTAATTCTAGAGAAGCAACCCTTTGCACAAACAGTCAATAATACTTTTTACCCAAGCATTTCTCATAAATTTAACTTGAAATCATATCAAATATCTACATACCACTTGAAATGGTGTGTTTTTCGGCTCCCTTGGAATGTGAGTATACCATTATGATTTATTCCTAGATACATTTGATTGCCTTTATGGTCCTGGAATATACAAAAATGAAGTTAACAATGTGAATTGTTTGAAGAAAAGCTTTAGCATATAATGCTCAAGAAGCGGTCAAAGTTCTCTGATTGGGTGGGAACAAAATCGTAATATGAATTCAAGCGATTGGTCTGCTTATCTTGTCATGAAAATTGCTTCATTAAATTTATCTACTGTAACTTCACATGAAATCGCTGCAATTTTATTTCACACATTATACAGGATGTATGGCATTTTATTGGCAAACTGTTGATCCTAGAGTCATACTTCCATTGGAAAAACATCCAAATATCAAAGTACTCAGTACTTTATGTCATGCATGTTACAACTGGGTTGTAAAGTTATTAAAATAAAAAAATAACTTTTTATGCAGTCCCTGTGTGCCCAAAAACTGAATTAGAAAATTGTTGTCCTATCTCTCATGATGTCAACTAAAAAAATTCACATTTCTAAGTGCAATATTAATTGAGATATTCAAATTAAAAAAGTAAAAAAAAATTCGAATATCTCAATTAGAATATCTGAATACTGCACTTAGAAACGTGAAATTTTTTCAGCTGGCATCATGAGAGACAGGGCAACAACTTTCTAATTGGGTTTTTGGGCACACCGGGAGTGTGTAAAATGTTAATTTTTTTTTAATTTTAATAGCCATACAACCTCTAGCAACATGAATGACATATCAGACCCTGAAGAGTACTTGAATGTTCAAGATAATTAATTGCACACAAAATGGCAGTACTTTGAAATGGCCTCTTGCTTTTAATCGGAATGCATGCTATACTTTGAAAGTCAAGTCAAAATAAATAAGTCAAGGTGGACCAGATGGCTTTACTGCCTTTTTTTATCCCTTGTCCATCCCTTTTTTTAAAAAAGGATTTGTTTAAATTTTAGTGTTCAATGTGCCAGTGTAATCGTTTTTGACCAATGAAGCACTTCCATTTCTAGCTCTTTGCTGAGCATTGGAAATATTTTTTATGCCTCTACAGGCCCTAAAAATACAGAAGACAATTGAATGCTATTGGGTATTATCAGAGTCACATAACCTAAAGTAGGTCTATGTACCTAACTGCTTTGTTATGCAAACTGTTGTTCCACCTATACACAAAATGTGCACCATAATTTTGAATGATGAATGTTAGTTACTGCCCAAGACCATGAAGTATAGAAAGCACTAAATTTTTTTTTATTGAGATAGAAGCTTGCAATGACTACTCTACTTGTTGAACCCTGAAACTAAGCACATGAAAAATTAATAAATCACCAAATGGTCCACATACATCCCCCCAAAATTACTTTAAAAAGATACAATTTCTCAATCTACTACATTTGTATTATTTGTCATTTTATTGATGATTCCCACCTCAATGAAAATCAATTATAAAAATTTTGTTGATAGGTTTTGATAAAAAAGTAGGGAAAGTAGGACAAAACTGAGAAAGTAGGGCATTTTACCAAAAAGTAGGACGAGTGAGAGCTCTGCATATATTGAAGCAGAGGTGCATAACCTCTGGCCCCCATGGGGCCTGTGATAGCTGCTACTTAAAAGGGCATCAAATTACTATAGTCAAATTTGTAAAGAAATATTTTTAAAATATCCCAAAAAACCTCGTATATTTTGTACTTTGTCATACCTTTACAGGATGAGGGTCAACCCCATATGTGTCTAGAAGACAAGCTTTCCTAAGAAAATTTATCTCTGCCATTGCTGGCACCTGTCCCCTGAAATAAATGATACATAGTAGTCAGATTTTAGAGCCAATCTATGATGAAAATACAATTTCATTCACTATCAAAATGTTCAAAATGGTTTTTTTTTGAAAATGTCTTCTCAAACAAAGATATGTTAGCAATAAACTAATAAATTTCTAGAAAAACAAGCACAATAAATTTTTCTAACTGGTGCTGAATAATGAGTACTGCTCAGAATTCCCTTAAATTCATACACAACAAAGGAGCGAAACGTTATATGTCTAGACATTCCTTTATAAAAAATTATTTGCACAAAGAATTTTCTTTTATCTTATTTGGTCATTTTTCCCTGATCACGATCATTCAATGTTTATTAAAATGGCCACAATCATTAGCAGGGCTGGATTAGAAATTAAGCAGAATAAGCACGTGCCTAGGGCATCAGGAGAAAAGGGGCACCATAACAAATGATCAGATAGTGCATTTTCTTTTTAATGTAAATTTTTTTCCCCAGTATCAGCCATCCGATAGAAAATCCTGAAATTTTAAGAGCCCTGGATTACACAGTTGAAGATCTTGAGATCTAATATTACACAGTTGAGAATAGATGGCCATTTAAGTAGAAATAGAATCCCTTTATTTAAGGGAGTGCAATTAAAGTATAACAGAGGATCTAAAATGCCGAGTATGTTAGTCATGGGAAGCTTCAATGGAAGAGAAAGATTGAGTAGGTTCAAGGTTAGGTAATGGCTGCTGGGGGTTCTCGGGTACTGAAGGGAGATTTGGATGGACAAAGAAATTAGGGATGGATCTGCAATGGCTAATCTTATGAATAAACCTTCAAGAAACGAATAGAATCTTAGAGATGGGTAAAATATCAAATCAAATGGGTGGAATTTTTAAGGGACTGGGACGTCCGTTACAAAATCATAAATGGCAGTAGAAAATCTGGATACAGGTAATTAGAGAGAAAGGGAGTAACAGAGAAGTAGAATGAAAGTGGTCACACAAATTTCAGAACTGGAGTGTGTGAAGCTCTGGAAATCAAGGCTCGAGACGCAATGCTGCTATGAGCTACTAAGTGGAGAGGGATCTCTCAATGAACATGGTGAGTGATGCATGGATTATATTCTCTCTCCTATATGTGACTTACAGTGTAGGTTTTCGTATTTAATTGTTTTGGGGGCCAACAAAAGAATTTGTGAATTACTTTTGGAGTATGTATTAATTTTTTTAATAAGGATGGTAATATAAAAATACAAATGGCATTAATTCAATTAACTACAGTGTAAATAAACTATTAATTTCCAGCATCTCATGCATGACTACTTTGCGTAAACTTTTGCCTGGGTAGTACTTTATATAAATACACAACGCAGTGGAAAACGAGAACGGTCTCAAACCAGAACGGGTTAACATAGTGTGAAAAATCAAAAAGTGGTAAGAATCATTCCGGCCCTTGTGGAGGCCATGCCAAGAGGTATCTATATGTATATTATACATATATATAGCACTGGTGATATATATATGTACATCACCAGTGCTCGCAACACACAGGGTCAGGGTTCCCAAGGAGTGGCGTTGCACATATACCTTCATGGAAAAGTTAAAAGGTTTCATTCCCAGGGGCCTTTGGTGGATCTCATTGTTTTCTTCCTGCTTTAACATTGAAAAATTTGCAATTACGTAAGCTCAAGATATATCCAGTCTGGGGGCCCCAAAAAAATCTCCGAATTGGATCCCAGCTCCTTGATTGGGCGGCCCTGGATTTTATTCATTGTTAAAATAAATACAAATAAAAACTTGTGACACTCACGGGGGGATGTCCGACAAATCTCCAGGTCGGGCTCCAATGGGAAAGTTGACAGGTTTCATTTCAGGGGTCTTGAATGAGTCTCAAAGATTTTTGTTGTTTAACATCGTAAAATTTGCAACGGTGGAAGCCTGAGATGAATCCAGTCTGGAGCCTCCATTAAAATTATGCGAATTGGGTCCCAGGAAATTGGTTGGGGCCCTGGAATTCATTTGTTTTAAAATTAATACAAATGAAAAATTTGTGACCCTACAGAGGGGATGTCATTTCATTTTGGGGGCCCTGGATGAATTGCATTCTAAATTTCTGCGAATTCGGTCCAGAGTCCTTGATTGGGGGACCGTGAATTTATTTGTCTGTAAGTTGAATACAAGTGAAAATTTTTCATGGCCCCCACAGCGGGTATGTCCGAGCTTCTGGGTTGGTGGCCCTATGTGGTAGTTAACAGGTTTCATTTTGGGGGCCCTGGATCAGTCTGTTTTTTTGTTTCACACTGTAAAATTTACAACATTGGAAACCCAAGATAAATCCAGTCTGGGCTCTGCTAAAATTCTGCGAATTGGGTCCCACGTCCTTGATTGGGGGCCCCTGGAATTTATTTGTTGGTAAAATAAATACAAGTGAAAATTTCTCGTGGTCCAACAGGGCTCCAGTCTGGGGACTCCCATGGCGTTTTCTAGAGGTACTTGATGAATCAAATTTGCTTTTTTTTTCCCCTTTATTATTGTAAAATTCATCAGTAAGCTGGTGCTTTGACATGTCACTTTTCATAGCACTTTGATGAAGTCAGACGAAATAAACATATATGTTGAGAAGAGAAAAAGGAGGGTGGTTGGCTGCCACAGGTGGCAGGGTCAGAACCCCCTAGAATATATATCGATTTTCATTGCAAAATTAAATAAAGTGATGAACAATATATACCTGAGCTGTGACTGATGAATTTCTGTGACTTTCTCTTCAAGTCTAGGAGTCTGTTTTAAAAGTAGCTTGAAGTCACTCACATAATTAGGTGGATGTTCTTCAGGGTCATAATCACCCAATTCAGCTGCATATGGAAAACAACATTGATAGAATTTTCAAAACAAAACTTTCAACACGTAAAGTAACATTTTTTGTATCCACATAAAAATTTATTTCCCCTTCCCCCCATGGTGATAAGAAACATGTGAAAGGTGGCAAGAAGTTTGTCTAATGTCTGCAGATGTAAGAGAAATATTTAAATAAAATTCTATTTTTTATTTAAAAAAATTGACATTCAAATGACTGGTAAACAAAGAATAAAAAACAAAATCGACAAAAAAGGCATTTGAAAAGTTACATAAGGAATTTGACTTAAAAATAAAAATTACCCATAACTAAATGATTGATCACTTGTTCTTGCATAAGGTGAATACTCACATTGAATTATGTATGCTGCGAGCAATGCTGCCTCATTCTGAGAACAATACAAGCGGCCATGAAGAAGGTCACGCCTCAGCTGTAAAAACACTTGATACCTGGAATGAAATTACCATAAAATTGAATTTTTTTTTAAAAACAATACATTCCTTACTGGAAGGTCTTAAGATTCTCTTCAATTAGAAGATACAGTTCATAACTAAGTGATTCGAAACAAACTTTCTCCCTGAAAGGTTAAAATCAAAGAATCTATGATGCTAATAAACTTTCAGAAATTAAGACAATTCTCAATCTATGTACATAAAAAAAATATTCAAAGTTGTGCACATACTATTACGTTCGAAAAGTTCTAAGACTTATTTTATTAAGGAAGAATAAATACAGATGGAATGTGTTTGTTTGGTATTTTCTTCGAAGTAATATAATACCCTGTGCAATTATGCATTTTTCCCATTGTTCATACAAAAATGTAAATGCAGATTGTGAGTGTTTTTTTGACACATCCTCTAATGCCTTCATTGCTGCTTACTGCACCTTCTTCAAAACTTGAGAATCGTTGTCCCTTAAACGACTTCTTTATCCAAGAAAATAGGAAAATGTCACATAGGACAAGATCATGAAAATAAGCTGTTTGCAAAGCATCAGAATGTGATATTTTGACAGGTAATCTGATACCAGGTGGGAACTGCGAGTCCTTAAAGGTCTGCATGATTCGGTGAGATGCAAGTGACAAGATCTTTGGAAGATCAAGTCGTGGGTCCATCACAACAATGTGGTGGGTCGCAAATCCTTCCTGGTGTCAGATTACCCTTCAAAATATCACATTCCAATACTTCTACAACCATCTCATTCCCCTGATCATTCCCCATGTGACTTTTTTTCCTTTCTCCTTCAATAAAGAAGATTCTCAAGTTCTGAAGAAGTGCAGCAAGCAGTGACAGAGGCACTGGTGAATGTGACAAAAAAAAAAAGACTCGCAATCTGCATTTACATCATTGCTTCTTTTAAATGATTGTTCATGCTCATCTCTGCTTCAATTATACCAATGGATGTATCCTTTGGGTATGCTGCGAGCAATGCTGCCTCATTTTGCAAACAATACAAGCAGCTTTGAAAGAGACACTTCAGCTGTAAAAAGTAGCAGCGCTCCTGACTCCTCAAAATTTACATGCATCGATCCCCCAAATTTTATTTTTTTTAATGAAATTAGTGATAAAAGAAGCTTATAATTAAAGAGTTATACAAATCGGAAGAATCTCATGCATCCAGGGCACCTTACAGTTTGAAAAAAAATGTGTTAATCATAAAAATTTAAAATTTTATATGTGAGTTGGGGAGGGGAAAAATGAAAAATATGGAATAATAAACCAAGGCCATAGCATGGGGGAGGAACTTGGGGAGGGGTCTGATTCCCCCCTGAAGTTTAACAGTTCACATGGTAAAGTAATTTTCAAACATAATGATTGGTCATAATTGGATATTTCTTAGTAGAGTAGGATATTGCAGGGCTGTTTTTACCAGAATTGATAAATGTTCAGAATTTACGAAAGAAATTATTTTTACTTTAAATGTGCCCCTCTCCATGAAGCCCGGTGTGACCACTCCTATCGCTACCCCAAAGGGCAGCTCTGGAATATTGAAATACATCTCTTACAACAAAAAAATGTGTCTCCAGATTTGTAATAATTATTTACAGAATAATTAACATGTTCAGTGTATGGAATTGACACAAAAAAGAAAGAAGTAAAGTATATTTACCTTGTGATTTCTTCTCGAAGACGATGAGGTTCTGGAGGATAGAACTTCACCCGAAAACAAAAAACAATGGGATTCATTCCTGAAATATAATTTTTTCCTATTATGAAATGTGCTTATATATATGTTTTTTTTTAATGTCTTTGAAAATGAATCAGTAAAAGAACAAGAATGATCAGATTCAGATTAGTTTCTTGACATGACACAAATTTCTGAACCCTGCCACCAGACTTATCCCAATTCCAAGATCTCTTTCAAGCTGACTTCATATGGCAGGGTCTGGAACGCTTCTATGTTTACATATCATAGTAAAAAAAAAAAAAAAATTGAATTGATAGCGAGGTTTTGCTGAAATTCCTTAATGGATATTCATCACACACAACTAACGCATGAAAATGTGATTAATTAATGGTCAAAATTTTAACATTTGATGTTTGTTTATTAAGAGAAAAACAGAATAAACTTGTGATAAATGTTAAAGTTCTGAGATAAGAAGCTGTGGTCCAATTCATCAGGGGGCAGCTAGGCAGCAGCCTAAGTTTTTGTTTAGAAACATAAATTTTTGAAATTTTGGAATAATAGAATAATAAAAAGTCACAACACCACATGCTGTCACTCTTTTGAGCCATCCCTTGACATAGGAACTGTTAAGAAAACTTGCGGGAACAGGCAGGGCCTTGGGCCGTAATACCAGAAACAACAATGGACTCTATGACTTAGGACAAGTGTACAGTTTCATTCCTTCTCCCCCCCCCCTCCCCCGCCACTGGCAGATTCATGGTTTTGCCATCCTTTTCCCATTCTACTCATTCATTTTCTTTTTTCTTCACCCACTCGTTCCTCAAATTTGATGACTTGGGGGGGGCCGCCTCCCTCTAAATACTTAATCACTTTTTGAAAGCAGTTAAATAAAGGTAAAGAAAGAATTTAGGTTCTCCCTTCTCCAGGGCCTGGAGCACCAAAACCTCTTTACACTCCCCCCCAGTTTCCATCCCGGGAACCTTGGAGTAGGTATTTTGGCGTTCGAGTAACTCTAGAACAAGGTTCAACTCTATTAAAAAAAATTTGGATTAATTAAAAAATTTAACCACTATTAAATTCTGGACCAATAAAACTGAAAAATTTCTTTAAAAGCAGGTCAAGCATATTTTGCAGTGTAGATAATGGTGTGGGGCTTCGGACAGGTGAAAAATCAGGTTGATCCCAAAATCAGTCCCCCTCCACGAGGAGGGCTTTTAGGGGGTGCCAGGTGAGATGCCCCCTGCAATTCATAAAGCAAAAATTTCACATTCACCTTTCACTTGCTTCATGACGCATCTTGTTGGATCCAGCCAATGCTAAAAAATACAGAAACAAAACCAATACTTAGAGGGGGAAAATACTATCAATAAAATAATAATTAAACGGCTCATAATCCCAATTTGTGATGTTAAAATGACCATGCAATTTTTTTTTCACACCAATAGGTTTATTTCTGAAATAGTCTAACATTCATCCAAGTATTTTTTTGTTGGATTCATGCAGTATGCATAACCTTTTTGAGGATTTAGATCACCCCGATTATTGGAACAAAATCTGTAATTTTTTGGTACTTAGTCATTAAATGATAAACCCAATAAAAAAAGGCAGATAAAATTCTGACATACATTTCAGCATACATCAGGTGCTGTTTTCAGAGGAAGGGGTAATCATTGTCACGAGTGCACCTTACACTCTCTCCCCCTCTCGCCTTCCCATCGAGAAACCACAAACCACACATCATACATACATACATGCATGGGATGCAACACGTGTGCTCCCCTTTCCCTCACCAGGTATTTCTAAGACGCACTTGAGCACTGAATAAGTATGTATTACATAACACCATCACAACTCTACAGACAGACATTGTGCCTCTGGGCCAATGAAAAACCCTTACAGAAATCAGGCGATTGCCTTTGACCAATAGCAGGGATCTTCACCAACTTGGTTTGGGAATACACGAGGCTTTTGCGAGAGAGTATTGCTGGAGGTTGGACGACCAACATGCCACGCTTGAAAAGTCGTTAATTCACTCTCTCTCCTCTTAACCCCAGGTTGAGATCCCTCAATGTAAGGGACGCAAGAAACCTTGCCCTGAGATGACGGTGAGTGATTCAAACTATATATATAATTATTGTGTGTTTAATTTGGTGGAGTGAGAGTGCTCATGTTGAATATAAATTGTATCGAGTTTAGTGAAATTCACGGTGTCGAAGTAATTTTCAATGAATAAATAAGATTAAATTGTAATTCTCTAATTGGAAAGGTTATTATTATTTTTGCAATGTCCTGTTCATAATTTCCTAGTAATATATAATATGTCGTGCTACGAAACTATAGTTTGTTTCAGGTTAACTTTGCAGTGGAGAGAAAGGTAGAGAGTGTATTCCTTCACCGAAAAATATAGTTCCCATACATCGGAGGTTTATGATGATCATTTATATACAATATTTCAAATTTTTTTATGATTTTGTAAAAAATACTGAAAAAATACAGTTTTGAACCAATGTATATTCGTTTAAAATTTTTAAATTAGAAAAATATTGGTTACCATTATCAAAAATCCATGGCGAGCTCAAGAACATTTTGGCGCGATTTCCAAGAAATTTTCCCCGCCAATATTACTATCGTGCTTTTTTTTTTTTTGATTGCACAGTTATTATATATTATATCGTCATTTTGTTGATTTTTTTCCGATACAATTTTTCATTCAGTTTTGCATGTAGTTTATAGGCCTACACACCCAGACGAATATTCAATTAGTTTTTTTTTCTCCCGAAAATAACCTCCAACGAATTCAGATATTCACTCACAGATTACAGGAAGTGTCCCTCTTTCACGACAGCGCCGATACCGTTGTGAGAGGCTCTCTTTATGGGTGTAGGTTACGGTTCCAGGCACCCCTAATTTTTTTTATCGCCGTGTTCGTAGGATAGGGGTGGTTTTTGAATTCCAATAGCCGATAGCGGAGGGTGTTGACATAAGTAATGTCTCTTTTTCACCCACACCAACGCCATCTCCCCCACAGCAGAGCCTGTTTCTCCAGATGCCCTCTTCAGTGTCTCTCCAGATAAATATAAATAAGCAAGAGAGAGACCCACAATGGTTTAGGCTTGCAGTGTATTTTTTTCTTCTGTGACAGTTGTATCTTTTTGGCAATAATTGAAAAAGAAGAGGAATTTTGGATTGCAGATGGAACACATTTTGGAGCAACAACAATTAATAAGTAATAGAGAATCCGATAGTTCTACAACTTCGAGTGAGGATTCCATAGAATGGGAATCCGTAAAAAATGACTAAAACTGTAGTGATAACAAGTGGCATCGACGTATATGCGTTCGGGTGTGTGAGCGATGGAAATTTCGGCAAGAAAAGTGAGTAAAAGAATTCTAAATTTTTCCGTATCATTTTTATTATTATTTGGGGCTATTCCCAAATTCAAATGTGAAAACCGGGTTAATAGGAGTTACTAAGATACTTTTCAATAAAAAAAAATGATTTCAAAAACCGCACTTTAATTTCTGAAAGTATCGACAATGATTTTTTTTTTCATTAGCTAATTTTTTGTCACTAACTGACTGCAATTTTTTCTACAAGCATTACGTTACACGTAAAAAATATTTTTTTCTGCGAGATTGGCGAGAATCTGCCATACCTTACCGAGGCCGCGCATCGATACATAGGTTAAGAGGCTTTCGTTGTCATAGCAACGAGTGATGCGGTTCCCTCGTAGCTTCCTCTTCACTGCAAAGTTAACCTGAAACAAACTATAGTTCGTTTACATCTCCGGCCGCGTCGTAGACATGAGGTATTTCCCATGCAATATCTAAAATATCGTGAGTTACATCACAACATATAGTTATTAGTGGTGCGACTTAATACATCCTTCAACATCATAATTAATTATAAACCAATCATGTTTGACAACCTGGGCAAAAAAAAATTCTGGCAGGACTTGCCAATGTATTTTCTAAGTATGATAACTGAACTGAGCCTGAGGACAGCACAAAATTAAATTACTTGTTTCTCCACAGGCTTTACATAATATGCCTTGCTCAGATATTGCACAGCATTGTTGATGAATAGCTGACCAATGACTGTCCATCTACAATGATGTTCCAATCTGCAGCTGCCCCAATAGCTCATCAGTTGATGCCATCGCTCCAATGGGGTTGGGGGGAAGCCTATACTGTGTTTTGGTTTTATTTTTTTAACATTATATATGAATACAAATAAATGTACGCCAAACAACCATGGAAAGTTATTGTAAACCCCATTTACATGGATAATAAAATATCCTGGGAGTTACCAATAACAGGTATTTTAGCTAAAACCCATTTACAGTTTAGTTATGATGGTATTCTTTCCCCCCCCCCCACCTTCTTTTCAGAAGTCATCACTGGCAAGGGCGTAGCAAGGGGGTGAACTTGGGAGTCTGGTTCCCCTGAAATGTGAGAAAGTGATCGAAGAAAGGGAAAAAGATGACCAAATCTATTGTTCTATCACTTCTCCCCCCCCCCGAATGAAATTTCTGGCTACGCCCCTGATCACTGGTCACATGAATTAAATGGAAGTGGTTGGCTAAAGATGGCTGACAAAAGAGCTACAGTGGTTTTCATGGAACAAAGGATTATGGGAGAGGAGCTCGAAGCCACCCACCATTCCTAAGCAAAAAAGATAGACTTCTTTTCAGGATTCTCCATCTTTCTTTTATTTTTCCCTACGAGGAAAAAAAGTTGCCACGAAGGTAATAATCACCAAAGGAACCTCCAATCTTGCATATGTAAACAGGGTTATAGGTGCACTGAATGAATGCCAGAACTTTGCCAATAGACTTATCGAGTTGTCAAAATCTCTTCCAACCCAGCTTCATGGTAGAGTCCAGAACACAGAATCCTTGAGGAGGAGGGACTATAGGTGCAAAAATCTCCAAAATTTTTTATCGAATCGATGCACGCTGATTAAATACAAAGTTCAATATTTGAAAATTTTGATAGAAATATGTGGTTAGCATGAAAATGTTTCTTTAATTTCAGCTAGTGCTATTTCGCATGTCAGAAAATTACATATTAAGTACTCAATTAAATCAAAATTAACTTACCCTTTGATTATGTGTATCCACATATCGCAAACCGAAGTAATCTTTTTCAATGAGATTCAAAGCACCACATACAAAGTCCAACAGTGTCTGACCTTTCTGGCCCCACTGAAAAAAAAAAATCAATAAAACACTTGGTGTAGAAACAGAACCAACAGGAGAGGGACATATCTTAGGTATATCCCTCCAGGGTCACAACCTAGGGGGAGGGGGTGACAAGTTTTTTGAAAATTCAAAAATATCATATTACCATTGACTTGCACAAGGAATGAAATACAGTAAAACTCTTTCATGGTCACCCCTCTTTTACGGCCTTAACCCAGTTTGCTAGTGCACAACAACTCACATGTGAGATCCTTGCCGTCACTTGAAGCACACTGATTATCAAGATGTCTGTGCCAGGCTACTACTACTCCCCACTACCAGCTAGACAAGAGCGGAAACTCTAAACTTTTGTAGTTTTGAGCAGGAAGCAAATTAAGCATGCGAGAGAAAATCTCACGCAGCACGTTCTCCTGGGTTAATAATAATTTTCCTTGTCATAATCTCAGTTATGTATGCATATCAAATGCCTGATTAAAGGTCACCCGCCATTTACACACAATTTTTTCCCCCCATTTGCAGGATCTACAAAAGAGGGGTTTTACTGTAATTAGTCACAGTGAAATATTTTGAAATGAATGTTGCCAATAATATGCAGGGTCAGCTCTGGAATTTTTCAAGTGAAAGCAAATAATATTTTGGTGATAAAATATCATTGGCACCTCCTGCATCCACGTAGTTTGCAGGATTCAAGGTCCAGCGCTGACCATAGGACCTGAGATTTACGGTGTTGGTTGAATGTGGTGTCAAATTTCAGTTAGCGAGAACAATGTTAATGAGAAAGTTGCTAAATTGAAATGGTGGGCAGTCCTTGCCTATTAATGAGTAGAGTCAGGGCCACAACTAAGTGAGAGTTGGCTGGTCTAGTGCTCAGGGTACTGGACTATGGGGGAGGGAGCACAAATTTCCCCCTTTCAACAACAACTTCTACATTACATGGGGGGCAAGAATGAGTGCTTGCCGCAGCTGACAAAGTATCTAGTTGCGGCTCTGAGGGGAGGACATCCTTTTTCTAATTAACATTTAGCATAAAAGTAGAACACCCAAGTGGTGCTGTGGTAAAATGCTCATCTACAACCATGAATGTTTCTATCAAGTCCATGGGTTTGATCCTGGAGAAAGAACGTAGATAGCAAGTTCTTTCTCCACCAACCTGAGGAGATCACTGATAGATGGTGCTTTCATTTCTGACTCAACTCTATCAGTAGTAAGTTACCATGTGGTGATATCACCAGAGTAGGTGTGCAATAAAGTAATATATAAGTGAATCAATTCTGAGGTTGCTCAAACCCATGGCACAAATTACTGTGGCTGCTCAAGCACCTGCAGCATCACTGGCTCTACTATTGCAGATATTTGGCAAACAAACAATTCTGAGTTGCCAAGAAGCTGAAACATTGTCGCAATTGCAAATCATTAATTTGGTAGCAACTTTGCTTATGGAATCTCAAGGCCTGTTTCATGAAACACATCAAGTAGTCTGATAGCTAATTAAATTTTAAGCCATCAAAGTACTTTAAAATGTATGCAGACATTAAGGGCCATTTACAGTCATTTAGTTGTCAAGTAGACCAGAACACACACAGATTCTATTTTTTTAGTTAAGTAGACTCTATGTGCATGTGTCTGTGGGTTCAGTTTTGTATTATCGAATAAGCACTGACTATTTGATTACTTATGCTGGGTCAGTTTTTTGAGCACTGTACGACTTAAAATTCAGTCAACTACTTGACTCATGTAAACAGACCATTAATCTATCCAGCATTAATCTCACTGATGTTTTCAATTTTTTTTACTCAGTAAATTTATTATCAAGGAACCTATGAAAAATCCTGGACTTCTTAAGGCCCTACGGACAAAACGATTTTTCTGAGGCTCCCCCTATCTCACGAAACATCTTTACTTTCAAAAATGTTTACATTATGTATTCTCATGAGTGCCCCCCCCCCCCCTGCACTCAACACCTCAGAATAGGCTCATGTGTTAAGATGCCACCAGCTAAGAAGCACGGCTCCACTTCAAAAATCAATTTTCGAGGGCTGTGAGCAAGGACCCGGCTTTAATATGCATGCATTAAATGTGACTACATGGGCAGCCTCTCAATGCAGCTAATAGCTCCAGGGTGGTCTCAAGAGCATCATAGGCTCTCGCCTGAAGCGATTTTTCTGAGGCCCCCTGCACAGGTATGACTGTTTTCTTGCAAAGTGCACCCAGGGCCATCTTATGAGAATCATAGGCTCCCTGACAACACCTTCTATAGCAGAAAGCCTTTACCAAGTGAAGACTTGACGTAACTGAAGTCATCCACTTCACCTGTAGTCATTAGATATAGAGTCTGGCATATGCAAAATCTTTACTTTTTTTGTAGTATACCCAATGACTATAGGTGAAATGGGCGGCTTCAGTGACGTAACAAGCTTTGTGCTTATGCTTTCTGCTAGAGTCAGTGTTCCCCAGGCCAAGTGGTTCTTTTGAGGCCCTAGCTGGTCAATTCCCAGATTACATTTTTGTGTGGTGGCGGATGAGCCCATGCGTCACTGACTAGAGATCAAGTTTCAGAGTGTGGGGGTCCACGAGATTCCAACAAACCTTTCACCCACACACTTTTAATGACTCACAACATGCTTCATACATGGGTTTTCCGTTAAAATGGAGGATAGAATCATGTGAAATCCATCACCATTTCCTCTATCAAACCGTAGGATAATCAGAGCGGAACCACCACCACTCAATGCAACTCCATCGCCGAGACCTACATGCCCTACCATTTTACACCGATTACATTATTACGCTATTACTATAACAATATTTGAAACAATACTTAACAAATGTCATTACCTTGATGTCGCACTGCAACACCTCCGTGTCATCTAGTAATCGGATCGTGCACTTGTACTCAATGTTTACATCTTTACGGCTACCGAACTTAAACATCTTTTGGACCGCCGTGATTATTTTTCGGATGAGAAATGCAGTTTGCCAACTGCATTAGGTGAACCCCGAAAAGAATTTATCTTTTCAATTTTTCCGGCAAGGAAATAATTTCTTTTAAAAAAAAAACTCTCAGCGACCTGCCCTACATCGAATGAATAGAGAGGCGTTCAAGCGAAAAATAATTAAAGGGACCAACAAAAAACGTCAACATCAAAGATTCACTAATATCAAACCTACGCGATAGAGTCGCCAACAACGCTCATTGGTGCATTTTTCGGATATTGGGATTTCCAGGAAATCCGTCACTGTTACGTCATCTGTTATAAACCAATGGGATGTTTTTTATCCTTGTCTGATGCTCTTTACGTTCTAGGATTGGGATTGAGGGAAAAAAAAGATATCATGTACATTTAGTATTGCCAGGATCCCAGGCACAACAATTGAGCTTCGATTTCACTGACCATATTTCCTCGTGAAAAACACGGGAAGTTTGATTGACAACACCGATGTTGGTCACTTGCTCGACCATGCGTCCCGTATTTCCCGGGACAGTCCTACGGTTGAATAGAGACGGCCCCTACAGTTCATGACTCTTCTTCTGTTTTTACAGCTGAGTGTCTTGCCATTGCTGTTGCTGCTTCAAAATTTATATCTGAAAAACGTTACTATGTTATATTATCAGACAGCAATTTCTGCATTAGCCTCCGTAAATCCAAAGTCACATTCAGCCATCTTTACTACACATCTCTCTTTAATAGATGCTTCTAGCAGGGCAAAATTAATTTCAATTGTCTGGTCACCAGGTCACAAGAATATCTCCTACAATGAAATTGCAGATAAACTGGCTGGAACTGCTGCTAATAATGCAAACCCTACTTTTCCAGATTTTGCATATGTTGAAGATGTGCTGAATTCGCTTGAGAAGTCTTGGAACATCCACATTGAACGATATTTCAGATATCAGTTTCTTTATCCACTTACATCATGTTTTTTTAATACTATTAATAAATATTCACCTTACTTTACGAAGAGAAAATATGAAACATTATTTTACAGATTATTGTCAAACAGAGCCCCAACTAATGGTTATCTGTGCAGAATTAATCAGAAAGACTCTGCGAAATGTGACTATTGTGATGATCAAGAATCAAATGATCACTTCTTTTCTATATGCAAACATTGGAATAAATATCGCAATACCTTTTTCCAAAGTATTGGTATAAGAAATAATCAGAATTGTAATTGGAGAGCTATGTTTATTGCTCCTCCAAAATTATTTGTCAAAGGATTGAAAGCAGATTTATCTAAATATAATAGATTCTGATTTTTTTTTTTCAAATTTTGATATACATCCTTTTTTGAATGGTCAAGTTTTTTTTTTTTTCTCTCTCTTCTTCTTCCCCTCAAGTCCCTGATTAATCTGATGTAAATATCACTGATTTGTTTTTCCATCTACTCATGTCTTGCAAACATCGTTATAATTCTTGTATATATTTTTTTATAATACATTTGTTTATGTTTTGGTTTTTTTTTTTTTTTGCTAAATGTATTGTGATTTTTGTTATGAATAATTATGTTGGATCATACAAGTATGATTGTTTTTCTTGTATGTAGCTATTTGGTTTGATGCGAGAAAATTTCTTGTGCTGTATATATTGTGAATTTGATTTAATATTTGTACAATTTGTGATAAGGCTGTGTACCGGTATGGGTTTTGTATAGGTGGTATATACAAAATAAATGTGTATAGTTATATATATGTTTCAGTTATTTTATAATTTTCTAAATGTATGGTATTTTTCATATATGTTGATGTATCGAAATTTTTTTTAATACCCTAAAAAACTAACAAACTAACACATTAACCTTGTATATTTATTTTTTCTACCCGTCCTAAAACCCTAGGTTGGTACAAAAGGACGTAAAACAAGTCAAAGTCAAGTCATAGAGACGGCCCTGGACAGTCCCGGTTTTCTTTCTTTTTTTCTGGCCGTCCCGGTTTTTCCCGATTTTTACATGACGCCTACTTAGGGTGACCATACTTCCTCGAGAGAAATACGGGAAATTGGGATTCCAAATACGGGAAAATACGGGACGTTGCCAATTATTGCCAAAAATGACGCCAAAACCGAACAAAGTCGCCAAATATTGTTGAAGTAACGGAAAAATCACAATGGCGGAAAATGCGGCATTACTGCTAATTGCAGTGGATTAAAATTAATTCCACGAAAAAAAACGTTCACTAAGACAAATGTGGGAGATTAATATTCTCATTTATAGTTGTGATTATCAGAATATAATTTATAAGTTCAAAAATAATTTCAATCTTTGACTTCAATAAAGAACAAAAATTCAAATAGGCTTCGTGAAAAATACGGGAAAAACCGGGACACTTTTGCCAAAAAGTCGGGACAGCCAAAAAAACAGAAAATACCGGGACTGTCCCGGGAAATACGGGACGTATGGTCACCCTACGCCTACTTGAATTTTTATTCTTTATTGAAGTCAAAAATTGAAATTATTTTTCAACTTGTAAATTATATTATGATAATTGCAATTATATATAAGAACATTAATCTCCCACATTTGTCTCGTTGAACGTTTTATTTCGTGGAATTCATTTGAATCCACTGCAATTCGCAGTAACGCTTCGTTTCCCGCCATTGCAATTTTTCCGTAATTTCAGCAATATTTGTCAACTTTGTGCATATTTAGCGTTGTTCTTGGCAATAATTGGCAATGTACCGTATTTTCCCGTATTTGAAATCCCACTTTTCCGTATTTCTCTCTGGAAAATATGGTCAGCTGACTTATAGCTCCGTGATTGACAATGTAATAGTCCACCGATCACGAGAAGAACACTGGCTACTTCACGTCGGACGGTTCTATTATTTACTTTTAGGTAAAGCAACTGCCCATCGAGAATAGCGCATTAGCAACGGCGCTTTCCCGTTTGGCGTCTTTAGCGCTATTTTGGCTTGCTAGAAATTTCACTAACGACCGTATTCACCACTCACGGTCCTGAAACGACGTGCGTCTGCAGCCTGCGGTAGACCCAAAACCAGCAACCAATCAAAAAGCATCATTTTGACGTCACCAAAAAGGGAGATTCCCCTCCCTTCCTCGCTTAGCGGTGACTTGTCCTGCTTGGCGACTTGTATCAAGGTTTCTAGTTCTATAAAGGACTTGTATGTCATGTTGGCGAGAGAAATTTGTGGCGTCTGTAAAAAAGGATTTCAAAAGTAAATCCCCCTCCCCTCTTATTAAGGAAACACGTGAGAAATGTCCACAAAATTTTATGTGAAGGTTCCATTTCTTGCTTTGAAGAGAACTGTTCTGCAAAGTTTAGAACATTTTGTGATTACAGAGAACATTTGAAAGAAGTGCATTCTGTTACGTAAACTTAACATAAAATTTCTGTTACGAGGATATAATCATCAAGAACAAATGAGTTTTCCTTCAAAAAAATTATAAACATGGATTTTTTTATAATTAAAAAAAAAATCTATGAAACAAAAAAATAAATTTTATAAGTCATTTCATACTCGCTATTCAATGCGAAATCTGCGTTAAAACCCTTACTTTTTTAGTTTATTAATTACCTTTGCAATTTAAATATTGAAACAATTAAGTTTTATGTTTTTTCTATTTGTATTTTTTCTGCTTTAACGGGGGTTTGATCCTTAAAATTTCTTGGGCTGTGTACTATTGACAATAACTTAATATGATTTTTAAAAAAACAAGTAAGATTCATCCTGTTTTGATTCTATCATGTCAGACATAATATAAATAGAACATTTATTTATAAAAGCATGCTTATTTTGATTGGATACTGGTGATATGAATGAATCACATTTAATCATACATTAAAAAAACGAAGCTAGTAATGAGAAAAACAAAAAAGCCTCAGTCGAGTTAGTGGGATTCGAATCCACAACCTTCGCAATGCGTGTCTTAGGCCGGTATTACACTATGAAAGTTCTTTGTCAAAGATCAGTTATAAAATACGTTTGACAAAAAATTTCATAGTGTAATGGGCAACTTCGATAAAAGTCGCTCTTTATCAAGTTTTATTTTATCAAACTTAGCCTTCTCTTACCTATATTTGAAAAAAGATTAATGCTGATGCTTTCTATACTGCAGTTTCAATTGCTGAAGTTTACGTATAGGGTATACTTTATGATTTCATAAAGAAATTAGAAAATGAGTTGTAAGGTAGTCAGTGGGAGCTACAAATATCTTAATACCGTATATGTGAACATCAGCCTACAAAAACAGAAACAAACAGTTGAATGCTTATCGGTTATAACGAATTCAATTCCGTCCTAGTGAACCTGCAATGCAATACTAAAATAATGTTGAATATATCGTTATAACGAATGGTCCTATTTATATATATGGGATACAAGGGGTCTCATATTTTCAAGTAATACGTCACCACTCGTGGTGGGGGGGGGGGGGGTTCGCGTTTGCTGACTTTAATGACAAGTTGGGGGGGGGTTCGCGTTTGCTGACTTTAATGACAAGTTGGGGGGGGGAAGGAGTTCGAGTGATGATTGTTTGAGAAATAGAGGGATAAGAAAATATGAAATTGGGTTATGGTATTTGGTTGGTATATATGAAATGGTATATTATTTCCGAAAGTAAAGTATTTATGTAAATTAGGCCCTATACTTCTGGTACTTGCAATCAGGTAGTGGGAGCCCTATAACATCACTCGGTCTGGGGCCGTGGCCCCCACAAGGGGTGGACTAACAATGCTCCAGCCCAGGAGCCCGGGATGATTTTCATCATTTTTTTGTTTTTTCAACTATAAATTCATCATAAAGGGGAACGTGAAAGATCCCAGCCTAGGGGCCCTGCTTCAGGATGTGGGGGGCCATGCCCAGGGCCTTATGATGCTCTTAAGTTATACAGACATGGGTTATAGCAAGATTGAGGTTGGATGGGTCAATGAAGGTTACATGTCATTGATCATTTTTGTCGCACCACGGTCATTTTCTGCACACGAGGGCTAATTAGACCGGGACCTACAATTTATTGCCGATTCCGAACGGCAGGCTTGTTTTTTTTTATACTCGTCGAGGGGTTGGTGCGCTAACCCCTCGATGGGGGACTCCCTGCGGTAGCAATTTTTTGCTACGGTCAAGTCGCCGTTTTTTGTTGTACCCCTGTGTCAGGAAAGTTTTCTGACAAGGACGAACTGGGTATCGAACTCGCGACACCTCTAAACATCCTTTGGTACTTTAGGCGAGCATCTTATCGACCGGGCTACCACGACTTACATGTCGTGGGTGACAATCTACGAGTCCTCAAATTTTAGGGGGCGGGGTTGTTTCCAAGTTTTTCTTTGGGGAGCCACACTGGTGGATCGATTTTTTTTTCAATGGATTAAGTTCCATAAAATCGAAAGTTGTATTTGAAGAAAAAAGCCCGAATATCTCTCTGAAGCACTACCGTACTATTGCGAGAATCGACGTCGGGTGTGTTTTGTCAACGCGATAGCTAGATGGCGATCTCTAGCTTTAGATAACGCAACGCTCTGATTTTGTTCATTCCCATATAACCACTCAAAGAAGGATCGACGTAACTACAGATTTGTGTCAGAGTTCCTCACTCTTCGTAAGCCAATGCACCACAGCGTTGGTTGATTTTCAACTTTGAGCCCTGAAGGCTAATCGATCTCACGTTAAAAAGTCGCGCCACTGAGAGCAACAGTCCTACAACAGTACAAATATTCAATCATTACGCTTCACTCAAAATTTAAAATATCGATGGCAGCACTGGAAAATCAGACAACACTAGATAGGCACTCAGACTGTTAGGTACACTCCCACATTTCCGGCACAACTCATTCGGTAGTAACTTGCCCATGACGATAGACCAGAGTTTTGCTAGGTTTGAAAGAAAGTCTTCGTAAACGTTAGAACCATTGAAATATTGATAACAATTCAATGGACCACTTACAGCCATGATTCCATGGCTCCCTTGTCTCAGTCAACGGTTTACCCACGGCTCTCTTAATACTTGAAGTACTACTTCAACAGTACTACTGAACAGTTACACATCAATATAGATAGTTTGGCTCTGATGAAGGCTGGTGACTCACCCATAGAAGCTGCGACTCACACTTTGAGAACAACTGACTTGCAGTACACGGGTATTAATATTTTATTCAAAAGCTACGTGAACATCTTTAATGTTCGTGACACATACATAAATAATTTTCATTTTAATTTTCTTAAATTTTTAAGTCTGTTCGAGGACCACCTCTTCCATTATCGCGAATAGGTTGAGCAGTCCGTTTTCTTCATTAAACTCGAATATTTACGTTGTATCGGTTTTCACGAATATCGGATCTGTCGAATTTTTTTCACGTGCCACTTCCCTATATCCGGGCTCGACTGACACATCACTGGATTTGTTGGTTCATATAGATGATACATTTATTTCATTATCATCTGAGATAGTTGACAGTAAACCAATATCAGGTGGGAAATCTTTTATCAAATATTGCCTCCTCATCAATGTTTGATAAAAGAGTTATGCTGATGCACTTCCTATCCCGCACTGTGACGTATTAACTCTTCAAAAACCTGTTATTTCTACGCAGGGCCGCAGCTAGATATTTTGTCACCCGGGGCAAGTCGGCATTTTGGCGCCCCTTGTAATGTAGAAGCAGTTAAAGGGTGAATTCGGCACCCCCTTCTGGTTCAGCGCCCGGGGCTCCAGACCCGCCTGCTCCCCCCCTATTTGCGGCCCAGTTGCTACGTTACCTTCTCCTCTCACTTGCCACTCCCTTCTCTGGGGAGAAAAAAAGATTCTTTTCCGTGTGTATTTCTTGGATTAAAAAAAAAACCCTTGATTTTCTATCATATTTATTGTTGAAAAAAAACACGCAAGAATCTATAACTAGGCTGAGGCAATCGGGGTACTGTCCCAGGACTCCGAGCCGAATGTGGCGCACAAAAATTTACACTTACTAGGGGTCTGTTCATCCAAAATTTGGGTCCGCTTTACAAAATTCCGTATCCGAAAAACGAACCCTTCACGAAATAAAAAAGTAATGAATCCATAAATTTGAAATTTCATTTCTTTTGCTATAGATCAACTAGATTATTTCGCTTCCCACAAAATTACTCATTTCATCCAGGTTTAGGTTCACTTGTATTCAAGGCCATTAGTTAGGGTCCCGACATTTCCAGAGGGGTGCGGGGTCATCATGCGCTCAATGCGTGGAGAGGCGGATCAGTGGGCAAAGCGCACTCGGCATCATAGGCGGAGATAGACTTGGAAGTCTGGGGGCACGATGATGATGATGTGTCAATTCATCTATACATATATGGATTAGATTAGTCGACTTCATCTTTGATGCTGGGGGGGGCAATGCCCCCCATGCCTCCCCCCCCGTATCTCCGGCACCCCCGCGCGCCATCTCATCACGAAATAAGTTTTACTTAAATACTTATTACTATTAATTCATCAATAAGTATCATTCACACTAGTAATTATAATTATTAAACAATTATTAATTAATCAAGATGGTTGGGGGAACGATTGAGTTAATGATGTTAAATTAATTAAAACGGGCTTTAACTGGTAGGAGTAAATTAATTATGAGCATCAATCACTTAAATAGCATACAAAACTCATCGTGGTGGTTATTTCGTTTGTTAATTCATTATTTGTTTATAATTAATGAATTATTATTCATAAACTAATCATCATCAGGAACTAATAAGTTCGTGGTGATCAACTGATTCATTTAAAACGGACTTTGACTCCGTAAAAATCCGAAATGAAAACGTTTACAAGCGTTTTTTGGACTTTCACCAACTTGCTTTGGTAAAACCCGAGTCTTTGGGATTTTACCGTTACATATAAGACGCAATATGATGAAATTATTAATATGATGAAACACGGGCAATTTAGTCGCTAAACTTTTACTCTGAGCGTTGTATTCCTCAACTTCTTCATAAACTGACATATTCATTATTCATTAAATTGCGTTCCTAGCTAAAGATGTAATGCATCAAAATAATTAGCTTCTTCCGCAAATTACTCCATCCAATACAATCATCCACATAAGTTTCATGTTTTTTAAAACCGAGGCCATTACAGAGGTTGCAAATGATAAATTTCCTATAGCAAATGGTAAAACAATTTCTTCATCCATAACTACTACCAGCAACAGCACAAGACTAAGGCCGGGATTACACTATAAAAGTTTGATAAAAGTTCGTTTATAAAACTTCAAAAATGCAACCAATAGGCGAATCAGTTAAATTCGCTCGAATGTAACAGATGTGTTTATTGGTTACATTTTTCAAATTTTATGAAAGAATTTTTATCAAAGTTTTATAGTGTAATACCAGCCTCACGAAGACTGACAAACGGACGAAAACTTTTGCAAAAACAATTTCATATAAATCTTTTATATAGTGTAATGTGGTCCATTTCCTTTATAAAATAATTAAAAAAAAAAATTGAATACAAAGTTTGTAAAAGATCTTTGCCAAGTTTTATACAAGAAAATTTTATCAAACTTTTATAGTGTAACGCCGGCCTTACGCTGTTTTAGAACGAATTTGGCATTCACCAGTGAGTCTCGAGCACCAACCTTGGTCTCGAGTGCGTATCAAGTGAAACTCGTTCCAGTTGGCGAGTATTTGGCGTATATTAGCTTGGTGAGAGTAGATCCGACGCTGATTGGATGAAGGGTTTTTGATCTTCTAATGAAGTAGAAAACTCAACGATTGGATTCTTGTGTTTACTTTTTTCAACAATTTTTTTTGCCATAAGCAAAATATGGTTTTATCATCCCCTTTTTAATGGAAATTCCATTTCTTTCCTACTCCCGCTATATCTATAATAATGGTTTTTCATTTAGCTACGGAATTGCTAATATTCTCAGATTAGATAAATTATATATCGCACGTACAATCAGCTTATGCGCTTTTCATTGCTTTGAAGAAAAAAAAAATGTATCAGCACATACAAATTTTATTAATCGTGAATGAAATGAAGGAAAAAAAGGACGGTCGCAATTGCGTAAAATTTATATTTTAAAAAATACTAATAAATTTGGAAATTTATCAAAAAATAATTTTTATCTGAATATTTTTTAAATTATGATTTTTTTGTACCTGAAATCAAATTTTTAGATACACATATTAAAATGAAAAAGTACAAAATTCAGTGAATTTGATTTCCAAAAAATTTTTTCATGCTAATAGTAATTAGCACTAGTGCTAATAGTAATTCTTGTGATGCACATTGAATATTAAATTACTGAACATTAATAGCTATATTTCCTATTAGCCAAATAAGTTAATATCTGAGACTGATTTTTTGTAATTTGTTGAAACTTGTATGATAGTTGCATGCAATCCTTCCTACACACAAGATGTGCCCCCTCTCAATGTATAAAATGCTAAACCCAACAGTTTTCTTTTCAACAAAAAACTGTTCCAACCAGTTTTTTGATTAGCTTACATAAAAAGTTAGATTCAGTTCAAAACAGTTCATTATATTATTAAATATAAGTTGAAAGGACGTCCTTGAAGCTGAAAGATTCTTAAAAATAAAAAATCTGTAAACAAAGTTTCAAATCTGACAGCCAATACAAGCATTAGTGTATAGACAATTTTTTTTTTTAATGTGTAAAATGCATTGCCTTTGAATCATGTTTAACTAAAGGGTAAACTAACAGCCAAGACTAAAAATTAAAAAAAAACTTGACATATATTGATAGATTCAACGTCATTATTCATCAACAAAATCATTTTCCATCCCTCTTTTTACTAGCAGGATTGGTAGTTAAATCTGGATTTTTTTAAAAATATATACTGTATTTACATGATAATCACAATCTAGAAATTCGTTACTTTCAAAATTTACACTGTAACTTGAACATAATTAAGGCACAAATTCAAACTACGTAAGAAAAAGCTAACATTTTCCTCACTTAAGAAATAACAACAAATCAATTATCAAAATAATTTATTCATATTTATATGGAAGTATTTGAGATTGCTAAAAAAAATAATGGTACGTATAACACACACACAAACATTGTAAATAAATATTGAGATTTTCTTCCATGATTGAGTCAGCTCGTCTTCAGTGGCCACATTTTATCATAGATGTGTTTTTACCCTACTTTTGCTCCCAAATACTTGTTTCATCTGAAAAATTAAAAACATAGTTTTCATGAAAAAAAATTTCCCTAAAGAATGAAGCAAATTATACTCATGTGTTGTGATTTCAAATACAGTGAAATCATACTGCATAATACGAATAAAGCACATGTAATCAGCAATCACGTGGTACTAGTTATGTAATGATAGATTACTTAAATATTATAAATTTCACTCAATCATTGCCCAATGCTGGCATGAACTGCACATAAATAAGGTTCCAAAAAGTAATTTCATGAATTTTTGAATTGTTGTTTTGAGCACGAAAGGTATGATCACACACTAAAATCTCGATAAAATGATATTCTGCAAATCAAGAAAAAATATCATTGTAAAGGGATTGCTGTTGTATTAAGATTAGAGATGTAAAATTCTTGAGAATATTGTCACGAGGGAGAATATTCTCTGGAAGGACTACCATTGTAAATAACTTGAGAATATTCTTATTATTCTTAACAAGAATATTCTCCAGTTATTTATAATATAATTATAAATGATATCCTAGAGAATATTCTTTGGAAAGACTACTTTTATAAATTACTGGGAAATATTCTTATCAAAAATAATAATTATTCTCAAGTTATTTCTCATATTAATATTCTCATCTCACATCTGTAATCGAGTGGCAGCAGTTTAACATTATACTATAGGAATTTCCAAACAAGACTTTCAAAATATTGATGTAGAGGGATTTATTTTTATATCAAGTATCATTGTAGTGAGGTTTAACTGTAAATAATAAACGAATGAACTGATAATTATACGCAAAATACTGATGCACAAATAGAATGAAATGAGCTGATAATTATATGATTTTGGATAATAAGAGTGCATCACAGAAAATATTTTTTGTTGTGCACGTGTTTTCATTTGTGCAAATACTGTGGATTCTGCTTATAAAGGGTTTTTTATTCAAAAAATTACCATGAAAAATGTAAGCGGGGAAAATGCTTTAAACAGGAAATCTTAATAAAAAATTAATTTGAGTACTAAGCAGGAAAATATTATACATGGGAATGTTATAAGCGAGATCGACTGAATATAGAAGGAAAATGTCATGTTTACACACAGCAGCAAAATATATTCCTGCCAAGAGGTAAAAGCTAAAAAAAGGTAATATATTTTGCTTGGCATTAATATAAATATTTTCATATTAGAGACGAAACATTTCATACACAAATCTATATTTTAGAGTGTTGTCGAATATTGTTTTGTTTAGGAATTAAAATGCACTACTGTAATGATCGCTTTTGCCTAGTACATTTTGCGAGTTCTTAATGTACGAGGCTCCTCAAGAGAAAAAAAAGCCCCACAAAAATGAGATCTGGTTGAAATTTTCTAGAATTTACCAGGTAGGACCACAGAAAAATTTCTCGTATCAGGGCAGTATTAGGGCAGGACCGTAAATAAGTTGGGGCAACCGGAGCACTTCCCAAGGGCCGAGAGAATGGGGGCCCTCACAAAAATGTACACTTTATTTTACATAATAATACTTTCAGGGGCCCCCACTCAAGAAAAAAGTCTGCATCGAGAGAGCCCACTACCAGTGCTGTCTTAACGGATGGACCTACCCGGGCACGGCCCGGGGGCCTCGAGAGAAGAGGGGCCTCACAAAAATGAGATTTGGTTGAAATTTTCTGTAATTTACCTGGTAGATCCTCAGAAAGGCCACTTGGCGCGGGGGCCCATGGTGTTCTTAAGACGGCACTGCCCGCTACGACCCTGTTTCAGGTACCATAAAGACGAATTTGTCATTAATATCAATACATGAGTATATTACTCATATTATTAAATAATCATTATTTGATAATGATCATTTTGTTAGCGAATGAAGTTCAGATTTGAAGGAAATCATAGAAAAGTATCATTACTCACCTTCTTTCGTCACTTGTTGATGGCTTCAAGTAGTAGTTGAAAGCTTTCATTGATCGGGGATAATTACTTAACATATATTTAATACCTAAACGCGGTCACTCATCACCTTATAATTAATAAATTATTCTAAATTCCCTATTTCATTCTGGGTCATCGTAATAACAATTCAGCGCGACCGCCATTACTATGTCGATGTTTGTGTTTGCAGCGATGATAATGTTCACTGCGCATGCGCTGAAACTCGATCCACCCTGCTGGATCACCGATATCGGAGGTTCAGTTTCAGGCTCGAAAAGCTGGTCCGTAGATCTCGATTCAGGGGTGGTGAATACCAATTTTGAGGTGAAACGCGGTTTAGAACCTGGATCGCGTTCTGAACCTGGACGGTGAATACGGCCGTAAAAGCGCCATGGCAGTGCTCTCGATAACGTCGTCATCGCAGTGTTTTTGTTGCGTAAACACCGGCTGTTCGACAGTGTCGTTTTAAGTCATTGTCGCATTAGATTCACAAAAATAAGATCTGGTTGAAATTTTCCAGAATTTACGTGGTAGGGCCTCAGAAAAATCACTTGCCCCGGGAAAGCCCGTGATTCTCTTAAGACGGCCCGGCTACTCGAGCACTTACGGCACATTATTTTAATACAAAAAATAAATTTTTTATTCCGCAGAAGGGATCGAAACTCCAGCCTTTTTTTAATAATCAGTTCCATGCATCAAGCTGAAGCCGAACACTGCTCGTGTAAAACATTTTCGACCATGGCCCCCAGAAGGATAGGCTACTACACCGCTCACTAACTCCGGTCATATATCGCCATACGGTAATTTCCAACCAGTGAAGATGGGTGGGAACTGAAGGCTCCATCCATCGATGGTCGCCCTAGGCTCCGTAGGTAAAGAACTTGCTTTGAATGTTCTATGCCCGGATTCGAACCCATGGACCTTGATGGTAACCTTTCTAGTGGCAGACGAGCTGAAGACGAAGGATGGGCTGACAAAATCCAGCCTATAGGAGAATTCTTATAATTTTTTTTCCACACTGTAAATTCAGAAAGGATGGCCGGTGAGAGATCCCAGCCAAGATCCCTGCTGCAGCATGAGAGGACCATTCTACCGATGCCCTTTAACATGGACCCCACATCTTGCAGACGGGCTCTCAGATTGGAATCTTGGATGGCTCACTCTAAAATGAATTTATAGTTGCAAAAAATTATTAGAATCATCCAGGGCCCCAGAGCTGGATCCCTGTCAGCCCTGCCCTTGGGGAGATATGCCCTTAAGGTGGCTATAGACGTAACTGCAAACTTGACAAGCAGGCATGCTCAATCTTTTTATTTGTCACTACTGCATTTGTCACCTATTTAAAAAGCCCATATGAGTAGTTTCTATCGAGAAAGGAAAAAAGACGATGATATATGGCTATAAGAGAGGGTAAACAGAAGAAGAATGGCTAATTGCTAGCAGGTGACATTCTCTTGTTGCGGTATAAAACCGAAGAAAATGCCTTATTAATAAATGAATTATTATTATATTAAAAAATAATACTCCTTTTGATAAAAGTTGTTTTTTCGGGTTCGAAGACCGTCGTCCGTTTGAGTTAGTTCTCAACGTTTCCCCAACACTAGTGGTTGGCATCATCATTAATCATTATTAATTTTTAAGGTAATTTTACTCTCTTTATTACTAAACGATCACTAGTCCCTTCGAATTTCTTTCTGTATCGAATATTTTAGTTCAAAATATTAAATTCATTAAAAATTAAAATTTTTTAAATTAAAAAATTTAATTTACTTCCAAAATGTATAACAATTTTCGAGTACGTCTTTTAACAAACGCCAACACAAAAAGCGCCGCTCACTCAAGCGTGAAGACTGACGGAGTTCACTGAAGCGTGAAGAATACCCGCATACAGGGATTTGCGCCAATACAGCCTTTACTGGCAACCCGGGATAATTTTTGTCTTTTCCCCGCGCCGAAATGGACCCTCTCCAGAGAGTGAGGTTCGCGTAACTCTTCTCGTGATCTGAGGACTATAGCAATACCTTCTAAAGCAATACCTTGCTCTAGGTGGTGTTGACTATAGCGTCATCTGTTATGGAAAGTGACATCACCAACGGCACGCGCGAATGCGTCCTCTTTTTTCAGTTTTGGAATATGGTAACCACAATTTAAATACTCTGTGAACTTGCAGGGAGAATGCCTGCTTTATGTCCTTCCGGATAAATTTAAAACTTCCTACAAACTCGGAATCATTTTTGTCGACAAAATGATGATTCCATACATTTTTTTACATGTGTCATTTCAATTTCTGGTATTTTCCTTGATGGTCAATTCATTTCGAGACGTTGCCTGATGCCTCCAAGAAAATATGAGTGACGTCATGATAAACGGTATCGTTTCAGAAGTATATGAAACAACAACGACTACTACTTTAGATTTTTATCGGAAGTAAATAAAAAAGCGGTTAATTTTCATTTTTGATGAGTTGTTTGAATGGACCCTGGCTATGCTGTGTGTCTAATTAACGCCTGAAGATGAACAGAATCGAGTCGATGAATTCCTCGGGTTCGGAACCCAACGAATCGGCTGTGCTGATCCGTAAGCTGTGCTCGCACGTCACGAAGAAATCCGACGATTCGTCGACCTACAGGTTTGTGGTTCGAGCCCTCAGCACTGCGCCTCTACCCCACGATTACGATGAATTCGTGATAGCCGAGAAGATCAAGAAGAAACTCGTGAGACAGAGTCGGCAGAAAGATGCCGTCGTATTCTCCGACCTGTGCCGTAAGTTACAGTGCAGCCCCGTTTTGAAGAACCGCAGTAGCGTGCTCACTCTTTTCTTCGGCCTTTACGGCACCAATGTCCAGTATGACAAGTACGCGCAGTTCGCCAGTGAGCTCGCCAGGGTCGCCGCCGCTTCACCGGAAATCGCCCTTCACGCCAGGGACATCATAAGTGTCGCCAAACCCGTTCAGTCCAAGATGAGATTCTCCGATGAGAACTACATTGAGAATCAAAAGGACTGTGACGCTCCGAAGAACGTCGAGAATGGGCACTGCGAAAATGGGGATGCAATGTGTGATGGACGTGGTAGAGTTGCTCACGTTGCCGCAATGTTCACGAAGAGATCGGACACCCAGAGACATCAGTATGTGACTTGGTCAACGGTGAGACATGAGAAAACAACACATACAACGACAACCTCAACGGTACCCGATGCCCAGAGCGAGAATATCAACTTCGTGCTGCAGAAGGATATCCTCCATGATATACTCTACGCCGTGCAAGGTATTTCGGGCACGAATATAACTTGGAGGCAAGATCGTGAGAACTTCATGGCGAGCGTCAACGGTAGTATCCCAAATTCGACACGGAAGCTTGTTCTAAGATTTGCGGAATTGGGATGGATGTATTTGAAGGTCAATTATTTCTGTACAGCGCAGAGCATGGAGAAGACTATGGGACTTGTCTGTCAAGGTTTTGTTGCCGCTCTCAAGCAAGAGCTGATGGAATATTATCGGTTATTGGCCGTGTTGCAAAGCCAGCTCCTAGAAGAAAGCGACGGTAAGAGATCTGAGGCTCTCTTGCCTCTGACATTGCACAGACTGTCTGTTTGGTTCATGGACCCTTTCCAGAGACTTAAAGTCCTTGCCGCTCTTGTTGATGCAGTTTCAGGAAAGAAAGGAGGCGCTTTAACGTCAGTTCTCTACTCTTATCTGCAACATGGCGACAAATATGTACATGAACCAGTGAAACGACTGCTGATTAAAACTGTTCAGCCGATTTATAGGATGGTGCATGATTGGATATTCTGCGGGGAGTTTGAAGATGCGTTCAACGAGTTTTTCGTGACAGAAAACATCAACGTTTCTCAGTCATGCATGTGGCAGGAGAAGTACAGCCTTAATAAGTCAATGATACCAGCGTTTTTCACAATGGATCAAGCAAAAAGGATTCTTTCGACCGGGAAGTCGATCAATTTCTTAAGGCACGTTTGTAATAACTCATTCATAGGTGGCGAGGAGTCCAATAAGAAAGCTTGGGATCCGAAAAAGATGGAATCACTGTTCATCCAGGACAGCGACGGGGAATTTCAGCTGATGCTCGATCAGAACTACCTGAAAACGAGTAGCCTTGTTCTAAGCTCTCTCCATAACGAGTATAAGCTCATGGAGCATTTCCAAGCCATGAGAAACTATTTCCTATTGGGTCAGGGTGATTTCATTCGCCACCTGATGGATCTGTTGGAATCAGATCTTGGTAAACCTGCAAAAACACTCTACATTCATAACCTGTCAGGCATTTTAGAGAGTGCTATCCGAGCGACAAACGCCCAGTATCACGATCCGGATATATTACAGCGTTTGGATGTGAGATTGTTGGAGTTCTCGTTAGGCGATACCGGTTGGGATGTGTTCACTCTGGATTATCATGTAGATGGTCCAATCGGGACCGTTTTCACGCCTCAGTCGATGAGATCATATTTGCGGCTCTTCAACAGTTTGTGGAAAGCAAAGCACGTCGAGTACATCTTATCCAGCATATGGCATTCAAGGACAACATATCTGAATATACAGAAGTGCATACCAGATGTCGCTCCGATCACTTACCAGTGCCACGTCATATTATCGCAGATGGTACATTTGATCCAGCAAGTCCAGTATTATCTGGCGTTTGAGGTTATGGAATGTTGTTGGGCCGATCTGTTGCATAAAATTGAGCAGGCGAAAGATCTCGATGAGGTACTGAACGCCCATGAAATGTTCCTCGACACGCTACTGACTAGATCGCTACTGAGCGAAGAGTCCAAAGCCCTCAGGACGCATCTCCAGGCCTTATATGAGCGAATCACTGAATTCGAGAAAATACAGGAGAACTTCTGGTCTCAGGCTACAGAGCTCGTTAGCATGCAAGAAGATCAGGAGCAGCAGGTTGAAAAGAAAACTAAATCAGGCGATTGGGGCATCAGCGAAACATCGTTGGAGGAATACAGGGAGAAGCTGGCCAACTTCAAGAGGATGGTCATACCTACGGCGAAAGCGGAGCTGAAGATTCTAGCTTACTCGTATGAAGAGATGGTGCAGAAGTTCTTGGTTATGCTGAATGATCATGAAGACCCCAACTTAAGATTCTTGAGTTTCCGTCTGGATTTCAATGAACATTTCAAGAACAAAAACACCCACCTCCGTACGTCGCTGACGTATCTTCATCGCAGGCGTTCTCTTAAGAACATGAATATGTGAAATAGTAGTAGCCGATATCAGGTGGCATTCTTATGAGTTTAACATTCAATGTAAAATGCTTGCAAAATCTTAATTTTTTTTCCTGTTCTAAATTCTATTGCTCTAATTACTGATATTACCCATATCAAATTCTGATCCTTGTTTTCCAACGATCGTTGAGAAGTGACATTGACAGCAACAGCCTGATCAACAATGTATTGTTTCAATTTTTTTTGATAATTTTATATGCAGATAGCATATAGTAATTAGAGGACCGAATCTGGAAGAGGATTTCCAAACTTCGCACCTGGGGACTGAGGTTAGAATGTTTGGTACTGTTCTGTCATAATCATCGAATTGGTGCCTTTTTTTTGTCTAGATGAATTTTCACCCCCATTTTGGCTCAGCGTCTTTCTGAGTTTTCTCTGAGTCAGTTCGGCTCTCTCACGCAACCACATTTTCATTGCGCTTCAGTCAAAACAGGGTTCCAGAAATTTTGCTTACTCTGAATGTATGAGTGGCTGAGTGAGTGACTGACCAAATGCTTGAGCAGGTGATCATAGGAGTAACCATATAAGTGGGTAAGTGAATGACCACATAAGTAAATGAGTGTGAGGGACAGCATGGGTGAATGACCATATGAGTGATCAAGTGAGTGTGATGCAAATGAACATATTAGTAAGTGCGAGTGATTATGGTTGAGTGAATAACTGTATCAATGATCAAATGGGCGACTGTATGAGGGACCAAGTGTGTGGACGTTTTTGTGATCAAGTTGGAGTTAGTGTGGTCACTCATACTATTATTCATTGATACGGTCACCCACCCACTAATCAGGTCATCACTCACTTGTTCTCTCATATGGTCACTCATGCATTCACTTTGTAACTCACCTACTCACATGTTCATAGCAGGCAAAATGCCATGCTAAATGTCAGTGAAATTTCCGTGGGCATGGCAGGGGCAGAATTTCGGTGAAATTTCCATAAACCATTAAAACTATATGGTTTTCCCCTAACAACGTAACTTATCTTTGTTGTGACATTGATGGTGCTGCTTGATTGAACCGAACTCTGTTGCTATTGATGTGAAGATTAAGTGGCAGTGGAAGGTCTGTTATCTTTGGTAAAGTTTTCATTTTGGTAGTGCTGGTTTGCATTTCAAGATATTCCGATAAATTCTGTTAAATATTTTTCATGTCATAATGTTCTTGCTAAATATCATGCCAAGACTCTTAGATATCACGTCAACAAGCCTGGCATCATGCCAAAGGTGTGTGGAAAGAACTAAGCCAAAATTCACCAATTTGGTATAGAACCATGCAACAATGGTTATAACAGAGTAGTACCGAATATTTAATATCTCCATGGATTCCTGTCGGATCTGGAGTCATTCTGAAGTGCTGTAACATGGATTGTGAATATCATGTTTGATATAATTTTATTGCCAGTAAACCTTTTTTTCTAGGATCCTTGTTGAATCACTGCGCCCAATCAGTTTTTTAGGCAGAGGATGTATATGGAGCTAGACATTTATTCAGCGTACGGCGGAAGATTTGCAGTTGCGTCCCACTCCTTGCTGGATCTTTTAGAGACATGACACCAGACGTTTAATTCAATGCACGGAAGATTCCATTAAGTCATCAACTTGCCTCATCTTTTGGAATTAATGAAGCAACTAATTATTGTAATACCTATATATTTTTTTGTAATTAGCATGATGCAATTCCGCTTTTTATTTTATCGTGGCGACTCGCGCAGTGCCAGTAAGCTTGCTTCTCTTGCTGATTTATAATGCAACTCAGCAAAGCTTATCATGACCCTTCACCCATAATATAAGTAATTAAAAATAAATCAATTGTCATGAAGGCAAGTGCAGAGGCAACCCTCCCCTCCGCAGATGACTGGACACCTGATATCAGCTTCGAATACAAGTGAAAGGCAAAGAAAAAAATAAATCTGTAATCATCCGAAAAATCAAAAATGTAAGAGAGGAAAAAATAATCGGGGATAAAAAGGCTAGATTTTCGAGCAGAATATGAACCTTTGTTCTGCCAACTCTACTAATTGTGAATGCTAGCCAGATTCCTAATTGAATTTATCAATTCTTGAACATACACTTGCACTAATGCACATGTGCTCTGAGAATGGACATACAGAAGTGACATCAGTTCTTGTTTCACTGTACACCGAATAAACATCTTGTTCTGTATTGACAGTGTTTTTTTTTTAATCAACACTTATCGGCAGATTTCCTGGATATGTCATAGTCACTTCGATTTCACTTGCAGTGGTTTATTTTTTTACTTAAAAATCAAATTTTAGTACATTTCGCATGCTTGAATGTAACCCTGACCAGGGCTTGGCAAGTCTCAGGTCACAATGTTGATTAAAAAATTGGTATTGGTGGCTAAAATTTTCTGTGTAATTGATAACTTAGAGTGAAAGGACGACGCCAAATTTTTTGATTTCATGATAATGCATCTTTCCAGATGAAAAGGGGTCAATAAGGCTCTAAAAAGTTGAATAAACATTGTTCAGGACCTTTATTCTTGAGGTTAAAAAAAAAACCATGATTAGCACCTGATTTCTCAAGTCCTGATCATGGCACTGATATACTTGAATATTCTCCTCTATGCAACAGTCTGATGACGTCTGTACTCTTAATAATAAAAAGTATTGAATCGTGCAGTGCTGCCATTTCTTGATCATCCTATGAAATTTTGGAATTGTTATCAGCTGTCTGGAAACTTGGCCATTTCATTTTGCCTTGGGTAAGGTCCTTCACTTATGTACAATCATTGAAAAATCATATGTGACCAGGCCAGAGTTATTTTAAGAGCATTGTGTGTGGGCTTCCAGACAGAATTTTTTTTTTTTCAGGCCCTCTGCCTGGTTAAAAATGGCTGCATACAAATTAGCATGCTTGCTCTAGAAAATTTGAATCAGGTGAGGCCCTTCTGCACTTCAGGCTCTTGGGCCATGCCCAAGATGGCACTGGACCAAGTGAGCACATGAGTTGCTGACTCTGTGCATGTATGAAAGACTTACTAGCTTACCCACTTACTTGATGCTGTCTGGCAGGGAAACATCCCAAGAAAATGTTGGGAGCAAATTTTCTGGATCCCATTTTATGTGAACTGCTCTGTGTTAATGAAGCGGAAATGTTTTTCCATTTCTGAAGTTTTGTTCTTGGTATACCAATTTGTGTCTGGAAGTTCAGACTAACGTGTATCCCAATCTCGAACAAATTGGATTATCAAAAAATGGTTTTTTTTTTTTGTGTCAAAAATTGTTGTAAATGTTGAAAAATTCTTCCATATAGCTATTGTAATGTGATATGTAGCTTTTGATTACCGTTCAAGTTTTTCGTGAATACAGCCTTCCAGTTTTTCCTTGAGTAGAGAGAGAGAAATTATTCCAATGGTTTTTCTTGTTTGTTCTGTGACGTGAAAGAAAAGTTTTCTTTCTCGAAGAATTGTTGAATGCTTTTATAAGGCTATGTTTCTTGTAAATATTATAAAACCTTTTAAACCCTATTTTTCCCCTAAGCCAGTATTGAAAACCCCTGTTCTTAACTCTATGTTGTAAGAGATCTTGTGTTATTGTAGCATATTTGTAAAGTAATTCGTTGTCTCTATTTGTTCTATGAAATTTCCTTTTTGTCTTATTTTTTTAATTCACGTAATGCAGTATTTCTCTTCGAAGTGCCTAACGGATTCTATGCACATGAGGCTAGCCTTAAATCCCAGGTCCCCCCCATGATGACCTATTAACCATACATGCACCTTGTAACCATTCCTTTACAGAATTTAAACTCAATTCTGCAGTACACATATTAAAATTGCAATGATACAGAGAATATTAGCACGCAGCCCCTGCGCCATGAGGACTGGAAATTTTTTTATGTATTGATGTCTTCTGACACACAACAAAAAATTCTATTATTCATGTCAGCTTGTCTACCATGGAAGCCTTAAGCTGGAAGTTATTAACCATTTGCGTTCCCAGGAACCCATTGTACCAATAAAACAGGCCATAATAACGGGCAATGCTTTCTGCCAAAAAAAAAAACAAAAAACGAAGGCCATAGACTGTGCCGTCTTAATGCATGGGCCCACCCGGGCCTCACAAAAGTGGGATCCGGTTGAACCTCTTCTTCTAATGACCAGAGACCTCCCTTATACCAACAAAATGGATGCGATGCCACAGACTCCTTATACTAATAAAAATGGAGAGAGGTAATTTCCATTCCGAATAATATTTAGTATATACTATAAAAATTATGAATCAATCGTTTTCTCCTCTAGGCTCATAGACCTCCCTGAAAGCTTCTTATTGGTAGTAGACTGCTAGTTAAGAACCCCTGTTCTAAGTAAAAAAAAAGATCATATGAACTGTTTCTAAAAAAAAATGTTTGTTGCACTTAAGAAATTTGGTTGCTGTCTACATTTTATTCCGATTTTTCAAGCCCTGACATTAGGTAATTAGTGCCAGTTCAGTCCTTGGTCAACCAGATTTTATTCAAACTTGCTGACCCTGGATGGCAGTTAAATCAGATAAAAGAGGTTATGTTGTACAGATGTTATAATTTTCTGCACACTGTATTTACGCAAATCTAATGCTCAACATTTTCTTCCAGAATCGAATCTATTGTATGTGGATTCTCTTTAGAGACCATGTCAACACATTGTTGACAGAGAGCAAGGCAACAGAATTTTAATTTGCCGAACATTGATGACTAGGAAGGACATGTTTTATTTTATAAACAGAATACCAACTATTGACCAATCACAGCCGATGATCATCCAATGATAATTTACTGCAGCTATTGTACTCATCACAGCTGAGAAATGTGGTCATGAATCTTGCTGTATCTCCCATAGGTGGAGATGGACTTGAAAGTGGTGGGGGAAGCATGAGGATGTCAATTCATATAAGCATATACATTAGATCAGTCGGCGACTATGCTTTTGACACCGGGAGGGGCAATAGCCCACCCCGTTCTGATGAAATGACACCAACAGACCTAACAGAGCTGTCTCATTAAAATGACATCCACATACCTCCTGTGCAAATGAAATTATATTTCCAGACACCTGCACAGAATAATACTCAGTGCATGATAATGTACAGACAGAAAGTTGTCCCCCCCCCCCCCCCCGAAATCTCCTCAAGGTGATTGTGGGCCCCTGCCTTAAGAATCCCTGGTTTAGAGATTTTTTGAACTGTTTAATATAACATGATTTGTTGCAAGTTTCAATTAGTTTGTGCCTTTCTGTTAATCATGAATGCTAGTTTAAATCAGTGATTCCCAATGTGGGTGTTAACGCTCCCTGGAGAGCAATGGAATGTTCCAGATGGGTGGTAGAAGCTACGGGTTTAACATAGGATCCTATCGGTTAGATTGATTATGGGGGCAATGGGAGAAAAAATTTCTGAAGAATGGGGAGATGGGACAAAAAAGGTTGGGAAATTATGGTTTATATGTAAATCATGAATGGCAATCGTTTCGTAATTTTCCTCAGGACGATTGTTATTTTTTGGAGCAATACGTGTTAATTGATCTTCATATGTTTGAAAATCAGCAGTTTTTTTTACCCTCTGCAGAGAGCAGGCAGACCTACAACACGATACTGACGTAACATGAAAATTCGAGCATTTCCATCTTTACTTCAGAAAATGGAAGATAGTTGGCAACATGAAACAAGCGCAACTCAACAACATAAACACATAAAGGCCACACATACTCAGAAAACACATTCTCCAGCATGTACCAATTCGTAGGTAATTCCATAGAGTAATTTGTATTGGGTGCATGTACAGTTAAGTAGTATTTTTACTCGTGCAAAGAATGTGAATCATTCTAAAGGTTCCTCAGCTATTTACATATATGTTGACAGATCTTTTTTTCTGTTTTTAAGGGTGTTGAACGACACTAATATCACACTTATGACTTCAACATTGTGTAAAAATGTGCACAAGTTATTTCAGTAAGCACTTACCGTGTATTGACTTTTTAATGTATTATACTGAGCCATGTTACTCCATCGAAATTTGTGCTCCCGAATTTATGAACTTTTTCGTACAAAAAAACCTGCTAAACCATAGTCCCGTAAATAATTAGCACAGCTGTTATAAATCGCAACTATTCATGGGATATTATGTTGTATTGCGCATGTGAGGATTACCATTTTAAGCGAGTGAAAGGTAGCTATCCAGCTAGCTTTATTTTAACCCTTTCAACAGTTTTTATACCCGTTAAATTTGTATGTATAGTATTTCTGCTGCTTAAATGTTTTCAATGTGTTGAGTATAGTATAATTTGACACCTTCGATCACAACGAATAATTCAAAGCATGATGGATTCATTTTTGGTATTGCGACAGTTATTGTATATCAGGACGTCACAAATCATAGGCACCAGGTTGGCATAGCAACTGAAAAATTGTTATTGGCACTCAAAAATATTTGCTTGGCGCCTATGTATTTTTCTTGATTTGTCAAGCCCTGTTTTATAGAATTTCAATATTGTATCATTCTAGCACACATTCTGTATCGATATAAGAATATTCTTTTTTTTCAAGAAAAACTAGAAAAATTAATATTTTCCTTCATCCCAGTGTTTTTAAAAAAAACTGAATAGAATGCTGTATGATACACACGCAAACACTCTCGTTTCCTCGCACAAGTCTCCACAGAGAAATGCAAACCTACTTCACACTTGATAAAAATCAACCTATCTACATTTTCTAATTGTAAAGATAGGCGTGACAGCATGTTCCAAACACATAGCACATGAATTCCAGACATACATTGTTAGGCTCCATATACACATTGAATAAAGAGACTTTCTGGATATTATGTTGAAGAGAACTTTGCAAAGAAAAGTGGTCTTCGCTGGGAATAATAACTCTTGCAATCTAGGCAAGCACTTTGACCATTTTACAACAAGTACATGGCTTTCTTTTTTCCTTTATCAACACACACTATGGTACGATTTGCTGAGTAGAAATGGTGTGGACTCTCTTAACTTCAGTGATTGGTCTCCAGGAGGGAAGGGATTGAGAAATTCCAGGTTGCCATGGTGACGAAAAAAAGATGTATTGCTGACTAAAATTTTCTATATCACCCCCCCCCCCCCATGCTAGAAGCATAAATGTGCAAATTTTCTTTTTTTTATCAGGTTGGATACATTATTTTTGCATCTATGTTATGCCTGAAACGTGAATGTGTGTCCCTATTGAAACATGTTACAAAGCATTTTAGGAAAATAATTTCTGTAGAATAACATGAGTAAACATTCAAATGTTGTCTGCTACATTTTTTCCCAAGGATATTGCACATTCGTGCTATCTACCATGGTTGGGGGTGATATGAGATTGCTAAATTGGAGTATAAGGAAGATACAAAATTTCCTGATTCTAAAATGATATGTCTTCCAACTCAGAAAGGGCCCATAATATCCCAGAAAAAGGGGGGGGGGCATACTTAGCTCCCAAGAAATTGGCTAGCACCAAATTTTTCTTTTTATCTGTCAACAAGCTCTGGTCTTCATGTGCTGATAGTAGAAACAGATTTTTTTTCAGCCCACAACACATCAAATCACCACCAGGAAATCAATCGCTGTAGTGAAGAGAGGCTTTTTATTATTAATAGTCTGCCTTGCATGCAAAAAAACTATGAATAATCCATATAACCACACCCTCAATTTGTTATCTTTGAATTATTAAGTAGTATTACTTTTAACTAATGTGAGGAGAGAAATATCAATGTTGAACGAAGTTTTGATATTAATAAGCTGGAGAAAGGAAAAGTGCCGTGGCACTTCATTTTGTTTTGTAACAGCCCTGTTCCTTGCCCTCTCAAATCTCCTGTTCGAAAAATATAAAAATGTTGGTTTTAATCTTATTACTAAACGCATAAAAAGTCTCACATTTTCTTTCAATGTTATATAACCTTGTGACTAACTATTCCCGTTATGTTTGGAAGATAGTTCCATATTCATGGTGTATATGTTGCAAATTAAGTATTACTAAAACAATGTGTCTTATGTGATTGTGCAATTGATTTGAGTTTACTGTTTGGCCCGGCTGCTGGCATGTTTCATGTTCTTCGTTATTTTTGTTTATAAATAAATTTCTTTGTTGAATTTTGCTTTTTATTCAATTTTTTTTTAAATATTAGCAACTTTTCTATTTAGCCTGTTATTGAGCCCTCAGACAAGATATGCATTTAGAAATTCTATAGTTATACCTCGACCAAGGGTTTCTCAGCCTGTGTGCTGCAAACTTTCTTTTCCTGACACAGGTTTTTCAAAGAGACTGTTTAAATCCTCTGGGAAGCCTCAGATAAGCATTGATTAGAAAAATTGCTGCTGCGGATGGGAAAAGTTTGAGAACCCCTGTCTCGACCTATGTATTGTATATATAAGAACTACCGAAAAACTGTCATATCTTGTGAAAACTTTAGAGTAATAATTACAGGTGGAGAACTAGTTTATATATTTCCATTTAAATCAGTAACATTAAATAAAAGTAACATTTTCTAGTGAGAAAAATCTGAGAATCTTGCACGACAGAAGTGAAACTTCTAGGTTTGACATGACCAGATTCACCTTAATTGAATTGAATTTAGAAATTTTAATTAAATCCCATTTAAGTAACAGATTTGTTCACTAAACATTTCTGGCGATAATTGTGGTTAGCACTAAATCGGGGGGAGGGGGTAACTTTACCACAGAGCAACCAATTAGAGGAGAGAGCTGGCACTCTATGATGTCACAAGACTTACATTTGCATGTGAAATATTATCTCATGTGGGCCGCGGGGTGTAAGGAAGGTAATAAACTGTCTTTGACGAAACTATCTAAACCAACCCACTTTATTTTCTTACACGGCCGAATGCCTATTGACATCCCCTCCCCACCACAACCCATCTGCTTCTTGGAACTTTATCATACAATCAATTATTCTACAGAATGGATTTTAAAGAAAAATAATGCACTTCACTTTTTGTGTGATGGTTTCTTTTCCCTCTCAAAACATTAGCTGGCATCCAAAATTCACACATTATAGCAGAAATGCTGAAGAATATCCATACAAAAAAAATATACATTTTGATTTAATTGTGTCTAAACTGACATAAAAATTGATGAAAATTTTGAATTAGAAAAATTTCTCAATCGATGAAAGAAAAAAAAAAATCAAAGAAACTATCAATAAAATTCCTAATAAAAATTCCAGATTGATAAATATGGGGAAAAAATAATTCCACAGTTGACAAAAATTCATGAAGGAAATGATTCCAGAATGGACGTAAATTCACAATTCATGGGATAAATAATTCTCAGAATCAATGAAAATTTTGAATTTATGATAGAAATAATTCCTAGAATTCAGAATTAATGAAATAAATAATTTCAGAATTAATGAAAATTCAAAACTTAGGAAAAAAATGATTCAGAATTCCATAGTTGACGCTCAGAGTGACACCTTGTTTACTACACAAAAAATGAATTTGATTACAGTGGATCCTGCTATAAAGTTCAAAAACCTCCATGAAAAAATGTAAGTGGGAATTTGAATAATAAGTCTTACTGAACAAGAAACCTTCAAAATGGGAACGTTCTAAGCGCAGGGGGCAATGTATATGTTTTTGATTTTTATTACCATACGTGCAGAGCCCAGTGCAACCACACCTGTCACTCACACACACCCCTTAGGACAGCTGTGATTATTACAGCGGGGTGGGCGAGGTTGACTATATAATGTAATTAAGAGATTTACATGGCATATACAAAATTCATTCACCAAAGATTAGCTGTTTGAAACACATTTAATATAAACTTTGATAAGTACATGACGAAACATTCGATAAAACTGTATAAATTTTTCTTGCATCACATGTTTGCGGACGACTACAAATGCTCCAGATAAATGATGTACAATAGTATCAAATAACAATTTCTTCTCAAAAAGCAATAATACAAAAGAATAAGGTCAGATCTAAATATTGGTTGAGGAAACTAGAATGATTGTTTATCCGAGAAAAAATATAAATAAATACATAATTTACCACATTGGATTAGAAGCATTTGAACTGGTTAATTCAAGTCGTGCTTGATGATGTAGAAAGTTTGGTAAACGTAACAATGAAGACCACACAGATGATCTGATTCGTACAGGAAAAAAAAAACTTTAGTGTTAACTAGTTTAGATAGAATCATGATCATGTGAGATTTTGTATTGGACAACAATTAAAGATTCTATATTTGCTCAGTTCAAGAATTCGCCTAGTCCACTGCAGATGGTGTGATTTTGACTGACTAGTCACATTGCACTAAGGCACCTAAAAAGGAGCGCAATATATCATCATTGCCCATCTACAAACAAAAAACTGATTTCGCTGCTGCACATGGTGTCTAATTGTTAAAATTAGAGTAGGGTTGGGGACAGTGAATGGCTAGAGCTCCTTAAAGCGCAAGCTTAAGGTGAATTAACTCATTCACCATCTTTGAGAGAAGTGTGGCATCAGTATTATAAATTTTACCAATCCTAACGCTCTTTGAAGCAGCAGGATGACTTGTCTGCCGTCTTTGAGTGAATTATGATATCAATCTTATCGCTATAGCCCTAATTGTTTTTTCCTATTTCGCCTATTATTATAATGATTAGATGTTGCATTGAACAAAAACAGGTTTAACAGCTGTAAGATGGGAGTCTATGAGTTCACCAGCCTTTATAGGTGACCCAGCCAATCTAGTGTGCTCTTTGTATTTTTTATACCAAGGCTTCAAAAATTGGAAAAAATTTTTTGGCAGCAGTAAAATACTTCATAGGCGCAGCAAGCAATTTTTTCCCCAACAAAATTGGTCCAAAATAGTATATTTGGACCAATTCTTTCAGGACTTAGGGACCCCTCTGCTAGCATACAGGCTGGTACAATTTCCGAAAATTTTGAGTTGTCCCTTGACTTTAATTAAGTTATCATACGTAAAAAAACATTACGCACCAATTCCAATTTTTTTAGTCGCCATAGCGACCTGATGCTTGGGATTCGTTCAGTCCTGGTTTAAACATCACTTGGAGTAGCAAAACCAGTTTTTCACCCACAGATGGATGTCGAGTCTACTCTCCTTCATAGGCGACTTACCGTAGATTAGTCCCCATCTAGAAGAATTTGGTATTCACACTTCTTGTACAGCAAGTGATGTTCATCTACCACAATGAAGGTTAACATCAGGTCCTATCACAGGGATTGGCAAAGTTGTTTCTTCATACCCCCTGAGATGACCACTGAAAGGTGTCACTTTCTAAATATGCCATCGCTGAGAAGAATGGAAAAGAACACCGTTTTTTACAATATAACTTTCTCTAGAGAGAAATATTCTAATCCCAATTCTAACAATAGTAAATCCCTGTATGTTAAGATTCGTGGCATTTGTACCATCCTTGCAGAAATTTACCCCATTTTCAAATTATAGAAAAGATGCTTGGCATTTCAGGAAAGTTTCTGGATACGACACCTGTCACAGAGAACAGAGCTTTACTTCCACTACCTTGAACCTAATGGCAGTCACTTGCATATAGATAAGGGGATTCTTAAAAAAAACTAAATGGGATGAAAACATGGTCAACTATACGTATTAGTTCAAGCAAAGTGTATTAGAGAAAGGACCTTTGGAACCAGGAGAAAAATATCATTTTTAGCGAGTGGCTTATTTCATGGATACTTGTTGAAATTTCGCAAGTGATCAATGCCTCTGTGGTGTGAAAGGATTGCTATGGCATTACACTACCAACTGCCATTGCATGTCTCCATACCTAATATTCGTCCTGGAAAGGAATCTTCATTTCTTTCCAGGAAGAATATTATTATACGATCCCTTATATGATAAGATTAAAAGGACACCATGAGCGAATAGGGGAAAGATCGGTTGCACCCGGATTATTTGCGCCATAGCTGTTCACCACAAATGACGAACTTAAGTGACCCGTGGCACATTTACAGAGCATTTGAGCAGCTTATGGCACAGTTCTATATCACTCAAGTGACCTGCAAAATATTTACCAATCACTTGAGTGGCCCTCAGTTCCAGAGCACATAAGCAGCCCATGACATATTTTTAGATCATTCAAGTGATCTAGGGCACATTTACAGATCATTTAAATGGCCTGCAGCACATTTAGAAATCACTCGAGTCATCCATGACATAATTATATATTACTAAAATCTCACAGTTCCAGCCCTCAAGCAGCCTATGGTGCAGTTTCACATCACTCAAGTTACCTGTGTCATAGTTCTAGATTACTCAGGTGGCCCAGGGCACATTTTTTCTGATCACTCACGTAGCCCACAACATATTTCCACATGACTTAAGTGGAATGCAGCACATTCCCAGAGTACTTACGTGATCTGCGGCACATTTACAAATCATTCAAGGGATCCTGAAACACGTTTGACCCATGCATTAAGATGGCACTGCATAGTATGTCTCAACATAATGCCTCAAACTGCATTTGAACAGCACACTTGCACTTTGGATGAACAAGGGTGGCAAATGTATGTCAGTAGAGAAGAAATATCTCCTGCCATTTGGGTGCTATCAAACGGATCCAGCAATTAACTTCTTTCACTAAAGACAATGAGGATTTTTTGGTGCAAAGGACAGAAGGAAAAAAGGATCAGCAGCTTCCGATGTGAACATGACACCTTTGAGTCTGAGATCTTAGAAGGAGGTCACTATGCATCCAAAACAGAAGACAATCAGCTTTGTGTTAGTACTTGTACAGAAACTGACTGAGTGGGAATCAAAATTATAAGTATTATCAAGAACTATAGCGGTTATGAAGATATTAATTCATTCATTCTTATTGAATTAACACTTTTTATTGATATGCTGCTGATTTTTATTGATTTATTACTGATTTTATACATGTGATTGGTTTTATTTGACACATTTTTATTATACAGTAGACTCTCACTAATCTGGCACAAATCAGACCAGAGTGTATCAGATTACTGGAAGTTAATTGTAAAAGCCAGGAGTCTGTCCCAAAGCCTGAGCCAAAAATGGGTCCCCCACAAAAATGTACACTTATTTCGCATAATAACCCTTTCAAGAAGTTCCCCAAGAAAAAGCCTGAGGCCGAGGACACTATTGCCCTGGAAAAAGCCCATTTAAATGGCATAAACGTCTGTGTATAGATATTCAGTGATATGTTTTCCTCTTCTATATGCTAGAAGAAAACCTACCTAAAAAACGTTGGATTACTGAACATGACAGACCAGTGCATGGTTTAATTATTGAGAGTCTGCTGAAAATTATCTGGAACTTACTAGCAATGTGCACCATTACAACTGTCCATGTGTGAAAACTTGTATTTGATGCTAGTGATGATCAGCAGTATAACTTTTTGATTTTAATATTTCAATAAATGTCTGAAGACACCCAAGCTCCCATGGGACAATGTGCTGAAATTACCTTGTTTGTTTGATAGAGCTTGGGTATCTCTTGGTTGCTACTAATCCTACAATTACTCCCCCCCCCCCTGCCCAAAGCAGAATGCTTTGCATTGTTCCACAACAAGTCCTCGGCTGACTGGAAATACTTTGCGGTAAAAATCCGAAAATATTATTTTCAGCACATTTTCTTAAAATTCTTCCAGATTGTTCTGCAAAATACATCACAGATTTCGGCATATTCTGCTCTGGGACTTTCTACAGCACTTTGAGGCCTCTTTTAAAGCCTTTTCCTTTTTGTTCAATAACATGAGCAAAAAAAAAAAAAAAAGCTCAGGACTTCCAGAAGAATTTAACACTAAAATTACAGGAAATTGAGATGAAATTTAACCAGTTGGAGTTGGAAACTTCTCTAACAGAAAACAATAGTTTGCAAGAAATGACGGCATAAATGACGGCACAAGGGAAATATTTTGCACCATATTGGCAGTGATTCAAGAAATCAAATTTCACAATAAAAGATTTTGACAGTATCAAAAGTCAAGATATTACTCATGCAGTAAAACCTTGATTATCCTACCTAATCTGAAAAAAGGCCCATGTGGGTAACTAATCAAAATTTCTAATCTACTAATTATTTGTACCAGAGGTTTGTAGCATTTTGCTCATTCACAATGAACTCTCGATACCAACAACAAGACTTTCATGAGCAACTAAACACAACTATTTCTTTATAAAGGATTTTTTTTATTGCAACAGTAATGAAAAATTTGTGAAATTGCAATGTTTTGTCAGGAATGATTCTGGTGATGATTTATGAAATATCGTGAACATGCAATGTTGTTAGAGCTTTTTTCTCAGAAATGTTTTTAATGTCTTCTAAATTTTAAATGCATTAATAGAATCAAGCTTTTTTAAAATTTTTCTTAGCTTTCTTTTGCCGATTCACAGCCTGACTTGATAGTCTCTTAGAAAAGTATATAGACAATTTTTTTCGAATAGCAAATCAATCGAGCCGATGCCAGTAAAGTAATTTAAAAATAGTTGAACAGAATTTTTTTTTCAAGATATGAATTAACAAAAATTAAATTATGAAAAACAGCCAATCTCAAAAGTCTATAGACTGTACTTGAAAAGACCGCAATATTTGCATATTTTAACATGGGTGCTATGACATAATTTAAAGAGTATAAATGCTCATTCAAAAACTTGTACTGCAAGTAGTTTTATTATGCCTCAAAACATTCATTATACTGTAAGGAATGTAAAATCTGGCATTTAAAGTATGAAGGTGTTAAGGTTTCTAAGATATTGCACAGATAACAGAGGGCAGCAGATTAAGTGTATATAAAATATTATCTAAAAGTGATAGTATAGAAGTGAAGTTGCTAACTGAGAGACCTAAAGTGACCACAGCTTGGATGAATAGAGGTATTTAGCACCTAGCCAGAAATTGTCTATAAGTGTCAAATTCCACTAAGCTTATCAATTCTTGTATCAAAAAACATTGCTCATCACCGTTTGCATGCCAGAAATAAAAATCTCTTCAGATCTCTTCTGAAGCAACACTACAAAGACGACCAATTGACTTGGGCCAGAATGAACACGATGGCTGGACTTATTACTAGCATAACTTCAGTCATGTATCACATACACTTTCTTCAATCATCAGCAAGGAGGACATTTGCCATGGAATAGGGAGCATTCACATTTAATGAACTATTGATGTTGATTTTTTGTGAGGTCGGCAGAAGTTCAAAGACTATCAGAACCTCTCTACTTTCAGTCAGGAGCACAATAGAGGATCCTTGTTAGTTGTTTCAACAGGCCATTGCTCCATATTCCCACATCTACATCCACCGGTGCAAGGTTGTACTTTGAATATAATATTTGAATACATATGTATTTTCAAAGGATCCTATAGAAACGTTAAAATGCCCCCCCCACTCCCTAAACTTCTAAAATAACATGATTGACAAATGCTTTGCAAATTGTTTCTGAATGCACATACACAACTAGGGAGTGCTTTAGGTCTCACAAAAGGGACCCCAATTTTTTTCCTTGTTGTAACGCACATGCACTTTCTGTGTCTGAATTTTCTCTGGCACGACCAGACCCTACCAAGCAATGAGCTTTCAACACGGGTAAAGAACTTATATTCCAGAAGTGACAGAGCCTGGGCCTTGTCTGGTCTGACAGGCATTATATCGCATAAGAAACCGAGCCTGTTCATGCTCCATCCATTCTGTTCTGCATATGCCTATGGTGCAGTGACTGAGGTAAGAAATATTTCATTAGTCAATGAAAATATGTTTTTTAAACTTTTGCATCACCAAGCTCACGGGGGTCCTAGACAAATGCTTTTTACTTTCCTATGCAGAAGTCTAACCCTCTGGGGTCTATGCTTCAAAAGTTTCCATTTTTTTCATATTTTCTTTTTTAAACTGCCTTTTAGTAACCTGGCGATTTTGGCAACAAAGTACAACATTGGTCTGATGTGTATTAGATTAGTAAGAGTACACTATATTTTGTCAAACAAGTTGACGGCGCCACATATATGTTGCGATATCAGGGTACAAACATCTACAAGCCTAAAAAATTTAAAAAAAAAAAACATACTGACATATAACATACAAACGTACGAGTGACATTATTGAGAACCACACTTGAAGATATCCTCTGTTTGTGGATGTCTGTTAGCTAAATGAATGCCACAACTCTGCCGCAAAACTTATCCTGTTGTCAAGATCTCTTCTAACATGAGATCTACATTGGATAAAGGTAATCACATGATTTTATTTTTTTGGAATTTGACCAAGCATCACAGCGGGACAGGTGTTGTGATGTAAAGCAAAGCCAACAATAAAACGAAACAGTTCAATACAAAGAACTTCAGAAGTCTTTTGCCAAAGATAAGAAATAACTTAAGGATCGTGGATCACACAGCAAAAGAAAAAAATAAATGCGATTCTGTTAATGCATTTGGCATTTAAAAGAAATTAAAAATAATTTCAGGAAAAAGCTCTCCTGATAGCAAAAAATTTGAAAATCTTTTGATATAGTAGGAAAAGTACAGAGCTCCAGCCGTCAATCTAGCTTGAAGGCACTTGCGAAATCTCTTCACCATCTGCGGAATACTAATTTTCATTAATAGGAAAATTTTAAATGTCTTCAATAATTTTCTCACCATTAACTTAATCTTCATCAGTTGCAGATAAACAAGGGTCATATATAATCAAGGTTGAACATCACATCAATTCACGTAAATTTATAAAAGATAAAAATTTTTTCCAAGTAACTAAGTTTACAGAAAAATCCTCATGTATATGTAAATCTTTAAAAAATATATATAATAAATGGAACATATAAAAATATTTGGTTTCATTATTCTCTAAAAAAGTACAGTCGAATCCCTATTTAATGGCACCATTCATTCGGTATAATTCTGGCCCTATAATGAGCTGTAATATTATTTCGATCCCTGGCGCAAAAGTTCTGGTTTTTACTTCATTTCTAGGCATTTTTACATTTAAGAGTAGATCAACTTTGCCCAAGAATATTAAGAAGTCACCAATGAATAAAGAAAATACACAATTGTGTGTTTGCCTTATCTGTCGTGACTTCTTAATTTTTACATTTGTATATTTGAAAGTGTTTACATACATTTTAGTACTGCTTGCAGTTGGTCACTGCGTTTGCTCATCGTGATCGCGGCCGATTGTCATCCTGTAAATGTTGCCATTTTTACATGTGTAAATTCAATATTTTTTATGTTCTGTGATTATATTTGCAAATTTTTCTTGTTTGTTTGAATGTGATGTAAGATTATTATTTCACAAACAGAATAGTTCAGCAGAGCAACTGCTTCAAAAATGTCTTCGTTTGAGATTGTTCAAAACAGCCCACAGCTCTTAATTAGATTTCTCACTTATAATTGCTTGTTTGTCTTAACATGAAGTTTTAGCATTAATAGTTAGTGCCTGCACACTTGGTTTATCAACGGCTGGTCTTGGGGTTTTAATGAATTATCTTATGTTTGCTTGAGATATTGCAGATGTTCAGATCAAATCTATTGCACTATGATGGTCAGTAAACTCATATGACTGATGAAATTCGAGAAGATTCTCCCAGCTGCTCAGATAAAATGAACTCAGAGGAGTTGTTACCAGTATACGATTCAATAACCAACCGAAATAAACGTTCATGGGACTTGCCCTTGACTAGCAGATCAATTGCTTCACAATGACTAACTTTGTGATGGTGAAATCAATGTTCATCTTTCTTGTTTCGTCAAGACCTGTGATAAGAATAATGATGGTCATTCTTCCACTTACCTTACAGCCCTGGCTATATGTTTCCTGATGAACCCACAATTGCTGGAGAACTAAAGAAGACGTTTTGTTTACTTGATAAATTTTGGGAACAAATTCTTAACATGAAGGATTTGTAGTTTAAATTGTTTTGCAAAAATCTGATCAGAAATTACTTTAACAAAAAAGATAAACTGGTAATTGTAAACTTAATTTGAATGAATTACCTTCGGTGAAAATTTTTATCATCTCTTTTCATTATCTGTCAATGGGGATACAAGCACAAAACCTGAAAATTGTACTGTATGGCAGGGCACTAACTAGGGTTTTTTTCCATCCAGGGCAAGCATTACTCTGCCGCCCCCGCAACTTTAAAATTTTAAAATCTGATAATTTTATAACAGTGTTATTTGTTCCCACCTAAAATTGCCACTTGGGGGCAGTTACCCCCCCCCCCCGGCTCCTTTAGTTTCTAGTTGCCGGCCCTGCTGTATGGCACAGAGTTTGACGTTATATTGAATCAAGGTTTAGAATGTGTAAAGAATAGAAATGGAAGATTTGCTCGTTGAAAATTTCTAAAAGTGGGTATGAGGCGCAACATCAGGGAGGGCACTATAATGGGGTTCGACTGTACTATCAATTATACACCCCCCTGACTTACTGTAGAAATATATGTACTCTAATAATATTATGAAACATTTTGATATATATATATATATATATATAAAATATGTATATATGAGATAATGACTTTGTAACAGTTTGCACGAAACAAAACACACACACACACACACACACATGAAGCTATTACATCTAAATGCAAAACCCATATAAAAATACCTTTTCTGCATATATTTCACGACAAAAATATTGCTACACAGATACGTTCAGCAAGTACATATACAGGGTGATTCAGAACTCATGGGTGAAACTTTAAGGAGTGACTGAACACACCTAAACAAGCAATTTTCATCATACAAATGAATGGAAAGGTTGCAATGCCAGACAACACTGGCCATTGGTTTATATGACAAATTATAGTTTTTGCAATTTATGTCATTGTTTTACGTTTCATGTTCCTTTCTATATGTTTCAGTTTTTTGACATGACAAAAGGACATTTTTCTTATTTTTATGTCATGTTTTGGCGCAGTTTGGCGAAATTGGTCCTTGCGCCAATAAATTGAAAATCCAATCCAATCCAAAGCCAGACAACACTACTTTACCAAACACTAACTCTGGCCATATCGCTATATTGCAATTTACTGCCATTAGTGAGATGGGCTGGAAGCGAAGGCGCTGTCTATCGGTGGTCGCCTCGAGTTCGTTAGGGAAAATATCTTTTCAATAACCTCCCTTGGGTTCGAACCCGGGACCCTGACAACAACCTTCACGATGGTAGATGAGCATCTTACCACCATGCCACTCGGGCACATGCCAGACAACACTGTCATTGAAATTATTAAGCACTGGTTTTGTCATTTATTGTATTTTCCATTGTGGACTGCAGAATGGGTATCATTATAGTGCTGTGCTCAGGAATGTCCAAGGGCTGTACCGGGAATATGTGACAAATCAAAAAACTTTTGGCAATTGAACCAGTGTAGAGCACAGATCTCATGTTCTCATGTGAAATTCTTACAGAAGTCCTACCACAACTCTGTACAGTGATGAGCTCTTGATTAATGGTCAACTGATACATCGAGGCTCTCTCCTGAAGAACCCAGCTGGTTTGGTGTGGCAACGATACTCAGATGACACCATTAGGCCAGGATAGATTGGAAAATTCCTTATGGATTCTATCGACCATTCCTCTTCTGGTTAATTGCCTCTGCAAACTACTTGCCTTGATGATTGTTGTTGACTTCTTGGATAGAGCTCTCGCCCGCTGATAGAAAGAAGACAATAATGATGTCTGTAAATTCTACCCTGCTGATTGTCTACTATTGGAGGATGGAAAGATAGGAAAACACAATATGAAATTCTTACTTTCGGGGGGGGGGGGGGAAGAACATTTATAGTTGAGCTTGTTAAAAATATTTTATTTTTACCTCTATAGATTGTGCATGCAGTAATAATAGTCATAAATCCATTATCCATAACATTAACCAATGTATGATCCTGTTGCCAATGAAATTTCGTTAAAATTCAATTTCTATGTGTGAATATTCAAATTAGTTCTGTTGAACGTTTCTTATTGGGTGTTGGTTGAAAGCAGTTTTTTCCCCAAAGTAGGGCTGTACTGCTTGTATGCTTGATAGGTATAAATAGGTCTGATAACAATGAGTTTTCTGCTCATTTGTCCTTCTGTTCTGATTCTAAACATGTTTCGCTGAATAGCTCTTGGTGAGCTACCTGCCGGGGGAGGGGCGTCACCCCCAGCTTTTGAAAACACACTAAAAATTGCATATATATACAAATATATATATATATATATATATATATATATATACATACATTGAGTACACGTTCTTTGCCCCCTCCTGGAAAAAGTTGAAATGATGGCCCTATCAGACACACACACTGTTGTCATGCAGATGAAATAGTAAACTGCATAATGCACTAGTGCTAAGCACAGTACCGGCTGGGCTGGACTACCCTCACTTCTAGTCATCTGCAGTCTTGTCGCCTGTTGTTGAGCACCATTCCGCCAGTGCTCATTGGATCTACTGATTTATGTTTTTGCCATGCCTACCTGCCATGCTAGTGCCCAATCTCATCTCCTGCATGTAACCTTTCTCTTTACATCAAGGCTGATTCAACCCAATGACATCACTGTCTACATGATATAAACTATCATCATCCAAATGCTACTGGTTAGCCTGTATGTAGCAATTTTGTGGACTTATTAAAATGACTTCCACTGCTTGTATGATCATTATGAAGTTTTTATGTTTGTGTCAATCGCCGACCCTAACCAATAATTTTGTTAATAAATTAAGTTATGATAATCTGTGAAATCTACGGGAATTTATTTATTTGTCTCACTTTGTATCACCACACCAAATGTCTGGAATGAATCCTGGGGTGTCATGTAACGAATTGTTACAATAATCTTGTTTGTGGCCAATAATGTGCCTTATTACAAAAACTAGTTTCAAGTGCTCTCTTTTGTTTTTTCCACTAAACTTGGGTGTTGTAGGAATCTGGGGTTGCATGGGGTTTGTTGCAAAATCAGGAAAAGGTGTACATGCATTTCATGTAATTTTGCTGCTGACTGAAATATTCTGGAAGCTTAGACTTTACCAGGAGTGCTTCCTGACGAAGATGCATGACAGATTGAAAACCTTTGAGTGATTGTACCGATGTGTGTGTGTGCAAAACAGGCTTATTGTGCTGGTCTTACTATCCTGGCATGTATCTCAACAAAAGAGCTCATTTCACAGTCATCAGCACAATCGCTTGAAGGCTTTTTGATGTGGTCTGAGTCTTGCCAGAAAACAACTCCTGTGCAGTCATTGGGCTTTCAGAGTATTTCCTTCCACAGTGGGTGTGGTAGCCCAGGTCGATAAGATACTCGCTTAAAGTACCAAAGGATGTTTAGGGATGTCGCGAGTTCGATACCCGGTTCATCCTTGTCAGAAAACTTTCCTGACACAGGGGTACAACAGAAACAGTGACGTAGAAAAAATTGTTACCGTAGGAAGTCCCCCATCAAGGGGTTAGCGCACCAATCTCTCAATGAGTAACAAGCCTGCCATTTGGAAGTGGCAATAAATTGTAGGTCCCGGTCTAATTAGCCCTCCTGTGCAGAAAATGGGCATGATGTGACAAAAATGATCAAATGATCAACAGCACTGTGCATGAAGCGCGTGCATATCTTTTCATGATTCTTGAAGCCAACCATCGCTTCTGCAATCCATAATAGAATTGACAATAAGTTGCAAAACCACACAGTGTTTTACACATTCAATGACAGTGTCATCTAACAATTTACTGCTTGCAATGCATGACAAAAACTGCTTGTTTATATGTATTTTATCAGTCTTCAAAGTTTTGCCTACAAGTTCTGAATCATCCGATATTTGTTTATACGTATTTGGCCATAAAAGTCCAAAACAAATAATGACTGGAAAATACCCGAAGTTTTACAGTTGATATTGCACTAACAGTGTTATGACAACTTTATTAAATATATAACAACTTTCACAATTTCTAACCCTGTCAACAGAAATGTTTATAATATAACTACTAAGTACTTATCAAAGTCTTGAATCTCTATCGATTGATATAATTAAGTCTTATGCTGTCCCCTATCAACAACGAGTAATGGGCATAGCCAACTGCTCTCTTCGTTTATTTAAAATCTGAACTATTATAGAAGATTTAAAATTCTTGGAATGACGTATAGGCGGTCTAGAAAGTCTGGACAAATTCATATCAACACAATTTTATTGCTAATGATTTATACAACCCCTATTTTTTGATTGGTTCATTGGTCACATTATGCTTCCGGAATATGCTCATAGTAAATGCAGATCCAGAGTCGGGGTGATGGGGAGAGCCCAGGCTTGAGCCCCTTCTCAAGAGCCCAGGATATGCACCTGGTTCAAAACTAGGATTCCATTTAAAATCCTTGAAACAGGTGAGCTTTAACAGAAACTTGAAAATCTTTGATCTGTCAGGAAGTAGGGTAAAATCCCTCTTAATGGACACCCCTCAGATGCGGTCACCCCTCTTTTACGGCCAAATAATAATTTCCCCTTTGTATAACAAAAGTATGCAATTCAAACCCCTGATTAATGGTCATCCTTCTTTAAAGGACAACTTTTTTTGTCCCACCAGTGTCTGCAAAAGAGAGGTTATAATGTATTTAAAAAAAGCTTCTTCATATGTGAAACTGAACTTTTAAGCCTATTTAAGAATGTACAAGCATTTGTAAAATTTTAACACTACAATAAGTTTCCATGGAAAAATATAGGTAAAATTATCTTTTAAATTTTATCAATTGAAAGGCTTGCAGCAAGAAGAGGGGGGGGGGTTGATATAGTTGACTATTTTTTTTTCTTTTTTGTGCTTTTCTTGCTTCAATGTTAGTGTGTTAGCTCTATCTATTGAGAAACACTGGAACTAACTGCCAGACTTAGCCAGAAATGAAGTTAACCCCCTTTTTTACTGCATGCCCTTCAATTATTCCTTTCCCTCCAGTATACCATATACAAGTACAATGTCAAGTCATCCAGTATATCGTCAAGGTCTGATGGCAGTACGATAAAACCTCATAGACGATGCCATAACGACTGCTTCGTGGAAATTTTGTAAGGATATCGGTGGGCTCACTAAAGATTCATATGGATATCGACTGACCGTTTCAGACAGGAAAGTTATTGCTTCTTGTAAATGGGCAGCTTTATATCCTTGTATACCTAAGAAAAAGAATAGCAGTATAAATTAATACAATGTAAATTTGTATGAGACATTTTCTATTTTGGAATATGATGTCACCCTCTGCTAATACTATGAAGATTTCGACTGCTGGCTGATGTGAAGATAAATCCAGGAAAGAAAATTCACTATTCCACTATGCTGAAACCTTCGTTGTGATAGTGAAGAGTGGCATCATCTTCAGATAAGTCACCATCTAGTGGCAGTGTCATCAGCTTTGGCTTGAGTTAAATCTGGCTGTCCATATACGGTCTCATTCAGCACACATGAGCTCTAAGGAGAGATTTGTTGCCTTTGTAGTCTAGTGCTCTCGGGTGCTCACACGGCAAAGTAAGAGGATGTGGATTCGAATCCCCACAAGGGCAGTTGAATTTTGTTACCTGGATTTATCTTCCAGCCATTTATCCCATCAGCCAACTGTCGAAACCTTCATAGGTTTTTATGTGCACTGCTGTGAATGAAAGCAAAGAGCACAGACAGGTGAACAAAATAATTTAACAACAAATTTCCTAGACAATTCAAAATACTTGACAGAAAAAATCTTCACTTTTCCATACAAGATCAAGGGCATCAGGGAATAAGAAGAAGCTGAATCAAACAAAACAGAAAATCTTTTTGATGGCAGGTTTCGACGATTCAGTCTGGAGGTGATTAGAATTGGTGACGATGGCATTGGTCAATCCAGTTGATGGCGACATCATTGGTCGGTCCAGAGGGTCCAGTTAGCATCAAAGCTGTTGGTTCATCTAGAGTAGTGTTTCTCAACCACCAGTTCGTGAGTGATTGTTTTATTTTTTCATTTATTGCTTATTAGTCATGTGCATGATCGGGTCTTCCATTCACAAGAAAGAAATCCACTGGGCCATGGGCTTCCAAAGGTTGAGAACCACTGGTCTAGAGGGCCAGTTGGCAAGTCAGCTGTAGAGAGGTCGGTACAGAGGATCCAGCTGGTGACGACGACACTGATTGATCTGACAGATTCAGTTGCCCATAACAGGACCATTTAGTTCAGTGAGAACAACAGGTCCATCTGATGAGGAAGAAGCAAGTAAGTCCAGAGTGGTAAGTGGTGGGTTAGTCCAATGTGGCAAGTTGATACCATACTCTATCTTATGATAACTCAGCATGGGCAACTCCTGGTGGAGACAGTCGTTAGAAAATTGAAGTTTAATCCACCTGTTTACGGGGAACTCAACAATGACTTGGCAGGTTTTCCACCTTTCTGAGCTGGAGAACCCTGGGCACACCAGCAGTGATTGCAGTAGCAGTCATATCACAAAGGAAGCAAAGCAGAAAGGAACTATGCCTTCATATACAAATTGGAGCACCATCTATTCCAATTTGCATACAATGGGGAATTTCCCTCCCAAAATCCCTCCAGTTAGGAGAAATACGCTGACATAAATGACGTAAAGGCAAATGACATCGAGATATGCTATCTAATACTGAGATAGATGGTCAGCCATTCCACAGAAAATAAACATTATATACGAAAATTTGTTTTGATATATGAATATTTTGATCACCTTCACTGGACAGATTATGCTCACAAAACATAGTCCCACTATACTTACTTACAGTAAAACATGATTAACCGTCACAATTTTTGTTATCCATCATCATCTGAAGAAAAAAATATGGAAAAAACTGCCCCAAGTTTTAAGGTCCAAATGATCACTGCTATGGTCTGTACAAATGCCACTGGTAATAATAAATTACCCCCACTTATAATTGGTAAATCCAAAAAACCATGTGCTTTCAAAAATTTAAATATGAGAGCATTGCCTGTGAACTATTATGTCAAAAAAAAGTGCTTGAATGGACCAAAATAATTTTTCAGAAGGGTTCCACAACTTCTGTGCCTCAAGTTAGAGCTCATATAGCTGAAAAGCAGTTGCCACAGGAAGAACTGTTGTTGATGGACAGTGCCCCCACACACCCCTCTTGTGCCTTTTCTCCCAACAAATACAACTCCACTTATCCAGACCGAACCAGGGCATAACTGAAAATATGAAGCGACGTTACAGAAAAGTTTCTATTGAAGGCTTGCTTTCATATGATGATGCCATGACTGTCAAAGAACTTTGGAAGCGATACAACATAAAGGAAGCTATTTTCAATGTCGCCACTGCCTGGGCTGACCTTATACTGAAGTTTACATTGATCATTTTGAGAAATTAAATACAATATGTATGTATTATTTTATACCTTTAAAGGATTTTATTTTCATCCCAAACCTGCAGTAAAATCACATTACTGTACTAAGAGATTTCTGTTATCCATCACAGCCCTGCTCCTGACAGTGACAATCAATCAAAGTTTTGCTGTATAACATTTTATGGAAGAGAAAATTCTACAAAAATGGGGAGGGGAACCTATCATTTTGAGATGCACTGTGTAGTTAGAATCACCCCACATCCAGCAGATTAAAATAACAGAAACACACAAGAAAATATATAAATAATTACAGTAAAACCCTTCTTAATAGTCATCCTTCTTTTATAGTAAAATAATAATTTTCTATTGTGCTATAAAAGCATGCATTTCAAATCCCGATCAATGGTCACTCCTCTTTTGCATATGAATTTTTTTTTTCTCTCTCACCGGTGTCTGCAAAAGAGATTTTGCTGTAATAGAAGAAAGAGATTAAATTTCATCATTTTCAGTTATCAATGATGATCGGTAAACTAACCTTTCACTAGTATACACTTTTTCAGTATCAAGTCTATGCTCAATTCCAGGGGACGGTCATCATGGGATGTTCCGACAAATAGATAAGTTCCTCGATGCCTCAGGGCACTGATTCCATATGGCACAACGTCCCACGCACCACAGACGTCAATGACAACATCTGCTGCACCGCATGATGGCTCAATATGAGAATCTTCCAGACCTTAGAAATGGAAATGAAAAGTTTAATGGAAAAACAGTAGAAACAGTTTCTAAAATAAAAAGTTCTTAATTGGAAAGACGTCTGAACAAGGCCATAGCAAGAATTTTGGATGAGGGGACTTTGATGTCTGGTTCTTACAAAATGTGAGATGACTAATATCAGTGGAATAACATGGTTAAGTTCATTATTCTATTACTTTGCCCCCCCCCCCCAAAAAAAAAATACTAGTTTTAGGCTTCTGAAAGTAATTTCTGACTACAGTCTTGCATCCACATCAAAAGAAAATTGTTTGAAACCAAAGAATTAAATTTTAAATTTGAGGTTTGTAAAATCATGAGGCAACTGTACGATGCCACAGGAGTTTTTTTTTTTTTTGCATGTAATGCTATGTGCTAATATGCCACATAATCAGTATGCAGCTCTGGCAACATTTCCGCCATGCCTTGACAAATAAATTAAAAGAAAAATAGGCATTACATTCAAATATTCTAAGAGCTAAACATTTTTTGTCTGAGAAAAATGGCCAAAATAATTTTGTTTAGACTTTCCTGGATTATTTTCGTTACATTCTCTGATGTTGATGAAAACGATTAAACAAATTCGAAAAATTTTGAATTTTTTTAAGACTCCAATTTAGTCATAACACATAGAAAATTCCAGCAATAAGATTTTTTTAGTTGCTATGGTGACTTGGCATTTGGGAATTTGTCCAGCCCTAACTTCCGCCAAACTTACAACATGTGTTTTAACAACTGTGGCACTCTCCTGCCTTGCCTGTTTCTGTATCTCAATGAATTGCATTCTGTGTACTTCATGTTGCCATTTATTGTTTATTCAATGAAGAAAAAAATTATGTGCAAATTTAACTCTGCAAACGTGATAGGAGACAATTACAAATACAAGGCCACAACAGGCAAAATGCCCAATGGCTGAGAAAAAGATGCCCATAACAAATATGAATGTCATACATTTTTCTAAAATACAGCAACCCAATTCAAAATGCAATTATAAAAACAAAATGATATCTACATGGTAAAATATTATATAATTATACATATATTAGTAAAATATAAATATATCGGACAATTTAAATCCTTTTTCTGTGAAAGATTCTCATAGCCATGGTTTACGAAACCCTTGTTATCACTGAAATGAATCTCCAATAGATGGGAAGAATCATCATCACCACTGCTGACAAGCCCCAATTGTTGAGGGATATGATTCCCAGTTGTCCAAGTATCAGCATCAAGCATGCACAACAGCAAAAGCCACTACTCGTGATTCTTGTATGAGGCTTGAGGATTACATGCAGAAGAAAGTTTAAAATCATTTACTCAGAGAATTGGCAAACATGGTGCCTTCTATCATCTACATGTGGAATTTCCAGTTATGCTTCCCTTTGTTAAAGTGTCACATTTTAATGTACTCTATCTCCTCTCAAACTTTTCATGTGGAGTTTTGGACCACCCTATATATTATGTTTGCTTACGTAAAATGTAAATATGTAAATATCAGTTTACATCATAGCACTTTTTGCATAATGCAGGGCTTGGTAAATAAAATAATTTAGGCATCAAAAAAATTTGTTTTAAAAAGGACAACCATTTTTTTCTTGAAAAAAAACAGCCTAATTTTTTTCTTTTCACTTTTTTCATGTTGGTACACACCAGGGCTGTCTCACGAGTTGCTGGTGTTGGTACCAGCTGAAGTCATGCGTGACATCATTGATCAAACAGAACCAAGAGTGTACCCCCTTTCCTACCCCGTTAATTATGATAGCTTGGAAACACTCAACAGCCCATTTTATTGAGTTCTTTCCAAAAAAATTTTTTTTATTATTATTGCCATCAGTATTTGCATATTTATTGGCTTGCTTCATCCAACCGTTTAAGCATTAAAATGAGAAGTTTTGCATTTGCTTATGAGGGAACCTGAGAATATTTTCTCAGCTCCATTTCAGTTGAATCACGTACATTAGTTAATTTTAATCGAAAGCCAACTCCCTCTATCTATCTCTCTCTGTCGAGACAAATAATTTCAATTATCTTTCAAACTTGCTATAATTTTTAATTGTCACATGTTATTTTCATTTGAACAAGCTGTAGGTTTTAGAAGTGCAAGCTATTAGTGTTCTTACTAATACAACTGCAACATAAAACATTGGAAGAAAATATAAATATATATATATATTATATCAATTATATATTAATATTAATTAATGTTGAAAATATAAGCAAATATAAAAAAAAACTGGTTTTCAGATGTTGTGACGATTGCTGAGGTGTATACGAAGCGACGAACATGAAACATTCCTTTATTTTGCATTAACCTGCGAAACACACAACCCTTCGTCATGAAGGTTAAAATCGAACTCCTCGAGAATGTCTTCTTCTCTCGATACAACTTAAATCTCACGTGTCTCGTGAATAAAAGTATTGCTGTACATCCTTGTTAACAGCTTGCCTGTTACAATGTGGCTTTTTAGGGCTTATATATAAACTATCCTGTCCAAAGCATTCAAACATACCCATCTCTTATTCAATCAAGATTCTATTTAAAATAGATTCCTTGTTTGGAATACCTTGACTGGGTAGATCCACAAATGGTACAGCAGAGGCTTTCAAAAAATTTTTTGAGGTAAACCTAGAAGACGATTCTTCAGATCATCTTCATAATCACTAGGCTGAAAACGATTGCTGCAAATATGAGCACACTTACAGTTTACTTGATCGAACCTCTTATATTTGGACACCTATATTTTGCGAGTCTCTGAATCTTTAGAAATTATAAGTAAACTTGAATACAGAGTTTCTTTGTTTTCTGAGTATATTGCTTTCACACAAGAGCTAATATTTGTCTTCCCATTTTCACAAGAGAATCACAAAAAAAAAAAAAAAAAAAAAATTATAAAAACAGCACAAGTGCAACTAAAACAACACCACAAATGAGGGATCTCTCCATTGAATCAGTAAAATAAGCAACTAAAATTTAAAATAATCCACTTCAATACAGTAGGCTGTGACTCTGCTCCTTTGTCGTCTGCTAAAAAGTGCTTGATCAATGATATCATGCAGTAACTAAGACCATGCTAATCTGAGCCAGGGACGCAAATGTGTTTGCAAATGAAAAAGTCCTGACCATATAGTCCTGGGTACACACGTTTATACATACCAACTTCTTTTTTCATTCAGATTCCAATTTAATCACACACATAAAATTTTAGATGCAGTACTAAGTCTCTAGTCATTATAGAGACCAGGGATTTGTCATACTCTTCAGAGGATTTGGTCACACTAACATGACTTGACTGTGTAGCATGCTGTTTATGAGTAAGTAGATGCGAAGCAGATATGTAACTCTTACCATAATCCTTCTCCACCAAAATTGGTATGCCGTTGAATTTTTTAACGAGCCTAAGTCTTTCTGGAAGTACATCGTGGCAATAGACTTGACGGAAACCCGCTTCATGCAGTAATGCACAACCATACAAACCCATTAAATTGGCACCCTGCAACAATTTCATACCATTTTGAATTTGTTCTATAAATAACAACAAATAACGTGAAATAACAACAACGCAACATCCATTCTTAGCGGCATATATACATCCAAATGTAAAGAACTTGTAATGATAACTGAAACTTGTCATTCTCATGTTATAATGTTGTTAATATTTTAATTTTTGGGGCTCGCTGTCGATGCAGAATACAGGACTGAAAAAGATTGGCTCAATGTTATATGGCCATATCCTATACACGTGATCTATAAAATATTCAATATACAGTAGGTTAATGATTTAATGAGTGTGGATTAATAGCGGGTTAATCCAACAGATACCCTTTAGAGGTTTTGTGAGGAATATTAATGTGGGTATCTGTCTGGTATTTCAAGTTCAAGGGAGTTAATGAGCGATTCGCATAATGAGCAAAAATTCTGTGCATTGTTTATTTAGTTTCATGTTATCACTGAAAAATGGAATCACACAAATGGATGACCAATAGTGACCTTAGCTTTTGCTAACACATGTGCATTGCAAATAATATCACATGTGCATTGCAAATAATATCACATGTGCATTGGATAATCTTCTTCTGCTCAGTCTCCAGTCAGCATGCCAAATGAAGCAAACACTCTTGGAGTTTTGGAAAATCCATTTCTCCACATTAGGCACTGCCTCAAGATCATTGATAAAATCAGTAATGGATGTCACCAAGAGAACCCTTAATTCCACTTGAAGAAAAATGGACTGATTTGATTATTGAACATGATTTTGCGAGGGTTAATTTCATGAATAATTGTACTTTGAAAATCAAAAACCTTTGAATACTGTGTTACAAAAACATCCTATAGGCGTGTCTACATTTCCAGCATGTTGAATTTCTATAAAAAAATTATTTTAAGAACTTGTTCTAATATCGAGAAAAATATGTAAAAATATTATTTTTCACGATGAAATTTCACAAAGAAAAAAAATATATATGACATCAACTTGCTTGAACAACCGCTACTGACTGCTTAATCCTCGTTGTAGACAACAAAAAACTGACCGCATGTACCATGACTGCTAAAGCACAATTAGCTGGGCACACTGCAGCATCTGGGATGTTGCTCGGGATTCTGAATACTTGCGTACCTGGTTTCAGCACCATATGACTTGAATGAGAGCCATTGAAATCTTTGAGAGATGAGCATCCGTACTGAAATTTACGTAACACAACAAAAATTTTAAATATTTTTTCGAGAAGTGAATTCCAATTTCTTTTTCAATGTACTTTTAATGCATAAACAAAATATGCTCGCTATGAATTCAAAGCATCTAAGCATCTAGTTGTTCAAGATCTTTGATGGGCTCCATCTATTGTGAATTTATAGCATAGTCACCAACTATTGAGAATTAGGGAGGTTTCCAATTTGATTTCTATAAATTTCATACAAAAATAAATATAAAAGAGATTTTTGAAAAACTTTTTAACAATTTTATTTCTCAGTATAAAAAATAAAATTTTGGGGATTTTTTCCTTTTCAAAAACTTGACATTTTGCAAGCCATCGCCGATTAGTGCCACGTCACCAATAATCACCAAACACTAGATAAAGTTATCTGCCTTTACTACTCTCAAATCTAAACACACCAACAAAAAGATCCAATATCGGTTCCGAAACAAGACATAAGTTATCTTGCCAATTTCGGATGTCAAAAGGCAGAAATAACGCTAGCTGTTTAGCAAATTTTTTCTTTTCCCTTTGAAAATTAAATATTTTTTGTACACGCTTGCGAGCACACACACACAAAATATATATACAGAAAACTGCTGGATGTTGTGTGAAGATGCAGATTTTTATAAAGATGTTGATTTTTCTTTTTTTTCATCTCTGCCTCTACCGGGACTCGAATCTGGGCCCCTTGCATGCAAGGTGAGTACTCTACTTTTACTATAGTGATTTTCTGTGATTTGACACAATGAAGACAATGTACATTCACTTGTGCCATCATTTTGGGGAATAAAAACAAGTCTTTTTTCCGGGTAAATTCTTTGTGAATAATCCCCCCCCCCCAATAATGGGAATATTTCACAATCGCTGTCGAAATTCTTAACATATAGGCCTGAGAACCTTTTTGGAGTCTGGGAGATGCAGAAATTTGAGAAACTTGGCAGCTATGTTATAGTGTAAAAAGAACAAAAATAATGAGATTTGTCCTCGAGTCCCCAGGCTGGAGCCCTGTCAACCATACCCTGGTGGGGGCTATCACCAGACAATAATTTAACAAGTAACGTCTGGTGTCTGCCTTGTTCATGAGCTTGTCATCACATTTCTTTCGATTCAGTCTTAAAGTACTGTCGCAACAATATTAATGGTGAGACAATATGTAAATTTAATCACAGAACCCAAATGTTTGTCTTTCCTCAAACTTACTCATTCTGTCACATGCATATACAAATTTTTCGCTACGCTATAGCTAAGGTGCCTATATTACCTTATTAAGGTTCTCTGGGGGAAGGGGGGTGAGTATATATAGCTATTCAGTATGGATTGATACTATTGAAAAAAAAGAGTAAAATACCGCAAGAAACTCGAACTGCATTCTTTTCAGAAAAAGAGTTAGAAGAAAAACTATTTCCTTAGTATTGAGGGTATCTCTTGTAGCTGAGATGTAAATGAGCGCAGCCATCTGTAGCAACTACAGACAATCTGTAGCTGTTGGAAACTCTGAGATTGACTATCATCTGTTTGAGTGTACCAGTACCTAATAGATCACCCCGTCTCTTTGATTACTAGCAGCACTATTGTGTTTTATTTTTAATGTTTGGTTGAAAAATGTCTTAAGTAAATGAATTGTGGTTCGTCATTGCATTGTTGTCATCTGTCTAATAGATAACTCTGGGAAACATTAAAATGAATCTGGGATGTAACGATACTCAGCAATGTTACAGTAGCAGTAGCCATTTTCACAAAAATACATATAGGAAGTACGAAGCAAGTAGACATCCATCCATCAATCATTAGCATTGTAGCATTTTTACTAAAGGAATTTTTTATCTAGCTTAAACCCTGTTTCAGAGAGAGAGAGAGAGAGAGAGAAAGAAAAAAAACTATTAAATTTAGACTCAAGTGAAATATGTTATGTAACAACAGACGCTTAGCAAAATGATCAACCTTTTGGCTTGCAGAACAACATTCCGGCATCTCATCTTTACACATACAGCAGCAACCACAGGGATCGACCATCGTGAATGCTACTCTATCACCAGGCAGCACCACAGGTATACTGTTCGACAAACGCTTTGATATTATGACTTCTCCAACACCTTCATGACCGAGAACACTGCAATAGAAGGGAAAAAAAACAAGTGTGAAATAATAGAAAACTATCAACTGACCTTATTTAAATCTTGAATAAGAAGGAAAAAAAAACCAATGAAAATTCCGCAACAGATTTTTAAGAACTGATATCCAAAATCACACCAGTTTAGGTAACAAGAGAAAACTGCCCAGCTGTGGTTGGTCACTGATTGTCTTGAACATTCCAATTGGTGACACTGCGATGGAATCGCCATATATTCTCGTGTATAAGCAGACCCCTCCCCAACTTCTCCCTCGATACCACCAAAACAGTTGAAAATTTAATGGTGGACATCAGTGTGTATCTTCACCCATGATGTTGCCAAGATTACTTTTTTTCATGAGCCAGATAAATACAACTCTGCTTTAGGGACAGGCGCAAATCAAAGACAATGTGACAGGAGGGGCGAATTGTGCAAGTTTTTTTTGATTGTCCCTTGTTTTGAGGGAGAGATAAATTTTCACATATTATTTGGCTTTTGAGAGGGGGCAGTCATTCCTATTGCCCCCTACACACTTCCCAGAGCCCCCCCCCCCAAGCAAAGACAGTTTTAGCGAATGATGGAACAAAAGCAGACATCTTCAGAAGATTCCAATGGAGCAAAGGTAGACATCTTCAGCTGCGAATGGAATAGAGGCAAACATTCAGCTGCGAAATGAAGCTGAGGATGAAACAAGGCAGACATCTTCAGTTGCAAATGAGGGCGGGCAGACATCTTCAGCTGCAAATGAAGCGTAGGTCGACATCTATAGCTATGAATGAGGCCAAGGTTGAAATTTTCGGTTTCAAACAGAGTGAAGGCAAGCATCTTCAGATTTGAATGGAATGAAGGTAAACATCTTTAGCGGCAAATGGAGCAGAGGCAGATATCTTCAGCTGTGAATGAAGCAGATATAGACCTTTTGTACCTATGAATGAAGCTGAGGTAAATATCTTCAGCAGCAAATGGAGCAGAAGCAGGCATCTTGAGCAGTGATCGAAGCAGAGGCAGGCAATGTGTCTGAGAAGAGACCTAGGTGCATTCCACACTGGACTGATACTACAAGTGGTGCAACCTGCAACTCTACACGGATAGGTTAAAAATCCAAATTTTAGGTTATTTCATCAATCATGTTGAGTTATGTAACATGACCTGCTGCTGTCCAGAAAGGTATCTGAATAAAATGATATAATATAAAGATTAACATTCACCTTTCTCTGACCATCTGAGGTAAGCCGCAGTGATCATGAGAGTGCAACTGCAGCCGATCTGTCCAGTTTTGTTACTTGGCTTTCCCGGGTTCCTCAATGATTTGAATATGTAAATCCCTGTAGTGACAACTGTTTTTGTCATGAGACGGGTTGGTATGGTTACCCGATCGAACCAAGATTATTCTTGTTTTGTCTGTGTATGAAAACTTCCCTCACCAGGAGTTAATTTGCATTTGTCATGTAGTTCTAACACATTTGCTGACACATTGTGCCGTCGCGTTAACCTTTGTCTTTCAATATGTGATTGATCCACATTTTTATCTCACAACTAAATTGCATCGTTCATTTTGTCTTTGGCTAGGAAAAGTATCCCGTAATGAGAAATTAAACTAAATTAATATGCCCCCAGGCCCCCAAAACAGAATGTTTAGCACTGTTCTGTGACAAGCCATAGCTCACTAAACAATTAATAATTCAATGTCTAGTCGGCCGTGGACGAGCCCTCAGCTGACTGGAGATGTTCTGCGGTAAAAATCCCCATACATGTAATAGTGTTTTTTTTTTCACTTTTTCTTAAAATTCTCCCAAATTGTTCTGCTAATTGTTCTGCGACGTATGTCTCAGATTTTGGCCCATTCTCCTTTGGGGCCCCAGGCTCTAGATTGTTGCAGACAGGCACAGGTACCTATACAAGTTGGTTCAAACCTTCAATGAAGATTCTTGAAATGATTATCTCATTTCTTGTCTGAAATGTTGATGAACACATGGATATTGAGGGACTGATGATGCCTGCAATCATGAGCTTGCGACATTCAGACTGATCCCATGGTTTTGGTCTTCTGCCAACAACACTCACATGCAGATCTCTGATAGTGGAAAAATCATTGGACTCGTGTCATTCTTCAGTTAGATTTAACCTACTAATCTCCATCATTCATCATCATGAGTCATGAAAAAGTAAAAGCAAAAAAAATCAAATCTATGATTATAGCTGTGCCCATTTTAACATGTTCCCTCTTGTGTCTTATTCGTATATTCATAGGCACATATGTTAACAATTGGACGAAACGTTTTCTGCACTATTGGACTGTTGAACGTTAGTCCTATTTTCTCCTTCATTACACAATGGTGCAGTTGCTGCATATTCAGCTCACATTCGTATTTCAGCACCATTTCCCCCCCTGCATTATTGACGGTGTTAAAATGCTTCTGTATAGGGCAGAGGCCTAGCAACTTCAAATGCCATGGAATTTGTTTTTTCAGTGAATTTTAGTTTCAAATTTTTGCATTCTTTTTTTAAAATTCCATAGTATTTTCAAACCGTTCAATTGCGTTCATGAATTATTCCAATTTATAACATGGTTTATGGATTGTTACATGTGTGTGTGCCATAAGTATTTTTTTTTTCTGATTTCTCCCTTGAATTACCGCTTTGCTGCGGAGGAAGAAGGATAAGGAAAAAAAATAAAACACATAAGTGAGAGGTAAAAAATAGCTATTATTTCGCTATGTTATGTCTTGGGATAACTTGGGTTGCAACCCGAAGTCTTTGCATCAACTTGGTGCCCATAAGGATAGTTAAACTTCACTTTCACCCACACGACCACTTTTCTCCTGCGGGCTACGGGTTGAGCATGCATGTCATAATTCAGTGGTTCTTAGACTGCGAGTCGCAACTCCAAGGTGCATCGCCAACCTCTGTCGGGGATGTCATAAGAGGTTGGTGTATTGATACATGCCAGTTTTGAAATTATTGTTTTCTAGACCATTCTGCAGAGTCACAGATAGAGCATCTGGCATGGTGGTAAGATGCGCGTCCACCACAGTGAAGGTTGCCGTCATGGTTCCAGGTTCAAACCTGGGGAAGAATACAGATATTTCTCCCAACAAGCTTGAAACAACCACCAATAGATGGCACCCTTTATTTCCAGCCCAACTCATTAATAGCAGTACAGTAATAGAGGTGGTGTTTGACAAAGTAGAGTCACAGATAAACAAGGTGAAGGGAGGAAAAAGTTTGAGATTGAGCGGAAGGCAACTTTGCCTTCCGCTCAATCTCAAACTTTCTCGTGGCGCACTCCACTGACTTCCTGCCAAAGGCTAAGATACGGGGGGGGGGGCATTGCCTTCTAGCGTCAAAGGTGAAGTCTACTGATCTAATGTATAAATGTATATATGGATCGACATCATCATTGTGCCCCCCCCCCAGACTTCCAAGTCTATATCTGCCTATGCTTCCTGTATTTTTTATTAAGGAAATATGGTCAGCCTAGAAATATGTACAGTGTTGTATGCTGTTATATAGGGCTTTTTCGTGTGTGTGTTATCCAGATAGGTTAAGTCCGAGTGGCATGGTGGTAAGATGCTCGTCTACCATCGAGAAGGTTGTTGTAAGGGTCCCGGGTTCGAACCCAAGGGAGGATATAGATAAGATATTTTCCCTAACGAATTCGAGGCGACCACTGATAGACAGCGCCTTCACTTCCAACCCATCTCACTAATGGCAGTAAATTGCAATATAGAGATATGGCCAGAGTTGGTGTTTGGCGAAGTAGATTGTGAGTCAGCAGATAGGTTAAGTGTATTATTGTTATTGTTGCATTATAGTGTTAGGTGTATTATTGTTATTCCTTGACCAGAGGTTGTGCACCCCCTTACTTTTCACCACTCTTCCCACATCCGTAATGGTTCCGCAAATAGGAAAATATTATTCCCACAGATCATAAGCGCACATCAATATCGGCACGCCCCCTGGGAGCAGCAGCCCACACTTTGGGAACCACTTATTGATTTAATAGGGTTTTTTTTTTTACCAAGGAGTTCTTGCATCTTTCTTGCCTTTGATGTGATCGAGATCCATCGGGCATATGGTCGCCATCAACACTTTGATCAGGATTTCGCCTTCTCTCAACGATTTCTCGTCCCGCGGCACCGGATAACTCTCCACGATATAACTGGGTTGCTTGTGGGAACCGAAAAATACGGCCCGGACGCCACCACAGACACCTGTTGAGGATGCCATCTTCGTTGTTTACATTTATTTCGCACCCTTGAAGTTTTCAGACAGTCACGGTTGAAAAAGGAACAATACAGATGACGTGACCATATAACCCGTGATTCCAGTTGACGTCATCAGGTCTTGACTATATTTTCTCAATCAAAATACCGTACATCAGGGTTTTTCGATACCGCGTACAGTCTTTTCCAAAAATAACTACACTGGATTATCGATTCAAAACTCTCTCTTTACGCTTTCGTTAAACGTCATCGCGAGCGGTCTTGTATAGAAGTTGACATCATAGCGCGGATGCTTAGCAAATAAGTGTCGTTATAACGGCAATGCGTTTCATTAAAAAAGTTAGCAACCTTTCTTAAGAGAGAGACGCTCTCAAATATGAAGTCCTAGATCTCGACTCATTCATAGAATAGAGCGTGAGACACTATAGCCAATCGCTGTTCCCTATCATTAGGTATCAACTTATGGCTTCAATATGGCGTACCTCAAGTGACCTCGTTATACTTACGAATAAATTAAGTGGCTCGCGGCACATTCTTACCTCATTTAAATAACCCGTGACATATTTACAGATCACTCAAGTTTTCAGACAGTCACGGTTGAAAAAGGAACAATACAGATGACGTGACCATATAACCCGTGATTCCGGTTGATATCATCATGATCCTGACAATATTGCTCGTTCAAAATACCGGACGTCATTATTTCGGGACCACTCAGCTATAAGTAAAGTTTACTTATAGCCAAAGCTGCATTAAGAGTAAGCGTAAACAGTCCTATCGTTAAACTGGTAGCCAAACGGCATCAGCGCCCTCTCTGTTTAGATGGGTGCCTGCTGGCCTGTGATTGGCTGCTAGCATCGGGTAGGAAAGTCATTTCCCATAATGCATTTCCCCATCACGGCGCCATTTTGTTTACTTACTCATGTGAAGACTCTCGGTTAGGTTGGTTAGCTATTGCTCGTGGTTATTTTGGCAAATTGTTCATCTTTAAAATTATAAAAACGGGCCTTCTGAGGGCCAACTAAAATTATATTTATTGAATAAGTCCGCGTGCATTTGATGGGTGTAAAATGACACGAAGACGGGTGTTCACAAGTATAGATTTAGCTGTTGAAGTGTCGATAACATTGTTATTGTTACTGAGTGATTTATACTTTTAGGCACAAGTAAGTCTCCTATAAAGAAGTAAAAAATGTCCGCTTTAGTGGGAATTAAGATTTTTAGGTTCCGTAGCAATAGACTGAAAAATAAATCAAAGTTGAAATCGGAATAACGCGATCAAGGGAAGGGGGGAAGAGAAGCGTGGGAGCCACGTGATCAATTGGCAAGTTTCACCCATCAAACTTCAGATGGCGCTGCCATCAATTCCGCGGCCTTTCTTTAACATTGAGTGGGTACGCTTAACTTACAAGCGGCTTTGCTTATAGCTCAGTGTTCGGGACATCGCCAATTATCAACAAAAATGATGCCTAAAGTTAGCAAAGTTGCCAACTATTGCTTGAATCTCTGAAAAATCGCAAGTGGAGGAAAATGAAGGAATAAGGGCTCGTCAATACCTTCCACTGAGCTGAGTGGCTTTTGCAAACGTTGCGAAAGGACCGTAACGGCTCATATTGCCGGCTCCTATTAGCTACAAACGAACCGTGAAGAGCCGAGAGCAAATGACCCGTGAATCGCTTCGCTTTTTTCGCCTGCTGCGGCTATAAATGAACCGTGACGAGCCGTGAGCCACAGAAATGAGCCATGTCCTTGAAAAGGCCATTTGTAATTGTTGGAACCCAGAGGAGAGACTGGTCTCTTCCCAAGTCCCACACCTTCCCTTCTAAGAAGTAAGAACGCGTTGGCCGCTCTTTCTCCCCTGCACCCTTTTGCTTTAGCTTGTTACACATTTTTATTTTTACGTTTTTCTTTTTTCACCTCGGACTGGGTCAACACCCACTATAAATAAGAGGGTTCTTATCTATAGGGGGTAGGTTCAAAATCAGCTAGACCAGCACGTGTAGATGCGGCCATCCGGGAAGCGTGATACACTGTGTGACACAGTGTGAGTACACAAAGGGATACCATTTGGAGGCGCCGCCGAGCGGAAGAGAGATCTTGTGGAAACGGAAAATTATTTTACAAAGATCTGCAACGAGAAAACTACAACAAGTCTTGGGTTATTTGATGCATAATAAAGAAACTATTTTGATAATAACTGAAAGCAGGGAACAATCCACTAATGATTCGGAAGTAGAATCTGAAACAGATGCAGATTCAACATAGAGGGGCGCACTTAGGCTCCTAAACCATAATATTTTAGTAATACACCCTGTATAAATTATGAATATTTTTGTATATACAATTTCATAGTATGATGGTGGTTTAGTAATTGAATATTTGTATGAGCTCATTATGGCATTTTTTCCAATATATGTGTCGTGCATAGTAATGTTTACGTGTATCAACAATTATATAAAAATGGAAATTTATATTATGTAAATATAGTGTATATTATATAAATATATTATGTAAATATATATATGGGAAATTCAAATGTGATCGCTGCCACCCAGCACTGTGAACGGGGGCTGTGTTTGATTGTTCCCGCCGCACTTTTATAGTATGATAGTAATTTTGTAACTTTGAATATTTGTATGAGCTCATGATGATATTTGTACCCAATACTACCTTCATAGTAATGTTTATGTGCATTCCCAATAGTATAAAAAAGGGAAATTTTTGTAAAGTAAATAATATATGCATGTAATTCAAATGTGAATGCCCAGCACTGTCAACGGAGGCTCTGTTTGATTGTTCCCGTCGCAGTGCGGGCTATGTGTGTATTCTGTGTGTGTATATATTGCATGTTCTGTAAGGGGAAGAGCGAGCAGAACTGCTCAGCGCTGTGGACGGAGGCATTGTTTCTTCGTTTCCCGTCACAGTCAAGGCGCTGTATATATGTAATTTGTATGCATTGTGTTGCTGCGTAATAATAATAATAGTAAAAAAGAAGAAGAAGAAAAGTAAGGAGAGAGCAGAGGTCAAAAGGTGATGAGAGCTCTCCTCCCGTCCCCAGGGAGAGAGAGAGAGAGAGAAAAAAGCGTTTTTATGAGAGTGTGACAGTGTGTGTGTGAGTGAGTATGAGTTGAGACCTCGAGCTGGTCAATTGTACAACGATTCCCTCGATCGGGATTTCGTGCGAGTTAATTTGTTATATTTGTGAATTAAAATTATCGTAAAATTATTAAAAGTGTTTACAGTCCACTTCTTTCGAGTGAGTTATCGTCCATCTGGTCCGTCTCATACGGAGACTAACTGTGAAAAATGTCGTTCAAATCGGAGAAGACGTCTGTGGAGCGAGTTTGTTTTCGTTGAGTTCTTGTGTGACCACGAAAGAATTGTGAGTGGTGCTAACATAATTCGGAATACGTAACTTTCATCGTCAAAATGTTCGCTGGAGCAAAAAAGCAGGACTTAATCCAAGTTGCTCAGGACCTTGGAGAAATAGTCATCGAGAATGCGAAGGTGAGTGAGTTAAAAGAACTTATTTTGCAAAATCAAGCTTGTGTAAAAGATCCCGACTTTGTAAAAGATTATTTAGCCACAATAATAGCGGATAGAAAGTCAGAGGAACTAAGAGAGGTTGAATTAGAACGCATGAAATTAGAGCGCGTCAAAACAGAATTAGAGTTAGTTAGAGTACGAGTAGAATTAAATTGTGACGGCACTGAACATAATAAAACAGAAGTAAAGGAAGACACAATTGAATCTCTCATAAAAAGTGTGAGAACTCTAACTGTTAGAGTACCCAATCAGCCGGAAGGTTGGGGGTATTTCTTCACATCACTTGAAAGGGCATTTAACACAAAAAAAGTGCCAGAGAAATTTAAGTCAGAAATTTTATTGAATTTGTTGGGTGAAAAGGCAACCAACGTTTTGTCTCACACAAGCGATAATGAACTGTCAAATTATGATAAGGTAAAAGAAATTATTTTACGAGAGTATGAGCCTACACCGCAGGTTTGTCTAGAGAATTTTCGAAGGGCTCATCGTAATAATGAAACGCATGTGCAATTTGCGTCGAGGTTAAAAACGAGTTTCGATTACTATCTGAAGCTCAGAGGAGTGTCAGATTTTGACACATTAAAAGACCTCATTGTTGCAGATAAGTTGTTTGAGACATTAGATAGAGAAACTGCTTCTCATATTAGTGTGAGGCAAGGAGAAAAATGGTTTCGACCGCTTGAATTAGCTAAAGAGAGCGACATATATTTTGCTTCACGAGGTAGATCTCTCACTGAGAGCAATAGTGGGTTTCAAAAACAGCGAGGAAATTTCCACTTAAAAAATAATAAAAATGTGTCAAAGGTGTTTCTCTCGGATTCAAAAGACTCATTATGCGTACAATGCGGAATTGAAACTCACGCATTGTACAAGTGTTCTGATTACAGAAGCAAATCAGTGGACGAGAGAATTAAAATTGTAAAAAGTAATAATTTGTGCTTCAATTGTCTGTCATCTTCCCATGGGGTGAAAAAATGCAGGTCAAGGTTCTCTTGCCCGAAGTGCAATAAAAGACACCACGTGACCCTGCATTTCCCCCGCGAAGAAGAAACTGTTGTTGCTGCTCCTGCAGGAAGAACGGAGATGACACATTCTCCCCCGAGCAATATAACGACGCCGAAACAGCACAATGCCAACCCCATAACAGCCACCAGCTGCATGGGAAACAAACAAAAAAAGACAGTTTTACTTAGTACAGCGAGATGCCTTGTAAAAGATAAGGATGGTCAATACCACAATGGTAGAGCGCTGCTAGATGGGGGCTCTATGTCGAACTTTGTAACCAGAAAGTTTGCAGAGAAACTTGAGTTGAAGAAAGAAAAAATAAATCTTGTTGTATCTTGCTTAAACGGGGCGTCAATGCCAATCAAGGGATGCGTGAGAGCCTCTCTCGCTAATAGAAGAAAGGACTATGAGAGGGAATTGGATTTCTTGATGGTGGAGAAAATAACAAATAGCACTCCCTCCCAAAAGTTAGAAGTGTCTATTGAGGGGGTGAGGGACGTAAATTTAGCTGATCCAGAATTTAACAAACCAGGACAGATAGATATATTGTTGGGAGCTGAAATATTTTATGAACTATTATTGACAGGACAAATTTCTCCTAGTGGCACCGATTTAATTCTACAAAATACAATATTCGGGTACGTTGTAAGTGGCGCATTATCCACTAAAGAGAAACAAACAATACATTGTGGACTAGTTCAACAAGAGAACTTGAATAAAACAATGCAAAAATTTTGGGAAATTGAAAGTGTTGGAGAAAAGCCAGTAATATCAAAAGAAAACGAAATTTGTGAAACCCATTACGAGGAGACTCATATGAGAGACAATAAGGGGCAGTATATAGTCACCATGCCTCTCAAGGAAGATCCCGGGTGCCTTGGAGAGTCCAAGAGTATGGCGTTAAAACAACTAAAATCACTGTGGAATCGGTTAGAGAGAGACAAAAATTATCAGGCATTATACAAAGATTTTCTCAAAGAATATCTAGAACTTGGGCATATGAGTGAGGTGAATGAGACCACAGAGCCAAAGGTCACATATTACATGCCCCATCACGGTGTATACCGTCCTGATAAAACGACAACAAAACTACGAACTGTTTTTAATGCTTCCACGATTACCACAAGGGACAATTCTTTGAATTCTCTTCAGTATAACGGAGGAGTGATCCAAGAGGATCTTTTTTCAATAATGATTCGATTTAGGAAGCACGAGTTTGCTTTCATTGCGGACATCGAAAAGATGTACCGAATGATAAAAATTCATCCGAGTCAAAAAAGCCTTCAAAGAATTTTGTGGAAGGAAGGCAAGAACGAGCCCATAAAAATTTATGAGTTGTCAACTGTAACTTACGGGACAGTGAGCGCACCCTTTCTCGCCATGAGAACCTTGAAACAACTCGCACAGGATGAAGGAAACAATTTTCCTCTAGCGGCTTCTGTCCTAACCAGTGATTTTTATATGGATGACGTCCTATCCGGGGCACCAACCTTGCTGGAAGCGAAAGAGCTCCAACAGCAACTGATAGGCATCCTCAATACTGCAGGCATGAAGCTGCATAAGTGGTGCGGAAATAATCCAGCGCTCATTCCAAAATTATTTTCAGATGGTGATTATACCTTTTCCGACCCAAGTGAAATAAAGGCTCTGGGAATTTCCTGGAAGCCAAGTGAGGATTGCTTTTCTTTCAGTGTGAAAGCTGACAGCAATACAGTAGTCACCAAACGGAATGTTCTATCTACCATCGCAAGACTTTTTGATCCACTGGGATTGATAGGACCTGTGGTATCAAAAGCAAAAATTTTCATGCAGAAACTGTGGCTTCTGAAAATTGACTGGAATGATCCACTTCCAGCAAAAGAGGCACAAGAGTGGCACGAGTTCATCGAATCTCTTCTGTCTATAAATAACCTAAAAATAGATAGATGTATTTTGATATCTGAGCCAACTACGATCGAGATTCATGGGTTTGCAGATGCCTCTGAATCTGCATACGGGGCTGTTATCTATTGCAAGTCTACTTCATCTACCGGACGCGTGAGAGTAAAAATGGTTTCGAGCAAATCAAGAGTAGCTCCAATCAAACGTACAACTATTCCGCGGTTGGAACTGTGCGCGGCAGTGTTACTAGCTAAGTTGATGAAGAGTATAAAAGCTTCACTGAAGCTCGACGTTTCAGCAGTGTATTTGTGGAGTGATTCCATGATTGTGCTGTCTTGGATCCAGAAAGAACCACATCTTCTGAAAACGTTCTTGGCAAATCGTGTAGCTACAATACAGGAACTAACAACTGTGCAACAATGGAGACATGTTTCATCCGAAGAAAATCCTGCAGATCTCATTTCCAGAGGTCTAGCTCCAGAGAGACTGGAACAAAGTGTTTTATGGTGGAACGGTCCAAAGTTTCTTACGGACAGTGAATACCCAAACAGAACGATCCCGTCAGCGGTCATACAAGATGACTTTCAGCGTGAATTCAAAAATTGCAATATGAGTGACAATATGTGTGATATACAAACTTTTAGTGTTTCTGTTCGATCATTTATCAGTGATTTTTTGAATCTTAGTAATGTGTATATTAAGATTGTTCGGATTTTGAGTTTCATTTTTAGGTTTCTTAATAATTGTAAAAACAAGAAAAAATATAGTCCTTTAGATGCTGAAGAAATCAATAATGCTGAGCTGCATCTCGTGAAATTGATTCAAGGTGAGGAGTTCAAACCAGAACTCAAAGGTCTGAAAGAAAAAGGTAAGGTCCCTTTCGACAGTCCGATAAAAAGTTTGAATCCCTTTGTGGACGAAAAAGGAATCTTGAGAGTTGGTGGCCGATTAAATAATAGTACACTGGGCTATAATCAGAAGTTTCCTACTCTATTGCCCACAAAACACCGATTAACCAAGTTGATTGTTGTACATTATCATAATAAGTATCTGCATTTAGGGCCACAAGCATTATTGAATCAACTCAGACAAAAGTTTTGGGTTATAAATGGTAAAAGTGTATGTAGAAAAATTGTTCATGATTGCATTGTGTGCTTTAAAGCTAAACCTATAACGGCTCAACAAATTATGGGTGTTTTACCTAAGGATCGTGTAACGAGAGATTTTGCATTCAACATTTCTGGTGTCGATTTTTGTGGACCCTTTTCTATAAAGTACAAAAATCAAAGAAAGGGTACCTTGAATAAAATATATGTGTGTATTTTTGTATGTTTAGTGACGAAAGCGATCCATCTGGATATTGTTACTGATCTTACCACTGCTGCATTTATTGCAACTCTTAAAAGGTCCACTTCCCGAAGAGGAAAGTGTGTTAAGTTGTATTCAGATAATGCAAAAAATTTTGTGGGAGCAAATGTTGAGCTCAAAAACTTATACAACCTTGTAGCTCAACCAGATGAGGACCTTGCTGGCTATTTATCCTCGGATGGCATAGATTGGAAATTCATTCCTCCCCGAACACCAAACTTCGGTGGTCTCTGGGAAGCAGGAGTGAAATCTTGCAAATACCACTTAAAACGAACCATCGGCCAGACAAGGCTCACTTACGAAGAATTTCTTACTGTTTTGACTCAAATAGAAGGAGTCCTAAATTCTAGACCAATATCTGCCATGTCAGAAGACCCAAATGACTTGGAGGCCCTAACACCTGGTCATTTTCTTATTGGAAGACCGATCACTTCACTTCCAGAACCAGAGTTGACTTCGGTGCCAGAAAATCGGCTTAACCGATGGCAACAAACAACGAAATTCGTACAAGTCATTTGGAAAAGGTGGCATCGAGAATATTTGAGTACATTACAGCAACGGAATAAGTGGTTCTTCGAAAAGGAAAACGTAAAAATAGGTGACATGGTCATTGTTAAAGAGGATAATTTACCTCCTTGTAAATGGTCTATAGGTCGAATTACGGAAACATATCCTGGCAAACAGGATAACAAGATTAGAGTGGTTGCTGTGAAAACGGCTTCAGGCACATATAAGCGACCAATTTCAAAATTGTGTATTTTACCTATGGAAAATTAATGTAAATATCGTATATTATGCTTTATTATGTATCGGAAAGTGTTGATTTATAATGTAATTGAGTGTGTCAATTTTCTTTATTCTGTGTATTTAGTTAAAATTTGTATTTGTTCAGGTTTTGAAACGATCAGTTTTATATATTATTGCATTATAATTGCAATTGGTTGAATGTTCAAAGAACATTGCAACGCCCGGCGGTATGTTGCTGCGTAATAATAATAATAGTAAAAAAGAAGAAGAAGAAAAGTAAGGAGAGAGCAGAGGTCAAAAGGTGATGAGAGCTCTCCTCCCGTCCCCAGGGAGAGAGAGAGAGAGAGAAAAAAGCGTTTTTATGAGAGTGTGACAGTGTGTGTGTGAGTGAGTATGAGTTGAGACCTCGAGCTGGTCAATTGTACAACGATTCCCTCGATCGGGATTTCGTGCGAGTTAATTTGTTATATTTGTGAATTAAAATTATCGTAAAATTATTAAAAGTGTTTACAGTCCACTTCTTTCGAGTGAGTTATCGTCCACATTGTGTATTTAGACTATTCTCAAATCTCTCCCACTTCAACATGCCAGCTTCTTTTTCTTCTTTCTTGTCCACAAATTTTTTCCACCCTTCTTTTGGGCTCCCGGGCTGCGGTCTCCGGCCCTTATGTGCCACTGGGTGAACGTGCAATTTTTCTCCCTAGTCATTGGATTCAGTCACCCATTTTTGTCAAATGGCTTGTACGTTGCATCGAGCTGATGGCTGTCTTCATGGGGGAGAACGACGCAAGTAATTCGAAACTTGCGAGCACGGGTCAAGGGGAACCACCACTATAAATCTTTGCTAACTTTTCCGACACAACTCTGCCTCTTTTGAGGTAACGGAAGTAAGGTGCTTTGCATCAGTCCGGGGCTGTGAGCGGTTCTATCTATCTATCTATAGGGGGTGTTGACTGGGTGCACCTCTTGGAGAGCGGACAGTATTATTTTCCTTATTATTATTATATACCAGTGCATGGGGGAGATCCGCGGGGATCTCAGGTGCAGAGAAGGCCTCGTGAGAATCAGATAATAAAATTTTCAAAAGTTAGACTAAAGTGGTTAGGCAGGAATTTATAGCCCGATAAAGCCGGGCGTCAACTGGGGTGGGGGGAGGGAAGTAGGTGGGTCTGGTGCCCGGGCGCTGGACTAGTAGGAGAGGCGCGCGAATGCCCCTTTTAACTGCTCCTTCTACATTACACGGGGGCGCAGAAATGCGAGCTTGACCACGACCACCTAGATAACCTAGTTATCTAGTTATATAGGAGGTCGTGGCTTGACCCGACTCAAAAAGTTTTAATTGCGTCCCTGGATTGGGGGTGGAAGTCCCTGGATTGCTGCCAATACGGCCCTACTGTTCACCTCGGATTTGGCCTTTCTCCTAGGGCGGACAGAATCCATTTTTTTCCCCATAACTTTTCTTTGGATAATAAGATTTTCTTTTTTTGCCCTATCATAACGGATTTTTCGCCCCTCTTACAGCAGTGAGAGAGAAATCATTTCCCCTAATTTTATTCGACTTTTCACTTCGGATTTAATGCCTTTCCTAAGAAGAGACAGAAACCGTTTTCCTTAATTTTTTGGCGGATCTTTAATTATATTTTTCATTCTTCCACCTCGGTTTTGTCACCCCTCCTGCAGCGGGCAGAAATCATTTCCCCAATTTTTTTGCGGGGTTCTTTAAAATTGTTTTCACCCCTTGCACCTCGAATTTGGTGCCCCTCCTAAGCGGACAGAAACCCTTTTCCCTAATTATTTTTGCAGTCAATGAACTTTTTTTTGTCCTTTCTTCACGGTTTTGGCGCCCCTCCTAGAGTGGGCAGAGAGATAATTTTCATTTTATTTATTTTATTTTTTTAATGTTCCCCCTTTCACCTCGGATATGGTGCCCCTCTTGGAGGGGAACAAAATCATTTTCCTTATTATTATTTGCCTATTCACCAGTGCAGTCTTACGCACGGGCAAAGTCGCTTGAAAAATGCTCTTAATGCAGCTTTGCGCACGGGCCTACCCGGGCACGTCCCCGGAAGGGGAGGGGGGGGGGGCTGCTCGTGAGGTCACTCAGAGGAGGTCTCGTGAAAATGAGATGTTAAAATTTTTGTAGGCAAGAGTTTAAATTGTTAGAAGGAATTTTTAGCCAGATAGATAAAGGCCGCAACTAGGGGGTGGGGGGGGGGAGAGTAGGCAGATCTGATGCCCAGGCGCTGGACTAGTGGGGGAGCCGAACCCACCTTTTAACTGCTCCTTCTACATTACACGGGGCACAGAAATGCGAGCTTGTCCCGGCTCAAAGGGTATCTAGTTCTGCATTGGGGTGCGTGTCCCAAGATGTTCTCACGAAGGCCCTGCTCTTCACCTCAGATTTGTTGCCCCTCCTGCAGCTGACAAATTTTCTCTTCTTTATATATATATATATATATATATACATATAATTTGTGTTACAATTTGATACTCATAATTTTTTTTAGTCACAATTCCGTATGTAATTTTTATGGAAATTTTCGCCATTGTCTTCAAAAAAAAGTTTCATTCGTAATTATACTTTTATTTCACTCCCAATTTTTAAAACTACAGTTTTACACAATATTCCATTTTAACACTACAATATCTCACATATTTGTTTTTTTCTATTGAAATTTTCCGCATAAATTGGATTGCACTCCAGTTAGTCGCACTACAAGTCTGTTAAATCATTCAGAATTTGTTTTTACAGTGGATCCCGCTTATAATGTTTTTCAAAAAACCACCATGAGAAAACGTTGTAAGCGGGGAAACGCTTTAAACCGGAAAAATCTTTACGAGAATTACTTAGCGTTGATGCCACGAAAATAAGTCGTACGAAGCGGGAAAAATTGTAAGTGGGAATGCTATAAGCGGGATCGACGGCATTTTTTATTTTTCAGGAATTTTTCCGCCGATTCATTCTATGTTTTTATATACACACATATATATATATTTTTTGGCATTTCTGACGAGGTTCCCCATGAGTGGGTGATATCCCCTTCCCATGAAGTGACGGGGGAGGTTATGAAACGTATCAGTGGGGCGTTCATAGCTACGAATACCATATAGCACCGGAACATTTTTACGAAAAAGTCGGCATGGCCGAAATTACGTGAAAATTAAAGAATATCCCGGAAAATACAGGACGTACGGTCGTCCTACTCATACCTCCCAGTTCCGCTGCAAAAATGTCCCAAACAGAATTCCATCCATTTGAGATTGGCACATTCTAGGAGGGAAAGAGGAGATTAAAAAGACAGCATGTATAGCTGTGTAGGGGCCTTAACAGGGCCGGATTAAGATGTTTGTATATCTTACTCGATATTGAATCTATAAATAAATAAATGAAATTTTATTTTTCCGAAGTAATTAATCTAAGGCTCTAAGGCACAATTATGGTGTGAATATTACCAAGCACGAGCATTGAAAGTCTTCCCCCCCGATAACGCGTTTCTTTTCCTACTTGCAAAGTCTTTGATAATATCCGAAGATGACTCTCGCCGATATTACTACGAAGGTTTATGACAGCTGGAAGATAAATCCAGGAAAGAAAATTCAAGTTCCCTTGTGGGGACCCACGTCCTCTCATTTGCCGGGCGAGCGTGTACTAGACCACAGAGTCAACGAATCCTCTTTGCTTGGAGCTTGTGTGTGCTGAATGGAGCCGTACATGGACAGCCAGACCTAACTCAGGCCGGAAGCTCACACTTTCTGACATTGCGACCAGATGGCAATTTATCCAAAAATTATGTCACTCTCTGCTACGAAAGTTTTGACAGCAGCGCATGTTAGGTCTGGCTGTACATGTACGGTCCCGTTCAGAGCACACGAGCTGCAAGGAAAGAAGATTCGTTGGCTTTGTAGTCTAGAGCAGTGGTTCTCAACCTTTTTTTGTCCATGGCCCCCTTTCAACCATTTCTCATTCCTGTGGCCCCCTCTAGCGAACGTGAATAGTTTTCTACTCCCCCCCCCCCACCCGTTTTTCCATTAGAAGATAGTTATTCAAAAATTGTCTGAAGTATATACACTTATAGTGATAAAAATCACAAAAAGTGGTAGCAAGCAGTTTTATTAATTTTATTCTCTTCATAACAGTAGTAATGAGGGAGTAGCCACACAAATGAATCGACAGTTGAGAAGTTGAACCTTTCACATCATGTTCACCAATAATACATGTATCAACGATATAGGTTCATATTGTAGTCCTACTATGAATTTGAAAAAATGAACTAAAATACGTGTGAAAAAATTTTAAATATTTGTTTGAAACATTCATTCCAGAGAAATCATGTACGCAGTCAGGGCCGGATTAACCACCTATTAATTCCTACCTACATATTTGCATATTTACTCTTGAAAATCGGAACCAAATCTAATTGTCACTTGTCACCACGGTGCCAGAAGTGCCTAGATGGGCCCATGCATTAAACCAAGTTCTACAGAATAAGGACATGGATTTTTGCGTGTTATTAGTGGATCAACTGTATAGTTTGATCTATAGAAGTAATAGAAATGCTACCAGGTGTGAATTACAAACTTGAGAATGTATCTAAAAAGAAAAAATACCCAATATATAACGGTGAATCGTCAGAAATAATATACCTACTGGCAGGGCCGCAACTGAATACTAGGTTAGCCGGGGCAACTACTCATTTAGGCACCCCTCGTAATGCTGAAGGGTAGGTTGAATGGTTAAATTTGCGGCCCGTTTTGTAATGCGCCCGGGGCAACAGACTCGCCTGCCCCCCCCTCCACTAGTTGCGGCCCTGCCTATAGTCGCGTTCACATGTACAATAAAACATCCCGGGAAGTTCCCGGTAACGGGGATTTTCGCTACAAACCGTTCACATGACGTTGAGTTTATGCCGGTAATCCCCCATCTTCTTCCCGGAAGTCATCACTGGTTACGTAGGTTGAACGGAAGTGATTGATTCAAGATGGTTGACGAAGGAGCTTATAGCAGTTTTCGCGGCGCAAAGGATTATGGGAGAGAAGGTCGGTGTCGACCTCCAATCCACCCCTAGAAAGATGGGCTTTTATTTGATGAGCTTCTCTCCCACCTTTTTCTTCCCTACGAGGGGAAAAAAAGTTTGCATGCCGGTAATTACCACCAAAGCGACCCCCAATCTTGCACATGTGAACGGGGCTTATTGGTAATATTATGGCCATTCTAAGAGTCAATGGTTTCTCCTTGGAGTGTTGGTACAGCCTTTATTCATCAACCGTTCGTCGTAGGGGTATGGTTATAATTTTAAAAATTCTCAAAATGTGACCAGAAATGACTATGTACGAGTTTTGAGGATGAAAATACAGTGTACACAAAATAAAAAAATGTAAATTTTTTAAACGATATCCCCCCGTCTTCTAACTTCCAATCAGACAGTTATTGCTCTTTCTTTTCTGAGCCCAACAAACAAATTACATGTTTTTAACTGCATTATTCCCTGAGATATTTAAATTCAAAAATCGGAGACAGGTCCGAGCTTAGGAGAATTTTGCGGCCCAATGCAAAAATAATTTTTGTGGCTCCCTCTAAAAAATTTTATGTAGTTACTCCCCGACTTACAAACTTTTCGAGTTATGAACGTAAATCTTGAAGGGGAAATTTTTTTTCACAAAGAGAACGCATTCTATTACACTAATTTTTTTTTGATTATTTCAGGAACGCGTTGACAGTCTGGATCGTAATCAAACACGATCCATTGAGAGAGAATGGCATTTAAATTAATTTTACAAAATTCATAAATTATTAATAATAATTAGCGCGTGGTCCACCTGCTGACACTTCATCGTCGCTCGAATCATATTGAACAGTCATAAAATTTTGTCATACTTTTAAAGCACTTCATCATCTCTTTATTAAATATACGTTGCAATTAGATAAGTTCAGTTCGATAATAAAAGAATCAAGTATTGGAATTCCATGACCCCCACAAGGGTGGGGCTGACAGGCAGGATCGTTGTAATAGCATCATAGGCCCAAGGATTTATATCATATAGCCTCATAGCATCATATAGTCAAGGGATTTTTTGGAGGCCCTACCTGAAAAATTCTCGAAAAATTCAAGTAAGTCTCGTTTCTCTGAGGCAACTCTTCTCTTGAGGCCCTTCGGGCACGGCCCGGGCAGGGGGAAGCATGCGTTAAGACGGCACTGCCTAAAGTTCGCACCAGGCGTTCTATTTTTTCAGTTTGAATCTGGTAACCCTATCTGAAGACCACATAATCCGTGTTTTCACTTATTTGTTCGATCATCCATATTGTCCGAATGTTTTTGTGGAAAGAAATAATTATTTTTTCTACATAAAATCGATTATTGCAAATGTACAATTTTTGTTACCAAAATTTTCGTCTCATAAAAAAATCTCTCTTTCATCATCACATGAGTTGCCTGAAATTTCGAGATTAGATGGCAGCACCAACAGCATATAAATCAAGCCTCCAGAGATAGTATGACGTCAGCGGTCTCCGCCTTGGCAGTGCTGAGAACTGTGCCCCCCCCCCCCCGACAAACCAGTCACGGCCCAGACTCTGTCCCTCCAGGGATGTAAGCCTTTTACCCTTGCGGGTTGGGTCGCGCTGGGGAATGTGCCCCCCCCCCCCCCCCCACAGCACCTTTCGTCGGTGACTCGGTGAAAACAAACACGATCCCCTGTTATTTTCTTATGGCATAAGTAGGAGTTTAAAACAATAAATGAAAAAATAATTTCAGCATCGACGAGATAATTCCAAAATTAATGAAAGAGATAATAATAAAATTAATGAAAGATAATTCCAGAATGAAGGAAAGAAATAATTTCAGCATTAATAAAAGATATAATTTCAGCATTAATGAAAGAAATAATTTCAGCATTAATGAAAGAAATAATTTCAGCGTTAATGAAAGAAATAATTTCAGCATTAATGAAAGAAATAATTTCAGCATTAATGAAAGAAATAATTTCAGCATTAATGAAAGAAATAATTTCAGCGTTAATGAAAGAAATGATTTCAGCATTAATGAAAGAAATGATTTCAGCATTAGTGAAAGAAATAATAATTAATAAAGGAAATAATTCTAGAATTAATGAAAGAATATTCAAGAAATAATGAAGGAAAATTCCAGAAATGATGATAGAAATTATTCCACATTAATGAAAAAAATGATTCCTGTATATTTTAATGAAATAAATAATTTAATCTTTTTTCACCTTTAGATGAGTTCTATATTCCTTTTTTTAATCTTTAAAACCCAATATTTAGAGACCGAACATCTGTACATTTCTATGGACAAATTGCCGGGCGGGAACTTTGTTTTCACCGAATCACTTAATTTTCTTGCATTTGATGTCGCTGCCGTCGCGGTGGCTGGATGCTCCCTCCTTTAACATAATCTCTGTCGTCTGCTTCTCTCTAGGTTACTAGTTTTGGGCGTCTCCTTGTGTCCTGCCAAAATTACTGAACTGGCAGTTCGAACTTTCAGTTCTGTTTGTGAGCTTAGCTTGTAGGGAACCGAACAAACCGTATGTCGTCTGCTCATTAGAAGGTACTTTGTTTTGGACGTTTCCTTATGCTCAAATAAAATAACCGAACTTTGAGTTTAAATTCCCAGTTCATTTTATGAGCTTTGTTTATAAGGAACTGAGCGGAATAAAGAATATAGTTTTTTTTATTTAAATTTCATCATCACCACAAGAGTCGCTTTTAAATTTGAGATTAGATGGCAGCACATTACTATAAAGTAGCGTGTGGAAAAATTCACTTTTTACGATCTTATCCGTTGTCTGCTTGTGTGGAGGTCCTTTGTTTTGGAGTTTTGGATGTCTCCTTGGGTCTTGAAAAAATTACTGAACTAGAAAATTTCTTTATTGCTCCGGTCTCTTGGAGTTCATTATAATGGGGTTTGACTATATTTCCCCCCCCCCCCCCCAAAATAATCTGTTATTTTTCCACTAAACTAACGTAATTGAACTTTTGCAATTTTATCTGAAAACAGTCCTTTTCATAATAATTATGTCATTTTACTTTTATAAATTTAAGAAGGAAACAAAAGGAAGAAAAGGTGGGGAGAAAAAAAGAAAAATGGCCAATAGGGGAGCGGTTGTGCGTAAATGCCTTGAAATTCCACTTGTGCGCAAGGAGATTCGCGCCTCACTCCCAGTTTTATGAAAAAATTTCACATTTATGAGATGTTTGACTACGGTTACGATTAATCTCTATATATATATATATATATATAGCTTTCAATATTAAAATATTTCATTTATACGAAGCACAGTTTCAATTATTTGACATTTTCATTTTCACTCGAACTCCAAATCTTTGGCATTTAGACATCATTTCTATCTATCAAATCCACGAGATTTTTGCAGATTGTGAAAACGCGCCGTTCAAGGGCGTAGCGGGGGGGGGGGGGGGGGGGGCTTGGGGTTCTGGTCCCCCCCCCCCCCGAAATGTGAGAAAATGACCGAAAAAAGGGAAAAAGATGACCAAATCCATTGTTCTGCCACTTCGGTCCCCCCCCGGAACGAAATTTCTGGCGCCGCTGAATTGGTTTTGCATGCGTATTATCAACACTAAAAACCACGAATTTTTAGTTGACAGATACAAAGAGACGCATTGAGCGGGTTATGGACATTTCAAAGTGAAGACACGTGAGAATTTATTGCACTTTTCTGAGAAATCAGCAGATGCAGTGAGTCGGTAATAAACGGATTTAAATTGCTTTAAATGTAGTGTTGTCATACGCCCTTTTAGAATTTTTTTTCTAATGTCCACAACATTGTTCTTGCAGGATAGGAAAATTGCACTGAAATTATTTCGGATGTTGCAGGCTAGTAGTAGGCCAGCAGCAGGCTTATGTAGTAGGGCAGTTAATAGGAAGCATTACAGTATAGATTAAAAAAACTTCAAAGGTGTGGTGTCAATCTTAGAGAAGTCCCAATACATTATCTGCTTGGATTGTACATAGAAACCAATCAGCAAACCAAATGACGTTAAGACCGTGTTAAATATGTTTAAAATTACGTTTTTTTCCCTGTTGAATTGAAAGGAATGGCATATGAACACTTGCGATTGAGACACAACAGCAAATTTATGCAATTACAGTTTCTTAAGTTATACAGCAATGTAGTTCTAAAAAATTTAATTTCGCGGGTATTTTTCTTCATGTATGATTTGGTCTCTCGGGTTCGTTATAACTGAATTCGACTTTATTTCTTTTCAGTAGAGGCAATGAATTGGCATCCCCTCCCCCCAAAAATTCGTAAAAAAATACCCCAGAGCAATCATTCTTCATTCGATTTTTATAAATATATTCCTCATCAGACCACTCAGTGCCGGTTGAAGATAGATTTGTGCTAAACTAGATGGCTATCCGTCTGTAATTGCATAAAAACAAAGGGTTTTTTTTACAAGCTTTCATTATTCACCCATCTACTTCTGGTATTACATTTACTACGAGCACTCAAAAGAATGTCAACGGAATGGTCAACAAATCTTTGCTTTCTTTATGGCAGCCCTCTTTGAATGAAAAGTCTTCGAACACACACAACTTTCTGTCTTTACAGTTACTCCATTTTGCTTTAAACCTCTTCTATAGTGTGTGTCAGGGCCTACTGTCACCCTCAAGTCGTAAACCCACCGAGATTACATGCAACACTTTTTTTTTATTTCCTTCCTCATGTTAATGTTACTTGGATAGAGGAAAATTTCGAAAAATATATTCTATGCATTTTGTTTGAAATTTAATATTTTTAGTCAGAGTGACTTGAAAAAATTTAATTTCACAAACTTCTTCGTGGCCCCCGTATCAGTAGCCGTGGCTCCCCTTTTGCCAGATTTTCAACCGTGGCCCCCCTGGAATATCCTAGGGCCCCCTGAGGCCATATGGCCCCCGGTTGAGAACTACTGGTCTAGAGGGCTCACCCGGCAAGTGAGAGGAAGTGGGTTCAATTACCCGCAAGACCAGTTGAATTTTCTTTGCTGGATTTATCTTCGCATCAGCCAGCTGATGACATTCATATGGATAGTGGGGAGTGACATCATCCTTGAAAAACATCGCGTCGGTTGGGGCCCTTGTTGCGAGGCGTCCGTGTTTTTCTTGGTGGGGGTGGTGTCCCCGTCCTGTGGAGGGTTCTCTCTCGTGTCCGCGGTGGAGGTTCGTGGGGATGGTCGGGAGTCTCCCTTCGCGGGGCGTGTTGGGGCGTTGTGGGCCGCGTCGGCGGGGCTGAGGGGGGGATTGCGCCTGCGGTGCTGTCCTGGCTTGTCGAGCGGTGATGTGCCCTGGGATTGGGGGTTTGGGTGTGAGGGTGTGGTTGTGCTGCTTGATTGGCGGGATGTTGGTCCCGGCCGGCATGAGTTTTTTTTTCCGGCACGCCCACGATCAATGAGCTTATATCGCAAAAGCGACAGAGCCTGGGCGTTGTCGGTTCTATACTAATACTAACACCTACTTACTGCGCTTGAAACCCACGCTGCTTACGTAATGACAATGATTTAGAGAATAATTCTTTGAACCAACTTTGATTTGGAAATCCGTTTAAAGATAATTAACACAAATAAGATTTTAGGCTATATTCGAAAAACATTAGCTGGAAAAATTATTATAAATTAAATTCAATAAATTTATCAAGACAATCGTAATCAATTATTTTCAAAATTTGTAAATTACAGTTATTACGATTGATATCACAACTATATAGTAACATATTTTTTACAAAATTTGTCGATTGGTTTTGGTTGTTGGCGAGGTGAAAAAAAGCCCGAAATTAGATACAATTACAGTTTACTGCCAATGATCATTAAAATATCCGGAACATGTGCACTCCATGGCATGCAGGAAATTAGAAAAACTCATGAACTTGAATGACTAGTTAGTTAATTAATTAAGATTTTAATTAGCATCGGGACCGTTGTGATTGATAAATGACACATAAGCATTCAAATTTATAAAAATCAGAAAATTCGCAATTTTACTAATTTTCATGAAAGTTACTAAATGTCAGCTTTTACCGAAGCGCTTGGTAAAAGCCCGAAATGTATACGTTTTCAATCCTATTTCGTGCTTTTACCGTAACATATATATATATATACACCATTTTTAGAGTATTTTCAAAAGCCGGGGGGGGGGGGGGGCAACGGCCCTCCCCTGAATGACGGGCCTGGAAGAGATTTCTCCGGTCTCTTGAAGTTCGTTATAACGGGATTCGACTTTACTACAATGTTAGATTTCAATCAAGTACTTCAGCACTTTCCAGTAATATGGCGGGCTGTTGTTTAAAAACGCGAAATATTTCATTTGAACTATGTTTTATTTATTCGACAGGTTTTTTTAATGTGCGTGAACGAATGTGAAATTTTTTCACTTCGAATTCTTTATTGCGAGTAAATGCGAAATTTCTTATTTTAAAACTTTTTTTGTTGTGAAATTTACGTACCTCTAAATATAATAAATATTAAATAATATCAATTAAAAAATAAAACATTAAATTTGAGGAATGGAAAAACCGCTTGAAACCATGCGCGAAAATAAAAGGATAGAAAAAAAAACAAAACAAAACACCCCTCAATTTCGCCAAATTTGAATTTCGCGTAGTATTTCACTACGCGTGACGTAATGGCACATCACTAACTTCGACCAATCACGATGCGCAAAATTTCTAGTATGTTGCTAGAAGAGTAGGATTTGTATAACTTGCGTGATGTAGTTCCACACTGGGTGCCGAATAAAAAGGAGTTAACTTTATAGTTGGAGTATTGTTTATGGAAGTTTCACTGTAAATGAATAATTGCAAATTATATTACATAGATGGCGGAAATTTTTCCATTTCAGTAGTGTTAGCGCCATCTATTGTTTAATCACGAATACCTCATAATGTTATGCCAGTCATTCAAATTAAATTGTTTTTTGCTCTACTTTGCTGAAAAAGTTGGTAGAAAAAGACAAATTGTCTAAAACACAATTATAAGTAATGTGTGAGAAAGATTTGAGTGATGAAATTTTTCGGTTGATTGGTTTTAAAAATAAATTTTTTCATAAAAAAATCGTTGTTATAATCGTTGAAACAAATTTATAAATCTGAAAGCTTTTACGCTTCTGGAGCTACAGTCATAGCGACCGGAAGCATTCTCTATTGTTAGTGTAATCACTGATATATTGTTTGATTCATGAAATAAGTGGATAGGAGGTGAAAGACGACTGATATCTTCTTTCTAACTTTCCTAAAAAAATTCTCTTTTCCATTTACAGGCCAACGCCATCCATGTAGTTATAGGAGGTGTTGATTATGGAAACTATCCAATTTTTCTCTGCATTACTAATAAGGAAATCACCAATGGATACAATCTGAGGTAAGTTGTGGCATTAACCATGCGTTTATGTATCCCTCTAAAATAGCTGCTTAACATCCCTGGGGGAAGACCTCGAACTCCTTCAGGGGCTAGCCCCGTTAATGAAAGGGCACGACGATGTCCCCGATATACACAAGACATCTATTCAAGTACATTGAAAATGTCCAAGAGACTGACGATGACAGACTTAATCTTGCGGAAGATGATCATGGAGCTTATATTACTGGAGGGAGCAGCATCCAGCCACCGTGACGGCATAGACATCAAATTTAAGGAAATCACGTGACTCGGTGAAAACAAAGCTCGTTTGCCCATAGAAATGTAGGGTTCAGTCTCTATATATATGTTTCGTTTTAAAGATTAAAAAGAACAGGAAACTCATTTCAAGATGAAAAAAGATTAAATTATTTATTTCATTAATGCTGGAATCATTTCTTTCATTAATGTTGGAATAATTTTTTTCATTAATGCTGGAATAATTTCTTTCATCAATTTTTGAATTTTCCTTCATTAATTTTTTAATTTTCTTTCATCAATTCTGGAATTATTTCCTTTATTAATTGTTATTTCTTTCATTAATGCTGAAATTATATCTTTCATTAATACTGGAATTATTTCTTCCATTGACTCTGAAATTATATCTCATTAATTCTGGAATTATCTCTTTCATTAATTCTAGAATTTTTCTTTCATTAATTTTGGAATTATCTCTTACCTTAATTCTGGAATTACCTCTCTCATTAATTTTGGAATTATCACTTTCATCATTCTGAAATTATTTTTCACTAATGCTGGAATTATCGCTTTCAATCATTTAGGAATTATCCCTTCATTAATGCTGAAATTACCTCTTTCATCGATTTTGGAATTATACAAATACAACGCCACAACAGGTAAAATGCCCAACGAGGTGGCTGAGAAAAAGATGCCCATAAAATCCCCTTCTATTAATTCTACAATTTTTTGTTTCATTAATTTGGAATTATCTCTTTAATTAATTCTAGAATTTTTCTTTCGTTAATGCTGAAAATATCGCTTTCATTTATTTCAAACTGAAATTATCTGTTTCATTAAAACGAGATGAAAGAATAAAAAAAAATTTTTTTTTTGTTAGGTATTGTGATAAATTATGAGGTAAGGGCGTGACCTGCAAGGGCAGAGCTGACAGGGCTCCATCCTGGGAACCCGGGACTCTATCCGTACTATCTTTTTCTTTTTTTTTTCACGCTATAAACTAACTGTAGAAGGGTCCCCAATTTAAAATCTGGCTTGGGGGCTCGTGGAAGATTCCAGCCCAGGGGCCCTGACGCAGGATGTGGGGGCTATGGGGTAATAGAGAGAAGACACAAAAATCCGAGATTCCCAAATTGAGATTTTGTCTCCAGCTTCCCCTGATAGCTTACATTCTTGCTTCTGGTATTACCGTCGTAGGAAATGTCTATTTATTAAAAGTTTTTTCAACATCTCCGTTGTCGTGGTATGACTCAAAAGCGGGATGTCATATATGAATTTTCACTGTGTGAAATTTTTGAAAATTTTGAAGATGCTGCAGCCCGGATGCACCTTACCCCTTGCACCCTCGTTTAAGCCGCCCTGTGAGCTGTCGTTTCCTTATTCAGAAAAGCGATAAGAATCTGACTTCATAAAACTTAATTGCGATCTTAAAAGGGAGACGGGGGGGGTTGTGCAAAGAATGCAAAGAAACTATTCAAAAGTTCAGCATCCTTGGAGGAAGACCCTCATAAAATCCGTATGTAGATTTTGGGTTTCGGGAATACTAATTCCCAGAAAGTCTTCTTGACTCTGTTGTTGTATGAAGGACTTGTGTGTGTGAGAATAGGAAGAAAGTAAGAAAAAATGGAGTAACATTGAATATTGTTTGTCTTGACATTGAATTGTCAACATTTGAATAAATGCGCTATAGTGGAATTTAACTTTATATCGAGTGTTGTAGCGAGGTTTCACTGTAAATAATTGCAGATTATATATAGATAGCGAAAAATATTTTTTTAAATTCCAATAGTTTTATCGCCATCTGTTGTTTAAATTTGAAAATTTCAGGACGTTATCTGTTATCTTCAACATCCTGATTGAAATTTGTTTGCTCCCCCTGTCCAAAAAATTTCATGAAGAGAGATAGATTGTTTAAGATAGAGATGCAATTAGCGTTTACCGAAGATTCGAGTGTTGAAATTCTTGTGTTAATGGTTTCTATAAATAAAATGTTTTATATAAAAAGTGTCGTTTAAAATGTAAAATAGCAGCAAAAAAAAAAATAAATAAATAAATAAATAAATAAATTCCATATTTCCGGCTTCCTTTCATATTTAGCGTTCAGTTTAAATAATTTCGGTTCCTTCGTTAGTAGCATAACGTTCTACCGAATTCGGGTGTGGCCAGCTTCAACCGTCGCTTTAATGGTGTTCGTAACGGTTTTTTCAACGGCTTTCTGTGCAAGTCAAGATGAATTCTTGCTATATCGCTGGTTCTAATACCAGTGATACTTTGTGTGTGCTGTGATCGACCAGTGTTTCTTCTCCCTCCCCAGTGCATACGTCTGCCCCATATTTTCCCTTTTTATAGGTTTCTGAATACACTTGGATAGCGTGGATTTACAGCTGGAAGTGAAACAACGACACGCATTGACAGTGTGAATCCAGGAGAGGCTTCGACTATCATCGACTTTTTGTTCGAGTTGTGGTCATCAGTGGACAAAAGAACCCTCAACCTGTTTTGTATTTCAGTGTCGCGGATCGATCTGTGTTTTTCCGCTATCTACGGTTGTTTCTTTTGGGCGAGATATGTATGTTGTGAAGTGAAACCCAGTCCAGACCAGAGACGTGGCTCATCAGGGGTAAGTCTTTGCTTTTTGAGTGCTCACTTAAAATGCCCCTTCGTTGTCCCTATGCCGATCCGGCGGCAATCGCTGAAATTGTGGCTTTTCGCCGGATGGCAGAGAGTTTCGTTTTCGAGGGGAATCATAATTTTGAGACACTGACAGAGAAATTTCTGCCTTGGATTGAGAACATGTATGATTTGAGTAACGATGGCATTAGTGATGAATGTTCTGTGGTTGATCAATTGCAAAATCTGATAACATATTTTGTTGAGTTCAAAATGTCACATAACAATGATACTGTACTCAAAAAACTAATTAGTACAGGTTGTTTATTTTTTGGAGACCTTGAGGGTATTGATTGTGTTCATAAGCTATCTAACAGCTTTAAGAAAACGCCTGTAAACTTGGTAACTGATCCTGGTCCCAAGTGTGCTAAATCAATTCGTAAGAGTAAGAAGGTAATGGCTGATAATGTATGTGTTAAAAACTCTGCTACAGGTAAAGAATTTGTGAATGGAAATGTTTCAAAGATAAATGATAAGGTAATCAGCCCAAATATTTATGATTGTGTCAAATCAATCGATAATTCTGTGTATTTATGTGATAAAAATGACTTTAATTTTGAAAAGAGTGTCAATGATATGAAACCATGTGATAATGTTAAGATGGTATTAATTCATGATGCATGTATCAACAAATCGAACGAAAATGTTATCAAATCAGTTAATGGTTCCATGTATGTATCAAACAGAGTTATTCATGATAATGATCATAGCAAGTGTGGTGTAAATGAAAAGCTAGCATTTGATAATGATAATAGTAACCCAAAAGTCAATGTTAACAATACAGATGTTGTTGATGCTATAATTCTGGGTAATGTGGTCTGTAATGATGAACATGGTATCAATGATGTCAATGTAACCGATTGTTTGGTAAAAGAACTTGTCATGAATAATAATGTCACACTACTACCTAATTCTGATGTTGAGAAATTGGGTAAATTTGTTACTATCAGTGAAGGTTGTGATGATGATGCCAACATATCTGATAACTTGGTGAAGGCCTCAATCAATGGTTTCAGTAAAAAGCGTCATATTTCAAGTAAATGTAAATCACGTAAGCATAACGAAGCCCTTAAAAAGAAGTTGAAAAGATGTGTGTTATCCAAACTTGTGTCATCTCAATGCCCAGTGCCGAATGAGTGTGATAAGCCTCAGCAAAAACGATCAGACTCTGACACTGATACTGATCATGATGATCCGGCACTGGTAAATGGGATCACCAAGGAACTTTCCGACTGTGTTAAGTTATCTAATTCAACGGCTAATCCAGTGTTGCCATCTGTAACTGGAAATTCAGTGATCCCTGACGAAGGCAATGGCAACGAAAAAAGCAGATTCAACGTGGGAAAATTGAAAACCAAGAACTCTAAAAGTGACAAGCATGCTAACAAAAATATCACTGTTGCCAAGGCCCCTCCATCTAATGCATGTATGGCAAAAACTTCAGATCGTTATCTGCCGTCTCTTCAATCCAGGATCTCGAAAGAGAAACCGGATCCAGCACTTGGTTCCATGGTCACAACTGACGAGCCAGATAATCAGCCAAAATTGACGAAGTCTCAGAGATCAAAAGCTAGAAAAAAGGCAAAAAAGATGTCTACAAGAGCAAATGAGGTGATGCTCTCTACGGGAAATAACAACTCCACTGGAGCTACTGCTACCCCCATATTTGAAGATAAATCGATAAATGAGTTTGCAATCGCTTCAACAAGTCATCGAAGTCCAGTGAGAGACTCAGGTGGGGTTGTAGAGTGCAATGGAGAGTCGGATTCAGTGGAACTGAGTAGGGTAGAATCTAGAATTGACAATGATTATCCTAATGGTGACAACGATGAATTTACTCAAGTCAACAGAAGACGAAAAAAAGTTAATGTACCCCAAATTGTCTTATCCTCTTGGGGATCCAACTGGCTTGCAACCTTTCGAGATATAAAAAACAATTGTGAATTTGCTCCAGTGTCTAAAACGACAGAGAAGAACATTCTATTAAATTTATTTAGTGAAAATGATCACAGGAACGTCACAAGGTTCTTGGACGATAACAGGTTCGAGTATCATACGTACCAAATGAATAGTGAAAGGTCCTTAAAATTTGTAATACGTGGTCTACCAGCAAATGTTAACCACTCTGACATCATTAATGACTTATCAAAACAAGGATTCGATGTGATAAAAGTATGCAATCTCAAAAACTATACTTCAGGAAGAGTACTACCGCTCTTCTTGGTGGAAGTTCCTATCAACTCTAAAGAAATTGCCAACTTGGTCGACATCGACGGGGTTCCAATAGAGATTGAAAGATACAGAGGAAATCGTTTTCCCTTGCAATGCAGGAACTGCATGAAATTCGGACATACAAGTTATTTTTGCCATAATCAAGCCATATGCGCATTTTGTTCAGAAGGACACAGTACTAGAAGCTGCTTGGTTAAGGGAGATCAGAACAAGATAAAGTGTTACTTCTGTGGAGGCCCTAATACAGGAACGTATTCTAAGTGCCCTGCCAGACCTGCTTCCACAGGTGAATCTGGAAGAACCTTCATATCCAAGCTTCCACCTTCGCTTCGAGATTTCCCTCTTCTAGGCAGCGTAGGAAATAACGTAGTTTTAGAATGAGGAAGAGACAGAAATGGGGAAAACAACTTTTCTGAAAATAAGTTGTCTACTAAAACGGAGTCAAATCCTTGGGTCAAGGCTAGTACAATCCCGTTGGTATTACAACGTTCTGTAGACGAAGTCTTAAAGGGACCACATATTCTTGGAATAGGCAAAGTGCATCACACGGAAGCTGAACTGGTCGAGGAGCTGAACAGAAAGTATAACGAAGCCGAGGAAGTGAAAATATTAGATTACAAAAATAATCAATTTGGAATTAAATTCACAGATGTAATTCATGAATTCAACAAACATCTTAATAATCGTGATGATACTTTCGGCGATCACATAGTCAAGCCGTCTGAACTTTCCAAATCTTAATAATTCTGTAAACAGGCAAATGCCAGAACTTTACCTTGTTATTGATGAAACTGATGTCACTGATGTGTCTGTACATTCAGTTTGTATGTCTTCAACTACTAATGAAACAGTGGAGAATTCACAGAAGAACACCATCGAGAACTTTTCCAATGTTGTGCGAGAACTTTTGGTCAATATGGGCATTTCTGAAGATAAGGCTCATAACCTTATTCAAATTCTGATTGGTTTTATTTCAGCGCTCAAAAATTAATACACCAGTGTCAACTATCAGCAAACCGCTGAAAATTCTGGCATGGAATGCCACTGGGCTTAAACAGGAACTACAAGAATTCAAACAGTTACTCTATGACCTACAAATTGATGTAGCTCTGGTTTGTGAAAGTTTTTTAAAACCTTCTCATACTTCCAATATCTCTAATTTTATCTGTTTACGTGAAGACCGTCTACATGGAAGGGGTGGTGGAATTGCGGTGTTCGTTAAAAAGGACATTCCTCACCAAAAACTTTCGATTCCTTCTTCAACTGAAATGGAAGCTTTGGCAGTAAACATCTTCATCAACAGATCACCAATAACTATTTGTGCAATTTACAAACCACCTAATAACCATGTTGATATCAATCTCCTAAACTATCTCGTTAATATCAACAATCCGGTACTAATTGCTGGCGACTGGAACTGTAAAAGCCGTACATTCTTCAGCCATTCCACAAATAGACAAGGTAGAGTTCTAGAAAGATTTTGTAGGAATAATTGCTTGTGCATTCATTCATCGAACATTCCAACCAATTATCCTACTAGTCGATTTTATCGACCCGATGTTCTGGACTATGGAATCTCCAAAAACTTTAGGCACAACATTTTTTTCGAAACAACTGCCAAACTTAATTCAACTCACAACCCTATTATTTTCACCATCGATATAACTAGACCAAAGGATATTCCATATCAACTGGTTACCAACTGGGAAATCTTCCGCTCTACGCTGGAAACATTACCAGTGTGGAACTCAGCGGAATTGACGACGAACTGTATTGAAAATGCAGTAGTTGATGTGACTGAACAAATTAAAACAGCTATTCAAGCCTCTACCAGGAAGATTAAGGCGAAAGAAAACAGATTTGGCATTTCGGAAGAATTACGGGACAAAATCAGACTAAAAAACCGGGTCCGAAAACTCTGGCAAAGATTTAGAAGACGGTCTGACAAAACCACTCTAAACAGACTAGAAAAGGAAATAAGACAAGAAACAACTGAATATGTCAATGAGAGATTCACCCACTTCATTGAGGAGGCCACAGCATCCGATGGCTCACTTTGGAAGGCGTGGAAAATCTGTAAACGAAAATCTCCAGCGGTGGACAAAATAACAAACGAACAAGGTCAACTGTTGTATACATATGAAGAGATTGTTGAAACGTTTGCTGATAACTATGAAAAGCAATTCATGCCAAACAGTCTGCAATCTCGAAGTATTGCTTCAGCTCATCATGGAAAAGTTCAAGAATTCCTGGATAGAGTTCGCTCGGATGCCTTGCGCGGAATGGGTGCTGCCGGTTTGACCAATGTTGACGAAATCAGGGGCATGATTAACAAACTCAAAACTAAAAAAGCTTCTGGTCATGATGAAATTTCAAATCTCGCAATTAAAAATCTTCCTCTTTCTATCCTCAAATCATTCACTAATATATTTAATAGCATGCTTCAGACAAGCTATTTTCCTAATGTCTGGAAACTTTCTATTGTCAAACCTCTTCATAAATCTGGAACTGACCCACTTTTCTCTCAAAACTTCAGACCTATCAGTTTACTCAGTAACATTTCTAAAGTCTTTGAACGTATCTATATTTCACGTCTTGACGCTTTCCTGTCCTTCAACAGCATTCTTCGAAGTGAGCAGCACGGATTCAGGCGGGGGCATTCTTGCGTTACTCAGCTGCACAGAGTTACCGAGTTCGTGATGACTGCGTTCAACTACAAGGAACATGTCTGTGCTCTCTGTCTGGATATATGTAAGGCCTTCGACAAAACGAATCACACGACCTTATTATCCAAACTAATTGACCTGGGTTTGCCTGACTATTTCATCATCTTTTTAAACAGTTACCTTTCCAATCGAAGATTCCAAGTCAAAAATGGCAACTGTCTCTCAACTGTTAGACCAATAAGAGCGTCTGTCCCGCAAGGTTCTTGTTTGGGACCACTGCTCTTTGCGCTATACATCAATGACTTCCCAGCTCCTCAGCGCGGAATACTTGGTCTATTTGCTGACGATGCCATCCTGTTGACCAATCACAAAAAAGGGAAAAAATGTATTGAAAATTTGCAAGAATCAACTGAAGACGTTGAGGACTGGTGCCAAGACAACGATATAAAGTTGAATCATCAAAAATGTCAATATATTCTCTTCACAAGACGGTACAAGTTTCCAAGAACTCCCATATACATCGGCAATACGGTGTTGACAAGAAAACTCCAAGTCAAATATCTAGGTTGTATTCTAGATAAGTCGCTCTCATTTTCTCCTCAGGTGATGTACGTAAGAAATAAGGCCTCACAAGCAGTTGGGATGCTATCCAGAATCACATTCCCACAGGCCAGGCTAACGTTGAGGAATAAAGTAATTCTTTTTAAAACTATCATTCGTCCTATTCTGACATATGCTGCCCCAGTGTGGGCTCATGCCAGTCTTGCAAATATGAAACGTTTACAGACACAGCAGAACATCATTCTTCGTCAGTTTACCAGAGCCCCCTGGTATGTGAGAGGAAAAAACATCCGTAAAGATCTTGACTTACCACTAATCTTGGACTATATCAAGGAGCTTGCAAATGCTCATTTTGACAGGCTACGATCTTCTGAACACCCGCATCTTAGAGAAATTGTCTATTATGACCCTAGAATACCCACAGTACACTCTAGGCCAATGGACTTGCTGAGCGTGGATTGGGTGACGAATTGATGTAATTTTCAGAACATTTTCATGATTTTGATGATTTTTTTTTTTTTTTTTTTTTCCAAACAATTTATCAATTTAATATCAGTTTTGTTTGATATTGCGGATGCTGTGATCGCAATTCAGAGGCATTTATATGTGTTTTTTTTTTCGCAATTAATAATTTTTCTCATTTATTCATAATTTGCGCTTGCATAAAATGGTGCATTGGGTTCGTGTCGTGTTGAAACTAATGTTATTACAATACAGAGATGATATGTGTCATGTCTTCATTATAACTTTTTCTTTGACGTTCTTGATTATGGTTATATGACTGATGACGGTTCAACAGTACCTCAAACATCTCTGGTTAGTGTCTCTCGATTATGTAAATATTTATAATGTTGGGGTTTTTGGGTAGCATATCATCAGCTACTTCCCTTAAGACATTTCCCCCTTGTTCTTCGATTGTATTGTGTTTTATCTCGATGAGCATTCATTTCGCGAAGATTTGTAAACAATACTCTCCTGGCTCATTCACTCTCTACACACACACATACACTACATACCTTACACATGCACAAACTTGTCTTTTTCCTTCT